>NW_028288582.1:5387500-6012500 GCF_059628265.1 Tinamus guttatus | reverse complement strand
CGTACATGATAAAGAAGGAATTTGGCAGGTAATCACATGATGTAACAGTTGTGCGAAGGAACTGAACAACCACGGAATGGCGAGGTCCCTAGGGTGACTGATGTCATCGCACTCTTGAGGAAATAATGGGGGAAGTAAAGTGGGTTTCCTTGCTGGTTCCCCTGTCTTTATCAGCCTTTGAGTCCACCAGGACTGGACGAGTAATTTAGGGCTGGACAAGTAATAGGTAGATGATCAGAGTTTGTATTTGCAAAGCTATGTGCATGCAGGCTTACCACTGATGGTAGTTTTACGGGAATGTGCCTGGAACGGCACACTCCCTGCAGTGGTCTGTCTGCCCTACTGCAGGGTAAATCGAGTCTGAAAGCTGGCATTTGTGTCTTTCAGTTGGTTCCTTCTCAGGAAGAAATCTATGATGGCAATAACTTAATGAAGGCAGATTTCCAAGCATTGAAAAACTCTCTGCCATGGAACCCGCTGAATATCCCTCAGGCACATCAGAGTCTGATCCTAACACAGCGGCAGGCAACTGAGAAGAAGAGACGCTCATTTGCATCTGTCATGGCAGGATAACCTAAAACTATGTGGGTTCCAGACCCACTCTGAACCCGATTCCCCGAACCTGCAACTGCAGCATTTTTAGGTGTTCATTTCCATGAGTTTTCAGGTATAGGACAAGGCCTTTGTTTACCAATATCATAGGCCTTTCTGACCTTAAATATGCATGAAGAACATTTGCAGAATAGCAAGGGTGTATGTGTCGGGGAGGGGGGAACCACAGACAGAGAAACAAGCTCTCCATGGCTTGCCTCTGGGACTCTGCTGTACTTTGTAATGCAATATTTTTGCAATCCTTGCACTGAGTCACATTCACAACAGCATTAAGGCCTCACTTCTGGGAAAGGCAAGAAGGTTACTGCAAAAATAAAAGTGCTTTGAAAGAATAAATTAAATGCAAATCTTCATTGAAACCTTCCTTGAGATTTTCCTATTCTAAATGAAATCAGGACTTTAAGACCTGCTCTCCACTGAATGTATTACAAAATCTGCAGCACTGGTTGGCACTGTTCAGTGGTTTGCGTTCAGGAGAGCACTGAGCCTGAAATTCAGTTAGGAGTGGAGCCAGTGTATTACATTTACAGCCTTCAGAGACACAAGCACCAGAAAAGCCTAAATGCTTTATCCACAATAGGAAAGTCCATCCAGCAGAAAGGTCATCTACTAATAGAAGTCTCATAAAAAGTATGATTTCTTGGCAACATGCTATGGAGCTGCTCATAGAGGGCAGAAGCTTCCTCAGGCAACTGAGTTCCACACCTTTTGAACTGAGATCCTTGCTCTCCTCAGGCAAGGTCAGGCTCGCCACAGAGCTACGGCATGCTCGGGTTTTGCAGGAGTTGCTAACTGGAAATACTGCGGAAAATAATGGAGGGAGAGTGACCTTGGAATTATTGTTTTAAACAAAAAGTCTTCCTGTTACCGACTTCAAGTATTCACAAACCATTAGTCATCTCCCAGCATTTCTCCAAACTATGAAATGAGTTTAAATATGACATTGAAATAAATTCAATAGTGGATTCTCTTTAATTTGCTCATTTCTTCTTTTTATTTGCGTTGTTACTGAACTTCCATGATTTATGCACTGAAGACTCTTCTTGTCCGAACCTCCTCTAGTGACCACACGCAAATAAAACCACAGTGGCTTTGGGCTCCGACTTAAAAGGAGGGAGGGTTTCTCGTACTGCCTGACATGCAAGGATGTGGTTTGACACTGAACCTCACCAGGTCATGTTCCCCCTGCTTCCCATTACTGCCAAGCTCTCAGCATCCCTCTCCTTGCCCACAAACCTCCTTCCTTTGACCCTCCTGTTTATATGACAGAAACTCCAAGATATTCCTGTGCAACAGAAATTGTGGAAACCTGGGAGAAGGATCCTGTGTGTTAGGTGCATAGTGAGGCAGTTTTCATGACTTATAGATGAGAATTCAAACTCACAGAAGAAATCAAAGGCACAACTGAGAACAACGTGTCGTGCTCCTCAGCCCTATTTCCTACCCTCCCAGTCATGATGCTATTACATTACAGTCCCTGCACAGGCCTGATATTGCTGTAACTAGCAGTGAAGACTTATTTTGACTCCAGCAGAGCCAGAGTAGATCTCAGTGATATGGGACTTCCTACAGCGCGATAATCGCAGTGCACTTTAATAAATCCAGCAGACACAACACAATATTTGGCCTAGTATTTAAAGTTCATAAGGCAATTTTCTTTAAATGCTCCCTGTATTACATGGTGAGTAGAAACTTGATCAGTTAAGCATTCCATCAACAAGCAGTTTTTAATCAGCTTCTCTGGAAACTAAAACAAATGCAGGCAAATAGACAAACCTATCTCCAGCAAACACCAGACTAGTTGATTTATATTCTGGGAGATTTCTTAGGAACATAAGATATACTGAGAAGTGCTCTCTTTTTAAGCCACAGAACCATTAAAAATGAATACTATGAGCATAGAACTAGCCAAAGCACTCAAAATGTTTGAACTTTTCCCCAGCCTTACATGCTTTCCTGTGCCGTACACAGGACATACAGTATACGGTCTCAGACAAGGTATATAGTCCCAAATTGTGTTGTATTTTGCACTTCCAATCCTGCATCCAAGTGTATTGCACTCCAGGGGCAATTCTCTATCCACTGCACTGCATAGAGGACCTCTCTGGGTGCAGAAAGGTTTTTGCTCCCTGTTAACAGCTGTACCAGTGCGGGCTAGAAAATGGTCTGAGGTGCATTGCTTTTTCCTTTCAGATCCAATGCACAAACCCGGATGCATTTAGGGCAGCTGCCTTGTAAACATCATGCCAATATTACCAAGAACATTTCCAAGAACTTCAAATTGAGAAACAAAACCAGAGCAAGGTTGTGTCTTTACTGTTGATTTTTTTAAAAAGGAAAATAATCACAGAAAGCGGAACAAAAAGAATTTATGCAAATGCCTATGGAGATTAGGGGCAGCCCTCAGGCTCTTGGCAAATTGCCAAGTGAGCCCTTAGCACACTGAAGTCTGGGTCTTCCTGTTCAAAAGCAATGCAAAACACTCATCCCTCCTGCTCAGCCAGTCTCTCCAGGGAGCAGAGGATTTCTCCTGGCCCAGCTCTTGTCCCAGCATCTTGGTACATCAGCACATCACCTCGATATTCCCCAGACCAAGTCCAGCTGGAGCTACAAATCTGTCCCCATCACAGACTACCCCAGCTTTTTACAACAGTCTGTATTTTTCATCAGTAGCTTTTCTGTTCGATTTAAGAAATTCACCCCACTGTGGCTTGAAGAACAGGTACTGCTAGTGGAAAAGCTGGTATGGGACGGAAGGACGATCTCATGAAGAAGGTGCTGGCGGGGGATGCAGCCTGCCCTCAGCTCCCCGCTGCACTGCTAGTCCTGAGGCTTCCCCTTTCCTAAGGCAGGTCCTTCCTGGAACCCTTGGCTCCCAGTCAGCAGAGCACTTAGGCATGTGCTCAGCAGCCGCTGGGGTTCTGGGGATTAATCACAAGCTTTAAGCGTTGTTCATCAGGGCTGATGTCTGCAGGGCTCAGCAGGACTGCACCCTCTCTAGCTGCTCCTACCTATCCGGGACCTGACTGGAAGGAGTCCCGAAACTGCTGAGCAGAAATCACTAGCAGAAATCCCATCACTGGCTTCATGTGACTTCTGTGAACTGCACATGGAAAGGAGCAAGACCACAAAGTTTAACATGAAGCACATACATACTTTGATCTTGCCTATAGCATCAGTATAAAAAAATCCCATAATTAATACTTGATCATATGTCATTTGACAGCTCCATGACAGACAGATGTTGTTACTGTTATTTTGTTAGCAGCCAGCCTTGTTCTAAAAACAGGTGGGTAGGGGGGCTATCATTTCCTCTATTTTTTCTCTCTGTAGTAAATATTACTGTAAACAATTAATAATTCCAATTAGCTTACTTTTTTTTTTTTTTTTTTTTGCAATTCCAGCAGCTGTCTTTTCACAGGTTTTCTTGGCTGCTGCAGGGGCCAATCAGATCATATGAATGTGCATATTAACAAAGGTTCATTAAGCAACTCCATCTTTCTAAGAGAAGTAAAGCAGAGATGTGCCTCAGAAGTAAGCACACTGTGTTCTTCGCTACATTTGACATCTCATTGAAATCAGCAGCCTTTTAATAATCTGCATTTAAGATGCAAATGTATCTATTTGATAGGAAAGCTTAATGTATGAATAAAAATTGCAAATTTTTTCATTATTTCTTGATTGCTGTTGGCAAGGGGGGAATTACCATGCTAAATGCCTCATTGAGGGAAAGCCATATGTCTGGAACGGAGACAGTGCTGAAGTTACAAAGTTTAGTGGGATTAAGTTGCATGGAGGAAGGCTCATTTAAAATAAAGACTAATTAACGACCACAGAGGTAACCCTACCAGCTACCACTCCGGTTAGAAAGGTGAATCCTATTAACAACCTCTTAAGCGCAGTCTCCAATTACTAGTCTTTTCAGCAGCTCTATGCTGTAAGAGAAACAACTTCAGGCCTCAGCTCCCATCACAGGGTCATCCTGTTTCACTTGCAGTCTGTGCCACAAAATGATAGTCCTGTGGGCAGCATCGGACTGCCAAGAGCCTCTTTTAACACAGCTCAGCAAGGCATTTACATTTGAAATGCAAGAAATGTGGAGTAGCAGTTTATCGGCTGCGAAAACTGCAGAATACTTGCTCTTTCCCCCAGGATTGAACAGGCGGTGAACGGCCTCAGACTGTCCTGGCACCGATGTAAAGGGGACAATGTTATTAAACTAACTGGCAGTGTCGGGAGTAGGAGAAGGGACAAGATGCTAAGCACCGGAGCCCTTGGGAGGGATTAAAGAGCCCCAAAGTTTGCTCAGTTTTTCCAGCTATATTAGCTGCCTAATAAAAAAAACTACATTTCTCCATGAAATTTGCCTCCTTAGACCATCGTGGCTGCTGTTGCACTATTATTTGATTCCACAGTTATGGACTAAAGATGCAAGGGGACAGACAGGCAGACAGAAATGGGCTCCGACCATGTGGCTGCTTGGTTGCTTGGTAATCGGAGACTGCCTCGTCTCACTAATTAGTGTGTAATAGCTGTATATGCTGGCTCACTTTGGGATGTCTTATCAAAGGGGGAGAAAGAACTGGGTTTAATTTAGCTATACAGAGGGACTGCATCTGTTTTCTCAGCCACTGAAGGATTATAATTGTTTCTAGATGACAGCAGGTCACATGCGTATAGGCTTTTTAATTATAAGTGAAATTTCTTTTCAACCTAGGGAAATAATTTAATTTCAACATTATTATTATTATTTTTTGGCTTCATTCTCCCCGCCTCCCCCAACTCTATTTGCTCTCATCCTTGCCACATAAATCTTTCCCCTTTCTAAATAAATGACATGTTTTCTTTGTTCATGCCTGTCACTGATTTTTCTTTCAATTCATGCAACAATTACGTAATCAGGTTTAAAGGTTAAGAAAACTGAGCTTTGGCTTGGAAAAAAACAGTCAAATACTCTTGTTTAAAAATCTTTTTATCAAAATAAAAGAAAAAGAGAAATAAAAAGAAACCCAAGCATTGTCACATATAACTTTGTCTGTATTTTAGCTTTTCTATCTTAGTGTTTATTTGAGAAAATCCTGCTTTGCTCAGTTTGAAATGCTCAGAACTCATCACAGCCCAGATGAGACCTGGACTGCACTGGGTGAAGCAGGGGGCTGCAAGGAGAACATTCCTATGAATACAGCAGCAGTTTGAGACAAAGAGGCCAAGGCTTGGTAATCCTGGGAAATACCCAGGAGATGTCTATATATATGCGAAATTCCATGTGGTCTACAGGTCTGCAGAACCTATAGAGGCAAGTAATAATCCACTACTAGCCTTTTTCTGGCTGAATTAGGTCTAAAAGGAAGGCAAGTGGAGATAATTGATTCAAGACTCTTGTATAGCCCAAGGAGGTTATCCAGAAGCTGAAAAGGATGAAAATAAAAGGGTCCTGGTATTTTTCCAGTGGACCTTAATGGATAATCATGGCTGATTATCCCCTGGCTGGTCACAAGAAAGGTCCCAGTGTTTAAAGAACATTGTCTGTCCCTGATCCCCAAATCACACATCCTGAATAAGTGAGAAATTCCATGCCTGGAAGTGTGGCTGTTCTTAAGGACACTATCAGCTGGGCTAGCACCTGCTCAAAACGTCAGGGTACAGAAGCTGACTCAATTTCTTACCCTGTTATTCAGAGAGGCTGGTGGTCTACAAACTGGAGTCTGAATGGGATGGTTAATATAGCAGCAATAGAATCACAGCCTTAGCATTTGAAGACTTGATCTCATTCTGCTGAACGACTCCCAAGTTGCAATGAGCAGGAAGAGTAGAAATGAGCAGGAAGAGCAGAAATCTGTATGCCGTAGTCTGGAAACATGGTCTCCATTGTCTGGAAACACAAGCCAAGAAGTGTTGTGGATTTCACATCAAGAACTTTTAAACACATTTAATAACTGTGAAGCCTGGAAAATAGGCACAAAGGGCTAAACATGCCTCAGACAAGCCAGAGAATTAGGCATATGGATGAATCAGTAGATCGGACTTTGAAAACAGACCTTACTTCTGAGCTAAACTCTTGGCTGGAGGTGATGGGTGAACACTTAACTCTACAAATACAGAATGTGTTCCTCATGCCAAAGGTCACGTGCACCAGACCACCCTCATGTCTTTGGACGACTGTAATTGAAAAGCAGCCAAGGAACAGCTCTGTCACCCACTGTGTATGACAGCCTTTTGTATGGAGGCAGAAGGAATGCAGGGCTGAGAGGCCAAAGCCAGGGACAGGATGAACCATCAGCTTCCTAATTCCCCCATCCAGAGCACAACACCAGAAGCTGCAGCTGGAAGCAGAGGTAAGAAGGAGAGGCTCTGCTAATAGCACTACCCCACCTCAACTCTTGTAATGCCCCAGCTGGAAACACATGACAAAGATGTTCTCAATGAGCAGATGTCTCCAGAGCAGGTAATTTGTGCATTTGGAGAAAAAGCAAATTCCACCAATGGTTGAAATATGCAGATCAGATTCATTGTTTTGTTTCCTTAGTTTTATTATATTTTCCTGGTGCTCATGGTGCATCAGACCTGAGGCAGCATGAAGGATGGTGATAAATAAAGCTAGTTTTTCAGGCAAGTGTCTTGAAGTCCAGATCATGAACGCACTGACATCTAGAAGTAGGAAAAAAGAGTCGGGGAGATATAGGTAGGGATGTATAGTGGATGTAAAGTGAGGGTATTTTCCAAGTCTATAGCTGGTTGGCTACATAAGACATGCTAAAGGAAAGCTGGATGAGGGCTTTGAAATTTAAAGCAGTGTCCTTTGCATGTACCTCCAGCCGGGAGCCTCTAACTAAAATGTAGCTGTGTAATCTCAGAAACTGTCTAATTGGATTTTACCAGATATCTCAGTGGAGAGGAATTTTAGCAGTTGCATATATATGTATACAGTGAATGGTCAAACTGAGACTTTGGAACTATAGATATGAATCTTAAAGCACTGGCAAAAGACAAAAGCTAAAATCCAGAGGAAAAAAAAAAAAGAAGAAGAAAGAAAAAAAGACCTTGATGTTACTGTGATGTTCTTTTCTGTGACCATATACGCTTTGGATATGAGAAAGGAACATACTGGGATACACGCAACTAGTCTGTCCCCTGACAACATATAGTACAAACTGATGTTTTAGACATCTATAGAACATCCAGAAGCAAATGAAAACCATTCATAGGATGCTTCCTCTACGGACATCCATAGTGCTGCCAATAGCAAATGAAAAAAATAAATGAGGAAATACAGACAGGTAATAAGGACCGACTAATGCAAACAGCGGGTGAGCGTACATCTGCCAGACTGACATCTTCATGTCTTGTGGAGTGTATGTTCAAAACAACAAAACTCTGCCAAATATCTTATCTCAGCGATTTTGGGTGGGAGAGCCTGCTATCAAATGGTAGTGTGCACTGGCTCACATTGGTAGTACTTCAAAACAACAAACAGGCACTTTTCCATCATCTTCCTGTTTTACTCATGAATGAGCTGTCTCTGATCAGGTAAAACCATGTTTTAAGAAGTATCCTATAGCGACTGAGTAATGAAATGTTTATTTGTGAATACCGAACTGGAGAAGAAATGACAACATCTATAATGAATTCTACTACACTGTCCACAATGAGGGTCTAAGAATCAAAGAAGAGGAAAAAAAATGCATTTTTGGATTTTTTTCTTCTGCAGGATGGAAACAACAACTTCCACCGCACTTTTTTTTTTCAAGGAAGGATGTAACAGCAGCTGGAATAGAATAAAGTGCAGTAACACATTATCTGTTTATGAGAAGAGCAGACTGGAAGTAAGTATTGTCTGGGATTTTAAACAGAAGTCAAAGGAAGAAAATGGACCAGTTCTGCAGACACAAAGATCTGAAAGCACTAGTAACATCAGTATGACCTAATAAAAACAATCTGGTGAAGAGATTCAGGTTGCTCTGGATTTTCCCGCGCTGAATAAATCAGAATTTGCATTTATACCTCCAGACTCTTAAGGTCTTGGAACCCAGATGATCCTTCATCACAGACCTTGAGATTTTATAAATGATTGTTTTTTAAATAAGAAAAATATGTTATTTGGTGATTATTTAATGATAAGCTGCAACAATAAAAATACGAAGCATCTCAGAGTAACCATCTGTTTGTTGGTCCAACAAGATACAAAGAATGTGTTTGCTGAAAGTTAAATATGAGGAGGCTACCAGTACTATTTGAAAAGGTATTGCAGATATTTCTGTGAATAGTTTTTTATAAGCAACTATTGGTATTTATTCGGTACTCAAAATTTCTTATTCTTGGTCATAGGATTTTTGTGTTGAAGAAGCATAACGCTTTGGAGTAGGTTTATAGACAGGCATAGAACAGCATCTGAAGTAGTTAGTGGAGCAACTGTTGACATTTATACTCAAGCACTTACACAGAAGGTGGAAATTTCATCCTGAAGTTGTTTGCTGTGAAAACTAAAACTAAGATATTTTGACGGAATTTTTCAGCAGCCTTAACTAAAAGGAGTGACAATCCAAGCATGTGGAAATCACTTGAAATTCATTTACTACAGTTATCATCCAAGAAAACATTTCTTAGGCACGGTTCTGGTGTCCTATGCCTCAACAAAGTGATTTCCGAAAATTTCAAAACTGAGAGGAGACCTGATCAATACGTGCAAGTACCTGAGGGGTGAATGCAGGGAGGATGGGGGCCAAACTCTTCTCCATGTTGGCCGGTGACAGGACAAGGGGTAATGGGTACAAGTTGAAACAGGCAGCTCCATCTCCATGTGAGGAAGAACTTCTTTCCTGTGAGGGTGACAGAGCACTGGAACAGGCTGCCCAGAGAGGTTGTGGAGTCTCCTTCTCTGGAGATCTTCCAAACCCGCCTGGATGTCACCCTGTGCCACGTGCTCTGGGTGTCCCTGCTGGAGCAGGGGGCTGGACTAGATGATCTGTAGAGGTCCCTTCCAACCTCAACCAGTCTGTGATTCTGTGATCCAGGGAAATAAAGTACAGAGCTGCATCTGGGTTCAATTCTATTTACAAAAGTGGTTTTCCAGGCCACTTTCATGAACCTGGGAAAGCTACTTAATGCAAACATCAGTTTTCCTCTTTGCAACTGTGGAAATCATATTTCCTTTTATTCTTGCTGTTATTTATTCATAGTGGAATGTTTCTTGGAAATTGTCATATGTTGTTTCCTGTAAAGTGTACAGAATAGTAAACTCACCAGCTGTTACAAAAATACAGATAAACAAAAACATTTCAATTGGGTTCAAAAATCAAGAATTCAGCAGCTTTCTGAGCAGGAATATTTACATAGCTGTAGATGTTCAACCTTGAACTGTAAATAGACTTTAGCCAGTATCTTTATATGCCACTGCAACCCTGTTGTAATGGAATGCAAAAATGAGTATATTGTGCCATTATTTCTTTGTGATTGGAAAGTGGCCGCGCATTTGTTGCATAGTGACACCAGGTTATTAGTATAAACAAGGTAAATATATTCGGCAGTGGTTCCCTGTATGTACATAACTGGGAATACCTCAGGGAAACTGTGCTCTGTAAGAAACTATGCAACATTTTAATGACTCTGCCTTAACCAAAATACTTCAGGTAAGTTATGGTGCAATTGAAAACTATGTTAGTATCTCCAGCATAGCCCTCATTATCTGAATGAAAAAGTAGGGGTATGAGAAGAGTGAGCTTTCTATCCTATCTCTTAGTTATTTCCAAGGTACCTTTCATGCCAGTGTTAATATGGAGAGAACAGACAGTAGCTGTAAGCTGATGGTCACTTAAGACAGGCAGACTGTAAAGAAAGCCTGGGTGAGCTATTGCATATGGTTAGAGGCCTAACTTGATCTGAGTCATTTATAAAAAAAAGGCTGAAATCTAAAACTACTCTTTGAGGGGAAACTTGAAACTGTCCTCTAAGTAGAATTTTATTTAAAATGCAGTTGAGTGTTCTGAAGAGGTTACTGTTTGGCTTTCCTTAAATTTAAGTAACATTATCAAAGGCATCCTTTCCTGATATAGGAATCAGCACAGGTTATCTCTTGCTATTGGCCGTTTCAAGCCAAGGTCCTCTTATCCACTGAGAAATGTTTTCACTTCAGTATTTCTTCATGACATAGCCAAAATATAAACCAGAACACAAAATCTGAAAGTTGAAATACAAGATTCCTGCATTCGTTTTCATCTAATTTTTCATTTTCCTGTTTCACTTCATGGGATCATCATTCTTAGTGCATGACAGCATTTTAATAGACATTGCCCATCCTTCACTTGAGTACTGACTGCTCTTGATTTCTTCCAACTAATTTCATACGTGCATTTCTTATACTTTTTCTCTCTTCTTTTTTGTTATTTTGATCACTATCAGGTTTTAGCTAGAGAAGCCAGTGCCGCCTAAAAATCAGTGTTGGTTTATTTGGAAGGAAAAGTGACAGGTACCTGAAACTAGCAGAAAGAAATCCTAGCATATCACAGGTTGGTTACAGAAGATTTCTGCCAAAACAAAATGGAAAACCAATACCATTACTTTTTAGGGTTAAAAACCTCTCTATCTGGCAAATGCCTTCCCCAAGTCTGCTTTGAGGGTTGAAGATGGCATGATAAGATTCACCTTCTTGAGTTACCTTAGTCTTCATGCACAAAGCCAAAAAGATTCTAAAGAGGTTTTTTTTTTTCCTAGATGAACAATAGATGATTACATAATATAAAAACAAAACAACACAACAAAAGAACCAGCTGTCCAGTATCTAAGAACCAGTTGTCTTTTATCTCTCTCCTGTCTCACTTCTATGAAATGGGGAAAGCGCTTCCTCACTTGTCAGAGCTTGCTTACCTCCTAGGGATGTTGTAAGAGAACTATGTTAAAAGTTACAAGGTGCAGTATGAACGGAGCTATATTAGTACAGAAAGAGATAAACAGAAGGATGAATATCATCCCTGAGGAGTAAAAACACCTGTTGTTCCTGTGACCGCTACAGAAACTGCTGCAATACTTTTGGTAGCTTACACGATAGGAAAAAAGAGGTTACTAAAGCTATTAAAGTAGGTGACGGTGGCCAACAGATAAGCCCAAAGACGCTCAAAAGCAGGTTTTTATTTTGTCTTGTTCCTAGTTTGACATCTCTGCATTATTGCTTTAACTTTATGAAATGCAATCATTCCCTTTGTTATTATGAATTCTAGACTGTAATGCTGCTTGGCTTTCAAAGTCTTCTCTGCCATCCACTCAGAGAAATAGTTATTAAACCCACATTATTACATATCACCACAGAAAGCCCATCTCAGAGTCATTCATATACAGACACTCCTTTGGGTTATACCTGCCAAAGGAATTGGTGTGGGAGTAAAGGTGGCGGCAAGAAGCCTGCTGCAGGACAGCTGCCTGTCATCTCCCACCAGGAGGCATTTATCCATGGGACTGGGACATTGTAGAACATTGGAGGAACACTGGAACATTGACAAGGAACACTGTAGAAAACCCATCAACTGCCAGGAACCTCTACAGCTAAAGCTGAAGGACCTCTAATCATTTGCAGGTCGAATATTGATCTCTGTAGACAGGGTTTGCAACCAACTCAGTATCCACCATAAACCAAGTGGAAGTGGCCTGAAACACAGTGTAGGTTCTCACCAGTGAAGGGTTTTGGAGAGGCCAGGGAACAGAAAAGCAGTATCTGACCCATGTGCAACACACCAAGGCAAGAAGAGACAAAACGGTGAACTCCTCCTGACTGAACAAGGATTATTCACAGACATTATTTTGTGTCTAGTGGAATGAAAACTTGGGAGAATTGCACATAGTCAGTGACAAAGCTATTCATCCATTTCTAGCAAGGAAATCAGAGCAATCTTTTCCCTGGCTCAGTAGTTCTCTAGTAATAACTGCAGCTTCCTGACATCTGTCCTTACTCTCTTTCTCCCCTTCCTTGAGATGAACAGAGCTGGTGTCAGAGTAATTTACAAGTGTACACAGGCGTATCTTGGCACGGCTCTAAGTTTCATTCTGGAGAGAGATGAGGAAGAAGTGCAGAGCTCAGTGATTCACTGATCCTGTCTCTAGAGTCTGTCACATCTATTCTGAACAGATATTCTATATAACAGGTACAGTATCTGATCATAAAAAGTATGTCCTTTATATCACAACTTTGATGCATTGTGTTATTTTTTATTACAGTGTTTCATGCAGTGGATACTAGAGTGATGCACAATAAATTCTGACAACACGAGTGTGATTCAAGTTCCAAGCAATATTTAGAGACCATCATTTTAATGAAAGCGAGGTAATTTAGGTGAGTGACATTTTATGTTTGCAAACATCACATTAGTAAGAGTAGTGATATTTAATATGGACTGCAACATGTCTGTTAGGACAATATGCAGTCCTATGTACGAACATGAAAAACAAATCAATGACATAAACAGAACATTCCCAAGTTATTGCCATTTTGCAGCCTGCAATACCAAACGCCTCCCCAGCCACTGACCCAAATCAGCAAATAAAATTGGTAAGACACGTATTACACTGGATCCCAAAAGCTCGGACAGTTTTACAACATGAACAATAGACTTGAACATCTTTGAACATCATCTTGTTGAGTGTAGAAGGCTTAAAACAGGACTCTAAAGACAAACACATTAGAATATGCTGGAGGAGCCTCCAAACCACATTTTGTTCTTTTACATGATAAAAATATGATTTGAGATGTCTGATGCCAAATAAATATTCCTGGACCAGGAACACCCTTTTACTACTCTTCTTCTTTATTCTTGGACTGGTGTTACACTTTTGAGTGCTTCTACAACGGCATTTCAGTTCTGACCCAGAATGTGCTTTTGGAGAGAAAATTCTGCTCTTACTTCTGCTCTCATTCTCACTTCACATCAGTCTTGCAGTATTCAAACCAAGCTCCCTTCAGAGAAAACAAAACAGAAGAGCTCTTGGAGCTCATGCGACACGTCCCAAATGCTAATGGGTCTTCTGGCCTGACTGTTCATTTCTTTCACAATTCAGCCCCTTGATGTATGGCTGGTGTTGTTTCATATCTATCCCTGCTTTGCTAAATGGACTCAAGTTATTATTTTGCAATTCACATATAGAACACTCAGAGTAGAAGAAAAAATTCTTTGTTTTGTGACTCTGTATTACTGCCAGTCTAGGATGAAAACCTAACCATGGTCAACAGGCTTTGTTGGCACTCATGTCCCCAAGGATTGGGGGATTGTACTTAAGGCCCACCTTGTCTACAGCAAAAGGGCTCATGCACAGTAGAAACCTCAGTGAGCCTCTCGACTGATGACTGAACAAAGAGATGTTTGGTTTTGTCGTACGCTGTTATTTGTACCAGACCTATAGCCCTTTCTTATGTCAGTAAAAAAGCCTGGTAATCAGTCTTGAAAGGTAATTCTCCCTTCCAGTTCTGTATGTTTCTCCAGGCTGTGCTGAGGTGACCTAGAGCGTCCTTGCCAAGGAGAAAGACTGTCTGTTACTATACTGAGCACCTTTTTAACATATACAGTATGAGACAACAAGGGCAATTACATACAATACTTTCTCACAAATTGCAGAAACTAGAAGAAGGTTACCAGCAGCTCAGTACCTACAGTTGACAATACTGTTACATTTATTTATTTATATATATATATATGCATATATATATGAGGAAGTCTTGGTAGTCTATAAGATGATCTATTGCAAGACAGAATCTGTTTTCCTCGCCTTTTATTCTGACTTCAAATCATGGTTGCATGCACCTTTATAGTAGGTGATTTAATATTCTTCATTAAGCTTATTCTTTTTTTCCTGCTTTTCTAATCTACGCAGGATTAGTATTAAGAAATTAATTTGAGTCCTTAATGAATTATTAATCCCAGCTACTAATGAAAATACAATAAAGATCATAGATATCAGCACATATCATGGCACTGTTGCAAAAGTGGACTTCAGCTCACTGAAAGAAAGTACTTGAGAAACATCCCTGCATGACCCTACATGTGCAGGGGGCTGGACTAGATGATCCCTGGAGGTCCCATCCAACCTTAAGGATCCTATGATTCTGTGTAGTCCCATAAACATGTCATAGTACAAGAATTATGAGTTAGATAAGTCCTTAGTATCTTCCACTGTAGTTATACCACAACTGACCAGGTTGCTTGGCCAAGTGCTGAGCACTATAGGCTTTTTGACTTCCTTTTAAACTTTACTTGTCATAAGAATGATTTCTAGTTAATATCAAGCTTTCAGAGACTCAGCACCCTCCAGGAGAGGAAACACGTTGGTTTGTCTGGCCTGAACTGATGCTACCATCGAGTCACTCAAAAACAAACAGTCCATCTTGGGAATGAGAAGCCAGAGACCCTGCTGCCCTGCCCAGCTCAGAGCGGTGGCCGCTGCCGCGAGCGTCTCCTCAGCAGCCGCGGGCTGAGCAGGAGAGGCGGGAGCCGCAGCCACGCGGCCCGCGCGTGCCCAGGCAGCTCATTGGGCGGCCTCGCGTGATCCCCTCGCTGATTGGCTGGTTGGTTGCTGGGCTCCGCGCGCTGCCGGGCAGGGCAGGGGCGGCTCCGGGCTCGGAGACTCCATGAGTTGTGTTGACCCCTAAGGAAAGGTCTTGGCTCACCAACACGGAGACCCTGCTCCGCAATATGCCCGCAAAAACAGTTTGTCAGCCAGCATACCAACTCAGTGTCATCTCAGTAGTTTTTTGACTGTTCATTTATTTTTATCTGCACTGGATTGACACAAGCTAAGACGAAGCTTCACTCTTCCACCTGTATTTCTATCCTTTTACCTGTTCACTCTTTGGCAAAGGATCCAACTTCTTCACAGTCATTAGTGTACTTACTTGTCTAGTCTTTGTGATACACTGAATTATTGTTGAAAACTGAGGCACAAAGAAATGAAATCGTATGGAAAGTCTGTGGAAAAGACAGGGACTGAACACAGTTTCTCTCTTTCCACATCATCGACATAGCTGTCATGTCTGCTTATTCTTCCACCTGGAAAGATAACTTACATTTTATTCCCAAAGAGTCAAGTCTTTCTGATTTCTGCGATTCGATTTCTCTTAAAATAATACCACTTTTCCCCTTCATCATCTGGCTTATTTCCAACACTTCACAATTGAGATGTTAGTTTCTCTTCTACAACAGTAGATTAGGAAGGAAAAAAAGCATACCTGCATCTTTTGTTAAGAACAGAGCGCAGATTGCAGAGAGTTACATCATACCGATTTTTCCGACTGATGAATCATATTAGGTCTAATGCTTGCCGGGCTGCTTTGCATTTATCTGATTTGACATCCAGGAGCTGGGATGTTGCAATCCGATGTAACACATCACCGCGCACTGACACGCCACCAGAATGAGAGACACCTGAGATAATGTAATTATATTTGGATCCCTTCTTTCAAAGGAGTTCTGATTTGAAGTTTTGATTTCTTTTCCATTAGAAGTTTGCAGATGGTTCCAAGAGGGTGAACCGCTCAGTAACGGTATTGACCTACCTCGTTTCCTCTATGGTCCTGAATTTAACTGTTACTATGCAGAACTTCCTACTCAGCCTTACTATTGTACTTCAACACATTGCTAGACAAAAATTAGGAACACAAAAGAGAAAATGGAGCTCTCCCCTGCCAGTGGGCAACCCAGAGAATGGTACGAAAGAGCGACTGAAGAAGATCCAGGATCTGGACACACGGTGGTATGCAGAGGAGATGCAGATGTGCAGTGGGATACCGCCCATCACTCAGCTGCTGTACTTCTTCATATATTTCCCTTACATTTCATTGGAAGAGGCTTATGCTCTATTTTCCCTTGTGAATGGGGCACTGAGGTGTTTCAAGGATTAGGGCTAGCCTGGTAAATTTTCTAATTAAATCACATTTGTCTGTGTATTTTCAACTCAGTACAGTGTGATTCTGATTCAACTGAAATTCTTGATGTCAAGTTCACAGGGATCTGGATGTGTCCCAAACAATTAAAGACGAGTTTACATATACCTCACACAAGCATAGTAGTGTTGCAGTTATTTGTTTGCAGCAAATACATAGAAATACACAGAAATTTGCCAGGATACCTTCCTTTCATTTTTAGGCCCTCATTTCCTTGTATAAATATTAGAAATACTCTTTTTACTTCATTATTTTCCCTAGAATTGAAATATTACCCTTGTTTCAAAGGAATATGCAAAATTTAGAACTTTTGAAATTAGTTTCTTAAATAACACCTCTGTGAATGGCAACAGATCATCCCCAAGAGAAACTCTGTAATAATAGTGGCAGTGTAAGCATTGTCATCAAACTTCTTCAGCCCATTAAGTTGTTCAATTTTGCATATAATCTTCAGTATACTTAACGGAGGAGGGAAGCACCTAGGCAAGGAATAGTAAATATAAATCAACAGATAATGATATTCCTCTTGCAGTCACACTTACTTCCAAGAGTATCAAAGTCTTTATGCTTACACATTTAGAATAATATTCACCTGAGTGGATATGGATGGAAGTAGTTGCAAGATACAAATTGATAAATTTGGGGTTGAAGAATTTTCCCTATTTAGGGATGCTAATATTGTAGAGAAGCAAAAGGATATTTTCTCTTTATTTATTTCTGTATCTTTTTCTGTTTGCTTGTCTGCATCCCTTCTCATCTTCTCTGTTTTGGAGAAATGACAATGTTCTATTTCCCTTACTGTGTGGCTTAATGATGTTGTTGACATTTTCATAGGGGTTACATAACACTATTTTTCCCCTTTTCCTTTGATCTGTGGAGAGCTTTTCAACATAATAGAAGAAAAATCAGAACCGATATGCTAAGATACAGAGAGTCTCCAAGTTCCCACTTGCAGCCTCCAGTAATGTCCTTGTTTGTGGAGGGCAAAAGTCTCTAAAGGCTCACACAGGCTGCTGAAGGAGTTCCTTATTGCAAAGACTGCTGGTAGCTGCTCTCTGCAAATGCTTTTAGTTATTACTGTTGCTTTTTTTTTAATATGTATAAAATGCTTACTGCTCCCACCTACAGTAAGAGACATGAGCTAATGAGGCTTTGCAAAGAAGTTCAGTCTTACTGACATGGGAGTGATCCTAACTTAGCAGTATGTCAGATTGGTGGTTATCTTTACTGGCATTTCCCAGAGTTGCTGCTGGCAATATAACGTGGGATGTGGCCTCATTTATAGTTCTTCAAAATGCTGTTTAAAATCAAGATAGTGGGTCAAAAAGGCAATCCAAGGAGACAGTTCTTTCTACTTTTAACTACATCCTTACGTGACGCTAATGGAGCTGCAACTCTCAAAAGCTGCTCTGAATATGGCCCTAAGCATTTTTAACAACTACATATCAAGTCAAGGCTCGATCCCATATGCTCAGTGCATCCAAACCTCCCACACAGCTGCCTGTTCAGGAAAGCACAATCATAAGAGCAGAGGAGAAGATCAAGCACTCAGTATTACAGCAGTGGGAGTCAGTATAAAATGCTAAACTAGAAATAAGTTTAGGCCGTGTCATATATCCATGGTACACTGCTGTCTTATGATATAGGTAGATTACCAGAGCAGTTGGCATGAAGCAGAATTTATTTATGATCTCAACTAGATTTGAATCCAAGTCTCTGAAAGTTACAGACATTAGTGATAAAAGGACCTCTGGCCCAAATGGATACAGTCCCCCAAAGGTGACCTCAGGTTCATTCCTATCTACTGGGAGCTGACACATGATGCAAGACACAAGACTGGATATTATATATGTCACACAGCTATCAATACTAAAAACTGGAACTGAGAGACAATACTAAAGGCGCAATTGAAATTCAGAGTGACAGAAAGAAGTAGAATTACTTTTTCCAGAGAATAATGAAGACTTCAGGGCTCATCCTCATGTCACTTTGTTATATACTGCCATTTGAGACACTGGGGAAGCTATGCTGGATTTACACCATTGCAATTCTCCAAATTAGTTATTTAATACTAATAGAATTGTATCTTAATGTGAAATAATATGATTATGATAGTATTGGGCTTTTTCATGGCTGTTTCTTAAACAGTTGGGGAAAGCAAGAGAGTTAATGAGGGAGTGGGGCCGGATTTTCTCCTTCAGGTGTATTTTTTTTTCCTCTTACGAAATGGAAAAGCTAGGAAATTTCTCCACAAAATAACACAAACTCATGGAAATTTTCAGAAAACAAAAAAGCATTTTATAAATTTTAAACATCACTTTTTCTTTTCTTTATCACCCTGCCCATCCCCAATGAAAGCATGCAAAACATTGGTTTGGGTATTTTCCCAGAACATATGGTACCCCTTGAATACCTTTTCCTGTGTCATTAAGCTGCATATGATGGAACACCTCCTGAAACTTGTTTGGCCAGGGCATGTTAAGTGTTTTCCACAGTGCTAAGAACTGGCATAAGCAGTCTTAAAGGGCACATAGAGAACTGAATGGAGACATGTATAGGGATTGCAAACATGATCCCAGTGTCTTTTAGTGCTGGAGAGGTTGTGCAAAGCATTGCACCAGCTAGGAGAGGAAGGAGGTGCTTGGCAGGGATAGCTACCACCCCAACTCTGCATATCCAACATGTAGCAGCAAGACTTGAACCTCCTGACTCTCCAGATCTGCACTTCCCCGTGGTGTTTCTGCAGCTGGAACAAGGTGGGACTTCATCTTTGGGAAGCCTTTGACTTTCAGGAGCCGGGCCAGGCCCAGTTCCCTCCCATGACAGCTCAGGTTTGCAGCTGCTGCAGGAGAGGGGCAGGTTCCCTGCTCTCTCACTGAGGCTGCTCAATCACTGTTGCCACTATGAGGTATTTTGGATGCAATTCACATTGACATATACTTGTCGCCCAGTGAGTTCCACCCAGTAGGATTCTCCACCTTCACTGCCTCCTATCTATGTCTTACTACACTAGGCCCTACTACACTAAGAGATAGTTTGCCTTTATGGATACACCGTGGGTTTTTTTTCTTTCTAAGTGTTTCACTTCCAGCCAACATGTTCAATAGTGCCGTAATATTTATTTTGTCATTAGAGTGCTAAAAAAACCCCCAGTAATTTCCTCATCTTCTACAAAATCCTGGCACAGATAGCAATATTTTCTATTGGATTTAGAAATAAATTAGTTGTCTCTGAGTGAAGGATGTCTCTGACTGATCTCCACTAAAGCAAGATTTACCTGGAGATTTATTGCAGCTTTGCCTTTCTGTTTCCCCATGGGAAAGTTCACAAATGATGCAGCAATCTTGTTCCAGTAATACTGTGCTTAAACACACTTCATGGATTACTTGGTATTCAGGAGGTTCTTCCTGTGTGGAAAAAGAAAAAAAAAAAAAAAAAAAAAAGGTGGTAAAACCAGACTGAGATTTTCAAACAATTTGAGAGTGAATATTAAAAACAAATAAGCAAATAAAACCTTTCATCTAATTTAGCCAATAGCCACCCTGAAAGTACCTCCGCTGAAGTAGATGCTCTAATGGAATTGCAAAGCAATAGAAAGGGGTGAGTGGCATCTCGATGCATTCCTCCGTTATTTGCATTTTATAGATGAGTAATCTGAGGCATGGTAGTTAAGTAAGTTACCCCAAGTCATGACCAAGTCATAAATAAGAGAAGAATTCTAATTGCTAGTTATCTGCTTTAATAGGTGGCTTTTCTGGTTTCTGGCTCCTGTGGTAAACATAGTAGAGGCCATGCATACAGCATATAATGGTGTACAGCAAATTGACCCTAAGTACTGGGTGCTTGAGGAGGTTTGTCCACACAGTACCATGGCCACTACATGAGAAGCAACTGAACTCTATCAGTGTGCATCGGTATAACCACTCATATTTTCCCTATCATTGCCCCTGCTAGCTGAGATGCTTCTTGTTTGCCTCCTGCGCTTCAATTCAGAGGAGCTCTGAAGTTCCAGTAATGTTATCCAGAGCAGTCTTAGCATTAATATTTCTGCACTGACCCCAAGTTTGAAACACATGTCAAGACTTGCTGTTTTCTGTGGCACTTAGCTGATCGTAGCTAAGACAGTCTTCAAAGAGGGCTCACAGATCAAGCCTTTGGTGATTGTACTTGCTGTAATGTTACAAGGCAGGGGTATGACTTCAAAATCTGAATAGAGCTGAAGCCAGTGGACTCAGTTTTGAATTTTAACACTTAAGTAAGTGTTAGAATATTTGGTCCAAAGAACCAAGGGAGTCAAGTTGCAAGTGAAATAACTCTCGAGGGGGTGGTTGAGCAACAAACCCAATGCCCTCTTCATCTCTGTCCTTCCTAGAGCCGATGAGCCCAAACAAATCAAATATGCTGGCTTTAGTTCCTTGAAGATTTCCAACTAAAACTAACAGGTTTTGCATGGCTTTAATCCCAGGTTAATCCCACTTCTTCATTTCTGTTTCATTTATTAGTCACCTTTCTTTTCATTTTTTTTTAAGTAGCTTTAAGCTGTGATATTGCTTTCAGGGTATGAGAAAAAGATTCAGTCCACAGATAATAATCCTCATGTATAGCTTTTGTTATGACTACATGGGGCATTGGACTTTTTAACACCAAAATGCGGGTGCCTTTGGAGAAAGTTGATCTCTTTGAAATATGAGGGTCCTGATGCCTATTTTTTCATAATGAGGCAAATTAATAATGACTGAAAGGAAGGCACGAATTGCTGCACCATTTCAGACCAGGAATCCAGCTCTTGCAGTGTTGTCTGTGGCCCTGGCCAGTAGCAGTTACATTAGAGGAAGTAACAAGAAAGTCTACAAGACACAATTACAGCACAGCTGCCTGGACAGAATATTCCTTAACCTCCATTTTAGAGGTTGGTTAATGCCTTGAAATATGAGCGTCTGTGTCCATCTCTAATGGCTCAGATGGGTTACTTTTTAGTCATTGTCATTCTAACCTCGTTTTCTTACATACAGATTCTTCAGTTTCAGTGAAATCAAGGTATTAGGTCAGCAGAGTGGCCATAAAGTCCAGTATTAATCTCATGAGCCTGACAGAAACTGTGTATGACCTGACATATGAGATCTAAATGAAAAAGCAAACAAAAGACTTCCAGGAAAGCAAGCGTGCCCTTATTCACTAGCTAGGTTAGGCAAGCTTTGTTTTACATGTGCATGGGGACACACTTCTTGTGTATATAGCAAGATTGATCATACAGCGAACATCTGGAATTCATGCAAATCCCTCTTCAATCAAATACTAAAAGCACCTTTTTATAGCATTTCAGCAGCTGCGTTAAAACACAACTGACATCATATCTGCACTCCGGCTGCCCTTGTACCCAAAGGTCTCTTCTTCCCTAGAGAGAATCACTGTCTCTCTCTGCTGAGGCAATCTGAGGGAGCCAAAAGAGAGAGGAACCTTTTTCTGCACAAAGGAAAACTGAGTTGGTCGTAAAAGGTGTTCCCCTACGAGCAGGTGGGAAAAGTCATATACAAATCATCAGGGTTTGCTTTTACAGAGGTTTGTATGAACATTTTCTTGAGAAAATGTGGAGTTAAACTGAGTTTATGTCTATGACTAGTTTTTAATGATTCCTGACACTGAAAGAGAACACCTAAGCAGAACCTGCCCCCTCTCAGGGCATCGTAGCCAGCATGCCACATGTAAAATGTTCCTATTGGAGGAAATTAAGGAGACATGCTATGGGGGGTGGGCTATGGCCAGGTGGAACTCACTGAGCAGGACCATATAACGGAGAAGCAAGTACAGCTCCACAGCAAGCACAGGACAGCTCATCAGGCTCCTGCTTTTCCACCTGTGCTCCCCACTGCTGCCCCATGCAGTGCTGCTTCCCATCTCCTTTGGCTTCATTCCCCGCTCTGTCCCCAGCAACCCTCCACCAGGGCTGGATACGTTCCCCGGCAGATAGGCCCAAGGGTACTTGGAAGGGTACGGAGAAGCGTGGGAAACCGAACTGAAAACATGGTGGGCAGGAACCTGAAAAGAAATGTTTGAGAACCACTGCTTTAAGGTGGGAACCACGTTTTGCAGAGCATTCGTGCAACTCACAGAACAGCATGGGCCTGATACTTAAAACAATGAACAGTCCGTTGGATGGGAAATAAATATCTATTGTTTTTAAGATGTTTTTACAACAAATGGAAATATGGGACTTTTAGAAGAAAAGAATAGAAATTAGAAGCTGGGGATTGTAGAAAACTGGTAAGAAAAGGGAAAGGGTGTATGTATAACCTGCAGAATTAAGATTAACAATAACAAAAGGCAAAATAAATACAATGGCACTGGTCCTTCACTGGATAGAAATGGCAGAAAATATTTATCTTTCCTTTCTATATTTGGAAAGAAAACATATCATTTGGTAATCTTATCCAATGAAGAGGAAATTTCCTGACAATAGCTAAAAAAAGCATGAAATTAAATCCAGTTGAATACAGAATCTGGATAGCTTGCATGCAAAAGCCTTAAAAGAACTGGCGGAGGAGCTTGTTATATTGTTGATTGATAAGATCCAGAAGGCTGAAGGAAAACGAATGTTGGTGTAATATTTAGAATAGAGGAGGTGATATGAGTCTGGCATTCCTCCCAAGCAAAATAATGACTAGCTAGTATTGGTTTCAATTAACTCAGAAGGAAAGGAGGCTGCAATAACAAGGCTGAGTTAGTGGGAAATGAGTCTTGTCAAATTGAGTACAAGCTTATGACTCTGTAAACTTGGTTGATAAAGGTCGCAGCGTATGATGTAACGTAGCATGTCTAGATGTTCAAAGGAGGGTAGATTGGCTGTAGATCCCCTGCTAACACAGCCTCATGTGTTACAACACAGTAGTTGCGCCCCACACAGACTCCCCATCCCTAAGATGTATACATGTCTAGAGACTCACATTAATTGGTTAGTGAAAAGAATGGATTAAAACCACTTGGTACACCTAAGAATTAATAAAAACCTGGCTTTCTAAGAATATGATTATGGATTATGGATGAGAAATCAACAGAAAGCACATGAATTTCTGGTGAGAAACTGATGTGAGCTATTCCTAAGCTCTTGAACGTTGTTGAAAACTTGAAAGAAAAAGTAGTGGTTGATAACTTTTGCAGGCAAAGTGTAGGTTGTGGACATGATGAACAATGAGAAAGACAAATTGGTGATAGGGAGTGATCTGGATGACATGATAAGTGCTTTGCTGCAAAAAGCATGTATTTTGACCCAGATAGCAAGGAAAACAGACATTTAGGAGCAAAGAATGGAGGTTATACTTAAGCAGTAGGAAGTAAAGGCTTTAAAAATGACTCCATGATCATGACAGATGTCCATCTGAAGGTGATAGGAAGGTCTAAGGACAGAGGGTAGAGCAGTCCTTGTCTGGTTACATAGCATAACTGGAGATTAGTGGAGTATCAGAAATATGTTTGTGAATCAGGTGGATACTTGATAAATTCAGATCGGAACCAACGGACATGATGAGATGGTGAATTATTCACTGAACAACTTGCAAAGGTTGTTCTTGACTCTTTGTCACTGAAAAAATGTAATCATGTTTTTCTAAAAGGGCAGGTCAAACAAGAAGTCCCATGGCCAGCATTCTGCTCAGGGCTAGACTACAAGATACCTTTTGATTTATATTCTATGAAGTTTGCTTGGGAGGCTATTAGGTGCTTTTTTCACCCTTCAAGTATTAAATAAAGGAGGAGAATGCTCCTCCTTTTACAATTCTGAACTCCAGTTCTAAAATTCAATAAAATTGCTACAACTATCATACAATATTAAGGGTACTATTCAAAACCCACTGGAATTAAGAAGAGATCTTCCATCAGCTTCCCTGGACTATAGAACAGACTTTAAAGAGGGATCCCAGAGACAGTGCTTCCACCACGCATTCTGTAAAATATCGACATGGAAATGTGAAGCCCCTGGCAAATACTGTCCTGGGATACTAGGAAGCAGCTACTGCTTTTACATTTTATGATGTAAACAAAATCCTCAGCTGAATTGCAGGCCAGTACTTACTTCAATATTTTCTGTGATCTTGCATTTATGATTTTGTACCATTTTCCTACACCACTGAAGTGTAAATTTCATGAATAAATTCTATTATCTTTGAAACTTTCCTGATTAGAAAAGGAGCACATATACGGTTTTAAAATAGTTAAATTCATTCTTCTCATACATCACAGAAAAGAGTTGCCTGAGCAATCTATATTGAATAACTTACTCACTGAATTTATAGTTTTAAGGTGACTTTTAAAAGTAACCTGTAAGTTATTTGCCACTTTGAGTGGAATCTTTTTTGTGGGCAAATTTGCACAGAGAGCTGATATGGAAACCATTTCCACCGTGTCTCTGTGCAAGCATTTGATATTGGCACTGTGGGACTGATCACATTAATTTCTGGTCATCTCTGTTCTCTCACTATATTGCTCTCCAGAAACAGCCCTCCCTCTGCAGACATGGGCAGCCTTAGTACTTCTGGCTGTCTGTGTGGTGAGCAAAAATTTAGGAACAGAGCTGTATAAGAAATTTGGGTTGCTCAGTCTATCCTCGGATCTTTCAGACATTGTGTCAATGAATCTCCTTCAGAAACAGATCATGTTGAATACTGACGGTTGAAGTTGCCCATACACATCCTACTACAAGGCTGTCCTCAAATCTGCTTTTCTTGGATAGATAAGAAATTCCAAGATGTAGTTTAAACACGTCCATTAAGACTTCTGATTTTCTTTTTATGGTTATATTTCTTGTGCAAACACTGTTCTTCACATTAAATTACTCCCTTTGTTTCCTAGTATTTAATCCTCCAATACTTTTACAGCCTACCTACTTCTCAGTCCTTGTTTTGGTAAACTATACAGACTGACTTTCTTGGTTTTCCATATTACAGACTTCTCCAAATCAACTTAGCAATTCCTCTCATTGCCTAGTTCAAATTAAATTTCTCTCTCAACCAAAAATCATAGATTTTGTTCCAGGTGAAATTTTAGCATTGCTCTATAAAGTCACAACACTCCCTACTCTTTAAATATCCTGCCTGAAAAAGGTGTACTGGGATAGGTATACTGTTTTTTTTTTTTTTTTTTGATGACCTGCATGCTTATGAATGACTGACGTGTCTTAAGATAAAAAATGGTGTGGGTCTATATTATAACTGATCTGATGGCAAAGTTGGCTGGAGAGATTCATACCATCTCTCATTCCCAGACATTTCGTTTTTTCTACATTTTTGTTCAATAAGGCTAACACAGACTTCTTACTTCATTCTTATTACTTCCATTTCAGACCAAATATTTGTGAACCCAACAGCTGCCTATTTTTCACAACTCCCTGATATTTCTTCTTTCTATGAATTCTTCCTTCTATTACCCGTTTAGGAAAACCTGCTGTTGATGCATCCAGGTCAAAGTTACAAGTCACCTAACATGAGCAGCACAGCAACTGCAGTGAAAATGAACTTCTATATCTACAGTAGCAAGTTGCTGAATTATACTTATGAAATTTGGGGAAAATAACACCCTCTTGGAAGAGTTTTAAATGCAAACAACAGAAATGCCCTTTCCCTACAGCTTTGAATGTGCTCTTAAGATTGCTTGGTCCTGACTTCCTTTCCCTTTAGGCATACCCTTAGCCATGGAGCCAAGAATTTCCTACTAAGCTCTTGAATTGACTCTTGGTATTCACAGCTATTTATTAACCTGTGGCTGCTTTAACGCTTCCATCTTCGATGTATTTTGCAGATGATAGAATGACACATCTGTACAGCATATCTTACTTAACAGCATATCCTACTTAGTAAACATGCCTGGAGATAGAGTAAACTTAAAGATATTCAAGCACACTGATACGTGCACAAGTGGATAAACTTTTGCCTACATGATTGTCACAAGCTCATTGCATGTTTTACCAGGGAAGAATCTGTCTCAGCAGCTGACAGGGACTATCAAAAACAGGCTATATTTGCATGTTACAGTTTAATAATGATCACAGTTGGGCTCAAGCGCTATCAGTGTTCAGGACAATCAGACAAGTAGCTCGTAAAGAAAACTTCAGGAAAGATAGCACACTGCAAATTACAAATTATTGCCTTGTTTATTTATTTAATTAATTATTTTTTAACAGATTAGTAAATAGTATTATTTGCTGTCATTTTATGCAAGTGATCAGACTCAGAAAACCTTCTCCAAGTATAATAGAGCCTGATCATGTTCCAGGAGAAGAGTGTAGAAGAAAGCAAGGGTTTGTAGCACAAACCACTGCTGACCCATACAGGATCAAGGGGGCTAGAGCATCCTGGTGCTTGACCGGCCAGGTGGGAGCTTATATTTGAATGTTCAACATGTGAATGGCAGCAAAGTTTCATCATGCAGCAGCCCTCTGCAGATAGTGTGAATTCGTCTGTTCATGACTTTTTTTTAAGTGTGCAGGCAAGCCTGGCAAGGTTCACTAAAATGGCATAAGAATTTACTCTGATTCTAGTAAACTTCATGCAGGACAGAGTTCAAGCCATATCAATTACATAGCATTAAACTCAAAAGCACACAACAGTGCTAGGCTATTATTTGATTACGGACATATCCATTTGTTGCCACAGAATGAGGCTGTTGTCAGCTGAGCATTAAGATGGCTGAAGATGAGAGGAAGGAAAAGGGAATGCACAAGAGTCTTTACCATCTCCCAGTTTATCATAAGCTTTTATTTTTTTCAACCTTATCCATTATTATTAAACAATGTGTAGCAAATGCATCTAGATATTATAGTTAATTCTCACTCTCCTTCAAAATGTCTGAGCCTGCAGGACACCCCTCTGAGGCCTTGTCCTCAGGCTGCACTGCCATGGGCTATCAGACCTATTGCAATAAACACTGTGGTGATATTTCCCTAGTGAAACACATGCTGGCCCATTCAAGTCCTAAAATTAACATTTGAGAGAATAAATTAATGTTATATGGTAGAAAAGATCCTTTTGGGTAACTGGGTGCCTGACGATACAGGCTTCAGGCCTACCTGGAAAGTGAAACTAACTGCTGATTTAAGACAACTAGGTGCTTTTTTGTTTTATTGTGATCCCTGCCTTTAAAGCCTGAGGATTTTAAATAGATGACTTGCCAAGGGTTTTTTATAATTATTCACTCTTTTTTTCCTTTTTTCATTGTGCAACTTTTCACAGTTGAAGCAGAGACATAATGCTTTGCCTTCCCAGGAGTAAGGTTTTCATATTTTGTGTTTTTTTATTTTTTATTTTTTTCACTCATTTGTTGTATTTGCTGTGTAATAATATCCATTGATCATACTGAAGTGCAAAAATATGTCTAAGGACTCTTGTTTGGTTGCTTGACGTTTGACTGGCTTCTGGTCCCACTCAGTTGAATTATGAAAAGGAGAGGCCTGAAACCTTACTCTTCTCCAAGGGTATTTGACAATCTCTTAAATAACCCTATATTTTCGTAACTTTTCAAATCAAAACAAGGAACTCACTCAGCTGAACTGTTAATCCACTTTTTTTTTTTTTTTGGAGAAGGACATAAGCATAAAGAACATTTAATCAGGCATAACAGGCAAAAAGTTGTGTTTTCTTCTGAGTGATTTATAGTCTGGTTTATTCTGTTGTTGTTTCAAAAAAAGAGAGAGAAATTAAAGTAGACGACCATTACTCAAAACGGCAATGGTCCCATTAGGGAGGGAGAGCAAAAGAAAAACATGCCCATAATTTTACTTATTTTATGAGAGATGAACTCTTCCATACTTTTCTGTGCAGATGTTGGCAATGTACAGAAATACAACACCAGTACAATAAATAAGAAAGAGAAGTATTACTGTCTCAGGAGCATCACACAGCAATAAATTCATTTTCTGTTATATTCTGATGTGCGGCTCTTGTTAGTGGAAGTAACGCACCTGGGAGGGCATAAGGTGAAGAATCTAAGACTGTAAATGATGTTTCAGCAGCTCTTGTTTTTGGAACTGGAATTTCTGTGGGTCTGTCCACACTGCGATGCAAAGGACAAGCTCAGGCCTGGTGAGCCCAAGTTTCCAAGCCATGATGTTAGCTTTAGCTTGAGAATAATATTCCTCTAATATGGAGTATCAATCCGAAATATCAGAGAAGTGTTAGTGCAGAGTATCCTGTAATTGCCGTCTGACCTCACAAACATCTACATCCCTGGAAAATGGCTTTCTTGGACATGTTGCTCAGAAATGCTCATGTTATGCTGGAGCTAATGGCTTAGATTTTCAGAAGAGTACAACATACAGGACATCAGCATCTTTTGAAAATGCTCAGAGGCACGTAACGGGAGCTGTTAAGCACTTGCAGGTATTGGATCCTGCTTGCACATCCTGAATTTACCCTGCAATATTTATCCAGAGCACCTTTTGGAAATTGGTCCCAGTGCATAGGTGCCTAATACAAACGGCAGCCCTGAACGGGCTTCCTGTGTTTGTGGCTACTCTCCATTTGCAGTGTGAGGTTCAGTAGCCAGAGACTGCAGCTCCTCAACAGATTTTCATAATTTCATTAAGCACAATGATAATTATGTGAAGTTCTAAAAGTGCTTTGTTTAGCTTGCCTGAAGGAAACGGTAATGGGGGGGAAGAAAGGCATAAATAAGATGCTTTGTTTCCATTTTCAGTCTGTTTGTTAATTGGAAAGAGGGAAAAGGTTCTAAGCCCCCTTCCCCCCCCCCCCCTTATTTGATGCTGTTATTGTCTGACAGCAAGGGAAATGTCCTTGGAATGAAAAAATAGTCAATCTGTACATAAAGACAAGAAAAAATTACAGCCCTGATAAATTACTGAAAACAATTACGAAATTTGGAGAATGGGAAAAAAACACATATTGTCAAAACAGAAAGCAGCATTTTCCAGGTTTTATCAGTATTGGAGGGACAGAACAACAGTATGCAGTCGACTTTTATACTGACAATTTTGCTTGATTTTTTGATGAAATTTAGATGAAGCTGGATAACATATAATTTACTGAACTCTTTCCAGTTAGCGAATCTGTTAAGGGTTTCCTAGCATACCAACATGGTCATACCAGGGCAGTTTTGTCTCTGTTGTAAACCATGACGATATACATGTGCAGAGCTGTGGGTGCAGATCAATCTCTGGCCTGTCAGGTAATGCACATGTGAAAGCAGCCTAGATATTCACAAACTTGGGTTACTACAACTGATGGAATATTCTCTTTATGAGTGCTTCTGTTTGACTAGAAACAGGCAGTATGAGCAATATAGAGAGAAAGCAACAATTTTGGTGCTGGAGGCTGCAGTACTGCTAGTGTTGATTAACACAAGTTTTGAGAGTTGTTTAGTTTATTTTGAACCAGGTGTATCGGTTTGTTAAGGGAAAAAATAGGGTCAGCAGATCAGACATGAACCTTGAAATCAGGAGAGCTGGATAAAGGGAACTGAGAAAGAGTGAGGAACTGAGCCTGACTCTGCGATTTAGACTAGCCTCGTCAATGGCAGGCCAATTTTCTCTGGAAAAAAAGTAGATTAAGAAATATAGTGTATAAAAATGAAAAAAAAAATGTTTATTCCATTTGTGTGGTTCTCAATCACAGTTCTTGACACAGGTGATATTTCGTTAGGAAAGTGGAAGTTCAGGTAATGTCACTTGTGATTCAGCCTGTGACGAAGAGTTTGTGAGGTCACATTGTCATTTCCATGGTGACAAAGTGTGCTGTTGCCATTGAGAATTATGATTTTATTATATGATCAAGGAACCGTGTTCGTAAAGCAGAAACCTAAGCAGGATCCAGTGCTTTGTACATTGCTTTGGTGTCTACAAATGCTTCTGACAAGAAGTTTGCCTGAGTAAAAATATGTGTCTCTAAATCAACAGCAATTGAGCCCTTTTGATTGATGGATGCCCTGGATCTTGTGAATCAGGTAACTGATATCTGGTAGGGATCTATGCATGAATTGCTTTGCTAAGCAAATTCATTACAAATCCATCATGTTAGTTGAAGGAGGTTTAATTGTTTTGTGACATGTTATAAGCAATGGTAAACAGTCCCCCTCCTCTTCCAATACAGTAATAGGATGCTAGGGAGGGAAGGAAATGCTCTCTTGAGTTTGTTCGTAAAAGATAAACTGTCATGTCTGGCTGAAAGGATAATAAAATCTATTTATCTTTCTGGTCTCTATGGCTGTTGTCCATTGCAAATTGATTGCTATAGAATAGCTATTTTAAACAATGGGATGCCCCACTGCTTTCTCCAGTTTGTTTAAATTAAAAGGTCTTAATTATTGCTAACACTTCTGCATCCCACCAGCCGTTCCAGTCACATTCCAGTCCAGAGCTAAAGTCTCTTTGGAGGAAACAAACAGATGTGGAATACCAAACAGCAACAGGAGGCCTCAGAGAGCCTTTTATGCATTTGTGGCCTGATCGTGCTCTTGTTTGGCCATCAGCTTCTCCCAGGAGCCTGTGGCCTCGGGTACATGCACCAAGGACTGCTACGACACCCAGAAACAGGCTCCATGTGCTTCACTGTAGGATAAACCAAGTTCCGTTTAAATTATTTGTTTCCAGTGTACCAGGAAAAACCTGGCAACTAAGTTTGTCTTTAGAAAGAATATCTATGCACATTTCATTTATTTCCCAGTGACTGGTTATTTTCAGCGAAAGTGTCGTCTTCGATATTTATCTGAGTATGAAGTTTCTTCTCTGCAAATACTGTAAAAATGAGCTTAGATGCCAGGGTGAATTTGTGATGATTTATCTTCTGCAGTAGTGGTACTTAATCTGCTCAGACACTGACCAAACAGTGTGCAGTAAAAGCCTAGGACTGAGCTGTCTTCATTATGGCATAAGAACACTTTACTACTCAAGAGGTCTTTTGACTTCAGTGGAGTCAAAATGCTCTTACCTAAAATGAGCAAGGGTAACCAGTTCAGCCCCATCATTATTAAATACTCATATCCTGTAACCGCATAGATTCCTATCTACGTCTATGCCAAGCAAAATTTAATTTGACAAAGGGTTCAGTTTTGAGGAAGATAAAAGGAAGCAAAGCGCTGAGAGGATCAAATATGCATTTGAACCCTGTTCATCAGCACCAGTGGGACTGTGAAATAATGGAAGTTTCAGATCTTGGTTTCAGCATGCATGTTAACAGGCTGGGATATAAGATAAATCTTGGTACCTGTTTGGCAGTTACGTTCTGCTGGACGTGCATTGCCAAGTGACTGACAGCCCTAAGTAATTCTGTTTTCTTTCTCAAATATCTGATAAGATTCAAATAGTTCACAAGACCATAGCAATTTCTCAGAGCCTTCATAGAAATTGTTGCCATATTTTCTTCATTGTGACTTTTCCATGTTGATGTTGTCAGATGATACCATAAACAATAGGCTAAATCTAGATTTTTTTTTTATTATCTATTTTAATGGCATTTTTAAACTTTGACCTCAATGAGATGGAATTTAATTTCAAAACTTCAGTATATCCTATGGGATGTAGATTCTATTTCTGTCACATCTGAACACAGCAAGAAAACATATTTGTATTGAGTCTGTTATCTTACTCCTTTAGTCAGTTCTTAATTTGGCATTTCTGAGAATGTTTCCATAAGGAAGGACTCCAGATTGGCTATGGCTGTTAAGTCATGAATTAACAGTCTGATGAAGGAAAGCATGGCATATAGGTAAGAATATTTCTTGCAATGGCAACAGATGAGCTCTGTCACTAAGCAAAACACCCAGTCTCCTCAGATGTGTAATGCAATTTTCAGTGCTGGATGCCACATAATCCCAAGTCTTCCTGATTAATGACTAATGGTGGCTTATGGTGCCATTTATGGAACAATTACTGCCATTCATTTTATACTGAGAAGATTATCAGCTCTTGGATTTAGAATAACAAGAACTAATTTCATGGAAACTGGGGAGGTGTAGAAATGTTATCTCCTCTCCTGTGTTTATTCAGCGCTAGCATTGTTTAAAGCCCATGATCCTGTCTGCATCTGCCACTGCAGCTGGCCTCGCCAGCTCACCAGTCTTTATTTAGCTGGATATTACAGCAGTAACATTTCATTATAGTTGTGCTTGGAAGAAGTCATAGTCCATTGGTTTTATTGAAGCTCACTTCTAGTTTACTTCCATTTCAGGGAAAAGGACAGCTGTTTTAATATGTACTTGGTGGAACACCTAAAGGGTTTTAGTGTTAATTAAGCTGGGAGGAACTGTTTTTAACAAGCACCTTTTTGTAAATGTCAAGCGGTTCAATCATGTTTCATTGTTATTATTCAAGTCAGAAATTAGCCCGCGCAAGCGTCAGCAGGCTCAGGCTGCCACGCGGTAATTCAGCGTGCGGCTGCTTGGAGTGCTGCAGAGCTGGGGAAAACTGCTGTGCTCTGGCGATCCAGCCTACAAAAAAGTGAACGATGTGAAAAAACTCATATTGCTTTCCATTTCTAACGTTGATTTTAAGAGAGAAGAGTTTGTTCAACTTAAAGTTTGTCTTAGAATATAATGTGCTAACCCCGTCCTCTGTTATTCATACCTACCTATAATAAAGTCAGTGGGACGCCATAAGAAGCCACAGAACCTGTGCACTTGCTTTCTAGCATAGGTGTCTAAAGGTTCAAACTTCAGCAATGGAGATACTTATAGAGCAGCCACTTTTTTAATTTTTTTTTTATTCAGCCATGCTCTGTGCAGCTGCACTATGTCGAGATAACTCTCTTTTAAGACAGGAAAAAGTCCTAAAAGTAAAGGGTCTAAAACCTGATTGCATCTCTTCATCCAGAGCAGTTCAGTTTATCTCTGCAGAGATGCTGCTACAAGGCACTGGTTCCAGTGTCAAAATGCTGTAATGCTTCCTCGTCCGCTGGGCTGAATCCTTGCGGATATGGGGAGTTTTTAGGCATTCAAATGACTATGTGACTCACTGAGTTTTTTCCTCCCCCACTTAGCCACCTGATGGTGCTATTCAAGAACGTGTGAGGGCAGAGAAAATGAATGAAAGAAGCCTGCTGCCCATCTTCAATAAAAAATACAGATGTCAACGGGAGTTTTGCCTGAGTGGTAACTGCCGTTTTGACCCCAGGATTTGGTGCATGACCATCCATTTTTATTGCTCTGCATAAATGCAGAAAAATGGCCACCTTGTCTACTTAATCACGTAAAGCACTTAAATATGTCATCTCCTCTTGCATGTTCAGGAAAAAGAAAATCACCATCACCCATGACTGCATAAAATTGCTCTGCAAAGGAAGTGTATAGACTTACTTTGTTGCTGCTCACATTGTAATATTTCTATTATTTACATTCCTGTTTTACAGATGAAACTATTTGATCTGATCTTACTGGTATAAACTACAGAATATTATTGCATGAGATAACTGACCATGACTTTATTTTCCCTCAAATGCTGCTTCCTACTGTACCTCTTTAGCATTAAGTGCTCAAGCTTTGCCATAGTAAAATAGTGTAGTTATAGAGCTTTATCCTTTCCCAGCTTCTCAGAATCGTGTCCCGGTGCCAATGAGGAAAGAGACATGAAGAAAGAGTCAATATGCTTCTTGTTGACTCTTCTCACAATATTGCAATTTCCATGGTAATTTTCTTGTTTAACAAGTGATATAGTGTCAGTTTTTAGTATAGTCTCAATTTAGCATTACCAAAATGAGGTAACTTAGACCTTTAAAAATTATAAAGAACAAGTTGTCTTTCAAGAGAATTTGAGATAACGAAATTACAGTAGGAAATTAATTATTTCACCCTCTATGCATTTACAGGCTGTATTTCCAAACCAGCTAGTTACTTGGAATGAATCACACACATGTGCAAACATCTGTTTGTGTTTATGGTCCAATGGCTTCTACTTACTGGGCCAGCAAACCTCAGTTCAGGTCTCAGCTGTGCAATATTCGTTTGCCAGGATTGCAGGGTAGAATTAAGTAGATGGGTGAGTATGTGAAAGTGTAAGTGACTCTCTTTGCTTGAGTGCTTCGTGGGTGACAGGAATTGGGAGCACTGCTAAACAATTCTCTTTTGCTGCCTTAGAGCTGCTGTTGGACACACTTCTTCTTCAATTCAGTCCAGACAAGCCTAGCATATTACTACCTTTCATGTGCCAATAAATACTAGCTAAAAATATTTAACAAAAGATGAATGATATATTCATTTCCAATACTGAGCAGAGCAGCTTTTCGATATGATTACACTTTCTCATTCACAGAGGATTTTTGAACATAACAAACCATGCTGTTTTTTTCTCCCTGCTGAATCTGCTTTATTTCTAGAGCTTTCAAGGGATTTCAAAGGATTGAGCAGGAGAGATAAATAAGAATATAAATGGTAATATATACAAGTAACCGCATCATCATTTTACTTGAACATATATCTAGGATAGGCCCTGCAGTTTTGAAAATCCCGGGTTCATAGAATGGAAAACAGGCTTTCCTTGAGTTAACCAGTACTAAATATAACATTCCATTTCTGACATATAGTCTATTTTCAGGTAGTAGCTGAATGGCGAATTTTTAAGGAGCTCGTATGAAGTACAGAAAGGTTACAGTATGAGTTATAAAGCTGAACAAGCATCCTTGGTCAGTGCATCATGAGCACACAGTGCTGTTGCTTATGTATTATGATATGACCTTGGTCTTACACCGTAATTTTTTATTATCATATAGAGTGATATAAAGCTTACCCGGCTTTTTGAACACAGTCCATCAAATAGCCACCTCTGTCTTCTCTTCACATTAAAATCTACAGTGATTAATTTCATTTGTAATGAAATTTTATAAGAAACTTACAAGCGGAACTGGTTTATCACCTGGGTTATCAAATCTTTGTTAGTGCCATTGGAGAAGTTTCAGCATATAAATCTTTGAGAAATAGATAAAACAAACAAATCATAATAATCTAAGATTAGGCAGGGATCCACAGTCTAGGACAAATAAAGTCATCTTGCAGATAAATTCAGAAGACCATCATAAATATCACTTAATTTGTTGAAAAGTTAATACCGGGGATTGACAATTCAATTTTAGTTTGAAATAAGCAGCAATCTAAAACTTCAAGCACAGCAATCCCAAACTTCACTTGATGGCACAATAAACAAAGGAAAAAAAAGTTATCAGATTTTCTGTCCTGCCAGCTTCTGAGAAAAAGATGTAAGATAAGTCTCCAGTGAAAAAAATCTTGGGTATTGGATTTGAGCAGCAAATAGCTTTTCTGTCCTCTAAACTCCTTTAATTTCACTTCTTAATCTTGTGTTCAAGGACAGTTTATATCTAGGTCAGCCAGCTGCCTTGAAGCAAGAGGGCTGCAGGACCTTAACAGAGCCCTGGCTTCAGAATAGCTCAGGGTTTAATTTGGAATAATAACCCTGACACCTCAGAATGATTTTGCATTGGTCAAAGACTTCATGGAAGTATGAGCATCTCTGCTTTCGCCTTTGCTGTGTTATGTCCTCTAACCTCTACTAGACCAGAGCTGTGCAAACCCTATAATCTTTGGGCTGATGAGTGAAGATGGGAGAGCAGACAGAAAATACTGCTTTATCCTTTTTTTGTTTTTGTTATCTCCTTCTAAAGAATCTGCAAAGCCTCTGTCTGATATGAGAGAAGAGGCTAGATGATCATTTGATCACGGGTTTTCGCCTACCTTTTGAAATGCTGGCCTGCATTTAGTTTCCTTATTTTTTTCACTTTAATACAACATGTTGACAATGAGTCTGCAGGTTCTCTCCTGGCAGGTCTTTGGCAGTCATTTGTGTTGGGTTTGCAACAGGATCCATGCAAAATTCCTAAACCTCAACAGTGTGGAATGAGGTGAAAATTCAGGAAGCCTCCACAGCAGACAAAGGAACCAGGAGTGTTATAAAACCAACATTAAACGAATCTCTTCTCTATATTTTAGTAATTCCATCAACTCCTCCAAATAGCCTATAACATAAAAGAGAAATACCCTACAATGTTTATCCAGAATGGTCAGGTCCTCTTTTCCTCCCCAGGTAGAAACAGAGATTTATGACGATAAAAGAGAGATTCTAAAACCTCTTCTGTAATATAGGGATTTTATGAGATAAAAGCAGGAGGGGCACAGCTACATTGAAACAATTATTTGGCAAACTTTTGCTTCAAAGTTTATCGTTTTGGGATGAAAAGTTTCACTGTGACGTATCTGTAGTATGAGGCTTGGAGATCAGACTTCATATCCTAAATGCAAATTGTATTTCTAGCAATATTAAAAAGGCATTTAAACTGTAGATGTAAAAATTTATTTTTTTAAAAAAAATATATATTGTCATTAGTGAACATGTTTAGATTTCCACTAGCTTTACATCATATATTTGAATAATTGGAAAACTCTCTTGTCCAAGACCATGGAGAATGTGAATACAGACCCAGAATGAAATAAAGTTACACCTAAATTTTAGGGCTTAAATATGTTTTTATTATTTTTTTGTTAAATTTATGGTGAGTAATTTATAATAACAGTTGTGTACTAATAAAGGAAGAAAATTAGGAAAGTGAGCTAGTTTATTGTTAGAGATGAGTCAACAGGGAAATAAATTCTATACTTTCCATATGAGCAGTGGATAGCGCCTTTTATTTGTTACCATCTTTGACTCTACTTGTAGCTGGTCTATTTTTTGAAATGGAAGCTTTTCGCTATCCTATTCCTGATCCAGTGGGGCTCATTCTGAGCGTGCAGCGCACAGCGAAGGACAGAGAGTGTCCCAGAACCTGGGCCACCTCCAGCTGCCAGGGGAGGTCCAGGTAGGCCGAGCGCAATTTGCCCGCTGGAAGCTGGCCAGCACACCAGTGCTATTAGCGCTGCTTTTGCAAAAGGGCTACAGGAATGTTAATTAACACGAGTACCCAAGACCTTGGTTTTATGAGTCTTCTGAAGGAAGGACGCTGGGCTGGAGAGGGACATGGAATGGCTAATGAACACGGAGGGTAGTTAAGTTGCAGGTTTTCAGCTGGGGTGGTCATGTTTTGCTCAAAGGCATATGGCATGGTTCAGTGAGGAGCAGGGAAGGGAAAAGTTATTGAGAGCCATGACTGCCTCATTTTATAGCTGATTAACTAGACAACTTCCCTGCAAGTCTGACAACAAGCAGCTTCAGTGTGAGGAGTTCAGACAAGTATCTGACATAGGTGCATAAACCATCACTCAGAAATATGACCTCTGGTGCATATATATTGTATGCACTGTTTTTGCTGTATCCCTGCAAAGAGCCCAGCATATATGTGGTGCCCAAAGAACAACATCTTTTTGTTCTCTGTTCCACTTCCAGTCTTTTAAAGAAAAATATAACATGGAGCTGTCTGTCAGATTTGAATTTTGGCCTCCAACTCATAGCTTCTATTAGCTTAACAAAAAATTGATTTTGGACTTAAAATCCCAAATTTGTGCCTTATGTAATCATGTTTTGTTTTGGTTTATGCAAAGTTTGATTGTGCAGCCGTGAAACATTCAGACAAACCTTGAATGTATCAAGAACTAAAGGTATAGAAGATACCTCAAAATACTTGATACCTCAAAAGGCTTGAAAGGGACCTCTCTCCCGCATTCCTGTCTTTGTCAAGAATATAGAGTTAGTACCAATGCCTAGAATTATCACTGGAACATGGATTAAGCCACTAGAGGGAGATGCAATATGCGTTTGGCTGATGTTAGAACAAGCAGGGTGACTTACGCCGTAAATTCCCTTACAGGAGTTATAGATAGCATGGTATTTATAATCTTTAAGTCAAATGATGTTTTTAAAATTATTTTGTTCCACAAATATCTAATACATATAGATAGCATATGAAAATATATAATATGTAACATATAAAGCTATAATTGTCTTAAGGACTTATAGACAGGAATAGTTTTAACTATGTGCATGTTCTATCACTCTAATACTACACATGGCTCATGAGCCCAGCCCACAGATCGCATTCAAGGTCTCTGATGCAATCAGCAACAGGCCTGTGCTGATATGGAAGTTGCTGTATAATATAAATTTCTGAATTCTGGTTGAAATGCTGAAAGCCACGGACCACGCTGCCACTTCACTCTATGCCCAGCGAGAGCCAGCTTGTTAATGACTCACTGGGCTCCTTGAAGAACTCTGTGAACCACATCTGAATCTGGTCTTCTTTTCCGCTTTCCAAGATGCGTGACAAGCAGCTTACAGCTCTTGAACATATAAAGACCTTGTTAAACAGCTTATGCATTAGGATGATTACCCCATAATTTGAGGCATGGTGACAGATCTTCAAAGGGCCAAAAATATCAAGCAAGAGGAACTGCAGTCATTTTGAGGGACAGAATTAGAATTCAAAGTCTACTTGACAAATGAGTGGAATGAGCTGAGAAAAACTGGATACTATTCAATGAAAACAGAAAAGTGAACGCTTCTGAATGGAGAAATGAACTGTACAAACACCGGATGCAAAATGTCTGCTGGGCACCAGCTCTGTGAAACAGGATCCGAGGGTTACTAAGGGTCACAGACTGAATTTAAGTCAACATTGTCACACGACTGGAAAAAAAAAATGTGGACGGTGTAAACAGGGGAGTTGTACATAAGTCACATGAAATCATCCTTCCATACAGCTCAGCAAAGACAGTGCTTTTCACCTGGTATTCTTGGCATTATATTTTAAGAGGTAGACCAATGAAAGTGGATCCAATGGAAAGTAACAAAAATGATCAACTGTCCAGAAAATGGGAAAACTGGGTCACTTCAACTAGAAAAGATAAGATACCAGATCCCCGCAACGCTGCAGCCAGGAGAGTGTATTTTTCTCTTTGTCCTCTATGGCTTGGATAACCAAGTCCTGTATGGACTAGATTAGTGAGTCGTTGCCTAACTTGAAGGAAAGGAGATGTAGGCTAAGCAGTAGGCAAAGACAGCAGGTGGCAAATAGTGAGGCAATGGAATAAGTTTTCATGAAAGTTGTGAAATTTCTGCCCTTTGAGATTTTCAAGAACAAGTTAAAGAAAAGAAGAACATGGAGCAGAACATGTTTTGAGTTAGAGGAATAGGCTAGAAGAAAACTCCAAGTAGGTCCTTCCAGGCTTTCTTTTCTGACAATTTGGCATATTCTCTTGAAAGAAAATAGAAAATAATTTCTATTTTCCACCAGAGAATGTAGTGGAATTTAAAATTATTCAGATTATTTCCAAGAGCACAATACTGAAGGTGTACAAGAAACAACTTTGTTCTGGCAAGGGGATGAATTAAATTAATAAATCCTCTCTCTTTTTTTATGTGACTTATACAACAAGATGATCCCAGAACATTTCTTTCTCAAGTAAAACTAATGGAGTTTTATTTGGTTGTGTTTTTTTTGGTGTCTGACTTGAATTTAATGCGCAGATATCCTGGCATTGCTGCGCCCTGGATCTGCCATATATTCTCTGAGAATAAAAGCTCTACGCCTCTCTTGTTTACACCCCTTCCTGGCAAATTCCCAATTGCCTTGAGTCCGATCCAAAAGCACTTCAAACAGAAACGGTACGGCTGTGGGGGGAATATTTTTCTTTAACCAAACATTTCTATGGTACAATTAAATAAACATTTTTTAAGGTTTGCTATTAAATTTTATTAGCATCCTACTGAGTAACACAGCCAGTTGGATTCTCTAAGTGGCAAACAAACAAACAGTATATGGAAGCAAACAGAAAACCCAATAGGACACATTCCAGGAAAGATTGTTCTGAATGGAGCGGGCGTCATTGTCAAGGCTGCAGCACTCGCAGCTGCGAAGTCCTACCATGTATGTTAAATGTTCTGAGATCTTTTGTGCTTCCTCTTTTTAAAATTATTATTCATTGTGTTTGTGATTAATGAATCTCTTCATTCAGGAATGTCAGTGTTTTTGCGGTTCCTTTATATCCTGCACGGAGAGATTTGTTTAATGAATGACAAATACATGTTATCCCATTGTTTCAAGGAATGAAAGGCAGAACACTGTTGGGATTTTTTTTTTTAAGATTAGTAATAGAATCCAGAATGTAGACCCAGACAACTTGACTCTGGGAGAAACCAGTTTGATGTTGTTATTATTTCCCTTCAAACCCTTGGAAGGCTAGAAAGGTCGTTTGGCTCATGTCTTGGCTCTTGTAAACCTCTCTCCGGTTCATATATGCCTGGTACCTTGGTGAGCTCAAGGGCATGGTCCAGGGCTCTGGCGGAGCGTGGAAAGCTGTGACTCCGCAGCACTGGTTCTGGATGCCCACAGAGCAAATTAAATGGCAAAGCATCACGGAGACTGGGTGACTAAAACTGGTATGTTCTTCTCAAATCCCCCGAGAAGCTCTGAACAGCAGCAAGTCTTGGCTGTCCTCCTCTTCCCCTCCTTCAGCTGCAGCGACAAATTTGACATCAGAAATCAGCTGCTTTGGGTCTGGAGCATGTCCTACCCTGTGTACAGGCACGATATAATGGGACTGCTGCTGCTTTGACGAATTTTCTTGTGCTTTGTATGTTGGGGCCTCACTTCAGGCTGGAATTTCGCCCACATCTGTGGGGTTTTGGCTGTTTCAAGTAGATACCGTCCACTGAAAAAGAAATGACAATTAAAGAATTAAAAAAAGACGTGTTTTTCCTAAAAGCATCTTCAGTTACTTCAGTGAGAATATTGACTGACTGTCAATCGAAAATAAAACAAAATTTTAAAAAATCGTAATTTAATAAAATCATCTTTTCTGTTAGAAAAAGAAGTTTTCTCTCCCCGCTATTTTTTTTTGTCAGAAACACTGCCAGACAGCTGCCAGCCATAGAACTACATTAAGACAAGCCAACTGCTTTTCAGATCTTTGGAAATGAATGTTAGAGGTACTTTGTTATGCTTAGCTGATTTATCTGGGCACAAAAGGAGCACAGCCACTCTGATGTAGATTAAACAGACATTTTGGTGGTTGAGATAATTTCAATAGCGCAGTCAAGGGATTCATTACTTAGAGTTATCCATCAATTTGACGAGCCCAGAACTATGAAAAACAAACAACCCAGACACTGAACGAACTTCTAAAAAGAAAATAAAACAGACCCAACCAAGAAGGAAAAGGAAAGAGTAGGATACAAGCTCCCACATATCAAACAGTGCTTTAAATTCAGTCTAAAGATTGTACTTAAGGTAATGGTTTGAAGCCCAGCGTTTCACAAAGTAATTTTCTCAGGCACTGTACCGACTGGCTTGTGGCAGAACGATCTCATCGGGGTGTGAGAGTGGTGAAAATATTCAGTGCTTGCCTTTCTGGAATTGCAATCAGGTGTAAAGCAGGAGCCCTACCAAAAATCACTCTGCCGTCTGGAGAGCCGCGCAGATCCCTCCTACAACTCAAGGCGGGTTGCGGCATCCTGTACCGAATCCAGCTTCTGTATCCATAACCGTTATCTACTTCCTGGAGGCCATCTAATTGCCATCGCTGTCCATCGCCTTGTCACCTGCAATTTCAATCAGTTCCTAAAGGCTCTCCTACCTGGCTCTTCCCTTTGGTGCTACTTTAGCCTTGCAAAATGAGCCTCGGGTATCTGTCATGCCAAATTCTTAAGTGATTGTTCCAGGGCAGCCGGGGAGCAACAAACTCTTTGATTATAGATGGTCTGTTGTATGTTAGATTAGGTATCTGCTCCGCTGTGAAGCTAAATGATGCAATGTAGGGGCTGAATAACTCCTTTCAGTCATGGTCCGGGATTGCTGTAATCCTTTTTATTTTTCTTAAACCGTGACTAGCCATGTGTTTTCAGTTACAAGTAAATGCAAATCAATCTGTGTGATGTGGACATTAGGGACTCATGCAATTTTCTTTAATTCACGTTATATTAGCTTTCACTCACAGGATAACATGTGCACATGAAACGTGGGCCAAGGAGAAAGGCAGCGGGGAGAGGAAGGCAGCAGTTTTGCATGCTGCAACCATTCCCACCCAATATTATGGCATGCAGTGCATTTGGTATGACCGGAGCTCCACAGTAGCATGACATTTTAAGCAACATCGGTACATGCAACTGGCAGCCCCCACATCCTTCCCTGTTCTGCTCCTCCCTGTACAGAGCACATCTCCTTTGCAGATGGCATTGTTTACTAGCAGCTTCATAATGCTTGCACAGCTCTGGAAGTGGAACTGTGAGCTCTTGATCTACATTTCAGACGACAGCTCCAACATAAGGAGATTCACAATTACTTCCAAATCCACATCCACATCCAGCAAGTACTGGTCTTAATTCCAAGAACGTTTGCCATAAAGCCTACAGGCGTGAGAAGCGCAGTCAACAGCAGTGCTAAGAGAGACAGCATTCAAACACAGTCTTCTTTAAGGGAATAATTTCATGGAACAGTTATTATTTTGACATTTAGACTGCCATTTCAATTGCTAACTTTGTAATGAAAGAATAAAAATACAGGCTAGACTGACAGGGGGTAAATTGGTGTGGCTCCAGTGGTCTCCATGGAGCTGGGCAGATTTATTCTTGCCAAGGACTTACTCTTTGAAATGTTCCATTTCATGCTTTTCTCCTGCATGGCCTAGCACCAAACCCAATGCACAGTGTGGTATTTTAAAGACAACAATGAGTTCGTGTTGCACTTTTGATGCATCCTTCATCTAACAAGGTGTGGTGCTCATTTCAGAGCCTAATTAAATAGTTTGAAAAGAGAAAATATGCATTCTGGACTGATAAATAATTATCCGGATATCAAACTATTCTAATGAGCTACATGTAAAGTGCAGCAGATGCATACAGATTTAAAGTATTGGCATTTTTATTATTGTTGTTGTTGTTTTACCCTCAAAGCTAATGATTTTATTCAGAGGATTTTCTGAAGTGCAAGACAACAGCACCCAGATATAGGGTATGCAAATTGCTGAGTTACTGAGACTGACAGAATTACTGCTCAAAACTTGAGGGATGTCACTGACTTCTCTACACTCTCATAGTTTGAGCAAAACAGGGGGTTATGTGACCCCAGGAATTCTCTTCTAAACCAGCATTTCTGTGCTCATTCTATAAACTTCAAAGAATGAAAATATTTTCACACTATTAGTCTTAGGCGAATTGTGATTTTTATGTATAAAATTCTGAATCTAACACCAAAAAAGTTTCATATTCTTCTTTCTTTTAAGACACCTGTGGTTCAGAGATTGCTTCCTTAATGCTGTCCTGACCTGGTAAATCTTTGCCTGTTGGAGTTAGGGTGATAACTTTCAGATATGATTCTATGCCGACACAGTCCGGTGACTTCTGCATCCAAGCCCAGTGCCACTGAGCTCCTTCGTGGGGATTTGCAGCTCAGAGCCGAACTCTCTCCTCGTCTCCACTGTCACGGAGACACTGAAACATATCCACATATCCACAAAGATCACAGCCAGCATTCTCACATGCATGCAGTATATGGAAACCTATTAAGCCTTATAGAGTCCAGAATAAGCAAGACTTTCTTCAGCTTTCAGTTACTACTGAATTTGGTCCAAGAATACTGCAGTTTTGCATTGTAAGCAAAAGAAACAACGAGATAAAAAATAATCAAAGTACTGAGCTCATATTTATTTAATATAGTAATAGGTCTCAAGAGAGGATTTTATTTCAAAGAGCAGAATTATTTAAAGATACCAACAGTTTTACTGTAGCAATTACATGACTTGGGAGTGTCTTTGAGCTGATAGCAGAATAAGAAGAAAGTTAAGACCTAAAGATTTAAAGATAAAAGGAGAAGAACTAGAGCATAACATGATGGAAAGATGATCTATTAAACGGAGCAGTGGTCTTGTATAAAACTGTCACTTCTATGGGAGAAGGATAGTGTACATGGCTGAACGAAGCCTACAGCCCTCTGAACAGTGCGTGTACCCACTAAGGTCAACTTTAATGAACAAATAGCATTCCAGTGATGCAGGAAATAAATGTCTCATGCTTTCACCCTAGGAGGAAAGCCTCAGCCCTTCACTATTAGCTATGTCTCTGGCAGGCTATGCTCTTTTGTTTACTTAGCTCTCTTCTGTGAATCCTAAGCACCAAATGGTTCGATCCTATCCTATCAAGTGAGTAATCCAGTGCAAAGTACATACAAACAGGCTGGTTTTTCAGATGGAGCTATACAATAGTTTCTTTTTAATTGCATTTGACATTACTGGTAATGTTCTGTGCAGCTCCATGCATAACACACATTTAATTGTACCTGTATTGTAGTGATAACACTACAACATGGTAATTTTCTGTATTTGCAGCATATGGGAGCCGATTCATTCTGAGTATTTCAATGCAGTTTATTAACTGGGAAGATTGGGTGGCTGGAACCTCCTTTATTAAAGTTATTGGCTGCCCTGTAGCAACGGAAATAAATTGTGATAATAGCCAGAACAAATTAGCTTGTGTATGAATTAGCCATTAAGTGAAAGGAGGAGGGGGGGAATAAACCTTCCCTTGGAATATAGAATGCCTTTATTTGAGCAATACAAATATGTTGACAAATAAAAGTAAGATCCTCTTGGAGAGGAAATTCTGTCTTTCTGAGCACCTGAAAACACGTAATATAAACTTCAGGGTTGAGCTCAGACTTACACCTCTCAAACAAGCATGGACTGACTTGCAGAGGACTAGCAGGGCTTCAGCTTCAGACAGACAACTCGTACACTCCTGTGCTGCACTGCTCGGGACTGTGCCATGCAGCAAGCTGGGCTGGGATTGGGAGGAGCTGTGGAAAGCTGTGCCAAGGCCGTTCGGGTTTGGAAATGGTACAACCGCATCATCTGATAGTGCAGCCGAGCAAACAGCCCTAACCTGGCTATGCACCTAAGCAAAGTAAAAGAAGCCACCAGAGGCGCCCAGGTCAGATGCTGGTAGAGGATCTCTGTGTTTATTATTTTGCGTGGAAGTGCTCAGGGCACCAGGCTGTTCAGTGAACCAAGGTAGCTCATTGACTCATCGGAAAGCCTCCCAGCCATCGTTTTCTGTGTTAGTTTTTTTCCCCACTGGATGGCTCAGTGGTGAGATGCGCACTGAGCACTGGTACAAGGCTGGGAGCAGGGAGGACAAGGTGCATGTTCCTCCTGCAGCTCCCGCCATGACTTCTTTGAACTCACTGCACTCTCTGTAGCCAAACCCTGGCGTGCTCTGAATGGGCCTTTGGAGAAATCTCTCTTTCTACTGACTTTATAAGGAAATTTAGTCTGTCTAACCTCCCAACTCAGACAAAAGTCGACAGTGTGAATACCTTCCCTCCCAATGCCTAGCATGGTAATTACGACAGTAGCAGACGCTGGAGCAATTCTAAGAAATAGCATGGGTTTTTGTTTGTTCTTGCTTCATTCAGACAAATTGGTTGGGATGAGTTCCAGCACAGATTCTCCTATCTCTGCCACAAATCCTTTTTTTTTTAATTACATCATGAAACAAATGTCACTGACAGGCCTGAAACTAATTTCCCATGAACAAAGACAATGAAATGTGTGTGTAAAAAGCAAATGCACAAGGAAGGAGAAGATGACAAACCAAACCTAAACTGGTGTTCCTCTGTTTTCATTTACGTAGTGATTTGTTGATCTGAATGACATGTGTTGGTTTTCTTAGATCACTCTGTGGCTCTGTTTAGCAGGGCTTCCTTTTACCCCTAATGCCTCTCAGCAGTGTCCACTTTCTTAAGACTCAACCATATAGTAAACACCAACCCTTGGCCTTTGAATTGGCAATGATTCTCCTCTCCTTGCCTCTGAGGGGACAAAATCTCAGTTGCCTTCCCATAACATGCCTTTTAGACTTCCCATCAGTCATATTTTTGGAACACAGCTACATGGCCACAGTGTGCTGCCAGTCCATCCCGTGCTAACATAAGGCCACCTCCAACCAAATTTGCCAAATGGACAGAGGTCTGTGAAATCTGCCTTTTGTTTAGAGGTCAGCAATTCAAATTAGTGCTACAATGAGGGACAGGCAGTTTCAATTCAGCCCTTCATTCGTTCATGCCAGGGGTAGCAGCCAATTTGCCAGTCAGATGTGTCAGATGGCCAGTTAGCAGAAATGCGGTAGCTTGCCAGCTCAGTAAGAGGATATAGAAAAGGAGTGAGGGTCTGGAGAGAGAAAAAAAAGGCATCGTTGCTATGTCTTTGGGGGAAGCACCCACCTTAAAATTAGTTTTTGATTGCAAATAAAAAGAAAAAAGGATCTATAAATAAACTTATTTATTTATGCATCCCAGCACTGTAATGGGACTGTTTTATATTAAATAGTCTGTTACTGTCTTCTGTTGATATGGAATGCTGAATTTTTAGGTTTATGTGGGATTTTCTAGCTTTATATTTTTACCATTGGATTAGCAGGAAAATAACAAATTAATAGTTTCCTTTCATCCAAAATTTGGATGGTTATTTGAAAAGGGAAAGTGAATGTGGTTGTAGAATGAGGCTGAAGGACTGTGAGTTCTCTCCCTGTCTCTAACTCTGACCTGCTTTATAATCTCTGATATTTTTTTTTTCCTACAAACTTCACTTCCAAGTTACTTACCTTTACACTTTACCTGTTTCTGATATCTTGCTTCCTCAGTTTATAAAGTATTCAGATTAGGGACTGAATCTTACTGAAGATATCTGAAGAACATCCTAGCTCAAAGGAGTCTTTGATTTCAGCTACAGCCTCTAGTATAAACAAATAGTAAATTAAGCCGTAGGTATTTTTCAACTTTTAAGGTATAAAACTTTTCTGGGGAAATTGTGGACTTGAAAAGTGAAGGGAGGAGTATACACAACTTTGATTAGATATATGAGAACACAACAGTAGGAGGGATTTTTAGTGTTATTGGTCTCAGCTGATTTCTTCCATTATTTCCTGTTGAAATCAATTATTATGGATGCCAAATTAAGTACAACTCAGAAAGTGTTTAGAAGGTTGTTTTTTCTTTTAATTTTCAAGGTAGCAAGGCACCAGTTTCAAAGTCCCTAGCTGGATTTCATAAGTGGAATCCTGCTCAGTTTCTTGCAAGTCATTTTTCCTGAGCTTCTGAATTGTCCTCTGAAGGAAATTGCGGGACCTGTTATTTTGCTTATGCTGTTTTAAGGAGTTTTGCCAGTGACAACAAAACACAAGCTCCAAAGAATAACTCCCACAAAGATCTAACTGGATTTTTGTAGGGAGGAATCTCTAGAGCAGCTTCCGGTTTTGCGGAGTGACATACCAGGGAGGATAATCCAGCTCCAAAAGATAGTATTATTTAAGGCAATAGGTGGAAGCTGATGAATCCGTTATCAGTATTTACACCGTAAATATCAAGAGACTGCCAGCTGAAAGCTGCTTAATACCTCCTAGCACCTGTCATGCTATCATCACGTAACACAAGGTAATCCTTAGAGCAAAGAACTTCCTTCTAACCCCCAAAAGGCTGACATGGCACAAAAGTGACCTGGTGAGGTGATAACAGGAGCTGGGATCAGACCCCAGCCTGCAGAATCACAGACTCTGCATTGGATTGCAGTCAATGAGCAAGACCTTGCTGCTTTGCAGTGGTGTGGGGAGACACATAAAGCCAAGCTCAGATAGAGAAAGCTCCATGCCCAATAGCACAATATTGGCAGGACACCTTCATTAGCAGTCTCAAGAGGCCAAAGGGTCAGCCCTACTGATCTACCTGCTACTCTTCTCAGAAGACAAAGAGTGCTTCATCTTTACTCATCATCTCATCCAACAGAGCTAGTTTCATGTATCACTCATTTTTCATAAAGCTAAGATAACATCATTTTTCCCATCAAGATGATTTGGGAATAATGCTTAACTTGGGCTTCTTTAATTTCAGAAATTCGTTACTTGGAGTGAATTTCAGTTTGCTCAGTCTAGAGGAAAATCCATGAGCAGGAAAAATTAGTTTTCTGAATGTCAAGAGAAAAATGAGCTCCTTGATAAAATAATGCAAATACTGTGGTCAGATTTTAATCAGAAGAACAAAACAGAGAAGGAAACTGGTGTCTGAGGGAGTTTTTCCTTTTAGGTGGAACATACAATTCCTTTTCAATGCATAAATTATCCTAAAATATAACATAGTTCTACCTCTTTTTTTTTATCTGCCTACTTTTTTTTTTCCTTTGCAAGATAGATACTGGGATATTTTAAAGTAAAAGAGGGTCTTTTTTAGAAAGTTCCGCTTGTCTGATACTGTTAGAACAAAGGTATAACGTGTGGAGACATTTATAAACTGTCTGTACTTGCAGCTCTGAGGTCAAAAAGTTATTTTTGCCTCTCAATTCTTTTGAGGAAGTTGAGATTCTTGGCCACAGTGTTGCCACAGAAATCATCACCTTTTGGGCTTAATTTCGGCACCTGGGTACAAAAGAAGGTAAAAAAGAGAAATACCCAAATGAACAAGCTGGGAAATGAGGAAAATGAGAAACTATAGGAAAAGCAGAACGTCCAGGATTCCTGCTTAGTAGAAATTACACAGGGGGATTAAGTGTTTAGTTGTAAAAACATATATTCACTACAGAGGGAGGGGAGGCAAAGGAGGACACCCAAAAACAAGAGTAAACCCAAGCAAATGCAAACCAAACAGTATTGTTAACATAAGAGCATGTAAAGTTCTATTGTTCAGACCTAAAATAGGCAGTTAAACATAACAATGTCACCATTAGATTTATTTCTGCTATAAATCATTGCAACAGCAATAAGTGAGAATGCAGCTGACAGAGGAAACATTATTTTTATACCAGAAATTGCTTCCTGGGAGTAGAGGCTGGAGAGTAGCGGTGCAGAAATTTCCTTTTTGTACTAGTATGTCAGACACCTTACTTTGAAATTTTCTTTGCATAAATGATTGGAAGATTTTGATAAAAAATATGTTTATTTTAAAATAGGATATTTAAAACAGTTAATAGCATGGAAGAGACAACAGCTTTTATTTGTAATAGGAGTAAAGGAGGGGAAGACATGCAGAGAAAATAGCTATGTGAGAAACATAAGTGCAAAGAGGAATAAATATGTTCTTTTAACTGGCATTAGCCTAGTCTACTATTAAAAGATTTTCTTTCTCATTGCCTTCATAAATCTTTTCTCTGCCAAATCTGCCTTCTCTGCCTATATTAAAGCAGTAGCTACAGAGCAAACTTACAGATCTCAGGAATAGACCCACAATGGCTGGAGACTGTCTGCCTTGCTCAGCTCTGTAGTGCTGATATGCACTTGTTAGCAGAGCAAACCTTTTTCTTTTTTGTTTAAAAGTATTAGCAAGTTATTTAAATAGCAATGATGTAAGACAAATTGATTTTGAGAAACCAAAAGATTCTCTGCTAGCATCTCTCTCTGTAACTCTGTTAGGCTGCAGTCAGCTAGAGGGTAGGAGATTCAGGTCAGTTCATTCCTACATGAAATTTCAATATTTTCTGGTTTAGAGCCATCTAAAGTGGAATTAACAAACTACTGTCAAAAGTGGCCAATATTCAGTGATTCTACACATTTGTGTGTGTCGAGAACAAAAGTACAAATTATTTAAGGCAGAAGAAATAGTAAACAAATAAAAAGAAAAGGATTAAGGGAAAGGGCAGGTGGTAAAGGAAGAAAAGAACAGAGAGGGCATGGGGACAATGTGAGAGCATTCAGGTCTGGAAGAAAACATTCTCGTTCATCTGGCATCTCATTCATCTGTCATCTTCCTGACACCGCTCTATATCTCAAGGCAGCCTTTCCCCTTGGACTGGAAGATGCCTCCTTTCATGAGGAGCAGCATCCTAGGGGCTGGCTCCTGTACCTGACCTGCCAAGTGAGCCCAAGCACCAGCACATCAGGGTACGTAGAACAATCACCTCCATCAGTTGGGTTGACTGTATTTGGCTGCATGCAACAGCAAATCAGACTGTTCCTGAGATGATGGAGAAAAGGTTTGGGTGTGAAGGGTAACCTGAGGAGGACCACATCTTTCTGGCCTTTCTTGAAGCTCTCTGCTTGCCTTATGATCATTTCAGTACGTTTCTGTCAAATTTCTCTACACTTTGAGCCCAGACCTGGCTTCACAGATCTCAGCCCCTGGGATTTCAAATCTCTTCGCAGTTCCTTCTTTGCTCTCCCTCCCATCAGTCTTCCTCTCCTTTCTTGCTCCTCGCAAGTCCTACACCTTGCTCACTCCCACCCGGCTTATTAGTGATGGAGCAACTTCCCCACAAACACTCAGCAAGGCCCCCTCTCTTTATTACCCTTCTGAAACGCCATCTGTTCAGAGATTGATTCCAAAAGGAATAGTGATAGTTTTGGAGAAAGAAGAAGCCATAAAAGCAACAGTGCCTGATAAGTAAAAACACCAGTGTGTGTAAAGAGAAGGTCTGGGCCTCATCACAACTGCATGTGGTGGAGGAATTTCTAGCACCTAAGAACAGCTTTCCATATCTCTGCAGGGCATAAAAGCTTGCTAGAAACTATGTTAAGGAAACAAATGTAAAGAAGCAGTGGTGTATTAGGCAGAGGACTCTTAGCAGCAGTTAGGAATGCCTTAGTGCTTTCACACTTTCTCATTGAGAGCAGTTTACTAATTTGGTCAATTAATACAAATAAGACTCCCTTTGCAGAAAAATAGAGACATCTTGGTGCTTTCTTATTCCCCTGCACTGACATCTGATCCTATGCGTTGGACCCAGAGGAACACTCTCTCCTCCTGTGGAGAGGATCCCGTGGATCTCTGGAGCACTTCCATCTCTTCTAGAACAAATCCCCTGTGTGGGGTGGGATTTCTGTTGTCTATCACCAAAGTCCTTTGAAGAGACTCTCATTTCATATGAGAGAAATCAGTTTAAGAGGCAGGCTAAGGGCTTAGCAAAAGAAACCTTCAAAATCATCTTCATGACTTAAGAACACTAACTTTATTTATTAGTACTAAAATAGCATCTGCCACCTAAAAGCATTGGGAGCATCTCATTTTCTGGCATCTAAAATCAGGGCTCTTGCCACCAACAGACTCGGGCTTGGCAGGCCAAGCAATAATGCAGGATCTTCTCTTTGCCCTGGTTTCCACTGGCTCAACATGTAGCTATGCCACAGCTAGCACAGGGAGCATGGATTCTAAGTGCTGCATTGGTAGAGGCAGAGTTACTCCAACAGGATATAGGTCCGACATTGCATTCTGCCTATCTCCAGCGGTAGGGTAAATGGAAGAAAAAGAAATCCTGTGACTTTTTTCTTCTTTTTCTTTTTCTTTTCCTTTTTCTTTTCCTTTTTCTTTTCCTTTTCCTTTTTCTTTTTCTTTTTCTTTTTCTTTTTCTTTTTCTTTTTCTTTTTCTTTTTCTTTTTCTTTTTCTTTTTCTTTTTCTTTTTCTTTTTCTTTTTCTTTTTCTTTTTCTTTTTCTTTTTCATTTTCCTTTTTCTTTTTCTTTTTCTTTTTCTTTTTCTTTTTCTTTTTCTTTTTTCTTTTTCTTTTTCCTTTTCCTTTTTCTTTTTCTTTTTCTTTTTCTTTTTCTTTTTCTTTTTCTTTTTCTTTTTCTTTTTCTTTTTCTTTTTCTTTTTCTTTTTCTTTTTCTTTTTCTTTTCTCTTTTTCCTTTTTCTTTTCTTCTATTTTTTTTTTGTTAAAGAAGAAATAATCTTGGTCCTAAGACTTAATCTTGACATAACTTCGTTCAAAAACCAAAGATTTTTGGTAAACGGAAGGTCTCAGGAGAGCCCTGATGAAACCTAGGTCAGCTGCCAGTGTCCAGCAGGCAGTAAATCATTACTGTCTGATGGCCATCTGTACTCTGTGTGAAATGAGTTGGTCACATTCAGCCTCCCAGTGGACAAATGTTCACCTCACAAAACTTGGCAAAATCGGTGCTAATTGCCAGTGTCAGTAGAGGCTGCTCGGCGCTTGCCACTTCTCAGGACTGAGGCACATTGGTGAAGAAATGCAGCAAATGCCCTGCTCCCTGCAGCAGATACCGGATAGAGAAATCTGATCTGTCAGCTCTTGGGGATGTCAGCTGTAGAATAAAGGAGTAAAGAAATGAGTAAAATAAAAATAAATAAATAATAATAAAAAAGTTATTAAAAGGTGGCAGGCTGCAAGTGAGCTGTAGGCAAGCCTATATAGGTTGAAATAGTTTACCAAAGCCGTTGCTTTGTAAGTACTTCGTAAGTACTGCTGTTCTGTGAAAAGGTGCCAAGGGAAATCTGTGTCCTGATTAAGGTTGAAGCTTCTGACAGGATTTTGGAAAAAATACACATTTAAACACAAATTGAGGATGTCTTCCTGTATTTTTTTTCTTATTTCTTCTTCCCATCAGTTCTGAAATATGGTGTGATATTTGTGACCTGTTGAGGCTGGAAGGATGTTTATCATGAGCATTACAGGCTAACAGGAATAGAAAAAGAAAATTCAACGTGGGCAAAACACTGAACAAGGGCTGTAGTACATAGGGTGAACTAGCACGCAAGCCACAACCATCCTTCTTTTCTCTTGTGGAACAAAGGAAAGAGACATCGTCTGTGGTGGTGCCAATATTGCTATGGTATGGCCTATCACAACAATAATATCCCTTTTTCCCCTGAAGAAACACCAGCTGCTGTACCAGCACAGCCCCACACCCAGCATGAACAGCTTCCCGGGGAAGTCAATGATTTTCTGTAATGACAGAGTCGAGCCTGCTATGGTGAGGGGACACCCAATTCAGTTTGCATAATTCTGGTCCCGTTTAGTCTCTACTGGAACACCATGGTCTGTCCAGGATTTCAGTATGTCAGAAAGGAATTTCTTTTAAAATGGTTCATAAAAGTGTTAAATTATCATCATTTTAGAAATATATTAAGGTCACTATCAGATTGCAGATGACTTATCAGCATACAATAAAGGCATCTAATGACATTTTGTGGCAAGATAGAAACGATTTCTCTCCAATAAATGATGCAATTTACTTTTACAGGCTTCTTCCACTCCACTTCGATCATGTGCCTTGCTGTCCTGGGCGTTTTGGAGATGTTTTGTACAGCTGTATGAGAAATGATTCTTAATCAGTAAAGGCAGTAGCATGGCATTTCCACAGTGGATGCTGCCTGGTCATGTTGTAGCACAGGGCTAAGGAAAGAGCACCCCTGATTTGCATGTTTATGCTCTAATCTAGATTTGCTGTTTTCCACAATATTTTGAATCCATGAGACCAGTAGGCAATTTAGTCCTAAAAGGTTAAAAGATACCATCTGGAATCAGAAACCTCTTTCGTACCAACCTGACACCAAAATGATCTGGCTGTCATTCCCATTTATTGGGACTCTTTTGCTAATAGGAACAAGTCTCCATATCTAGTACAATCCCAACAGTTCACGAATTCATTCTGTTTGCCACCTCCGCAGCTGAAGTGCTCTGCGTGCTAGTCAGAAAGCAAAGCAAGGACAGATGCAGGTTTATCCCTCCTCCCTGCACTCAGCCCCGTGTCCTTCACACACACGGGTTTGTCTTTGTAGACTAAGCCATGAGAAGCTCAGCTGATAAAATATTCAGGAGGGTTTTCAGCGACCTCCACTGTAAGACGCTCTTCCATCAAGGTAGAACAGGCATAGAAAAGAAGGGCAAAGAAAAATAAGTCTTAACGATCAGCTTTTCTGATCAGCCAAATAAACATAATTAGTTAATGTCACCCTCTACCTCCACCTTCCTAGTTCATATGGAGAAATGTTTCCATCTGTAGAAATACAGATTTTAGATGTCGTGAGAAAATGCCTGTGGCTTTATCCCCACTTTCTGTTGCAACTGCGGATGAGCATTTGGAAAGAAAATTGAGGACAGTGCCCAAATGCTGGGCTGCAGGGAGAAGCAGAGCTTTGATGAACTTGTGCAAGCACCAACTCAGTTTGCTGGAGTTTTAACAATAATTAATTATTTTTATATATATAATTCATTATAACAGAAGAAGGATGATGACTTTGCTTATTTATTTCGATGAGCTTAAATACTTTTCCTTCCTTCTCTTTCAGTGAGAGCAGCTTTGCTTCACAATATACATTCGGAGAACAAGCAAAACTTGGGTTACAGATGTTTACACTTTGTTACCTTCTGGGAAGATTTTGCTAGAAAAGAAGTTTTTCTGTGGTTTACTTTTTTTTTCTGCAAATAGCTGCTACAAGACACACAACAGCTTGTACCTGTCAGCAAAACCAGTCCTTTTTCTTAACTGCCCTGCTGCTCAACACTCCTATTTCACAGTGTCAGGCACTGTGAGCACTTTAATCTGTTAAAAGGGCTCTTTTTTCCTTTTAACATTGAGCCCATGTTTTATTTATCAGTCTTTGATTTGGAAACGCTTAGAAGGCATAACACGTTTCCTAAGATGGATGACTTCTCCATGGCTTTTGTATGTGGGCATGTGTATGTGCATAGGTGTTGTTGAAATCCAAAGGAAAGCATCTCTATAAAGACACTCTGGCATGCAGTCCAGGGGAACTACTCGCTTTGAGCACAGAGGCCCATAAAACTGTTCTGTAAAGGGTCAGATCCTGCATTTATTGAAGTCGAAAGGAGTCTTTGCCTTGACTTTTGTGGCTTTTTTCCAGGTCCTGCTGAAAGAGAGAGAAACACTGTTTGAATAAAGGGAGACATAAAAACTGTATTATGTTTCCAGCATACTTTAAAGTCATATGAAAACGTTTAGATTTATCATCTCCAGCTGATAATGTAAAACCCCGACCGGGGTTACAGAAACTTAACTGCCTATCTAAGGAAATAAGATCTTCCTCACCACCCCACTGTGTACAATGTTTGCTTGGGGCAATCATACTCCTGCTCCCCACAAGCTGCCCAGATCCCCTAGTCTTTTATACAAAGACGGGAATTTCCCATAACCTTCCATGGAGCACAGTGGCTGCATTAAGAGGAACCCAGGAAACCCCTTTTCCTCATGTGCAAACTGGGGAGCTCCATCCATACTGTAAGCCAGAAACAAAAGACTTTGCAAGTCACACAAATTAATCAGCATATAAGATGAGGAGAGCCAAAAGCAACCATTTTCTCTGCCAAGAGGCTGAGTGTGCAGCTTGCAACTTGTACATGTTGCTGCTGCAGAATGCCTTAAACACCGCTCCACATGAGCTCAGAGCAGATCCAAGCCCCCTCCATCGTCTCCAGCGCCTTTGCCAGATGCACAGACCACATCTGTGCTTCATTTCACAAAAGATACACACGTGTATGTGCATTCACATAGATGCTTTCCATACTGCATAAACATGTACTCTGCAATGGCCACTTCCCTAGCTCAGCAATAGCTTGAATATTAATTTAGTGTGTAATTAGGCATGCATTAAATATGGTCTGGGAAAGAGCAACACTTCAGAGCCTGGAAGACAGGGATTTTTGCACCACCCAGGGCTGGCTCCATGTGGGGAGCCCAGCATCGTTGCCCCTGGGGCCATGAAGGAGAACGGCCTCTCCAGAGAGCAGCTGAGACCAGGCATCTAATTTTGCTGCTGTCTGACAGAGCCTGGGCTGATGACGATCAGGCAGCGCAAATACTCTCTAACACCTACTCCTCTTGTTGTATATGTCCAGGATTCTGCCTCCTGTCCCCACGAGCTCAGTCCCTGGAAGTACTCATCCCCTTTGTTTCAGCCTGATGGAGCTTTAAAAAACCTTTATGGTGCATGTAGGCCCCAGTGAGCAAATCCCAGGAGGCAACCGACCAGGGATCAACAAGCTGGAAAAGCTCAAAACCCAAAGGATACTGTGTAAAGCACTAGGCGAGAAACAGAAACAGAATGAAATGCTTGTTATTGATGAAATTAAGTGTCCTTTGGAGAAGTCAGCAACTCACTTTGAATGCTCTCTAGAGCAAAGTTAGCTTTTGTGCCCACGACTGGGCCTCAGTTAACAAAAGCAAACTCTTCAAAATATGCAAAATTAAAATCTCTGTGAAATACATAGGGTCCCTGTATTATATTTTATTGCCACTATCATTATTTAGAACATTATTTTTCCTCTGAGACATTTTCAAGAACAAGATTTTTATCTGCATTTAAGCTAGAGATACTTCAAGCCAGGGTGCCACGTAGCTCGTTCCATAGGCACTCTGTGCTGCCACGGTCTGTCAGATGGTCACAAGAATGATGAGACGTCTAGACAGCCTTGAGGTCTTGATGGTGATTTGTCTTTCACTCACATTTCATTGAGGAGTTGTTAATATTTGGTTGCTTAAATAGAAGAATCCTTTCAAAACCCCCCCTTGATCTGAGCATACTGCATGTTAGTTCCATCTACAGTAAAAAGTGATGTTTTCCCCCTGGAAATATGGCTCTTGTTCCGCAGAGACAGCTCCATTACGTAATCCTGTCAATCAGATGCCAATCACTATGGTAACAGGGTGCTAAATACAATATTAAGATAAGCATTAAAAAGCTGTCAGACGGGGCCATCTCTGTTCTCACCGTCTTAAAATCTTCATCTTCCTTTTTTCTCTCTCTTCTCATCCTCTCCGCTTGCTATTGAAGTGCACTTTTCACTTTTCTATCAAGGTCTCTGCAAAGAGTCCCTGCATTCCCCAAGCCATTCAGTATCCTACAGCTATTGAGATATTGCTGAGACTGGAAAACAAAGCTGGTTGAAATATCCAAGTGCTTTTCAATGAACTACTAACCAAACAATTTTTGTTGTTGTTTTCATTTTGCTTTGTTTGGAGGCTTTTGTTACATTCTTCATTTGTATTAGTCCATCCTCATTGCTGTCCATGTTCTTCGGTGAGCAAATAGCACAGGTACAAGGTCAGACCAAGGATTCTTAACCCATTATCCTTTGTCCAAGAACAGCAGACTATTAAGGAAGAACTATAGGAAGCAGGTGAAGTACCGGAATTTTACTGGTAACCAGAAATTTAGTGACTTCCTGAACTGGGAGTAACATCTGGATTATCATACTTAATTAATTCCATTTTGAACCCATTTTGGCCTCCAAAACATCCTGTGTCAATAAGTTTCCCAATGTAATTGCTGTACTGTGTGAACAACCCTTTATTTTGTGTGTGGATTTGTACTATCCCTTCTAGCAGAGAACGATATTGACTGTCTGCACAAGTATAATATGATGAAAAGTAATGTAATTCCCCACTCCTCTTTCCTAGTCTGTGAGTGTGGAATCTCTGAGGCTGGTTGTTTAAGGTAGGGGGGAAAAAAAAGGCATGCAAATATTTTGTTTCCTTGTTTGTCTCCAGATAGTACAGATTAAAAACACTGAAATGTTTCCATATTGAAGTGGTCATAAAAAAAATCATTTTGGAAAAGTCTCCCTGTGATGTTCTGAATCCAGCCAAAGCAGAGCAGGAATGATTCCCCAATTCAAGGGGAATTCTCTTATTTTGACTTTTTTTTTTTTCCATTTTGAAACAGAACAGGTTTGCATTTTGCAAAAATGAAACAATCACTTTGAAGAACAACATGTATTTCATTCCAAGTAAGCAGCAAGGTATATTTTTGCCTAAAATTGAGAACCAAAACCCATGAAAGCTCTCCTGCAAGGTGCTCCACTTGCCACACGTCAATCTGGAAGGAGAAAAGTGTCCGGGATTTTATCTATGATTCCACGCTGTTGCAAAGGACTGGATTTTCGGCTGGCTGTCAGATGCATTCCAAGCTCTCGGAGCCGTAGCGGCTGCAGCTAGGAGCCATCCCTAGCTCAGCTGGCTTGTTGAGAAATGCCCTGGACGGGGAAGGCTGCTTTGCTAGTCCTGGCTGGCAGAGCGGGCTCCTCTACCAGGATCCCTCCTTCACTCAGTGCTGTGAGATGCCAAGAGAACATCAGGCTATGCCAGGGGCTCCACACTGAGGGTGCCGGTTTGAATCCCTCATTGAATCCCTTAAGATGCCCCCCACCAGCTGTCTGGGACTGGACTGGTCTGAAAATCAGGTGTCTGTTGGCTCCCCACATCTCCCCACCGTTTGGCAAGCTTAGGAGTTAACTGACCCTGTGAGTTCCTCCCTGCCTTCGTTTTTGTCACAGAAATGGTCAGGTGGAGGGAGAGGAGCATGGAGCTGCCAGGAAAAGAGGGAGGCCTCCTGCCCTGCAATGATGCTCGCAGGGCCACGGAGGGTGGTTCCTTAGATGAAAGTCATGAGCAGGCACGATGCCATCTTGACAGGTGGACTTAAGTGTAGATAGCCAAAAGGTCACATATGTGCATGAAAGACATTTGTTGAAAGCAGATGCTCTGAGCCAGGAATAAGAAGCAGTCTGGAGTTTCCACACATCATTAATATGGCATCATCTGCACCACGGGGCTGAGGTGGATTAACAATAAAAATAAATATGGGAGTTCTGGGATGGTGAGGCACAGTCTTCTTGTCTTTAGGGCAGTCTTTCAGTTTTCTTTTTATTTTTTCTTCTTTTTTTATACTATCTTTTGCTTTCCTCAATAAATTAAGAACAAAACAAAACAAACAAACAAAAACCAAAAACCTTCTGAGACTTGGTAACATATTTTAGGATTTTCACATGTCCTTAGGGTTGGGAACAGAGAGAGGGGGAACCCAACCTAAATTTGCTCCATTGCTTTATATGTGGGTATGCATACAGATTAATATTATATTAATGCAATGCAATTAAGAAGAGGCTGATGTTATTGTCTGAGACAGACATTATTTCCCTATAGAAGAGTAAATCAATTGCAATTATTGCACTTTATGTAAGAATTCACATGTTTTACTCTAGGTCAAGTCTATTACTAAAACGAGGTACTACTACACTTAGACGGAACAAAGGGCAGAGGCAGTGACAGGTACAACATGTAACTAATCATCTTGTATATTTAAATCCTCGAGAGCTAATGAGGGGCAAAATAAAATTAAATGCACCCCTGAGCCTTTAGATTCTTTCAAAATAAAATAATATAAAAACAACCCAGAAAAAAAAAAAGAAAGGAAAAGTCCAACCTCTGCCTGCTTTTCCACTGAAGCAGTCGTAAAACAAATCCTCTTCGGGAGCTATTTATTGCCACCAATCAAATGTCTTTGACACATTCACACAATGACCCCAGCACCTGTAATGTGATACACAAGCAAAACAAAGGCATAAAGGGAAAGGGCTCGGCTTCCTCTCCTTAATTACTTCATGCAAAACAAAAGCCACCCAATGGATTGTTTGGAAGTGAAAACAATACTGAACAGGGTCCCCTTTGCTTTGGACAAATGGTGTTTAAGTTAAATTCCATTCCTGCCTCCTGCAGCCAGGGAAGGGGTCCGGGAGCGCAGGTGTCCCAGAAACTCTCCAGCCCTGCTAGAAACAGAGAAACTCTTTCTTCATCTTTGGGCACCAAAGGTCTTGACTTTATGCATGCTCTGCTTCCTCCCACAAAAAAGAGTTTGGGTTTCGGTTGCGAGGAGAGAACTGGGGACAGTTTTAGGCAGCCAAGGCCACATGGGAGACCCTTGTAAGAGGGGTAAAGGGAGCAATACACACTCTGGGTATCGCTGAGCCAGAATGGACTGTTCTGCCCCAGATATGGATGCAGCTGTCTAGAAACACAGCTGGCCAAGACAGGGTACTCCTCTGTTGCACTCTCCTAACTCTCCTTGACCAAAAAGGGTTGTAGGGAGTTATGGCACATGTTTCCACCAGTTTTTGATCGGAAAGGCTTTGAGTGCCCAGTGTTATATCAGGATGAATATAAAGAAAAGAATCATTGAGTAGCAAGTGGCAGCAATCTTGGGTAGATTCTTGTTGCATGTTTGCAAGCCGAAGTCCAGAACTGTGGTCCAGTGACGATGTGGCATCCCAGTATGATCTGTGGGCATCTGAGGTAGCAGGGAGTCAGCTGGCTTCGAATGCATGGGGACAGTGGCAGCAGCTGCTGCTTCCAACACCGACTTATGGGAGCTCCTCTTCTGAACCAGTGCAAGCCAGGGCAGGATAGAAGCCAGTTTTGGCTTGATGCTGGCCCAGGATGGAGGAAATCTGCTCGCAATGCACCAATCTAAGAAGCAATTTCATTACAGCCACTCAGCAGTTCAAGCTGGAATTTCAGAAGATCCCCATTCAAAATCACTAAACAGAATACATGCATGTGTATGTGTGTGCGTGTGTAAAAACTCAATATAAATCCTTAGCACGCAGGGAAGTTAGCTTCCAAAGGACTATGAAAGGCACTATTTCTTTGTATCTTATATCTGAAGACTGCTCGCTGTACCACTTGCACTCATCATATTTTGAGCCCTAGTATTTTTTTTTCTTTTTGTATCAAGCAGTTCAAAGATCATGTTTTAATGTTTTAAAGCTCTTTCTTTCAGGCAGAGAAGGGGAAGTCCAGCTGAGGCCTAAATCATCCCTGTTGTGTTTTTCCACATTAAGAAGCAATAACTAAGAGCAACAGGAGCTAATCTATTCCATGTTTTCATGTCCCTCTAGTGACATGTTACAGGAATGGCTTTAACTGGCATTTTGTCCTACGAAAAAGGCAGATTTTTAAAAAGGCACAAAACCGTCCAGACATCTAACTCCACAGAACATTTTTTTCCAAGATTGGTTATTCTTTTTCCCTCTTTCTGTTATTTCTTTCATTTCCTTGAAATCACTGCATACGCTACTACATTAGTGATAAAAAACTTGTTCTACTGGTTAAGAAAACTTTCCTGTGATTTTGTCCTTAACTCAAATCTATGAAAAAAGCCAACTAAAGGGAATCCCTCCAACACTGTCATGCCTTCATGTCTTCCATGCTCTCAGAGTACTGATAAAAACATCCTAACAGGATTAGCGTCTGATTTCAATCTCGTCTCCATCCAACAAGGCAGGACAGTACTGTCTTTTCCATATAGTCCGGATTAACATGAAGACACCGGTGGGACTGACTGTTGCCCTTTCCCAGCCATGTACCATGAGCCTGGCTGTGTCCTGCAGCCACCAGCTCTGCCACCATCCGCCCCATCAAAGTGTCCTAAGTAGAAAAGGTTCTTACCTGAAATTATGTAAACCATATTATCTGTGAGCCACTACCAAATGATCTTTTGGCACCCAAAGTTGGTGCATGGGAGCTATTTTACCTCCTTACCATGGCAGTCTAACAAAGCTAAGAGAGGAGAGGGGAGGAATACCCTCAGTCTGCTGGCTGTACCTCCGTCAATGTTTAGGAAAATGATCCACTTTGAGTTATTTCAGATTGCCTCAGCTGAGAATCCAAGGTTGAATGCCCTGTATGGTAAGCAAACAGTTTAACAAATCCTAGCTTCTGACTGTTTCATATTTTTTAATGAATATTTCATGCATTCTCCTTTCTTCCCACTTCCCCTCTCCCTTATTTATTTAGCAGAACTTATTAAAATAATAAAAAAAAACAGTTGAGGAACATTTATTTTAAAGACGTACGGGATAATATAGACAACAAAGTATTTTAGAGATTTGGCAGAATCAAACATCAGAGATGAAAGCAAGGAGAGAGCCAATTATCTATGTTACATAGTAACAGGACAGTCAATAAACCCATCAAGTTGTCTTGGTAATGAAGTGCAAAATAATCAGAACTAGATAAAAGGTATTCAGAAGACATGCACTATGTATTAAGGTGTATCCTTAATGCACATATTCTTTATTTTGTCTCTTCAAACTTTTTTTTTTTTTTTACTTTTCTGCATGACCATTCCCACAGTTAGTAACAGAGCCTTCTGATAAGAGTCTAGGTTTTGCTCTCAGTGCAACCTGTGGGTCCCACTGTCCTCTTATTTGAACCATTTTTATACTCTTTATACACCATAAAATTAGTCCTGGGCAAAACCTCCCACATGGAAGCACAGAAGTAGCTGTGGACACAGCATAGATGATGAAAGTGACCCTTAATCAAAGTTCTTCTTGCCAAAGACATTCTGGCAATGGAGTGGAAGGGATATAAAATAATATGTTCCACTCAACTCATTGTAAGATGAGCTTTTGAACAATGAAATTCATTTTTCCTTTCTTTGCACTAAAATGAAACCCAGCTTCCCCCAAAACATCCATGGAATTATACCAGGACAACACTGATAGCATGGAGTAGAGAATTAGATTTACTATACTTAAAGGAATCAATTGAGGAAGATTACAAAGGAAGGGCAAACTCAAAGGCTTCAGCTATCATTAAAACTATTCATTTCCTTAGCTAGGCAGAAAATTGGATAGCTCTCCTTCTGTTCATAATTTAATAGCTTGTGTTCAGTCACAGCTCTACCTACTCGCTTAAAACCAGATCATATATAGCAGGGATACACATTCATTAACATTCTCTCTCAAGATAATTTGACAGTTCCATGGCATGGTGCCACAGTTGGTCGCTATCTCTATCCTTAAGTATTGGGCTCTCTTGCAAGATGTCTTAGTGGTAAAGAAATTATTGGTGACTCCATGTGGCTTTCTTCATCGGGTCAACATCCACTTCAAGGGGAAGTGCTTCAGGGATACTACGGAGGAATGTGGCCATAAAAGAGTCTCACTGCTTTTGTGCCTTTTTTTTTTTTTTTTTTTTTTGTGAGGGGTTGTTTGTTATTTAGAATTTAAATATTCACAGAGGAAGCAGCTAACTAGCAATAATGAAGTAGAAGTAATTCTTAAATACTGCAAACTACCTGTTCTCTTTCACACCAACTGTCTTCCAGGTGTGACTTTCTCAGAGACTTCAGGGAAGTCAGTAAAGAAGATCTAGATGGTCCTTCACTCTTCCCACTTCCCAGTACAGGTTTGCTGTTATCCCAGTATGCTCCACTGCTCTGGTCTTTTGTATATCAAGAGGTCAATAGCTTAACAATTCAACAATAAGTTTAGTATAAAATTAACGTCAAAAAAAGCCTTTAAACAAACTCCAACTCCATCATTTTCTGCCTTATTGTCAAATGTCTCACTGTTTAGACTTGATTTGCATGATTTACTGTGCATATGTTTTTTTTCTCTGTCTCCAAGCCCGGAATTATCTTCTATTGAGGCTGTATCAGCTGCTGGTGCTTGCAGATTGTCTTTGTCCTTTCCAACCTGCAAAATATCATCTGCAGAATCCAAATCACTGTCTGCCTATTCTGTTATCTTCTACTTCTTTCACTCATCAATAGCCAAGCTGTGCTGCTCGGTAACTAAAACACATTGTAAGAAGGAACAGATAAATACATCAAACAGCATTCACAGGCTACACACAAACATGAGTCACTGACACACTGGCATTTTTTTATGGCCTTTGACAGCTTACCCATCCCTACTTGTTCTTTCCAGATGCATAACACAGTTTTCAAGCCTGTGTCACTATTTTTTATTGTAAAGAACTTACCCATATTTAATCACAGCTCGAATTTGAAAACCATGAGTAAATAAATAGTATATTTGCTTATAATAAAAATAATAGATGACTATAAAACCACCAGAATGAGAGAGTTAAATTATTCATCTAGATAAGGGTCATCAGACAGTCTTCAGAGATTTAAGGGAAGCAAAGTGTCTTAAAAGATGACACTTTTCAGCTACAGTGTGGAAACTGGTTACGTGCAACTTCCAAGTCCATTGCTCTGCCAAGCAAGGTGCACTGTGTATGAACGTCACATCATCGGTGTGGTTCGTGCACTAGATGACAAAGAGCTCACACCTGCATTGTTTGGTGAAGATTAGTGAATATTAGAAGTTTAAATTACTTTCTTCTTGCTCAGTGTGATCTGGATCAATGCCTGGATTTTCTGAATACCTGCAGATTTTCCAGTGCCCGTAACTTGCTAGTTTAAGCTGGATAAAAGTTATGCTGGATAAAAGTTATGCAGAAATAGTGGTCAGTGAAACTCTTCTTGTTTACACTGGGACTGAATTTTTAACAAAAACTTTAAGTGTTACTCAGTGCAAGCAAGGAAATAAATTCTTTAACTATCTTTTTGGACTACTCAGAAGGAAAACTTGGTTTCATTTTTTAATTCTGTCACAGAATCCCCATGGTATCTGGGCAAGTCACTCACTTAAACTTTGGTTGTGAGCTTCCCTCTGTTGAATGGATTAATTCCTACCCAGATCCAGTTCTTGGGTTCTAGAGAAACCAAACCAAGACTAAACTAAGCATGACCACTCTAACGAGTCATGTATCTAAATCTGATCCTATCAAATTAGTTTTTTTCCTGTGATATACAATTTAGATTATGAATTCTGTTGCAGTGTATATTATATGAGTGTATTCAGTATTCCCACAGTGGTAAGACCATAAAAAAAAAAAAGCATGATACAGGCTTTAGTATTAAGTCAAGATTGTTGCAGATTATGTTTCACATATGTTTTGACTATGCTTGTATTTTTCTCTATTATTTTAGATGGTCATATTCCACATGAATTAAAAATGTTAACTAATCTCTTGCAACTGCTAATCTGCAATCATTTCCTCACTACTGAACCCTAAAGGGGACCCTGCAAAGCATGGAATCAATTATGAGAAGAAGGCATGGGCGTCTGTTCCTTAGGTTTGATGTGTGATTGACAAGCGGTTCTGTTGTTCGTAAAGGGAAAACATCTGTAAAGATGTAAGCCATCAGGAATGATAACCTCTGAACCTTCACCCCCTGCCGAGCTCCAGTAAATGAGTGAACCTATGTCTCCTGCCAAATGTAACACGATACAGATGTGAAGATTGCACCACAGGCTGTTTGTCTGGCTTTGAGTCTTGAAGTTAGATTGGGAAGATTCTTAAAACAGCAAATATGGGATCATAATAAATTAAAACTGATAAAGTGAGAGGAGCAACTGTGTATTTTATGCCAGGTCTAGAAGATTAAAGATTTTTAGATAGTGAAACAAAATATACATCAAATTTTACCACGACCTTCAAGAAAGATTCCAACTGGACCTTGCAGAATAATGTAAAGTCACCAAGCTCGACTTCAATTTAAAAAATGCAAACAAAAATATCCCATAAATTTGCTTCATTGATTGCTTTATTTGGATAGACAATTGACATCTGTTCTAGCTAAATCAAGGTGACACAACAATGCAGATATTAACAGCATGCAATCCTATTGGGTAATGAAATAAGTTAGTCCTCAGTTTCATGAGTCTCAGGAAGGTCTGTAGTTGTGCTCCGATCACCACATAACCATCCTACAGCCACAAAGCCTCCTCCAGCTTGTTTCCCCCAGGGCTGAGGTCTGACAGGAAACACATTCTACAAACCTTTTAATTTAGCTTGGCCCTTTTTAATGAGAAAGGATGTTTTTAAAAAGACACGTGCCCTGGTTTTCCTTCCCCTTCTAGCGTGCATCAGCCAAATAAATATTATCAAAGGATTAAATATCTTGTGCTGCCCTAGGATTCTCTAGGATTCCATCTGTGTATATCCAAGTGCTTTACAAACTTTAATTAATCTCCTACTGAGAGAGGCACAGATAGCCACATAGTACAGATGAGTAAATTGAGAGAGACAGTGAGTAGAAGAGCCTCTCACAGCCACACAGTGATGGAGCAGCAGGGCCAGCAGTGGAATCCATCCCACTCTAACATCTTTTCTACTCACTTCTCTCAGACATTCGCAATTTGAGCAATTTCAAGCTTGCATGGGCAACAGCACTTCACCTTCTGTCCCTTTGGTGAAGCCAGCAGAGTCCCTCCATCAGCATGAGTGTGATGAGGGTGTCTGTACGCTGGAGCTCAGTCTCTTCCCACAGGCTCCGGTCCAGCCATCTGTCCTTCCACGGTGCTGGCCCTGGGTCCCAGGCAGGACAGAGCAGGGAGGTGGATTTGCAGGGAGGCAGCAGGGCAGAGAGGGGCGTCTGGAATCTGCCTTCTGATGTCTCATTTAGAGCACTTGCATTACATTATTTCCCAGGATGTCAAAAATCATAACCAGAACTCATGCCACCTCTCTGTACCTGAGACTACAAGGGTTTGAGCAGTCTTTTTTCTCTTCTTTTATTTTTTTACCATCTTTACAAAAATGTGTCAAAGTCATAATTTATTACAATGAAACCGTGAACATACAAAACAAAAGTGACATCTCCTCACTTTAAATGCCTTTGCTCCTAGAAGACAGAAGATAAAAAGGCAATTGATATGGACAAACAAACCCATATTTTACCTTTCTCCTGTCTTCCAGACTGTAAATAGGCTGTGGTCTGAAGCTCAGAGGACTTTTCCTTGATTTATATGCATTTTTCAAGCAAGCCACGCTGCCTTAGATTTGTAGCAGGAGCAGCAGCAACAGGACCTGTGTTAGAGGAGAGAGGTCATTAAGGTATATGGCTGTGCACCATCCTCCCTGGGAGCATCACTGTGAACAGCAGCTGGGGTGGGAGTTTTGGAGCTTTCCAATAGGGCACTGTTCACTGGGATTTTTTTTTTTTTTTGTGATTCATTGACAAGCTGATCACAGTAGAAAATAATGTTGCTCCCAGCATATTTCTTTAGTTTGACCTACCTATTATCAGACTAGTCTCTTCTCTTGTGTTTTTGTTTTGTTTTCTTTTAACGGCAGTAGGGACATTTCTGCTGGGCCAGCAATTCTGGCTTCCTGTGAAGAAGAAACAGCATATGATGCAGTATATACAGCATCAATCTCCAGGCACAGACACTGTTCCACTGGCCTGTGTGTCCCTCAGTGCCATGAGTAGATGTCGAGCAGGAGCATCCAAGTGTCACCTCAGATTTACCGAGAGAGGACTGTACAATTTAATCCCAGGTTTACTCAAGTTTCCGGGGCTTTTGGAGTCTCAGGATCCCAGGATGGTTGAGAAGGGAGCCTTACACACAACACCATTTTGCCAGCAGAACTCTGGATAAACATGGCAATGAAGATGGATATGCAGTCATAGATTTTTAAGAGATCAAGAGAAAGGATTTCCATACAAAATATTGGTACTCACTGGAATATGAAACTCACTGGAGCTTTAAAACATGGTACAAAACAGGATACAGCTTTTCCCTGAAAGCTGGGCCTGAGTGTTTGGATGCAATTAACACTGTAGTGGCATCATGGCTTTAAATGTACTGAACATCTGTGCTGAACATCCTGTGATACTGAGATGGTTCTACTGGTATGTTGGACATTAGTCTTGTACCTTGTTCTGGAGAGTCTGGGTCAGTCTTGCTGGATCTGAATCTGTTGCCCTCACTTTTTAGTGGGTTTAATGTCAGTGACGGGGCCTCTGTACTCCAGCATGGGGGATAAAGGACCAAGGAAAGTAGTCCTTTCTCTTTTCCTCCCATTTCCACTGACAGTCCAGTACTGACAGTACAATTTTCTGAAAATGGTACTGAAACAGAGCAAAGCTGCTATGGTTGTCAGCCTAGAGGGAAGGAAAGAGATAGGAATCTGATTTTTCTCTGGAGATTTAGATGAAATCTTTCACCTTACTCCCAGTAAAATCAGGCAACCTGAGGAACAGGCAGCTAGTAATGGGGGGACAGACTGAGAAACCTGGTGACTCTTTCCAGCAATGGATGATACTTAATACATTCAGTGAAATGTAATCGTGTGGTAAGGTAACCTCATTCATTGCTGCAAAGCATGATCCACATGCAATGGATCAAAACAGTGCAAAATACTGGCATAGGTATCATATCCTTTTCAAACATGTTGGTTATGTGGCTGAGCAAATCCAGTCTTTTTCAACCATGTTGGCTACGTGGCTGAGCAAAACCCATGGATCTTTTTTTGGATATGAGCAATAGTGTCATAGTATTGAATACTTGGGGCAGGAAGGAAACATTCTATGCTGACAGAAACGCACAAAGAAAAGGAGAGAGCTTTTTTTATTTCTCCTCCACAAGTGCAACGTGATTGTCCTTGTTGACAAGGTGAGTGGCACATTTTTGCCTGTGTAATTCTTGGCAAACCTAGCCAAGAAGAAAGGCTTGAGCCAGAATCCACATGCAGCACTGCTCTGCACCTTCTAAAGTTTGGCTGGCAATTGCTTTTATTTCCTTTTATTCAGAAAATAAAAGCAATTGTCTGAAAAGCAGCAGAATGCACAGTAACAATCACGTCATGCAGGCAAAGTGAGAGATTCAAAGCAGGATATATAAATATATTTATAAAGGGCAATTATTATTCTTTTGTGTAAGTTTAGCAGTTTCTTTGCTGAAGGGTATTTAATATCACAAGGAATATAAGTATCCGGGGATTCGTTCCTAAATTTTAAAACTCAGCCTGGATTCACTGAGGATTTCTGACTCTATACTCAATTCCTGAAGACAATTCTTGAATTTTAGATGGAAACCTATAAAACTTCCCATTGGAGTTGCATTCTAAAAATTGCAGAATTTCAGCCAAGAGTTGATGGTAGTCATGCTTACATTTCAATGGCTCTTTTTCCATTCACTGAAATCTGGACAAATAAAAAAATAGACTAAAACACCCATGCCAACCATCACTAAAGTGTAAGCTTGAAGAACATCTAACATTGAAGTTACAGGACCAGTGTATTTGTTCTTCCTTGACTTCACTTTACTGAGCATTACCAAATCTTCAAATAAGAGACCATTCCTACAATCAGAGCTAACAAAGGATAAGACAAATTAGGGGATAACAAATCCCCTAATTAACCACGGAGCTGGAGAAATGGAGGAGCAGTTCCACAGTCTTGTGTGTCCAGGGAAGCTTCCCTTGGGCCCAGGCATATCTCATAGTTCTCACCATTTTTTAATCTTTTGATGTAACCTCTGGACTATCTCTAAGACTAAACGTAGATCAAGCTAGACTTAGAAGATAAGCTCACTGCTACACTTTTCCCTCCGCTTTGCTCACTGACACATGGGGCTTTTGTCCATTTTGTAGACTGCTTTTTGATGCCATGGGAGCTCAACAGCTCCTATGTTGAGAAACATGCAACATAACAAGCTGCTCAATTTCTCTGACTGAGTCTTCCAGTCTTCCTAACTGAGGAAGTTAGTGGAAATAGATGAAGACAACGGAAACAGCCAGATTATCATGCTGAGATGGGAACATTGCTGAGACCTGACAGAGTGTAGTCTGTTTTTTTTTTTTTTTTTTTTTTTGGTTAGTGGTTGACTTCCAGCAGTGGAAATCTCATATGTTCTTTGCTATTCTTAGAGAAGCTGCTTCTGGCACAAAACTGGCAGTCAGAAAATAAACTTGTACTGATTTCAAATGAAAGTTATCAATCAACATAGTAGTTGTGTTGCTGTAGCCAGACTGGTCACAGAAGTAAGGCAAAAACTTATAAAACTTATAAAAAGAACTGATATTCTTTTAGCCTAAGATTGACAAATAGACCACATTTTGAGTTAAGAAATCCCTTTTCTCAATCAAAAGACAAGGAAATTGTGAGAATTCCATTTGGGTTTTGCTTTGCTTCTGAACTGGAGGAAAGCTGTCTTCGACTGAAAGTAATTTACTGCTTTTGAAAGTTCGAATTGGTCAAAATACATTTCTCAAATTCTAGCAAAAAGAGAAAGGCTGGACCTATTTTTCAATAGTTTCATAGCATTTTCAAGCAGTTCTACTCAAAACATTTGTCAGCTGCAGTTTGGAACAAAACATGAAAGGATGCTGCTGTTAACTCATCTATATAATATGTTGAGTTGCTTTATCTAGTCTCACTGCATAGTACATGCAAAATTCCAAACAGATTCATAACTGGGCTAGTTAGCATGCAAGGTTTGTTACGTCTTTACAAAATGGCACGCTGCAAATACAGACTGAATATAGACTCCCAGAATCTGGAATCCAACCAAAATCCTGATCCGTCTCTGCTCAGAATGGCTGTGAGGGAAAATTGCAGTGTAAAATGGACTTAACACAGGTGTAACAAGGAACAGAGTTGTGCCCATTGTGTAAAGATGCGATGACAATGCTGGATTCTCGCTGCATACCTGGAGGTTGTTCCTACTTGGAGCATGTTACACAATCAGCCATTTCCTTTATTTCATTTTCTCGACATACTTTTCTCAGCACTTAAACAATAATAATATTTTCTTACTTTCATAATTCACTTTTCAAGGGAAGACAGATCAGCTGCAGCATGTGTTTTTTAGTGAGATCCTCTTTTTCTGTCCTATTTTTCACTGGAGTTGATGGAGATGTGTGGAGTTCAGATGACTTATGCAAGGTCAAACTAAGTTGTTTAAGTAATGATAGAATGAATGATTTAATTCCTAATAATAGCTTTTTTCCTTCTCTTTAACCAAAAAAAAATCTCTTCAGAGCTTTCTTACAAATATTTTTTTCTTGCTTTTAATGAAAAATAATTGCTTTTAAAAATGTAAATTGGAAAATTTCTCTCCATAAATTGCTACATAGTTTTATTTGTCAGTTCAATTTATTATAGTATTTGTGTTAGTTATGCGTGGAGATTCTGGTTAAGCCCAGAGACCACTGCTGAATAAGGCATTGAAATTAACTCTCCTGCTTGCCTCCCTCCAATATGAAGCTTCCCCATATATTCCTTTTGTGACACGGGAAAATTACTTATTTTCTCTGTACCTCAGCATTGTTCTCACTTGACACATGGGGAGACATTTCCTCACCCATTTTGTCTGTCCTGACTTACAAAACTTGCAAATGAAAGACAACATGTATCTTCCTAGCTGCTGTTACAGAACCTAGCATTTCAACATGCTGGCATAGCACAGTGGTAATGAAATTAAAAGAAAAAAAGAGAGAGAGCAAATCAAAGGCCAAAAGTACATATCATGGGCTAGAAAGAAGCCTAAAAGACTTAAAAGACTGGTCATCATCTGCCATTCATAGCTGATGCTGGGAAAGAGATGATACTTCTCTAGCAAGAGATCATCTATGACAGCATGTTTAATTGAGTCTGTATTCACTGAGTCTGCTCTCACTGTAGCTGTTCTTCTTCCAAATAACACCCAAGCAGTGGCAGTATCGGGAAATGTTGGCAGAACCTTCCTCCACCCTCCCAAGGAAACAAAGCACGCTTTCTTCCACCCCAGTATCTCCTTGCTGTTATTAGCATGATGTCCACTTCCAGGCATGCAAACCATGCAAAGGTTTGGCTGCACGGTCAGCTGAAGCCAGCTGTGAGCTTAGAGAATACATTTTTAAATTACTTGCATATGAAGATGTTTCAAGGCTGAGGAGTTGAGCCCAGCACAGAAGCCATGGAGAGCAGAATATCAAGAACCAAACACAGACCTGGCCTGTCGCTCTCTCCTGCCTAATTCTTACTCAATATGGCTGTATTTAATGCTGCCTCCAGCCTTTCCTGCTCTTTCTGCCCTCTGCTCTTGTCTGCCATGACCTATCAAAATTCAGCAGCAAAAGATTTTCTTTATTTCTATTGCCACTTCTTGTTGAATCCTGAATTCTTAGATATAATTCATAAGGACCTGGTGCCTGTCAACTTTTAATACTTCTAATTGCCTATCTGCACTGGTATAATCATTAAAGCCTTTTAACATTTCACTTTCCCCCAAGGAAAATGTATCCTAGTCTTAGAAATGTGACCTTCAGCTCCTTTTGTGAATGCTGAAGGAAAGAAATCATTCAGACTGTCAGCAATATTATCAGCTGACCTGTCACTAACTTCCCAGTTGTGCTCTTTAATGGCTAGATAGCCTCATTACCTTCCTGTTTGCTTCAGCTTCCCTGGGACAGGGAAATAAAGGTGTTTAATTCCCTTGGCGTTTTTGTTTCAAGTGCTCATGTCAGCAATGCTGCTAAACCTGCTTCAAGTCTCCATCTTTTGAGCAGACCTCAAAGCCCACTCAAAGCCAACCCCTGATTAGAACATCTCTGAGCTTCAGACAAAATTCAGTTTGCAGCTGAATATCAAACAAGTTGCTTATTTGTAAATAGGTAAAAAAATAAAGGCACTTCCTACAGCAAGGATTTCAACCACTGTAAGGATTTAGACCCAGATTCATATTTCACCTATGCTCTGAACTCAGTCTCAAAATTCAGGTACACATTTGAGATCAATCAATAGCTTCCAAACAAACAATTTTGCAAATGAGAACCCCCATCAAGAAGCATATCAAGCAAAAAGAGAGGAGACAGTCTAGGTCTGCCTACTGTCAAGACATTAATGGCACCAACTTTCAGCATTGCATATTACAGCTACACACATGCCACAGCCACCTCCGAGGCAGCGTTCAGCCCAGGGGGGTCAGCAGGGAGACATGGGGCAAAAGCCTTTTGGTACAAGAACAGTACGTAGGGCATGCTCTGCAGAGGGTACATAGGGAGCTGCACCCTCCAGAGCCTGCCAGTGCCTGCTAGTGTTGCTCCTCTCAGGATACTGATACGTGGTCACATCAGGAAGCTGTTGGTGAGGAGAGGGCTACAGTGATCCTCTTGTTCTAAAGGTTTCTGTTCCAGCTAATCTTTCTCCTCCAAGTTCCCCCCATACTTCCTCAACTAGCAGTGAAATCATTCATAACCAAGCTGATGTTGCGATAGCTCCTATGTTTTCTATAGTTGCTGCTCTCTTCAGCACCTACCTTGCTAAAATGTGCAGAGAGAGGGGAAGGCACAGCCAGAAAAGGAATAATTTGAACAAAGCCCTCACAACTGAGAGTGGAGGAGATCCTCTAAGCAGAAGGCTGACTGAAAACACAACAGATGTGGAGGGATGACAATCTTTGGGGGTTTTAGCCAAGATCCATCAAAATTTGTCTTTTTTTTGGGGGGGGGGGGGGGCGGGGCTTTCAGTGGTCTATAGATCTGAGTTTCAGGCAGCACACAGTTTCACTTTACATTAGAACAAGAAGTTATTTGCCTATCCCACAACAAATAACCATACAACCAGGTCTAAGATAAGCTGTATATCAAGTCTAGCTGTCACCAAGCATTCACTGTTCATTTTAGCCTTCTGGCTTTCTCCTGTCTTTGTCTATAGTGCTTTACTGTATTCAGTTTGCCTTATATCCTCAGTATGCTATTCTGAAGCTGATTGGTGGGGTCTACACTTATATTCCTCTTGGCTTTGATTGTTATTTTAATTCCCTCTCTAATGCATTTGTGATCTCAGCTAATATACTAGAGCCCACATTGTCCCATAACATTATTTCTTCAACCTCTTCTCCAAGTTGCATTTGAAACTAGTCTTGCTCCTTTGCCTGTCAGCTGACGTCCAGATTGAATTAGAAAGCACTCTCATTCCAGATCTAGAAATATATTTCCTCTACTTAATGCAATCTTGTCTGTGTCTGGGTAATTAAAATCATCTATTACTACCACTCAGGTTCATTTACATGTTTTATCTTTTTACATTTATGCAATAATTACATAAAATACTGTGCTCCAATGGGCCAGCTGGATGGAGTACAAATAGTATGGCACATCTTATTATGGAAACATACCTCCAGCTATGAACACTGTACCATTTCCAGGCTCTCCTATGATCATGATTGATTCTGCCTTCAAAAATAAATCAACATATGCTTGCATATCTTCTTTCCTCAAGAACCAACAAAAATTTCTGCTGGAGTGTTCCTGAAGATAAGGACCTGAGAAAGTTCAAGAGACCTTATGTTTTATCTAACCGGCTGTTCTACTGCTCAGTTAAATCAATAATTATTCCTGTTTCAAGATGTCGGAGGTCACTGTAGAGAACACAGTAATCAGATAGCTACGACTGTAAACATTATTTAGGCTTTTTCAGTGTGAGGGAGAAACAACTTATTTGTCCTTGCTATACATTTGTCTCACTATACAGGCTGCAAAATTGTTTTTGATATCTTATTTTCACTCTGCTCTGAAATGTTGGCAATTAGCTTTTTTTGCACCTTTTCCTCCCTTTCATGTCTTCTCATCCTTTACCATCTTCTCTTTAGTAAAGTTCATCGCACATCTCTCTCATCTGTGTGCTGTTTCAGCCCTTCCACACAATTTTGATCAGTTTTTACAACCAGAAGAGAAGAGATAAGGCAAAGAAGCCAATATATCCTCCCCTCCCAGGCATAAGTGAGAAGTTGGAAACCCAAGCTTTGAGAAAATATATATATATATATATATATATATATATATATATATATGTATATATAAATAAATCCCAGGAACTGCAGGCATGCAAGAGCACCCAAAGATGGAAAAAGTCACTTCCGGAAAAAAAATATTACTTCTTCACAACTCTTGTTCGTCCATATTCCAAAATTGCTCCTCTTCAAAACAGGAATATGTTTTCTTCCGTTTGTTACAATTAATTGATATTAATTATTCTGTGATATTCAGTGATATTAAAACACGTTAGGATGTAACTGTTTGTGCATTGCTGACAGTAAGTTAAGGGCTGGCTCTACTTTGTGAGGAGCGTCTAGTGAAGTTAGGCATTTTCAGCAATCAAGTGAAGAAACAGATACTAGAATAACAATATTAGAAAAGCTTCATTTTCTTGGACATTACAGTTTCATTGTGAAATAAAATGTTATTTTATTTTTAATGAGAACTCTTTGCTTTCCAATTTTAATGTTTGAAACATATTTTTGATACATTTAGAAAAATTAGTTATAATTTGGTTTGATACGGCACAAAAGGTATGAAAGCCATTGATGCAATCTTGATTATGGAGTTACTTATGACACAGTGTACTTTGGCTAAAATCATTGAAAATTTAATACTTTCCTGGAAAATAAGTCAGCTTAAAAGCTTATGAAGGGAATATTCACCATCCTTTCATCATCCACCCCCCTCCTATTCATTCACATACTAATGGGAAGACAGGAAAACCTCTTTTGTGTTGAACAACCTAGCTTCTTTTTCAAAGTAATAAAAATTCCCATAGCAGTATGAATAACCTTCCAAATCATGAGAAATACATCTTCTGTGTACTTAAATGAGCAAAATAGACTGGAGAGGGGAGACCACAAGAGGCAAAAAGTTTGTCCTTTGGAGCTGAGGTCAATTTTGCTTCAGAGCCTGATCCAAGTCAGTGCAAATCCACCTGCTAGGTCTGTTGCCTGTGGCACTTGGCAGCTGGACTGGCCATATCTGTTCTCTTAATGTGCGTTCATGTATTACCAATGTGTTGCTAGCTAAAATATGCATCATTTTCTTCTTTAGCTCCCTTTCTTCAAAGGCACTGCTATTCATCCTCCATTCCTTTTACAAACATATGATGAATACAAATCCAAACCTGGCTGCTCTTCTTGAGATCTGATATTCCTGACATCAAATCCCAAGGATCAAAGTAAAACATTCATTAAGTCTGGCCAGCATTGCCATAATGATCTCCTTAAATGGAATATGGTACTTTAAACATCAATAAAAAAACCTTTACCATAAAGTGAGGAGACACTCACTTCTCTTATTTACCTAATGGCTTGAAATGTTTGTCAGAAGTTTTAACCAGTCTGGGAAATGCAAATACTGTTTAGATATCTTAAAATAAGAAATGGCAGCATGCTTATTAAGTAGACAGCCTTTTATTTCCTTACCAAAGTATGCCATCATGTTCTGGGTCCTCGGGGAGACATCTCCAAGAACCATAAAAAATGTAATTCCCAGAACTAAGGATTTCAATCTTTCATTTCTCTAGCATTCAAGAAAACATCCTTTACCGGAAATGTAAGCTTGGGTACTAAGTAGCAATTGACCCTGGAATACAGCTGATATTTTTCATCTTTTTGATTAAACCCATCCAGGCCATCAATATATATCTGTATGATGGCAATGTGGAGCTGAAGTAGAGCCTAGAAATCTAAAATTAATTTTTGAATATACAAATTATTTTATGAGACCAGTAAATATTTCTAATGATAGAAATGATGGAAGAGGGAATGAAATGTTGAATACAGTATTTCTCTCTTTGCTTCAATAAACATTTATGAAGAGAGTAAGCACAAGGCTTTGAACATACAATCTGCTAGATGTGTAATTAGAAGCCTGTTATAAATATGAGCAGTGACATCTTACAGCAGGGTGTGGGGAGAACATCCTGGATAATCAATTTGAGCTGACATCCAGTATCACGAGATACATGATACTAGCTCCAGTGGCAGTGTTATCTGGGGAGAGGAGGTCCAGTTTCCATTAAGAAATCCTATTTTCCAGGGCTTTGGAATTTAGCATGGTAGTTGTTAAAACTCGTCATTAAATAAAGTTTTCCATTCACAAGAGTAATTTCCCCTTGAAGGACCAAAACTGAGGTGGCTATTTTAGGATAGCTGGAGACGGAAAGGAGAGGGGAAGATCCCACCCAACATCGTGGTTCACAGGGTCTATTTGCTTTTCCTCAGCAAAGGCAGCTGCAGACTGCTGAAACAACAAATACTTAAAGGCCCTATCAGATAGAGCCAGTTCATGGTAGAGGCAATAGAGGAGCTGCCCAGGTAATGGGACTGCACTCCTTATATCCAAAAACACAGAAATGACAGCAGAAGAGTGGAAAAAGGGGCTGCTTCACCCACATTTATCCCTCGCCCTCCTGATTTTTCCAATCTCCCAGCACCTATTCTGCTTCAAGCACAAAACTGTCTCCACATCTGCAAGCACAAGGTGGCCCATGGCTCACATCTTGTCCAGGCACACAGCTCTGGGCAAGGCCCAGCTTCGACTGCAGTGCTGGAAACCACCAGCCTTGCTTCTCTGCTCCCACAGTGCGGATCAGGGCTTTGATGGCTGTAAAAGGAGGGAACTGGAGCGTGCTGCAAGAAAGGCAGTTTTTTGCTTGAACAGTAAACGAATATTTCCCTCCAGTGAAGCCACTAAGCAGTTAAATTTGACTCTGACTGCTATTGAATATTATCAGGTGAAGGATTTAAGGTGGTCTTGATTAATGGGCAAATCTTAAAAAGACAGGGATCAGGCGGGAAAAGTATCTGCAAGTTCAGACAGTGATACTTATCCCGTCCAAGGCTCTGAAGCCATCACAATCTGGCTGTAAAACTGACAAAATAGAGCCTGCTAATGAGATTTCTGGCAAAGATTCTCCTAATCCTACCCAGAATTTAGAGCGGCTTCTCATCAGCACATCAGCATCTCTGGTTTTAGTCCTAAGTATGTCTTGTAAATGTAAAAGGCAGCAAATAAAGAAGCAGATTTCCACAGACAAACAGCTCCTTGAAGTGGTGCTTTTCTCCTCCCTCTCCCTCCCATCCATCCTTCTGCAAAATAAAGTTCTATTCTTCTGGATTATAAAATAGAGGTGAATTCTGACCTTGGAGGGATTATGAAAAAAAAAAAAAAACACATTTCACTTATCTTTTATAATGAAGAAACAAGCTTGAGTGTGATGAACTGGGTATTAAAAAAGCAAGAAATCATGAAGACATAGACATATGTTGCAAAGTTTCCGCTTAGCATGTCATTTGCCCTCAAGATTCAGGCCAAAATACTGAAATTCATGACCACTTTAGCAATTAAAAGGGCTGTTCTGCCTCTCAAGGCAGACGGGGAAAGAAGCAGGAAAAAACTGCAGCAAGACCTTACATTTTTGAACTGCCACTGCATTGTGGAGCTGCCTCACCCAAGTTTCCTTCGAATCTGCAAAGAGCAGGAAAGTTCAGCTGACAGACGGCATCTTTTCCCTGCGTTCAGCCTCCAGCAGGCTGTCTTCCCTGGGCTCCTGTCTGAGAAGAGCTCTGCAGAAGTGCCACCCAGCCTGTAATATCCTTTTAATGCCTGCATTTTAATCAGGCAGTAGCAAGCAAGATTGCCAGGTAACACCGTCTTCTGAAACCAAGTAGACATGTCATGGGAAGGGGAGGTGCAGCTGAAGACAAGAATGTTGATGAATATGTTCAGTCATTTTTCCCACTGTGTATTCAGTACAGAGCTGAGATTAAGTTAATAGATACATATACTGTGGAAAGCACTGCTTGGTAGCGGTTAGAAAAGTTCTTTGAAAGGGGAGAAAGAATACAATTCTGCATATATTAATTATGCAGTTCAATTAATTTTTATGGACTGGTCTTCATTTGGTTTAAAATCAGTGTCACCCTATAGAACTACATGAGCTGCAAACACAACCCTAAAGGCCCTTTTCTTCTCTTTGGTGCATCAATTCAGTTCGTAGTCTTTGCAATTACAGTAGTTATTTATTTTGCAAAATCTATTTTAATTTATCCCTGGAACTAGGGGTCTCTCAATCTCCCTTACGATAACAGTGTCGCATTAACACAGTTTTTAAAATGTAAATTGATCTGCTTTGATTGATTTTTGTCTGACCTTTAAAAATAAATAAAAGTATTTAAATGGTGTAATAAACCACTTCTGGTAAGTCTAATCACTCTAAGGTAGGAAAAATGTGCCCAGATGTGCATGGATTAGCTTAATGATAGAGTGGGAAGCTTAGAAAGTGGTCGTGCTAGTAGGTCCTCAGCAATGACAAACAAGAGCTTTGTAAGCTCTTAGATTTCAGAAAACTGCAGAGCCTTAAGAGGAGTCAGGGGAAAGCACTCCCTGCCGCCAACACACACACACACACACAAGGTGAAGGCAGGAAAGCCACTACTGAACATTATTCCTTTACTTCTGGAGTATGTTACAAAACGTATTGAAAGGGCAAGTCACTCCTGAAGCTCAAATTGTGATTTTAATATTGCATACTTTTTTTTTCTTTTTTTGCTGCGGATTTCAGTGTTGCTGGATTTTCACTGCAATGGCTACTTAAAAAGCTGAAGGGACCCGCGTTGTCCCTGCAGCCTGCCCTTAATTTGGCCAAGCAACCTTTGCAAGGGACACATGCTGCTCCACAGATAAGAAGGTCATTCCCGTGGTTGCTGTGACAAGCACAGGCCGACCTGGCCCCGTGTTGGACAACTTCAGCTGCGCTTTGTTCCTTTTGTTAAGTCAAGGCCTCGGAAGACCTCACAAAAGGAAAGGGAAACACACAAGTAATTAAACAAAAATCAAAATACTTTCAACCACAGAAATGAAAACGAAAGCAAGAAGTGTCTAAGTGCTGCAAACCAAATGAGTACTTTGCTTTGTCTTTCAATCACATCATAAAATAAAAGAACAAACTAGGCAATAGGAAGCATACAGAATACACAGAGCAGTAGCAACCAGGGACAAAAGAAGAGCTAGAGCATTTCAGGTACTTCAGAATAGCAAAAGGGAAGGAAAAAACTGTGGATTCTGTGAAGACCTAGGCCAGCCATCTCCACTTTGATGTTCTGAAAAAGTCTGGAACAAACTGTTGCATGGAAGGCAGCTCCTGGAAGATAAAAAAGTGGATAAGCAACAGCTGTTATAGATTTGTCAGGAACTGGCTGTGTCAAATTCATCTGCCATTCTTCTTTGGCCAGATAAAGGACTGCGTGAATAAAGGAGAAGCAATAGGCATATTTGACCTTAATAAGGCTTTTGATGCTTCTCACATGACATTTTCATTAGCAAGCCAGGGAAATACTATCTTGATGAAACTGGTATGAGATGGGTGAAAAAGTGATTGGAAATCTATACTTACCGAGTACTTATCAATGGTTCATTATCCAAATGGAAGGGTGTATTGAGTGACATTCTGCAGGAGTCTGTCCTAAGTCCGCATTTATTCAATATTTTCATTATCTTGGATGATGGAATAGGAAGTGTGTTTATTAAATTTGCAGAGGATATGGAGCAAGGAGGGACTACAAGTAGATTGAAAATTCAAAATGAGATTGTCTATTGAAGGAACATTCTGAAAATTACCTAAATGGAATGAAGTTCATCAGAGAGGAGAGCAAAGTAAAAAATATATAGGCAGAAAAAATCAGCAATACTTATGTGAGCTGGGAGGCATGTGGCTGGGCAGCAGTGTTATAGGAAAGGACCACAGGGCAGACCAGAAGGTGGACATGAGTCAGCAGTTCAAGTAGGTGTGCCATGAGCAAGAACATCGTTTAATTCCTGCGTTCTATTCAGCACTAAGAAAGAGCCTATGAGATTTTTGCTAGACTGCAGTGCGTTCTTCTGAGAAAGACCTTTGTCCAAAATGCAGCAATAAAAGTGGTCAGGATCTGAAAAAACATAAACAGTAGTGTATGAGCCACAAATCAGTAACTATTTATGCTCTTGGAAAGAATGTAGAGGGGTACCCAGTAACCTTCAAGCAAGCAAAAGGCTGCTATAGATAGGAAGAAATAGTCTGCTCTCCATCTCCATGATGGAGATGAAAACCATCCAAACTGCAGACAAGGAAAGTCTGTGTTAGACACAAAGGAAACTTTATTTTAATAGTATCAATAGGAAAACTCTAATGTTTCCACAAAAAATACATATTTTTAGGAAAGTTTGGACTATTAGGTATTAGGATTTGTGTAGGAATAGATCATCCTGCTAGTGGCATTAGGCAAAGGACCCTCCCTTCCCTTCCAATTTTATTAAGGGAAATATAGACTTCTTAAAAAGACAATGACTGAGGTAATGGGAATGACGAGGCAAGGGGAGGTGATCTGGGTGATCTGAGTACTCTCCTATGCTGGAACTCAAAAAATCCTCATGCAAAATTTCAAGAACAACAGCCAAAACTTAATTAGGCTATATGTATGATTGTGAGTCCCTACATTAAAAAAAAAAGCTGAGGGTGGGCAGGGGGAAGGAGGAAAGAGGCCTTCTATCAACTAGAGAGTGGTTTTTCTGATTAGTGTGTCCAAGGTTTTAGAAAAAAAATCTGAAGGAAAGCAAAATGAAACACATGAAGAAAGTTTTATTGCAGGCAGGTTGTGATGATTCATCAGACTTCTCTTTCAGCAACACAGCAGGTTTTTTTCTCTAGGAAAAAAATGTCCCCTCTGCTTGTTACCTGGGAAATTACTAGTTAAGCTGGGCAAACAGGAGATAAAAGCAAAACATTAAATTGTTGAGGAATGGACTGAAGGGGAGATGGCAGTGGATAAATAAATGGAGTTATCAGTGAAGCTCCTTGAGGATAGATCTGAGGGAAAATTTTTACTTGGTGGTCTGACTCTGAAAGCAGAAATCTCTGTGGTGACCCAGAATTGAGAGGCATCATTAAGACACAGGAGAATAGAGAAAGTACGAGAGATGCAAGAAATATAGTTTCATAGACAAAATGCAATTTATGAATGCGGAAAATTAATTAGAGTGGTCAATAGTTGGAAACAATAAGGAAGAAAAAAATGGGGTGTTTCTGAAGAAAAATCATGAGACATTTCAGGATGTGGATGGGGAAGAAAAGCAGATGAAATAATAGAAAGTCTGTCCTGAGATATTCCCACCATTAAAAAAGGAAGCATGAAAGCCATTGCACAAGGCACAGGCAAGAATGCAGCCAAAAGACTTGATCTGAGGAGCAGAGAAAAGAGCACATCATTCATGAGAGGAAATTGAAAGAGCTAGATTTTATTTTGCAAAGCTATATAATCCAGAAGAATGTAGAGAAGGGGGGAGGGTAATATCATCATAGATATACTCGAGCAAGGAGAGTTGTAGTGCAAACTCTAGGAGAACATGTAATTTTAACTAAAGGAGATCAGTAATGCAAGAACAAGGGGTCATGAAACAAGTTAAGTCTAAATATTGCAAAGTTTTTAACCTCTGTAACAAGTCATTCCTATTAGCAGTAATGTGGACCTCCTGTTTAATTTGTTTGAAGTTTGTTTCTAAATGGTATTGTGTGGTGGGACAGCAAGCAGGAATGAATACAGAGCTGTACTCTCACCCAACGGTCTCCCCTTGTGTGTTCCACAAGGGGGATGAACCCTTGGGTTTGCAGCTCTGCAAGCACGACTTTGCAAAACTGTGACTGAATTTCTATCAATCAGCCCACAACTCCTTCTTTCTCTGGCATTATCTCAAATCTGAATTCCCTAAGAGCAGAAAGGAGGTGGCCTAATTCATATGAGTGTACTTGGGGACACTCAGGTCTCACAGCCTTGTACTTGCCATCTTGTACTTACCAGGAGATGAAACTTCAGTGTCACATCCTTGACTCCCTTTCTACTCCATCATAAGAGAGATTTAGCATGAGCAGCCTAGTACAAAAGTAGCTATTCTCAAATTAAGGAGAATGGGATAATGTGTTACTTAAGAGCCAGATGCTAGATAAAATGCCAGTCAGAACAGGTCCTGATTTCTGCTAATTTTGTTGTGCATTGCCATATGCACAAGCACCAGCTTGTTTCCTCTACAAACCTATCACTTCAGCTATTTCTTGATAATTATTTACAGTATACAGTTGATTACCTACAAACACTGCTTACTGCTGCCCAATTAGACAGCTCAAACTTTTTACACAAGAGAAGAGCAAACAACACAAAACAAGCACCTAATGTAGTAATGAGCTTATGCTCTACTTCACTTATTAATATGCCTCCAGACATGAAGGCAAACAATGTTACTGCTTAGAGAAAAAGTATTCTGGAGCAATAGTGCCAAGTAAACAGACCAGTAGCACACTTGTTCAGCAAATGAGAAAGGACTTGATCATTGTTGAACTGAGCAGTTGGCCAGAATTCCAGTGGACATTTATCTTGGAAGCATCAAAGAGCTCTCCCGCTGGGTCCACTTTATGCTAAGTGTCTCTAATATGAGGCAGTGCTGGTCAAACACCAGAAATAATTTCCACACTCCTTCCAGAAATTCCAGCCATCTGGTCAGAGAATAAAGGAATTTCATAATGATATGATTCATATTTTTCTCTTGTCTTTTTTTTTTTTTACATAAAACACTGAAATATTTAGACATTTTTGCTTATTACAATAGCGTCAACAGATATTTAGATTTTAATGTAAATTATACTTTGTATGTGGCAATTAATCATTTCTATTTTTTGCCTGTAAGGCTTACTAACTTACGTAAGTAAAACAGTTACAGAAAACAAAGTCATTCTAGTAATGCAGTGTAGGTTTTTAATATAGGTTTGTCATTAATGAACAGCAGGGCTTTGGAATGTGCTGGGGGCTTTGGAAACTCCAGACTGTTTTATTGATATGGTAACGTAGGAGCACACGTAATAAGCCAAATCAAAAATCCATTCAGCCCAACAGTTTTCCGGGATGGCCAGGAGTGGATGCTTAGGGATGCTTAGAAATAAGAAACCAGACAAGTATGAGCTTATTCTTCCCCAGATATAGTCTCTCTGCAGCACCATCCCTTAAAATAAACAGACTAGAAACAAAGAATATCTGTAAAAAAGTAGTATAAAAAGGATCAATATTAAAGTCCAAAAACATGAGAGTCAGGATTGGCATACAGTCCTTAAATTACATCCTGCTGAGAAGCTGATAAATCTAATGAAATGTGTGCTGCATCCAGTGAGTTAACCGTTTTTTTTTTTTTTTTTTTTTTTGCCTTATAATTTTCTAGCAAGCAGCCTGATGCCCTATTAATGATCTACTCAGATTCATTTACTGACAGGGTTCCTGTAACTGAAATCATCTGTCTTGCTCCATGCAAGCTGGAATACTTGGATTCAATTAGGATATTGTCTGCTCAGGGAGCTGGGGAAATAGGTTTATTGCTCCTGAACCCTATAGAGTGGCTGTCACCCTTCTTGCAGATTAATAGAGCTTAAAACTATGAGCAGAAAACTGGTCTACACTTCTGTACAGATTTCAGATACTCTTCATATGCCTCTGCTAAATCATACTTTCAAAGGCATCCGGTGTTGAGCTAATATGGAAAAGACATTATTTTTCACAGCAGTGTTTCATCATGCATTGTATCCATCCTTCAGTTAAATACCTTGATTCTTCCCACACTCCCTCTGGTTTTCCAATATTATCTGTAAATCGTGGATTTCAGAAATACACCCAGTTTTTCAGCATTAACTTGACCAGTGCCAAAGGCAGGGTTAAATTCAACTTGTGCTCCTACCCCTGTCCTTTTGTGCAGGCACGGCTTGTGTTAGCCCTTTTGCCACTGTGCCAGGAACATCAATAGTTTCCCCTGTTTTGAGGGATTTTTAAAACCTGTTGATCATGAGATTGCAGTTTATGGCACCGTTCAATGCCAGTTGGCTTCAATGGTCATTGGATTGTGCTCTGGAGGATTTCTAAGACACAAACAGCATAACGAATTGGAGTACTGGGTCCCCAGAGGCCAACTCTAAAGCAGTCTTATGTCTTCCCTTGGCTGCAAAACTGTGCTGTAGCTATCTAATTCTCTCTTCAGCAGGAACACTATTTCCTAGCAAACCGTTTTTCACCTTAAAAATAAAACACCGTCTTGACTTCAGAAGAGAAAGAAATTTAATTGGCAAAACTCTTTCAGTGAAATAGGCATAGCTTGAATGTGAATGACTGAAGCCTGATTTACACCAAAATGAAGATCATATTTCACTCCTCAGGAAAGGAAAAAAAAAAAAAAAGAGTCTGTTCTGGAGCCTTCCAAGATTTTCCAACTAGATGCTCTGAAATAAAATATATAGGCACAGAGTCTTTGCATCTCCACAATCATCTTGTAAGTAGTTATTGAAAGGATAGATTTAGTGAGAAAACTAGAAGCTGCTCATTACAGGATAAGTAAAAGCTTCTTCAGCTGTAGCCAACTACAGTTTAATTTGCACTACATTCAAATCGACAAAAAGCATAGTAGCTAAATTGCTTGCACTAATAATAACCTAAATGTGTATTTTGCTTACAGATGGCCATTAATATCATAATGACAACCTATGACAGACAGCCTGCAGTGTGTGCAGCTATCTTAGCTAGCTTAGCCAGAAAGCATTGCCCAGCAGTAATTCTGTGAAGTGATGCATTAAAAAAAAAGGAAAAAAAAAAAAAAAACAGCAATGTGAACTACACTGTATTTGAGAAGACCATAGGCAGCCTGAGATGACTTCACTGAATGGCAACATATCACTTTTAGTGTGTGTGGCCTACATGCAACATCTCTCGTTAGAATCATAGAATCGTTATTACTGCAAAAGACTTAGAGATACATTGAGTCCAACCGTAAGCCCCTCAACACCATACCTGTGAAGTGCCTCATCTACACGTTTCTTGAACACTGTCAGGGACAGTCAGTCCACCACTTCCCCAGGCAGCCTGTTCCAGTGCTTGAGTACTCTTTCCATGTAGAAATTTTTCCTAATATCAAACCTGTTATTCACATAGGGCGGGATGGTATGTCCCAAACATGAGAGAGAGGCAAAACAGAAGAAGGAGACTTGAACTTTGTCTTCAAGTGTATTTTTCCCCCATATCTTTGACAGCCTTGATGTACTTTTTTTGACAGCTGGTGTTAGAGAATTACAGTGTCTGACAGGTGACACCTCTAGTAACACTTTTCCTCAGATGGGAATTAAAAGCAGAGCCTGCAACAGAACTTCAGTCTCTTAGAAGTTTTGACATTTTTACAAGGGAGAGAGATGTCCCCATTCTCCTGTCCATATCTTTTTCTGAAATATTGTTCCTATGGATTGCTCTGGCCCAGATTCTGGTCCTGTGGCACTACTGCTGTGTGCTGTTAAATATTTACAGGGTTTTATTTGTGGACCTACTGTCCAGTGTAAGTAAACCTTGTTTTGGAGCTCTAAACCATAAAATTACCTCAACTGATGAGTGTCCACTGTGTTTTATGACTCCTATTCCTCCTGAGTTCTGTTTTCTTTCCTTTTTTTTTGCTAGGTGGAAACCCGCATGATTGATTTTTAGGGACTGTATTTATAATCCCAAAGCAAGCAGGAACATCTGATATTTATATTAAACAGTACCAGTTCTTTGCATGCTCTACCCCCAAAAGGACTAGAAAGTTTAAAGTTAATAATGTGGCTAATGTAGGCACTGCATGAGAACTTGAGTAAAAAACAGCTCTTCTATCTCAGACCAAAGACTATGTATGCATAAAGGAGAATAGAAGAGCATAGGAAATTTAGTTAATGCTTCCTATAACAATTCCTCCTAACCAGCAAGCCTCATAACTCAGAGTCTTTCTGAGTTAGGGTCAGTGTCTGTGTGCTCCATAACTCTCAAGGAGCTCCTCCTGTGGGAACTTGTCTGACTCCTTTGAACTTTTCACATATGTGACATCCTATGGCAACAGATTTTTCTATTAAACTGCATGTTTTATGAAGAACTATCTGCATTTGTTTGTACTTTGAACTTCCCTCCTACTGGCTTTTTATTATGCCTACTGTTTCCCATGCTACAACTTGTATTGGCCCTGTTGTACAGACCTTGTCTTTCTTTACAGGTCAGGAGGCCACACATTTTTTTGTGCTTAATATTCAGGACAATTTACTGATTTGGCTTGCTGATATGCAATTGCATTACTGGTATGTACACAGAAGTTCACCTATTAATAATTATTAACTGTTTTATGCATGATTATCTAGCAATACAGCCCTTTTTTTACCTAGTCAGAAAAGCCAGAGACAAGCATATAGTTGAATCATGTCCCCCAGAATAAGATTTTTTTTGTGCTCCTGAGTTTTTGGTGGAATTTTAAGTGACCAATGAAGTCAGCTCAAAATTTAAGATGAAAATTGATATAAAACTGCTGAAGCCAGAAATGTTAGATGTTGTACCAAATCATCCATTTCTCCCAATACCTTGCAAAATCAAAATCCAGTAAATTAAATAAATAAAATGGCTATTGCGCATGCTTCTGGACTGCAGGATGTTGTGAGGAGGATACGCACTCGACATGCACTGGTGGAATATGTGTCTGAGAAAAGAAAACTCTGGAGGTTTATCTCATCAGAATATGACAGCCCAGCCAATTTCTCTGTTCTCTCCCTCTAATACTGTGTCAGTTCTACTTACTCTTCGTTTATCAGCTGACATCTACAATGCCCTTTATGCTGTGACACATCACTGAATAGATGGAAAGTCTTGAGTAGATGTCATTGCCTCTCTTATTAACCATTACTGAAGCAGCAAGCATGTTTTCTGTCTGTTCACAGGTGTTACTCCCCCTTTATTTAACAGCAATTCTTAGTGCCTTAAAAGTAATTGACATGAAGGATGAGAAAGAAACTCAAGTCTCATAATATGTTGCTACTTCCTGCCTGTGAATGCACCTATCTGAGCATTTGGGCTCACTGAAGTTTCAAGACACACATATTCAACCTCCTAAAGCACTCATGTACCATGACCATGAGCATGGTTTCAAGCTGTAGATCAGTTATCAATTGTGTCTTCCAAAAGGCAAGCTAAATCCCATGTACCATTCCTGGAAATGATGCAGTTCATATACTGAGTTCTCATCTTCCTGGTTCCTAACTATCAATGCACCTGCCTGTTACAGGGACACACAGTGGCACTGGGTGGCTGCAGATCCATGTGCCAAAATTACTTTATTCATTTTGAAGAGGTACTGAAGCTCTGGACATTGTGTAATGACCACAACTGGTCAAATATTGAAATGCCGATTTGCAAATATTATCCACTGAGTTTGGTTTGCTTTAAATCATGGCTTGCTGGTCATATTATTCATGAATCCCCAGTATGGAGTATTGTTTCCTTGAAAATTCCTACAGAAGTTATTTGCTATACAGTCTCCCATCAGGAAGGAAAACTGATAATACATTGCACAGCAGCCTGTATATGTGCAGGGGATAATATCCAAAGTCATTTAAATGCTGTGAAGTAGCACAGGTACAGAAAATTATCCACCTTATTGCGCCCGTATTTCCACATAAAACAGATGCTTCCAGTCAGTCTGGAACAATTTACTAATGCAAAAGAAACGTCTGTATTCTTAAAAACAGTTATTTGTGAAGAGTAGAACAAATTATCCAGCATCAGGATGCAGTATTTCCACTCTAGTGTTTCAACTGGGGACTTAGCCTGGCCATTTGGAAGTGTCTCCTCCCATCTAATTGGGGCTATTTAAGTGTTAAATATCAGGTCTAAACTGTTTGCAGTTAGCTGAGAGAGGGGCAGACAAAGCTCTGAGCTTAGTGCCACTGCGGAATGAGCTTGTCAGATCTTCTCAGTGTTTTACTGAGAAACTCACTATTAACAAAACCACATTGGTCCTAATCCCTTGTGGCTTCAAGGCACAGGAGCTCTGCTAGACTCAGTGCAGATAGATTTATTCCAGTTCAGTTTGGAACTATAAACTTTACATCTAGATTAAGAATTCAAATGTTTCACAGCCTAGAATATTTCTGTCCATATAACAGAAAAGCTACTGAAAAAAATGAAGGCAGTTGAATTACTCATTCAGGCCTAGATATGGTATCTGCAGGGCAATGAGCAGAAACTGCTCCTGCACTACCCCCAGTAAAGCTGTTTGTCAAGAAAATGGAATTTTTTATAGCTACTGTAATCTTAGTCATCACTTGTAACGGCAGAAAGAGACCAATTTCCAAACACCAGCCTGATCTTTGAATCAATAGGATCCCTTTCAGCTTCTGATAGGAATGAAGGGGGCATTAGATCCCCAGATAACATCATTTGCACTGAAACTGTATGAGAAAGATAGGTATAATTGCAACAACACAGAGCTTTCTATTCAGACATAGTTGCCAGTTTCGAGTCCTTTTCCATGCTGCATTTTCTTTTCCATGCACTCAGAAATCCTGTGTATAGCTCACATATATATGTGACGTCCGGTGGAAAGAAACAACTCTGGGTCAATTCCTCAGGTAATAGAGATCAATACAGCTGCACCTACTTCAGCATTGCCATCAACTGAGGCTGAAGGTCTGGCGTTGCTGACATTTAATTCTTGTGTTTGAAACACGAATATGTGTGCAAACACTGAGAACCTTCAAATGAAATGTTTTTATTCAGGGGGAAAAAAAACTCACTTTAGCAGAAACCAAGAACTCTCCAGCTTTCAATTCTTGCTAAATAACTCAGACCAGCAAATCAATCAACTTTTTTTTTTTTTTTTTCCCCAGGCTTACAACAGAGTACAGTAGATTTACTATAAGTGCTAGATATTTTCTGCTGGTATATGTGTGTATCTGAGGCAAAACATAAATAACATGAAAGTTCCAGTTAATCTAGCTCTGAGTGGGAATATTTTTTTCTTTCATGTATGATTTCCATGGCTATACTCAGGCTGTGATGTTATTCATCTTTTTATTCTCAGTTCAGCACAGCTGTCTGCAGGTGACACATGAAGCAAGTGTGAAATCAGGAGTACATGCCAGGAAAACTAGGTGAATGAAACTTAATCCATTTGCATGTTAGCTGAGGATTTGAATCCTGCGTTTCTCACAGTGTTGGTCAACCAGTTCACTACTGTTTTCTCTTCAGTGTCTGGTCTGGAAGGTGATCATCTGTGATACTCATCATCATGGGACACTCATTTAGTTTGGATAAAGCCAGGGCAAAGAGATGAAAAGAGAGAGTCAGGAGGCAATAGGAAAACCACACCTTGGATCTGCCACTGGTCCCATGAATGAGCGCATGGGTGGAACAAGCAGATAAATCGCTTTGCCACCTGAGATAGGCAGGATACAGCCAAGGAAACCATCCAGGTGGTCAGCGCTGGAGCAGCTATACCTCATCATCTAAACCCATTTCTGTGCCTATGATTTGGATGGTAATATTACCAAGGTATCCAAACCTAAGATCATTTATCTGTGTGCTCACAAGCTTGGACGAGGGTTCTGATACTAAGAATTTTATCACTTTCTGGCCTGAGGATCTTGGCTTTCCTCGCTTCAGGAAAGAGGAAAAGGGGCCAAACAACCAGACACTGCTGTATCTGAAGGACCAAGGGGACGAAGCCTTTTCAGTCTGAGAAGCAAATTTATTAGCAGGATGAAAAGGAGCCATTATGGTTTAAGTGTGGATGAGAGATGAGGTTGGTGTCCTAAAGGGTCGAAATGATTTCTTCGTCCCAAGGAATGGAGGACCTGTAATATCCCAATGTCAGTGTTTTCCTTGAGGGGAACAGAAATACTAAAAAAAAATCCTGATTGCAGTAGAGAAGATAATAGGGCAATTAAACCTCTCAGTACTATTAAAAAGTTGACAAAGCACCAGGATTAGATGAAATACATCACTGAATTCAGCATGAAAAGAGCAAATAAAATAGAAAAGCCTTCGGTGAAGAATCTTGATTGCTTACTAATGGCAATTTTAGTACCAGAGGATAAGGTAATTTCAGTATGTAAGGAAGGAGCAAGGTTAAAAATGGGCACATATCACCTGAATTTCAGGAAATTAGTCAATAATGTATTTCAAGATGGATTGATTTGAAAGGTCAGGCCGAATAGCGACAGTGCTGCAAGTGGGAAAATTAGTGAAACTGGTCAGAAATTGCCCTTTGGCTGGCTGCCCAAGGTTCCAATAATGTGGTGTGAAGTCTTAAAAGAGAAAGCAGTCTGTGTTATCAACATTTGTAAATAGGCTGTTTTCTCTGGCCACATTTTGGGTAAAACTGCAAAAGACAAATGCATATTTAATCTGTATTTTCTGTTGTTGTCACGCTGGCTGCTTTATATCATCTGAACAACCAATGATGTCAGAAAATAGCTTGAAGGGTAGAAGGTTTATTAAATTTGGTTCTGTCTCCTGCCTCCAGCTGTCCCGTATGGACAGAAAAACTAAGGAATTCTTAGGCCCACCCTATGATTCAGCAGTGTTCCATTTTTGTGCAATACGAACAAAATGTAAATTAATCCTACCATGTCACCTACCACAGAAGCCTGTAGCAGTAAGCATCTCTTTGGGCTTTGTACTTACTTGGAAAAGAAAATCACTTGTGATCTCACAGATGGTGTCTCTTTGGCCCCTGTTAATGCCTAAAGGATTGTTTCCACTGTAGGAATTACTAGTTTTTCTGCCTTTTGCTAAATCATCAGGCCACCCATAGGAAAGAAAAAAGAATTGATTTGGAATGTCTGAATGACTTCAGAACACATATTGGCTAAATATGTAAACAAAGAAGAGATTTCAGTGAAAAACGTTCTTGTCTGAAGTCTTAGTGAAGAAAAACAATAGAAGAAAAAATATTGTCTTTGATTTTTTCATGATAAAAATATTAAGAAACTAATTAGCAATTCCATTAAGCAAAAGCTGGTTTTCAAGATTAAGGGTAATTTCAATTTCTGAAACTCAGAATAAAAAAAAACACTATTGAAAAAGATGTTGGGGAGTATTTGAAGACATATAGCAAGGCGATATTTCAGAATAGTTTCTATATTTAGCCACATCTTCTTCAAATTTGAGCAGCAGTGGAAAGAAAGGTTATAATTATTACCTGCAAATATTACATTTCTAGATGTAGAAAGAGCAATTTAGAGATATAATTAACAGTTGCAGAGTAAAGTTTTATATAGGAAGCTTAGATTATCATAAAAATCACTGATAGCGAAGACTAAATGGGTTCTGTAGAATATCCTCTAAAAAGAAACTGTTGAAGGCTGAAGATATGCTATGCTAAAAATTAAATTTTATTCAATGTGGGAACCCTTTTGCACTGACAAAGGAATGAATTTGATGACTTAATGAGATTTTCCATCTCTAATGTTTATGATTCAGTATATTAAATATGACCTAATTTCTATGATATATGAAGCATATGAGAGGCATATGAGATCCTGGAAGAATAAAAAAAAAAATCAATTGATTGGTGGCAATATACTACTTAAGGGACAGTGAAATTTAATCGAAGGATCATGAAGGTGTCATTGAAAGAAATGTGACTTCCTGAATTTTGACAGCTGCCTTTGCCATATTATAATACGTGATCTTTTTTTCCCATTCAGCAGTGTACTGATGAATATGTTCTCTGTGCACATTAGCAATGTGAAATCTTCTACTTTCAGGAAGGTTAGCTGAATTATGTGCATGGCTGCATAGGTGCACACAGATGTGTAGACTGCGGAGCAGTTAGCCATGGCGTTCCTTTTCTCATTTATTCCCCCTGCTAGAAGGCAGTTCTGAATTTTCTCTGAAAAGCAGTTTTTGCCCTGCAAATTGCTCATTCATGAAAATATAACCATTTCATGAGCAGACACAGAACTCAAAGTTTCTAAACAGGTATTACTTCCTTTGGTAGAGATTTCTCACCAGACCATGACAGTCCATCTGCATTTCATGCAGCTGTGCCAAGTGCCATCATTGAGCTCCAAGCTTTGAGCACTTAAGGGGATGGACAAAACGTGTGCAGGTGGAGGTTGCCTCCAGAGAAAGCAACCTGGTTTTAGAAGATAATGCCACAGGTCCACTCAACCCTCTTCTTGTACACTTTTCTGAAGACAACTGAGACCCATTTATATGGATATATGGATATAGACTGGGAGACAGAGATGGTTTTACACCTTTCTGTTCAAACTGGCACTATATAACACATATGCCTGGGTCTCATACGCCTAGTATGGGGGTATGGGGTCCTAGTATGGGGTCTCATACCCCATTTATTTGGGTCTCAGTAGAGGCAGCAGGCACAGATACCTGAGAAAGTTGCTCACTCCAAAATTATCAGTTGTGGAAACCTTCCTAAATTATGTGAAAATCTCCATGAAAGGAGGGAGCTCATGTACAAGAAGACTCTCACTTCCCCAGTTTAGACAGACATGATGGTTGTATCTGCAGCACTGAGTACTCTGAGGGGACATGTGATATTGAAAACCTTATAAGATAATCAATTTTTCTCACAATCTGATAAGGCCTCCTGAGAAGGAATTTGTGGAGCCTCCAGAAAAGGGGCTGAGGAGGCGCTGGCCCTTTGCTGACGGCTACGGAGGTTAATTGCACTCTTGCTGTCTGGCTGATGAAGCTCCCGCAGAATGGTGCAAGAATAGTGAAGTGCTCTAGGATACAATCAATACTAAATTAGCCTTTAATTACAAGTCTTTTAATTATTCAGTGTTGACTTATGGTATGAAGCAGCAGCTGTAAATCTTTCTATAGCAAAAGCTTTGATTCCTGGTATTCTCCCATCATCTCAGAGTATCCTTGTGCAGAAATAAGACCTCTATTGACACCATTTCGTAATTTTTACAAAACTAATCTAGGAGCCATGCTGCTGCTTTAATAAATTTTAAAACCCTTAGGTGGGGGCTTAGGCTCTCTTTAGGTGGCATTACCAAGTAGAGAGTGATTTCCTTGAAGTTTGATAGATCTTCATCGATTTCACTGTAGTAGGGAAATAATTTCTATCTCTAAATCACAAAATCTGATTCAAATTGCTCTGAAAGTGGGTTTTCAGAACTATGGCATCAGCCACTATATAGTTCTATCCTAACTTTCTCTACCTAAATTGGATTTGAAAACAAAACCAAAAACAAACAAAAACACAAAAAAACAAGTAATACTCTGCTACAACACAGCTTTCAATGATAATATATCTTGAGAGATAGGTTTACATTATAAAACTATATAAAATATATTTAATATTTTTATCTATCGAGATATGTGTATTATATGTGGAGAGATGTCTTTTTTACCTTGACAGTTTACTGTTCATTAAGGTAGTAAAGGTTTTTCCCATTTTTATATGCCTTGTAATATTAAGATAAAACAGCTGAAAAAGTGAACTTTGTGACATCTGTGACAATATTAAAAATTAATTTCCAAAAAGTCTTTTGCAAGTTATAAATGTCACAGAATTCAACAAGAGGTGGTCTTCTGCCTTGAAAATAATTTCTTGAAACAATATTTTTGCCTTGAAGCAGCTGCAGCTGATTTGTGATGCTGGCTTCCCTCCCACAGATGGGGAACGCTCTCCTCCCTCTGCACATTCTTAAGCCCTTTCTCCAATCATGCAGAGTCTGGTACCTGCATCCTATTTTATGCAGAACATGCCAAAAGCATGGAGTCCCATCATGGACAGAGCACTGGAGCTTAGGGACAATATTAAATATTGTCTCAAGGTCTCTTCCATGTTAGGGGTAGTGAGATATCAACCTGCACCTTTGTGTCGCATGGGATGAAGATCTGTCCCGTACTTTCTGCTTGGTTTAATATCAGACAACACATCCCATTTATTTTGGTGCTTCTCCATTTATCCGAAGCTGAGAAATGGAGACAAACCAAACATATATGTTAAACACATATCCTCCAAGGTGCTCTTTAGGAAAACCTTCCACCACAGAGAGCTGTGGCTTGTCCACAGCTCATGTAGCTACCTGCGAGATCTGGCCATCTACCTCTAGCATAATGAACCTGGAAAAAGCAGGAAGAAGTAGCTGAGCTGCAGGATCCAGCAACTGCATCCACAGTTTTACAATTGCCCTTGCCTTTGTTAGCATGATTTCTCTTCTCTGCTCAAAATACCAATCTATTGTTTCTCATATTACATAAATTCCATAAAGAAAGAAGTTTCTTGAAAAAGAAACAGTAATTAAATAATTCCCTCTGCTGAAATTTTATAAATTGTGCTACTGTGCATACCCCAGCAGAAACGGTTCAAGCATTAATGACTTAGCCTTTCTTAATCACTTTTTTAATTACAAAAAACAGACAGAGCTTATTATCAACAAATTACTTGCTGTAATTTCATTGTTCCTCCTTAAATCAAGATTGTATTGAATGTGTTACAAAAAAGTATAAATAAAACAAATACCAGATACTTGCACATTTTACATTTATTAAACACTTGCTTCTTAAGGATGCCCCGAAAGCAGTAATTTTAAGTTATTTAAGTTATTTTAACTTATTTTTTCATCTTATCCTATTTTATCTTTCCTGCTCCTGGAGCTTCACCCAGTAAAGGCGGGGACATAAAATGAAGTGCTAATCCACTGGCGCATTCTCTGCACTCTCTCATTAAGACTGACAAGAAATAATTACCTCATACTTGTTCTCATTAATAGCTAAAATTGTCTTCCACTTTCTTATATTAGCAATAATTTACATTTAGTACTAAATCCATTAACTGGAGCCAGGTCCTCAGGTCAGAACTCTCATTTTCTGACTTCACAACTGTTTTCCCCCATCTCTGGAGGGCAGATGCCCCCCAACTATGGCAAGGGGTGCTGGGCTGCTACATCACTAGGTGTATGAGACCCAGGCATATGTGTTATATAGTGCTAGTTTGAACAGAAAGGTGTAAAACCATCTCTGTCTCCCAGTCTATATCCATATTTCTGTTCAAGGAGGAAGAATTAGGCTTTGCTCTGCTGCTACCATAGCAGTGATAAATGGGTTAGAAGGCCAAGCAAATGGGAGCCGCTCTTTCCACTTGTGCCAGATGTATAGAAGCACATGCTCACAGACAATCCACAGCCTAAAAAAACCAGTTATATAAAGAAAGAGATGGGAAAAGTAACACTATTGGTATTACTTGGCCCTGGACTGGGTTCCTGAAGGAAATTAAAACTTTTATAACGTGCATGATATGGGAAGAATAAAAATGTGACCTAGGCAGTACCCAAATTTGCTGATTCTTCCCTAGGCTTTGGGGGAATTCTGGACATATTGCTGCACTTAAAATAGACACAACTGCTGCTTTACAGATGAGGAAAGGCCCCAGAGTAGATAGATCTATCTGTAAAACTAATGCTAAAACAATACAATGGCATAGACTTTAAGAAAAGAAAAAAAAAGGTTTCTTCACAGGCAGGCTTTTGTGGATGAGGCTAAAAGTTTCGCAGAGTGCAAGAAGCCCTCAGAAAAAGAAGAGACAGTAACAGTCTCGTATTGAGGGCCTCAACCTGACAAACTTTCTACTTTTCTTTGCTTTTTTTGTTAATGGGGACTTGGCTTAGCTCCAACCACAATCAGGGACCAGAAATCTCTGAGAGATAAAGAGAAGAGAAGCGCAAGCTTAACAGATATCTCAGCTCATTGCAGTTCTTTGTCAGCAGACTCAAATCTATTTATCACGACTGAGAAAGAACCATGACATTTGTTTTTCTGACAGCTTAAAATTATTCAGAAAGCCAGCATTTGAGCAAAAAAGAGGGAAAAAAGGTCTCAGGAAGGAAAGCTTCAGATATTATCCCAATTCAAACTGCACAAAACCAGCTTCAGGCGTAAGTGCCCATTAAGAGCTATAGATGCCCCTTTTTTCATCTTTGTCCTTATAAAAGCAGCCAAGTTGAACATTGTACAATAGCAATACTTAAATCTGCAAAAAATACCTTTCTTTAACTCTTGTGCTGTCATGCCGCTCCAAGCAAACAGGAGGAGCTGCTATCCAGGGCTTTATAGGAGCACTTGCCTCTAGCCTTGCTTTGGGGATGGAGAAGCTGGGGCAGCCCAGCCTGGGGGCACACAGCAGCTGTTGATCCAGCAACCTGGAGACTGGATGTGGGCTAAGAAATTTCCATGACACCCATGACCCTTTCCAGGAAATTCTGAAACCTCTGAGCATTTTTAATTTCTATTTTGTGCAAAACACACTGTGTTTTATGCTACAGCATAATGTCCTGTCCAGCATCCATTGTGTCCCTGCCTCTCTGCCTGATGCTCTAAGGCTGCGAATGTGTTATAGCTCTAACCAATAGAGTCTGGCTGTTTTGAGCATCATTTATTCTCTTGAGATTTCTAATTTAATACTGATGCATATAAGCAGGGTTCAGAGTTGTGCCATGCAGTAGTCTTTATAATTACTCTAACTGTATACACTGACCAGAAAGTTGGCATAGCCAGTCCTCCTTGGAAGTCCCTCCTCTCCTACCGGGTACATTTCAGACAGCCAGGTAAAAGTGAGCACAGGCACCTAATCCCAGTTAACGGCTGAAATGGTTACCTAGGGCTCTGGGCTGCCCGAGGTCATTAGAGCCAAAATTTGCAGTCAGACTTCTTCCAAAACACACCATAAGATAGAAGGTTGGAGCGGGATGCCTATGGAGGAGGGTCCGGGTCCGGGTCCGGGCAGGGCTCTGCCATGAGAATGATTGAGAGCGTTGAGCCTGTGGCGGCCGCGTCCAGCGAGGACCTCTGGGCCCAAATCTGCTCGTGTCTGCCCAGCCCCGAGCACGCGGGCGCCCACGACGCCTTCACCAACTCCTCTGCCATCTCCTGCATCAAAGCAGGAGGCCCGGGAATGCCTTGTCTGGCGGCTCTTCCCGAGTCGGCCTCAAACCTTGGGCCCTGCTGAAGGACTTGCAGGTCCATTTGGCCTCCCTAGAGAGAAGACTGATGACAATTAAAGGCTTGTCTCAAGAGGTGACCTCCAAGGATAGGGTGCGTACTCTTTCCCAGGCCAGCAAGGAATGCTGGGACAGGTTCCTGCAGGAGAAGTTTGAATCTGAATTTTATGTAGAGGAACATGAAGCTGATGAGAGCAACATATGCAAATTTAACATCCATTCCTCCTGTATGAACATATTTTGAATTGTATTTTTCTCCTCATTATATGTGATTGCTTATCAAACACTTTAAACATATTTAGGCCTAAGGGGCTGCTCCCAAATTAATTGGAGTGAGACAGAATAGATTAGAATGGCTCCTGCACTTGTTTGCAAAGCTGATTTGAGCTTTCTTACTCTAGACTCAGGCTTGGTCACTTCGGTCCCATGGCAATGTCCCTAATCTCAAGTCTTGCAGACAAGAATTTACATGTGAATGTGACTGACTCATTGAAAGCTTCTTAATTCGGCCTCGGACTTTCCTTTTGGCCTTTGAGGGAGTCAACATCAGAAGGGTTGCAATAGCAAAAGATTAATCCTGGGTTTTGTGCCAGTGGGTGTTCACGCTTCTTTTTGGGGCTGTGTTTTTCGGGTCTCATGGCATGTGTGGATTCTGCCCAGGAAAGGGACACCCAGGCATGAGGAAGGACAGAGAGGTTTGCCCATCTGCAGGACTGTGGCGCATATCCCTGTGGGCACTGCTACAGCACCAGGATAAGATCCAGAGCAGTCCACGGAGCTCTTGTTCCCCAGACCTCAAGCCACAATTCCTTCATCTCTTGTTTTTAATTTTTACCATTCTAAAACCTCGTATGCACATTTTTTGCTCCCCATTTTGCCCTTCTGCCTCTCAATTTTTGTTGGGAAAGAGGTGAGTGAGGGAAAATGTGAACAAAGAAGAAGAGATGAGGATGAATTTTTATTTTAAGGTGGCATGAATGATTTCAAACAAGCAGAATTTAATTTTGAAGCTCAAAAGCAAATGCCATTTCTAAATTATTGGGCTTTGCCTTGGGAAAGCCATTTCTTTGCCTTTCAGCCACAGCCAATTGCAGATAGCAGCTGAATCTTCCCTGATGTTACTTAGCTAAATCTCATACAGATGAATTCCTTTGTTTGTCTATAACTTAAATATTCCTGTGCATTAATGATGTAGTCACTTTTTATTTGACTATAACTGGTGATGCAGCATAAATAAATAAAATAATATAGAAGAGTCAATCCTGCTGGCCCAGCATCATGTATCAATTTGCACTAATAAGTTAATTTCCATAATTGTTATTCAGGAATAACATAATTTGCGAGAAAAGAGGTCATAATGGTCATGATGCCCTGGGAGGATTCTGTCTTGCTGAAGTCAACACTTTGAAACCTCCGAAGGATTCTGAAGAGAATAATGCCCATAACCCAATCATTCAGTTAATGTTATTACTCATTTATTTGTTTTCCATCAGTGAGATGCCCAGTGACCTCGAAAACAAGACTGTGCCTTTGTCATACAGCTACATCATGTCAATTCTCTCACTGCTCATCCTGAGTCAATGCCGAGTCTTCTGATGGACCTTCAAAAGCACAACATACATTTTTTTTCCTCTACCCATTTAAATAAAATGCAGCATAGGAAGAGCATATCTTATAAAACACATACCCTTCAAATCACTGTTCTTTCTGCTTTTGAGATAACTTCAGTTTAGTTAATGTTGTGTTAAGTCACAGGACTCAGGTGCAGGGTTGCTGGAATATATGGCCCTGTTGAGCTAACTCCGCCAACACTGGCATTTTTACAAAGAAAGATATATCTCATACAGGATTGCTGGTGAAACTGCTATACATCAGATTAGGATGTCATATGCTACATTTTATTTTGTCACTTAAAATTAAATGCATTTGTAATATGTACAGTAGTAAAATAAAATCAGGATTTAATCCATTTTAGAAACATGTTCTATTACAGGGAGAAATGTGCCTGGCAAACACAGAATGTTATAGTGCATTTGCAGTAAATATTAATGACATTCCATAGTGGCTTTATTTGTGTCTGTTCGTTATATGAGACACTGACCTTTCTAAATATTCTACTCTGATGATCTGATCCTTAGTACAATGGCAAAATACCATTGTAATTATTTGTTTGTACACTGTGGCAGATGTTTCAGATGATGGTTTGGCTTAAAAGGAATAAATGAACGTGTTAGGTTCTGCAGTGGTGTTTCCTGTGATGAGAGACAGGCAAATGAAAGACTGCTTTGTTGGCTGTTGAAAAAAATTTTTTAAAAAAGTTGCGATGAAAAGTAAAATTTCAAAAAATATATTTAAAAATAAAATCAGTGAGAGCAATGATGATCTTTTTTTATTTGTTTGTTTTGTTTAAGGCTTTGGAGAGGCTAGCAGAAAATGCTGGGCCTGGAGATTAAAGTACTTGCAGGAACAAAGTGATCCATCCTTTAGGTACATGAAAGCCCTCAGTGACCTCCTTTCCCAGGGGACAGCCCAGTTCCTCTGGGTAGTTCTGACTCACCAGGTAAGAAATCTCCACGTCCTCAGTCACAGCTGTACTTGTGGCAATGACATTTCAAAAAGCAACCTTTCTCCTGGGATGGCCACAAGACTGAAGAAGATGTTCCATGTCATTGCCTCACGTTCCAGGGTCTCAAAGATTAAGGAAGTTCAGATCTTCATCCACACTTAGGCTTTTTTCTCTGAGACTGTCTCTGGTTATAAGGGAGGTATTGCTTAAGCTGAGTGGAAAAGTTACATTAAAAGCATTGTGTATATGCCTCACAAAAAGGTGCTTGGAGATAAGTGGTTTAGTACAGTTTGCATGGGTGGCACTGGTGGGTAGAACTGCCTGATTTACAAACACCCAGAAAGCTCTTACCTCTGTGCCCGTAAATCAAGGTGGATATAAGAAAACCCTGTTTCCTATGCAAAAGAAAATCCCTGTGAAAAATAAATATGCTGTCAAATAAAACGCAAAGCCTGTAAAAGTTGTGGAAGCTTACAAAAACAAAACAAAACAAAAACCCACTGAAATGTACTCGTTTGTCGGTGTCAATATTCACTTATTTCTTCCTTTCTGTCTATTTTTGGCTCATATTCTGTTGTGTCATTTTGCATGTTGCTGCTCTGAGGGCACCTCTTTGATTGTTATACAAATTTTATACAGTCAGGGTGTGCTGTGATTTCCTGAGAGACTTTCAGATGCTCTGTGGCCCATATGAATTTTTTGGAGCAAGATCCTGTCTTATGTACCCCAAACGATGACTGCTACCCCAAGGAAACAGGTGGTCAAATTCAGATAAAGCTAATGCTGAAGGAGACCTGCGCCTTTATAAAGGTTCATGAGATTTTCCACCTTCAAAAGTTTGTTTCTCAGCAATTAATATTTTCATTATTGTGGTCAGTAAATAAGTTTCCTATAAAGAGATGGGGAAAAAAGGATAAGGAGATGGCTTAACTTTTACAAGGGCCTTGACCTCCCCTTCCCTTTTCTTGTAGATACAATTGATAGCTTTTTAACAGTGGATTAATTTACTAAAAGCGTGGGCTTGCTTTGGCTCAAGGACACAGTTTTTGTGCTTCTTGCTTATTTGATGTAGCTCATTGTCTAACTCCCAACTCTCCTCCTACTAGAACTGGAAAGGCAGACCACATTAAAAAGGGAATTACTGATGTTAAAAGCACCTGACTTGCCATTCAGAGCCTTTTCTGTTGTTCACACAAATACACAGTTACCTCTAGTAGTTCTGGGAATTGTGCGTCTCTGAATTGATGGAAGAATGGACTGATTTTTTAAAAAAGAGTGAATATGGAATTCTTTCTGTTAGCAGTCTCTTGTCATTAAATATTTCTTCACTTTCATCTACAACAAGCATAACAAGATTATTCTATTTACCATTCCTCACCAAGAAAAGTAATTAGAATGCAAGGTAATTTCCATAAAATGCATTATGACTTTAATATCAGTAAAAGCCACTTAAATATTAAACGCACAGAAAAAAATATTAGCTAAATTATCATAGAATAATATGATCAGGTTTCTTTAGGAGAAAAAAAATGATAGATATGTTTTAATAAACTGTGCAAAATTATATGTATCATATTCTTGCTTCCTGTCAATTTTATTTAGAGTTAAATGCCATTGTGATAATTAGTTGGGTTTTACTGTGTTCATTAAAAGCTTTTCTAATGATCACATAGAGGAATAAGTAAAATTAATTTCTTTCTTTAAACTCAAAGACATTCATCAAATGAATAAACAAAAAGCTTACTCTGAGGCACAGACACACTATCGTGTGGTTTCTTCCAGGCGGATAAGCATGGAGTGTGAACACAATCTCGAGTCTACGGAGGCTTTCATTCTTCACCCACGCTAGCTGGATTTACAAACAGCAGCTCTATGCATAAAGGAGATAGTGACTCAAATCTGGTAGTTCTCAATTAAGCAAAGATTCAAAGACATTTCTCTGAAGTCAGCGAAGCTTTCCCAGTGAGAATGCAATCTGACTAGCATTTCCAACTTTTGCATTTGTTTTTCAGAATATGCAGACCACATCTTTCCAAAAATTTCTAAGCCTGATTTTCAGTCATAGTAAAACCTTCTGAGATGCACTGTGCTAATAAAGACTCATTTCATGGCTCTCTAGGATCAGAAACATTTTCCCAAATAACTTTCATATCTTTATTGTGTTTGGAAAAAAAATTATAAGAAGTGCTAAGGACATGACATCTGCTTGTGAGAAATTGCATTAGAAGTAGGACAATACAAAAAAAAGGAAACACATTAATAATTAAAACCTCCAAGTATATAAATACAAATTCAGAGCCATTTGAGTATTTTTTTTTATATACAGAGGTGGTGTTATAAGAAAATATGTCTTTGAAATAATCAGTGAAGTCAGTGAATGACTCCAGCAGCTGAGACTGCTAAACAGAATGAGATCTCCCTTATGGTGCCAAGTTGGCCTGATCCACAGTCTACTCAACAGAAATAGCTTTTGTATTTTGCACAGGGTCACATCTTTGATTAATACTAATACGTAGTGTAAAAGCCAGTGATAATTTAACCTTGAGGTATATTTAACCATAGGATTAACCTGGGCAAGTACAGGAAATTGAGCACCTAAAAGGCAGTATGTTCATGTTCTTCCATTCCAAAGGCTGCCAAAAGCTTATGGAAAGCACCGCATCTTGAATTTGCCTTGTTATCACAGTGTTGTTCTGTTCCCCACTGCAGACCTTTGTGCTCTCTCTTGTTAGAACTCCAAAGAACAACCTCAATTACAGTATCTTTCTGAACAATTTTCCCCAGGAAGATATAAAAGTTGAAACAGGTAGGATCACAAATGAAACTAATAAAAATGGAGTTAAGCATGTCACCTTAATTGAAAAGTAGTAATAAAAATAATTGAGTTTAATACATAATTTAGATCACTGCTTGTTAAGTTAATGCATTCTGCCTACTCTTTGAAAAAATTATTTATTTCATGTACAGTTAAGATTTCATTTGTTTCTATAATGGAAAGCTCTCCAATTGACTTTAATAAGAACAGTTTGTTAAATCAGATTTTGAATTGATGCACAGATTTGAAGTTCATATGTTAATTTTTGACATGAAATACTTAGCATTTATAGCCTACTTTTAAGGTGGTTGAAATTATTTTCATGAGATTTAATAATCATTGTTGTCTTATATTACACAAATTAAATTGGTTTTCTCTGCTGTCCTGATGAGAGGCAATTTGCCTTATGATTATTTTATTTTACTTTAAAAACAATATATGGCTTCTTTCACTTTTGAATGGCTTTATTCATCAACTATTAGCCCCACTCCAGTGATAAAATTTATGTTTATTTTCTTTTTTTCTTTTTTTCTTTTTTCAGGAAAGCTGAGCAGCTCTGTCATTGTTTAGTTACATTTTCCTTTACTCCCCTTCTGACAGTATTCCTGTAAAGTGAACAAATAAGTGATTCTGTGTAGTGAAAATGTTTTCAGCTGAAATTTCAGCAAAACAAAATGGTCAGATTCCTGTCAGGGCTTTCTCTAGACACCGAGGCAGCTCCCAGACCTTTCTAATCCAGTGCAGAAGGACTCTACTTCAAAAGTTTTTTTTTTTTTTTTTTTTTTTTTTTTTGTCCTAAATGAACAAGCTGACTTTATGGAATATTTTATGCCATTTTGTAGTTAGACATTCTATTCAAGAAAGCATAAGCTTAACTTTAAACATGTTATGTTCTACTGATGGATGAAGTTCAAGAGCACACATAAACCTAAGGGTTCTTCATAAACAGGAATGTGTGACTGCATTCAGGCTTTGAGAAGCAGCCTGGCACGCAGAAGTGGAAATTCTTGTTTTAACTCTGACACTGGTACAGAGCATGGCCATGGTCAAAGTGCTGAAATCCCTTGTGTCCCAGGTGTTCCCAGCTCCTGAAGAAGGTGAGACTCTGCCATATCCATGTTCTGTGGGGCTTAGTAAACTAATGCTTGAAAATTAGTGTGGGGCCCTTGGTGAGTAATTGAGATATAGACACATAATGGACATCATTAGTGCATGCACCTTCCTGTAATGTTTCAAAGGCAGCTGTTATTAAAACCTTTACACTTCCTACAGTTGAGCTCCATTTTCACTTCCAGAATATGACTCCGTTCCTATAATGATCCCATATTTAGGTGTCTTTTTTTTTTTTTCCTTTTCTCTTTGCCAGCTGACCTTTCCAAACTGCTTAATTCTCCACCAGCAGAAGTTACTTCCGCACTTCAATCACTTTGACTGGAAACTGGGAGATACGGAACCCATGAGAAAAATGGCCCATGAAGAAACCTCTACTTTGCTTGGTGCTAAATTAAAAATGGTGGGGAGGGGGGGGGTCATATCTCCACCCTTTTGAAGTTAATGAAACCTCTCTATAGACTAGCTGTGGTGAAAACTCTTCTGAAACCACTTGTCTTATTAATTACAATGGGGTGGATTTCCTTATGATGGAAATATGGAGTGACTGAGAGCAGTCCCCAAAGAAATCTTGCAAGGGCACAAGCCTCGCAAGCCTTGCCTTTGTGTTGCTCCAGTAGTGTCTGGCCAAGCATGGTAGTTCCCTTGGGCAAGTCCATGCTATTCACCCATCCCATCCCATTCTCATCCCTCATGTAATTTCTAGTTATTCCGTGTATAAGCCTTTATGCTTCTCTCTGTGGGTGCAGCACTGTCACTCGTGTGTAAGCAGAAACTACTCTCCACCTCAGTTTGTCTCCACCTCAGTCTTTTGTTTTACTTTCATTAATGCTGCAAAAAGGCAGAGAAAGGAGAGAGGGAAATGAGCCACCAGTTCAATAGTTCCATCCCTGAACATTGCAGTAATGTGCCTTAAAACACTTTTTCCTGTGGTTTGTCCCAAGTCATTCACAATGGCTCAAATGATGGGGCTCTCCTGAAACTTCCCTTGGGAGATGATGGCCCAGGAAAACAGAAAGGGTTTTATTGCTATTCAAGAGACATTTTCTTTTTGTTAATTTAATACCATTACTCCATGTCCTACCATAATAATTTTCTCCTCCTCCATGGTGCTCCCTTCTTCAAAACACTTGCAGACATTTATGTTCCCTTTTAATCATCTCTTAGCAAAGATTTTGCTTGTTTTTAGGGCTCTTCCCCTCCTTGCATTCTGTCTAAATCAAGCCCCTCAGGGTCATACTCAGCCTTTCATCCATAATTGAAAAGACAACCACTCTATACTGTAATGGGTGATTTTTTTTTTCTCTTTTCCTTCTCAGTTCATGCAAGCTATACAGATCTTCACTCATCTCTCCAGGCTCTGAGACATATTGTACCACTGAATTTTAAGTAAAACTACCAGACAAGATCAATGAGCTATTCTGCTTTAAAATCTAGGGCATAAATTGACCATTTCTTTGTACATATTTTTACCTTTCCAGCTCTTCAGCAAGATATAGACCTATCCAACATCAAAAAGTAAAAATGAGCAGCTAGATTCTTCTTTTACTTACAACAGGGTTTCCCCCCACTAAAATAAAGAATGCCATTTGCACAGCAATATCTTACAGCAGAGTTTTAGGCTTTTACCAAGGCGTCTTTTTCCTTTTCACAAAAGGCAACCATCACTCCAAGTCAGGGAACGAGCATAAGGCTTTTGCACCACTTTACGCCTCATTTGTATCCTTAAACAAAATGTCCAGGATGCAGAAGAACCGTACAATACTTCAGAGGGAAATTTTGCCCACGTGGTGCTCTCCTGCTGACGTGGCCTCTGGAGACAATTTCAGCATGGAATTCACTGGGTGATACTCACTGACCAGTTTTATGGGCATGAATGTGGATACTCACAAGGCAGCTTTCTACCCTCCCCATCATGAGTTTCTGAATCCTTGCAAAGATGCTTCACTGGATGCCTCAGTCTTGTCTGGGGCAGTAACATCCCTGCAGATGTGGGAAGGATGCTACTTTCCCAGTAACACATAACTGCACGATACAGACATGCACAAGACATGCAAAGCGGCAGACAAAACAAGCAGTGAGACATTAAATGAGTACGAGCTGGGTGCCGTGGTGGGCGCCAGTGCTTTCACGAGCGAGTTTCAGCCCACTGCTGACTACTTCTTAAAGGAGGGAAGGAAAAACTAGATATTTTATTTGCATCTGTGGGCAGAGAGAAGGATCTCATTACAATGTGACAAGTTTCTGGTCTGAGTGATACCGCACATGTAATCTCATTATCTCTGCTGGGGAATGGCAGGAGTATTCATGTTAAACAAGATTTTATGCGTGCAGTTCAGTCAGTGAGGACTAATGGATTGATAATGGGCTGTTTGTTGTTCTTCAGGTTTTGGCTCACATCCACAGTGGGGGTATGCTGGAGCAGACCCGCTGGAACATGTTGATTGATACTGGTGCTAGATGTGAGCTGGTGAGCATTTAGGCTTCTATTTTCCATTCAGTGGATAACTTATTACACTATTTTCTTGAAGTTTATCCATGCACATACTACAAATATAACCAGATGGCCTCATATTTGTTTGCATTTCTCTGAGAAATTGATAGGAAAGTTCACTGGGAAAAGGGGGAGAGGCATGGGTGGCTGTGTGATCACTAAGGAAAAAGGAAACTGGCTTTACAGGGCAGGGCAGCAAAGAATCCTTGATTCACAGGAGAAGCTAAAAATTCCAAGACTCCTAGACACAGGAGGCACTGACTTAAGAACAATGGATATTTAAGAGAACAGCAAGGAAAAAGAAGGCCAGAATGTGAGCTATGTTGTCTTTTATCTAGATAGCTATATTCCTTGCCAAGCCAGAAGAATGATTTGCTTCTGTAATTATGTGTCCCTGCAAGTACTCCATAAACACAAAATATCTGCCATGTGGGATGCCTGAAGAAAGGACAAAATAAACTATGGGGTCCTCCTGGGATCAGTCAGTCCTGAACCTGATTCCTTTTCCAGCTGGGTTACTCAGAACCTTGTCCAGGAAATATTGCCAAGAGTCCAGAAAGAAAGACTACAGGGAATGTAACTGTTCACAGCTCCACTGCTGAGGGACATACCCACTGGGGGCTTGTGAACTTGCAGCTGGAGGAGCCTTCTCAGTTGCTGACTATCACCGATGCCAAAATACTATGGGAGGTACTGTGTCTTTGTTATTTATGAAGAAAGAGAAGATAGATCTGCACAAATCTGTTACTTTGAGATGGAAAATGGATGCATGGGAATCAGAGCAGTTAAGGACCACAGAAAATTCTAAATTTAACATAAGCAGCCATGTTTGAAAGAGAAATACAATCAAAACTGTACGAGGCTGGCTCATGACTGCAGAGGGACACACTCTAAAAGTGTGCAGCAAATTAGCCATTTCTAGTCTTATTGTCAAGAGCAGTGCAAATACTCAAAGGGCGAATCAGAAAGGCATGGCCCTTCTTTGGGAAATAAGAAGAGAAGCTAGCCAGTGGGGAGAGCAGGAGAAACCTTTGTAACTGAGGTAGGAATTCAGTCTCCAAATGTTATTCCCATGAAGGCACATGTTCCACTGCTTTGTGAGCGTTCCTCAGCCTTACTGGTGGGTGAGCAGGTCAGCTCTCTGCAACACAAGCGCTTGGCCACGTGGTGCCTCAGAAAGGGCAAGCTCTGACCTTGAGAGGGACAGACAGAGCGAGCAGGGCAAAGCCCTCTCAGCTCCTTCGTGGCTCATCAGCAGTGCTGGTTGGATAAGGAGCCTAAAGAACTACGAAAGCCTTCCTCTAGATTCTTCCTCACACACCCAGAGTAGCTCTAGATATCTTTATTTCTTAATTAAGATGTTTCAAATGATGATCTTGACGAGGCCATCTGAGCAGTGTCATTGCAGACAATCTCATCAAGGCAAGGTAAGGAGGAGCTGAATCATCTCCAGACACAGACACCGCAGATAATGTCACTGTTTTTGTCTGAGAAAGAGTCTGCCAGGAAGTCTCATTATAGCATAGAAAATCTGCATCACTAACATGGTTGTTTTTCTGTTCTGCTGCTTTTCCTCCTTTGCCTTCTTTATTGCTTTATAGCATTGTATGACATAGCCTAATGCATTCACATTTTTTACAACAACAACAACAAAGTCTTCCTTTGGATCAATAGCAAGTGTAGTATCCAATTGATATTCCTGGCAGGAGAGCAAATAGGCAAGTGCCGGCATTTGAAATATGTTAGCTGTCTTGATAGTGGTGCAGTTCCTCCTGAAGTTGTAACCTCCTTACCTAGTACTTAGAATAGATGTGAGTACCAGGTGAGAGAGACTCACACTAAGGATGTACTGAGATAGGAAACGTGATGGTTACATTTTGATTTCTTTAAAATATTTGTTGGCTACCAAGGAGACCATTTCTTCAGCACTGTTGGGGCGAGCTATGAAGAGTCCATCATTCCCTGACTCAGTTTCACTCACTGGGCAGTGAAATACCTATCAAGTCTCACCTCCTGTGTGTAAGACACCCATGGCAGCATGTAACTCAATCCTCATCCCATATCCCATGATGTCCTACACTATTCTTACAGCTGGCTGCTCTGATCCATGGTCTGTCAGCAAGAAGGACCTAACATTGCATGACAGTGGTAGAAGATGGAAGAGGGGGGTCTGAATATACAGCACCCAACACCACACCACACTTCTGCCCATTTGTGTTCACTCTCATCCTCATGCCTAGCACCTTCTTGATTACGCAGATCTGGGAAGCTCTGTATCACACAACATGGAAATTACCTGGTAGAAAAACAAAAGGGCTTGGGAGCACCCATTTCTATGAGGCTGCCCTGAAGTAACTCAGTCCTTTTTAACTAGCCACTTAGGGTCTTTTCTTGCTTCAAAATGCTCTCCCTATTTTTGGGGAAAAGTGGTGGCTTATTTACCCAGATGGTGGCTTTTGGTGGGCTTTCTTTCAGTGGGATCCATTTGCAATCTCATGCTGATGGAAATCATACTGATCATTGGATTATTTCTTCATAAGCTACCTCTTTTCCTCCTCAGTGTGTTACTTCATGGTTGCAATATCCACAGAACAACCAAATGATCAGGCCCATGTGCAAAAATAATGAGACGAATACGAGACCTTTCAAAATTTGATTTAAAAGCAAGGCGACAGATGAGCTGTATTAAAAATAGGTTGGTTCATTGTGTTATGGTTCATTATTTTTCATCTAGTCTTTTGTTTTCCAGGATATCCTCTGTTTAGATTCTTTTACACACCGTGGCTCCTCCATAGTTTGTAGTTGCTTGTGCTGGTGGAAGTGAGCAAACATTAGCTGCTACTGTTAACAAGCTCTGAGGTATTAAACTTTGCTTGTACCTGCCGATGCATGTCAGTTTTATTGCGGCGTACATATCATGTTCCCACACAAGGCTGACTGGGGAAAAAAAAAGAGACTTTCTGCTTAAAATACGCTTTGCAGATTTAATCTGCAGCTGGAACGTTTCTGATCCATGAGAAACTCTATCTGAAATGTCTGTTTTTAAGACTTAAAAATCACCTCCACGGAGCGGGAGAGCTTGACAGTGGCGACCTGCCGTGCTGCCAAGCCGAGCTGTTGATGGTGGACTGGAGCGAAGGCGATCGGGGTCCTCCCGCATCTGCATGTGGGCACTTAATTGAATAGCGGGGCCCGCGGCGCGGGAGAGCACGAGCGCGCAGCAGGACGAGCTCCCGCGAGCAGTGACGGGCTACAGGGGGGAAGACGGGCAATTACCGCCGCGGAGAGGGAGCAGGTGACAGACAGATGGAGGAGGTGACACCACGCGCTCCCAGATTCAGGGCAATGAGTCGGAGATGAAGAAGCTTTATGGAACAGGTCCGAGGAAGCAGGCAAGGATCCCAGCGGCTTCCAAATGCTGAAATAGCGTTGTGGGGATGGTGGTTATTACACTATTTGTCTTTTAAAATGTTTGAGTGACAATATTTTGTCTTTTGACACAAATTCAAAGTATACTTGTTTCAATAATTTCAATCATGTTCCGACTGAAAAAAACTTCCATTATTGTCTCTTGGATAATAATACATCTCAGGTTAGCATTTGAGCAACCAAAAGTTCTTCTGACTTGAAAATGAGCGAGCAGTTCAGAGCTGTTTGTTTTCAAATGAAACTTAAAATGATTTTTAATTATTTGTATTATCTGCCATGAATGTGAAAGTGTAATTCCTATTAATCAGCTAAAACAGATTGCATAACTCAAAATACATTCATTGCCTAACACAGTATGTAAAGCATTTATGCTGTTTCTATCCTTCCATTCCCCAAGGCCTCCTCCTTTGTGTGACTGTTCATCACAAAGAAATAGGTGGTCTAGACCTCTCAAAGTATAAAGCAACCACTGAAGCTTAGAAAATGCCTGAAATAATTCTGTCTCCTTAGTCTCTACCTGGCTTTCTTGGACATATGTGTGAAGATGCAGATTTTAATTACATAATTATATGTTCTTATTTTCCATAGGATTTTAGTGACTCAGGGCACAGAATTGGCCATTTTAGGGGATTTATTAGGGTGAGCAGTGAAAGGACCTGATGTTCAGGCTCTGTCCTGATACCCTCTCTTGCATATTGTAGAGGAAACTGTGTAGCAAACAAAAGAATTTGGTAATTCATCGTTCATTCGGGGTTACTGTGGGCCGCCCTGCAGAATTGGTCCTGACCATGCATTGCTGGGAACTGCTCTGTGATCCTGGGCAAATCATTTCAATCAAATATTTTATCGCGGTCACTCACAGAGGTTTTTCTTTTCTGCTGTTGTGACTGTGACCCTAGGGTCTGACTTGCAAAAGTACTGAATTTCATTTGTAGATTCAAATGAAATCTGTCAGTCTTCTTCATTGAACATGAAAAAATTACATATGGGAATAAGTGCACTGAAGTATCAGGCATCTAAAATTGGGCATTCCAGATTACCTACCATTTAACCTTAATTACCTCATGGCTGAATTCCTTATCTGTGGAGCAGGGTTAATATTCCTTCATCTCACAAGGATGTTATGGGAGTAAATTACTATTTGTGAAACAGACACTATGGTGAGGAGTACACTAGAAAAACCTCTAAGGTAACATAATTCTGTCAACTTAACATAGCCCAAGTAATGTCCAGTTTAAAAAAAAAAATACTGGGGCCAAATCTTGAACTGTGATAAGAAAAACGAAACATTTTTTTTTCTTTCTGTGACTGTATCCCCTCTTGTATAGTGAGTGAGGGTGGTAAAAATAGCGTAAGGTCATACAGTTAAGGACATCAGCATAAAAGCAGTAAATTAATATGTGTAAGCAATGTGCTCGGAACCCGCCAAAGGAAGGCTTGAAACAAGAGTGCCACATGTTGGCCAAATGCTTTCAGCCATCCCTCTGAAGAAGGGAAGATAAGTTTAAGACCTTACCTATGTATTTCTGTGGGATGAAGTATATTTCTAGTAAAAACTCTAGTTGGCCTCTCAGGGAAACTCAGTGGGGAGAAACCAGTGGCCAAGTTGAAAACCCATGATTCTGAATCATGACAGGATCTAGGCATTAATGGGATTTACACATGTCAGACTACTCAGCAAGATCAGGACCTGTACAGCTCCTCGTGTGCCTACCCAAAAGACATAATGCAAAAAGCCTGGAGATTTCTAGAAGACTTTACTTCTTATTGTAAATGCAGTCAATATTATCAGAACTGGCAAACAACTTTTTGTAATTATTTTAAATGGATTTCTTTAGGTTAGAATGCACTATCAATATGCTAACTTTGGTACTTTTTTCCCTTCTGCACAGTTTATTGTGGATTCTCTGCTGTCTGATGACTCTTTCCTCTGTGGAGATGCACAACATATAGCTGTTGGTCTCAACGACCCTTGCAAAATGAAAGAAAAGAAATAATAGTAATTAAAAAAAAAAGATTTAGGCTTTTTAAAAATCAAGTTTTGAATACATCATTCTCAAGGCCCAAGGTAGCTGCACATGAAGTGCAAACTGCCTAGCAGGAAGAATGACTCTATAGCACCTTTTTCTTTAAGATACTAGGTTCAAGGAGTGCCTTGGAAGAATTAGTAAAGCATGGAAGAGGAAGAGAAGAAAATAGGCATTGGATATGAATTTGGTATCTAATAAAGATGAAGAAGCAGATATTCATCTTAAATGAAGTCATTTGAAAATATGAATGAAAATTGGGTTAATTGTAAGCTCAATCCTCTTCAACCCATTTTGCTTAGCTCCTCAGAAACATCTTCATGACCCAGACCTCTGTCATTCTTAATAAGCAAGGTTTAACCTTCTCAAGAGGGAGAAGAACAGGGAAGCCTTTCTCTGCCTCATTACCTTCCAACATATAAACCTGTCATCCTGCAGAGCAAAGAACTGAGCTTGCGATTCAAACCCAGACGGCACACTGTGAGAGCATCATGTTTATCAAGTAAGTGAAGCTGACTGAAATTTTTATTAAACTAAAAGGGAAAGCGACAAAAAAGTGACAGAAAAAAAAGTGATGCTCATATGAATAATAAAAGTCTTGCTTCAAACTAATTGAATGTACTAACAGTAACCAATAACCAGCTGTTCATTTAGCCAGCCACAGATAATAGTGAAGTTCCTCAACCATCATGAATGGCTTTATAAGCAATTTTTATAAGCAAGTTGAAAATTTTTCATAAAATGTTTCATTCTAGATTTACTTCAACAAAAATATTCATTTCACCTTACTTTCCTGCCTAGATACTGGCAGAATACTGCATATGCAGTAAAAAAGAAAAAAAAAAGTGATTCCATGCCTTCTTCAGCCCTTGCTTGAAAATATAAAAAGAACAATGCTTTGATTCTGTCTTTTTTTTTCCCCCTAAACATCAAAACATTTAATTCCAAGTAATTAGCTCATTTTTTTTTAAGAAAGTATTTATGGTGGTGGTAGTCCTAGCTGCAGAGCATGAAATACCTGTGTTCATGGAGCACTGAGAGATTTGGATAAAGGTGCGAGAGCCCTGCAGAAAGGTTCTCTGGGTAGAGCACATCCCCCATTCTTAGCAACTCTTGTCATGGGTGTATCAAGGAGATAAATGTAATTGCATGTACAGTGCACAGTATTTAGTAATTTAGAGGTGCACTGTTGTTCTTAGTATATGTAACGGTGGTAAGAGCCTAGGGAGTCCCTTTGGTTTTGCATCAGCCTCCACTGGCAGCATAAAGAGGTCTGGCAGAGCAGTTGTTGGAACAGCAGATGAGGACGATAAAAAGTTGAGCAGAGATGAGGTAGGATGATGTACCCCAAGATACATAGATTCACGTATCCCAAGAAAGCTGCATTTTTCTACCTACTCCCTCTGACAACTGCCATCAAGATCCACCAGGAAGACCTGCAGGGCTCCATAGTCCCACGCTGCAACAGGTTTGTGCACAAGTCCATCAGTGCATTTTCCTGTAGAAGCAGAATATTTAGCAATTCCTGTATCAGAGTTTGAAGTGGCTTGTTTTAAAATATCATTAGATTTATGCAATACGTAGTTTAGAAGGGCCAGAATATTTCAGATGTGCTGCTGGGCATATGATGGGCACCTGCAAGATTTTTAGAGGACAGATCATCCAGTCCCTCTAAGAAACCAATTAAGAACTAGAATTCCTCAGGCTGAAGTATGGCATACCCAATAAATCCTTTGAGAAATGTTGGCCCTATCAGTTAAATGTACGAAATAACTCTGAATATCATTGAACTGTAGATGTTGTTGCTGAACATATTAGTCAAATATGATTGGTGTGAGAAGAATGCATTAGGAAAGTGCTGTAGTTGCTGTTTATGCCGAAGGCTCCTTCAGTTGACAGTTTTAGTTATCCTAATGGCATAAACACTTTAGCAGACAAGTTGCACTTCCTAAACCAACAATTTTGCAAAATTATGGAAAAGAAATCCACAAAATACTTATGTCTGATTCTCCTCCCTCCCTTCACTTTAAACCACTTAAGTAAAGTAACTGTCTCCAGTTGTAGTAATAGGAAAATACCTTGTTTACAAATAGTACATTGAAACTTAAGTTACTAGGAGCAGCAACAGGTTTGTAGTGACAGCTTGCTTTAGATTGGAGTTTAATTTATGAAGATTGCTTTACCTGAGGCTATGGTAATCTACGCCTTTGGAGTAATTCACCCTCTGCCTCATTTCGAATGCAGTCAAAGACTGTCGTATTTCACTATGACAATGTAATCACAGATCCACATTAAAAAGTCATTATTGTTTAGAATCCAGCTTGGTTTGAAAAACACTTACTATAAAATTCAACAGCCTTTGTAAATTACCCAAAGGTTTACTCAAGAATACAAGGCGCAGTGATTTAAATCTGGAACTTACTACTTTATTGATTAAATGGGATTTTTAGGTCATTGCATTTACGGGAAATGATTAGTGAGTAATCAAAGTAATACACTCCTTGATGTTGGTTCATAAATAATTATGAATTGAATTTTATTTATCAAGATTTAGATATAAACTAAGTTAGCCATAAGGTATCTTTTATTTGACTTATTTTTTCTTACAGCATTCTAAAAATCAATAGTGATAAAAAACAACCATAAGCATAAATTTCTGATTTCTCTCTGTTGTTTTTTTAACCAGATGTAATGTTCTCCCACATATATATCTGCTTCATTCTTCAGCTTAAAGTTTTGGGCTGAACTGAAAACTTTGTTCTTCTTTCTTGCACTGTTAATACATGTCACAAATGGAGTCAATTTACTTAGCGATGTATTAAAACCTAGATTTATACTCCAGCAAGCGTTCAGCCTTTTACATAACACTGTACGTGTGGTTGAACATGTTATTGAACTCCTACTTATCTTTATATTGTTCAAGACCTTTATTCTTCCTATTTTTTTCTGCAAATTGAGAGTTTTAGCTGTGACTATTGAGCAAGAGTTTAAAAACATAATAAAAACAAATGATGCAATGAACCAATTAAAGTTGTTGTATATATATTTCTTTAATTAGACAGTTATGAGCTGTGAATTGGATCAGATATTCCCAATGCACATGACATGCTGACATATAATAGCTGCTTTTGGGATGTCAGGTTAGCTTTTTATGAATGCAAATAGAAGTAGTTTCCTTTTTAATTAACTTTAGGAATAATTTTGTTCTCTCTTGTTTACAATGTACATAGACACTTCAGTATTGCGTATGCAGAAGGTTTGAAGGCATTACATTTAGCAGCATTTATGTTCAGATTTCAATAGATTAATCCTTGGAAAAGGTGGTTCATAAATGTTTTGGATGCTAGGAAAAGTGAATATTAAGGAGTTTGTCTACCCAGAGATAGGTTTATTACCATGCTGGTATCTGAACATTCACAAGAACAAATTCTTGATGGTAATTAAGATCATATGGACAGTGTTGTGCCTCCTGCCTAAAACAAAAAAGTCTGCAGCGAAAAATTTTAGGAAGTCTTCTCCTCTCCTTTTTAGGTCATGATTAAAATGAGCTTTGGGCAATTTTTCTATCTTGGACTTTCTTGTTTTCAGCATTTGTCTTTCTAGATTCCATGAAAACCTAGGGTCTTCAGTTAAGCATAGGAGATGATTCAGCTTTAAGCACTTTCCAGTTTTGTGGGCCACATGCCAGCTGGTGATCTCTAGGATCTTAGGCAGTGGTATAAGACTCCTCTCCATTCTCCTGGTGGAGATTATCAGGAGAAAGTTCTTCTGAGGGGTTCGCTTTTATGCCTCATATGCACGGCATGTAGTACAAATGAAATACTTGCATCCTACAAACCCTACTGACTTATACGTCATTCGGAGATGTTGTGTCTCCTTTGGGACAAGATGCTAGGTTTTGCTGCTACTACCTTGGGTACTTTGGTCTATCCATTGTCTTCATCTATCTTACCTACTTGGAGAAATAAATGTTTAAAGTTTACATACCTCACAGCTTGCATGGTAATTGGGATGTTAGCATCTAGAAAGGAATAAAGCAGCCAAATATTTATGGCCATGGTGTTTGAGGAAGTGGTTGTTTCTTTGTTTATATGCTATAGTCAAAGCATCACTGTACACATGGTAATAGCCATTTATGAAGTAGAAAAGATAAAATGCACAGAGTCAAATTTAAACTTATTAGAGATTATGGACATTTAAGCTAATAATCACTGTAAGACTTGTGAAGCTGGAGAATGAGCAAAGACATTTCTTGAATATAACTAATGAATTTTGATGTGCAATTCTAGAAAGAGTTAATTAAAGAGGAATAGTTACTTTACTCAGCAGGATTAAGCTGATAAAGAGCCCATCAAAACAACAACAACACTAATGAACAATTACTTGCAGCCTTCTAATATGAATCCGCAAACGTGTGCCAGAGCAAAGCAGTTTAACTCTCCCACTCTTAGCTCTGGCCTGGGTGCTGGGTGCACTCCATGTATGAAGATGGAGTCCAACCCGCAGCTGGCTCTGAAAACACCTCTCCAAGCTCCTGTAGGGATATCGCCCTAGTAGAGAAGCCCATGTCCTCTGCAGCCAGATGCTGAAGGACAAAAGTGCAACCAAATGAACAAGCATCTGAAATGATCTCTTCTTAGCTTGGAAGTAGCTACTTTAATAAGGAAAGGCTTTTTTTAACTTTCTTGCTATCCAGTTCATTCCCAGTGTGCAGGTGTGTTGCTTCATTTGAGCATAAACCCAGTCTAATATCACTACATATTAAATCTCCATGTATAATACTAAAAGGGTTAATAGTTATATTAATCAATGATAACAAATTGTTATGGAATCCAACAAAACAATGGACTCAAAGTACTTTCTGAAGACTGCCGTCTTAAACAAATAAGAAATTAAATCAATGAGTTACTGTTCTAAACGAATCTTGTATAAATTATATGAATATTCTTTAACATAAAGGGTTGCATTGTTTTTTTCTGACTGAATCTGAACTCCTTCTTTAGAAGAAGTGAGATTCTCACTAGATGGGAGACAGTGGAGCTTCCAGTGACTCTAGTAGGCCAGCATCAGAAAAGCAGGTGTTCTTCAGCTTCCTCTTAAAGCAATTCCAATTAAATAATCTCCTTCATGTTGTAATAAGTAAAGTCCCTAGTCCAGAGCCCAAACTTTCCAAAAGCTAGCAGGGTCAGGCTGTGAAGGCAGATTTTTTGAGTAGTTAAATGTTGTGTTCCTCTGAGTGCTGTGACAAGAGAGTAAATAATCCCCTTGAATACAGTTTGCAATAAAATAAGGTACCACTGAGAGACATGACAGTCATCCTGCAGTTTGGAGGGATGGTGGCTAATATCTTATTAGCATAATTAGCCAACAGTGCTTTCTTCATGGATATCAATTTCTAATTGAGGTACAGATGTTAAATGAAAGTCCTAGCTCGATTAAAACATGCCATCTGATTGAGAGGGACTAGGGCTTTCATTCCGACAATAATGGCATCCTGGGTAAACACCTAATTGGTAGGAGTAATTATCTAGAAGAGGGAAGATTTCTGTGTATATCCAGCCGTTACTGTCATATTGCTGTGATAACAGCTTCTCCCCACAGCAAACTCCATCACAGGGAACAGGTGAGAGAACCAGAGAGGTGATGGCAAGGAGTCAAATGTAGTTTCAGACTAATACAACAGTTAGTAATGATAGTTACACAGTGTTGAAAAAAGCAAAAAAAAATGTTTGCCGACTGCTAACACTGCCCTTGTTCTCTATTTTATTTTATACTAAACCATTGAGGTGATTACAGCCTTCTCTTTTCTCCTCACACATTTCCACCTGCTAGTATGAACAACACAGACATTGATTTGATTCAGAATCTCTTTGGCTGAAATTTGCTTCATTTTAAAAAAATAGTCAATTCAAACCTGCAATAATCTGCCGTGATTTAAGGACATGGATATTCAGATGCAGTGCTGCTCAGTGAGCAGTGGACCATCTCATGCAGTAGTACAGCTTTGCACACCGAGCCAGGTACAGACTAAAACATGATGAAGGAGAGATGGGTGAGGGTTATGCTAGTTTTATGCTAATGTAATGACCTTCTTCCTTCAGAGCAACCACAGGACTGAGCCCAGAGCTACTGCTTGGAAATGTCTTGGTCTCAGAGGGCCTGAATGGATTCGCAACCAAGGGATCAGGCACATTTCTCTCACATTTGTCATATAAATGGCTACTCATAGTGTGAACATTAGAGGGAGACTAAGATGTCCCAAGATTGGAAGGCTTACTGTAGTAGGTCATTATCCAGGCATTCTTCTGTCAATGATTGTTACTTTATTTTCTCTTATTTTTTGTTATTTTTGTCTCCCCAGAGCTTCCAGTTCCTTCAATAATGTGATGCTTACATCAGTTTCAATTAATATTAAAGACCTGTCATGTACATTCTATGATTCTATACATAGGTTGCAATCCTTTATGTTTGGATTGATTGATATTGTTTCTAGTTTTCCCCTTTAAAAGTAATCCTAAAAAAATACATTTAAAAGTCCTTTGACACATGTTGTTGATAACATTTCATGGATGCCTGCCTGGGCATAAACTTACATGCAATAGGCAGGATTAGTTCCAGTATTCGTTCATCCAAATCTCTGGAATGGTAGCTTAAAGAGTTAGGTCAACAATCTGAGTGTGTGCTTTGGCACCAATGTTCATTTGTGCCTTATCTAAAAGGAGCCAGGTGTTAGTGTAAATTGGCATAATGGTGTTTAATCCTATTGATTTAAATAGCTGCTGCTTCTTCCTTCTCCATAAAAGGAAAGGATGAATGAATATGAACTATGGAGGTGCTGAATTCCCATTCAGAAGCTTTTGGAGAGATTTAGCCAGGACACTTCTGTATTCCACAGGGCACACCTCAGTAAAAGCAGGCACTTGTTTACCTTCTATGATTGCCTTGCACTGGACTCTCACTACATCCCAAATCCTTTCTCAAATTCTTTTTTGCCATTTTAGAAGATGGAAAAATAAAGAAAATATCCCAGGATGAGTGATTGGAAAAATATTATATAGATAGGAAACATAAAAGAACACCCAGTGACATTAAAACAGTGATGAAAATTAAAATATGCAGAAGATATATAAATCAGAAGACCAGAGGAGACTCCCTCTCCCTCACAAATGATGTTGTAACATCAATAATAGACCTGAAGTCTTTGCCACTGTATGGCACAACATTGCCATGGTTGTGCCATACAGTGAAGTAATGTACCAGGATCAGAAGCTGCAGTAAGAAGCAGTCTGTAGATCATTACATCTGATCCTAAAGCTCTTCATCTATGTTGTAGACAATTCAGCTTTCTTTCAGATTTGACTTAACCTAGTCTTTACCATGAAAACAGTTAGATACTGGATGCTGGACTGTAGCCTGCTCACACACTAGTTCTCCTATTGTGTTCTTCTATCAATCACATACTACCTCTTCTAGTGCTACTTCTTCTATAATGAGCTATAGTTAACAAAGCTTTCAATTCCAAAGACATGGACCACAACTGAATATTCTACCTTGAAGTCCCAGCCCTGACATACTTACATATTTGTCTGATATCCTAAACATTGAGAATGCTCAGGTCAGTAAAGTTGAACGCCTACAGGAAACATAGTGACACATCAAAGTGCTGGTCAGACCCAGTCACTGTTGGTTTAAGAGTGAAACAGTTCAAGCAGCCACTGCTGAATTGAGGTACATGAGAAAGTGAAATATACAGCACTTTTGCCAACTTCTAACATCTTCTGAAAACAACTGTCTGAAAAACAGAAGAGAGAAGTATCACATTTTTCCCTACTTGAATAATTTTAGTCCAGAATTTATCACTTTTAGGTAGAGATATAGATATAGAAAAAAATGGGGAAAAAATGGAAAAAAAAAAAAAGCCTACTGGCAGCATAATTCATTGAAAGATAGCCAGGGAAAGTCCCAGGCCCAGAGAGCTATTAATTAAGTTTCTAAATAAGTGAACACCCACATATACCTAAAGGGAGTGGAGAGAGCAGTATCCTGCCAGCTTTAGCTTCAGTTCATTTTTCCATTTCGCACCTACAGTTTTGCCAGCCTAAATATATCCTGTGGTCATTCAGTCAGCAAGAATGAAGCAGCAGTTGGTTGTCAGTCAAATCACTACCATGTTTTCTTTTGTCTTCACGAACAGTTCTGTTGTTTCTAGTAATTCAGAGACTTGTTCCTTAGACTGGTTTTGTTGTTGTATGCTGAAAAATTTGTACATTTAGAGACTTGCTTGGACACATCCGCAGCTGATATTTTATTTACCTGAAGCTGGCTTGAAAAAACATATGAAACTAGATTGACTACTTACTTTAATCAGTACTGAACCAGTATTTCCTATTTTTCTATCAATTGGATTAGTGCTGCAAACTCCAATGGCATGTTAGTAATTTATACAGGCTGAGGCTCTCAGCTTTTGCCATTCTGAGAGGACCTGGGATGAAAATATGACAGTCTAGCTGGACATGGCTAGTCACGCACAACCATATTCAGGATAAAAGTAGGAGCTTTTCAGTCCCCAAACTTGTGTTGCACTCTGTTCCATCTCTGGGAGGAAGAGGGCAGGAGAGCTCATCTCAGGCTGTAAATAATCACTTCTCTAGCCTCAGAATTTCTTGTCGGGGGGCTAATTACGGATTTCGGACACTTTCAGTCCATGTTAGTCAATGCAGTCTTATTGAGGCATAGCTTCTGATAAGGACATGCATATTCTACTATGCGTAAAAGAGGAAAATTCCTTACAGTTTTCCTACATGTGCTTTTTATTTTCATTGAAACTACTGGTAAGTAGTAATGATCTAGGCATAGGACATTTTGTGAGGATTGATGGTGGACTGACAGGAGTTTATGGCCAAAGGTGTAGCCAAGGGTGCCATTAGTCCCAGCTGGTCATTAATCCCTGAGAATGCCCTGTGCTGAGGTCGCTATTGCTATTATTAGATGAAAATGGGAGCAAACATAGGACTATGGATTTTTTTTTTAAATGGGTGACGCAGTTATGGTTGGAAATGCGCAAGGTGCTTCTAGGAATTAATGACTTACACTTTAGGTAGTCTGATTGCCTAAATTATCTGCATACTGTATGAAGCAGGTTACTATAATTAAAACATACTTAAAACTTTTTTTTTATTATTTCTTCAGTCTTGTGTCTTATGCTAAACTAACATAGATTTTCATAATTGGAATTCCTGACTAAGCCCGCATGTAACCTGCCCTCCAATTTTGCAAGCTGAGGAATAAATAGAAGAAAATTAGTTTTGAAACCAGCATGTGAATTCATTTGCTGTAACTGCCGCCCATAATGAAGGTCAATATGAGGAGGGACTGAGAACTCCAAAAATACTTCCCCCTCTCTCTTTTTTCTTTTTTTTCTCTCTCTCTGTTCTTTTTCCAATGATTCTTACCACTATATGTGTTCCTTTGGCTATTTCTGAGTACTCAACATTTTCATGGAATTATCACAGCCCTGAGGTCCATCCCCTGAACTGCAGTTCTATATGAACTCTGCACTGACCATTATCAGACAGGAATGAGATTCTCTATTCTGGGTGATGTTCCAAGAAGCACACCCAACTCACCTGTTCCTAAATCACTCTTCTGCCTTCCCAATGAAGTTTTTGAACCACTGTCTCAATGTTTTATTCTCTCTCCTGTCCAATTCTTTGCTCTCCAGTGACAGACTCAAGCAGGAGAACCACAAAAGCCCTGTCCTCAAGCATAAGATACAATAAGATACAATAAGTGGCTGAGCAATTCCATCTGAACACATGATGGTGCATTTCTAACAAATCACTCATTTGTAGAGATGCAGAAATCTGCAAAGATGGCTACAAATAATTCTGCGTGGTAATTTTATAGGACTGCCTTGAAACTTGTCCAGGGTCAGCCTGAAAAAAAGGGAAGAAAATCTCAGACTTCAGAGTAAAATTTTGCCACTGTTATATCTGAACTTTGAAAATGAAATCAATGGAGCTGCTTGCAAATTAAGAGTGGCAGAAACTTCTGCTTACAAAGCAAGACATGCCTTGATAATGTGACAAGCTCTACATTTGACGTATTTCACTGAATTTCAGTGTTTAGGGCCCAATACAAAATCTGTTGTCTTCCACAGACATCCTTCAGCCTGGTAGCATCACAAACTTTGATCTTTCCAACTTTAAGAGTCAGTTTTACAAACAATAGTAGGATCTCAAAAATTAGATTCCAAGAGGGAAAAAATATTCTTTTCTTTAAAAAAAAATTGTTTTGGTATTTTAATCTTTTGAGATATACCAGTGTAGTTGGAATATTTTTTTCTGAATTTGAAATCTAAAATGCCTTTTTTTTTCCTGTATTAATTTTAACATGTGAAACAGTACAAATAATCTGTGGGTTGAAAAGTTGCTTAATTTATCTTAGTGCAAATCTCAGTACTGAGTGTGAACTGAAGTACTACATGGCTCAGCCTAATTTATTTTGCATATATATTAGTATTATATAATAATATCTCAAAAATCTATCCACATCCTTTTTGAATTAATCTCATCTACAAACTATTTCACCCTGCAAACAAAGCCATTTGTATGTGCATAGGGCTACTTGATATAAGAATCATTTTTTTTTCATCTCTAATGTGTGTTTAAGTCTTTGGAGAATGAAGCCTCAAGAATCAGGCACAAACAGATATCATTTTCTGGAGCTGTCACCTGAAGACTTAATAAAGGGACGGAGATTGTGTCTGCCTGCTTAGCACCATAGTGCCAAGAATAATGAATATATGTATATTGAACTTTCTTTCATTTATATGGGGAACACTACTTTCTATCAGTGAAAATGGGCCAGGAAATTGGTTTTTTTTTTTTTTTTTTTTTTTAAATCCTCTTTTGCAAAAAACAAAAGGCATGGTGGCCTTGATTGAGGCATGAAACGCTGTCATCAGGAAAACAACCAGCGTGTTCAGCACAACCATTTTACAGGAAGGTGTAAACCCTGCCTTTCCATCCACCCGCTGCTTTACAGGAAGGGGAGTTTTCAGTGTGCACAAATGGTGATGTGGAGCCACGCGTCTGTGTGAGCATGTGAGGAAGAGGATGCTGCTGTGTACTTTACTTGGATTGCTTTTCCCATAGGGGACAGAATCTTATTCCATAATAAGATAAATTTGGCTTTCTATGAGTGAGCTGCTGTCAGGGCTCTGTTTTGCTACTCAAAGCATGCCTCCTGATGGCATGGGGAATCCCATTAGAGGGGAGGAGGCTCCCGGACATTCTTCATATATCCACTGATTGATGGGATTGCTGGGTGATTTACAATGGTGATCTAATGAGAGGTATGGCAATACCCCATAATACCTGCCTTTCAGCCCATAGAAGGAAGACTACCATCTTATCTGGGAGGACTCTGTGATAAACATCCAATGAGGTAGAAGAAACAGCAGCCAGCTGCACCTTTTTATTTTGTGCCTATAAATGGGTTTGCACACATCTAAGCAACCTTAATTCAAATATTTGCCTCACCAACAGAGAGGCTCACCTGAAGCAATTGGCTTGTATTGATTTATACCCAGCTGGCTGCCTCTTCCATTGCATTCCCTCTCTGAAATCTGTTCCACTCCTTTCAATTTTTTTCTCCTCTGTTGGTTGCATGAGTGTTTTCCAGCCATATGCATTCTTACACTAAATGTGATTATTATTTAACTAGAACTGGGGTTATGGTGTGTCATTCACATGATTAATATGAAGTAATCCAGACCTAAAAAGTTCACTGTCAAACTAAAGATAAAGGAGATGAAAAGGTGGACCAACAGGTGAAGTGAGAGGATGCAGCAGGGTCATTCCCAGAACCAAACAGCCTCCCTGTCTCCTCATTTCTCTTCAGAGGACCCAGATGTTTGTTACATGACCAGCACTGCACACTTTCTCTCTATTTTGTTACTGCTCAGTAAAGTCATAATGCATTCCCATTATCCAGAGGAAATACAGATAGCCTTTTTAGCAATAAAATAAAATATTTCCTTTACAAATGCTGCTTTCTGTGGAAGGATATGGACCTTTGGTGTTCTGGAAGATGTTACTACTGTAGTACATTTTTCATATGCTTTTCACTTGTAGCATAAAAACAATGTTCCTCCTTCATAGACAGAAGAAAAATTTTAAAAAAAGACGAAGTAAAACAATGTAGATGGTAAGGAAAAGTAGACACATATATATCTTGAATAGGGATCTGATCCAACACTAAGATTTTAGGATAATAATAGAGGAAAATAGCCTAAATACTATGGGAACTCTCCTGATTTCTGGCCTAATTCACAAAGATTACTTGCCATAAGGTACCACTTGAGAAATGTAAAAGAAAAGTGTACAGATATGATGGGAAATGTAAGCAGCTGACTCCTTTATGTGGCAGTAAACTGGGATAATCTATCCCTGTCCACTAATGTTTATAAACATATTGTAAACAAGCATAAATGAACAGCTCATCTCTCTGGGGGCACCAGATGCATCCTTAACACTGATTAAGTGTTTTGTTCTGCCTGAGTATCTGGCAGAGGTTTATGCTCCTAAGCTGAGGGAGGGAGATATAGAATAATGACAGTCTCATATTCTCCTGGCTCTTTAACTGCTTTGGGGGATCCAGAAGGCAATATAGCACATATAATTCTACTGATGATCATTTTCCACAGCATGACAGGGCATGGGATGCATTTTGCATGTCAGGTTTTTAAGCCCATTTCCAAAGTTTCCGTTCTTGCAGAGGGAGCCAGTGCGATGGGCACAGCAGGAGCAGCAGCCACGCGCGGGGAGCTCAGCTCATCTGCTGCCCTCCTCTCGTCAGGGCCTCACAAAGGTGATTGCACCAAAACCATCTGAATGCTGAAGCAGTGCCACAGCAAGAATCACAACTGCAACACGCACTGCCAGCAAGCTACTTCTCTTTTTCCGAAGATCTAAGCATTAAAAATAGTGAAACTTTTGTGTTACAGCATCCCCTAGAAGTTAAAGACAGAAGCAGCTTAATAAATTATCTTATCATGCTTCTACTAGTGCTGTCTCGCAATCTTACAACCAAATCCTTGTGTTTTGTGGGGTATAATTTTAACAGGTTAATTTTATGGGCAGTTTCTCCGTTCTCTTCCTCCCCATTAATTACAGCCACAAATGTGATTCACATGGACTCATTCAAGCTCTTCCCTGTACAGCAAGGTGAGGATTTGCTATCTTTGCTACCTTTTGCTTTTTACTTTGCAGAAGAGAAGTTTAAAATTTTGAGTAGAGGTATCTGTTGGTGCTAAATTTCCAAAAACACTCCCCAAACCCTTCAAGTCAAATATTTCAAGCCAGAATGCTTCTACTCCCTGGAAGACTGCTCTGCACTTTATGTGAACTTGGCCTCAAAATTCCCTACAGGAATCATGGTGGGAATAGGTGGAAGTTGAACCTGCTTTTGGTAGAAACACCATTGATTATGTTTTTAAACAGTGCAGTGGTTAATGTTTTATTCCTTTATCCTTTCTTTTGCCAGGTCTGCTTGCTCTATAACTTGCTCATAAATCCTTATACCTTTAAATAAATACTTACAGGATTTTACAGTCCATCAGAAGCTATGTACCAATTGTAAGTGATGGACTGTGAATGCTGGATGTGTACCCATGTCTTTATTACTGTAAAAAAAATTGTTTGCTCTGGCACAGTAGCTGGTATATTTTTATTCTAGTGTAAAAGTATCATGAACCTATATATCTATTATTAGCTGGGTAAATAAGACCCGGTTTTGTCAGAAGCAACCTGCTTCTGTTACAGGCTGACTGAACAGTGAGGTTCGCCTTGGGACATTGCTTCAGCTCCAGCTTAGCTAGAGCAGTACACTGCAGGCTCTGTGGGGCAAATGTTGGGTTTTCCTATTGATGTGTGAAGAGCCCTGAGCAGATGAAGATATCTGGAAGAAGAGGTTTCTAAGCAGAAGCATCCTTCTTTCTTTAATGAGGTGACAAGGGAAAGGGAAAACTTCACAGCACAAAATAATCTGTTTAAAGATGCAAACAACATTAATAGGAAAAAAAAAAAGGTCAAGAAGATTGATAGGAAATTTAGGAAAGGTTTCTTTTTCCTCACTGACATGGAAGATGGATGGCAGGACAAACAATGTCACTGCCTATAGTGTCCTTTTTCCTTTCACCAGCACATCAGTGCTAATGAACCTTCTCTTTACTTGGTGCCACAGAAGTCCTACTGTACATCCTACTGTACATATTAAAACAAAACTTTTTTTTTTTCTCTCTGTGGATATTATGGGATCCCGTCATTGTTGGCAACTCACCTCTTCACTGAAGAAAAAGTTCCATGGAACAAAAAAAAAAAAAAAAAAAAGCCTTTGGCAGGTCAGAGAGCAGTATCTTCTCAGGGGAGCTGAGATGTCACAAAGGCACTGGTGCACCAGCTCTGCAGCCTCCTCCTTTTGCAGTTTCATAGACAAATCTTTTTCCCATCAGTCAAACAAGTGTGCAAGTGAAAAGGGCAAACTGAAAGACTCAGATCTGGAAAGTGTCATTGCAGGGTGTTGCTGACAAAACTCTAACTGCATTTTCTCCAGAGGTCCTGGCAGCTTATGTGCAAGCTGACCCATAGCATGTGATGACACTGAATTCCCCCCGTACCTATCGCTGGATCAAAACTCACTATATGGATTAGAATCTGCATTCAGCAGTGTCATTATTTCAGAAAAAGACTGTACTCTCTACCTGAAATGTAAGTGTCTGTATCCAGGCAGAAACAGAAGAGGACTGCCATTCAAGAAGACATGAAAACACCAGATACTTGCAAGCCAGGATTAAAACAAAGCCATCAAAGAATTTGAGGCATCCAATACCTGGTACAGTCCAGCAGCAGGTGCCTCCTCTGGGCACTACTGAAAAATTTTGCTGCAACCAGTATTTTCCTTGGTGAGATGAACCCAGCAAGGCTGTGGAGTCAACTTAGACCAAAGCACAGGAAGGGATCTGTTTCTACAGGAGCATGAGTATCCCGTGCTCACTGTATGCTAATAGTGGCCTGCAAGATGACGATGTTTCTTATCACAGAGTGAAGAGCAGAGGTGAGTCTTCTGGGATAAGACAGTCAGAAACCTGAACGTACTTACAGGGAGTTGGAAGTCAATCAGCCAATGTCGAAGGACACCACACTTTTCTTATGGAAGCCCTCTCCTATCCCCCAACAGGAGCAAGATTTAGCCCTAAACAGGGAGGGAGGAGAAACAGAAAAGTAAATTTTAGAGAGAAGAACAGCACATCATAAGCTGAGTACAGAAACTGTGAGACCTCCCTTGTTCAAGACAAAAGGGATCCTGCAAATTAATAACTGTTCAGTATCTTATTTTTGTTCATATTTCAGGTATAATGAAGTAGAATTCACATTAATGAATAGAGTCATTAATTACTTCTATTATAGGGACAGCATGGATAGTATTGAAAGCAAAACCTGCCTCTGTGTGGGCTTAAACTGGCCTCTGTGCAGACTCTCATGATGGGAGCTCTTTCTGAAAGCTGGGATGAGCACTGGGTATCAGGGTGATATCCTGTATTACTTGCTGGGGCCAGTTCCCTGGACTCCATTCTCATTCACCCAGCCACAGCTCATTTTCATTTACAGGTAGAGCCCAGTCTATGTCTCAAATCTGGATTGTGGTTGTCAAAGAGGGCATTTTTCCTTCCTCTGGCATGGCCCAGAACGGACATGTAATTTCGTGCGTCTGCTCAGCCTTGACATGTAGGTGAGGTTGTCACTTGTAATCTAGGGAGGAGGCATTTCACAGTGAAAGCAGGTGAAATGGAGCCTTAAATTTCTTGCAGACTTTAATGTGTCAGAGCGGAGAGCTGCTGCAAAGTGCATGGCGAGTTCTCCTAGATGCTGCTTCGCTCCTGCTGAACACATTGCCTGTTGCACAGTGCTAAAGGAATGTGGCATGTTGTAATGTTGGAAGGGTTGTTTTCCCTTGTGCCTCTAATCAGCAGTGTGAGGAAGAGGAGGAGAGAGATACTCAAAAACCATGCAAAAATGGCTCAGATTTCTATGATATACACATCTGGAAGCAATTGCTACATTAATTAGTATATTGATTTTCTCCTCTTCTGGCTACTGTCCCACTTAACTATTTGTTCAGCTTGATTTGTGTTATCTATTGCAGTGGAGAGGTTTGGCTTTAAGCTGTTTCTTGGTGGTTTAGAAAATGAGAAATAGATGGAAGAGCTTCTGCCATCACTCACCGGGTTATTATGTGCTTGTAATGGATGACTGTCCCTGGAGGCTGGACACAGCATTCATTCCTATGCAAAAGAAAAGAAATTGCTTGCGCTTTGTTGGCTGATCTGACTCAGTTTATCTGGAGAAGTTCTCTCCATGGGTCAAAGGCAAATGTGATAGAGGAACAAGGGCGTATCAAACTGTTCAGATAACAGCAGTTACAAACAACAGCTGCTAATGTCCTCCAAGGAGACTGCAGGGACTGGCTTGTCAGGCAGATAGGCTGTGGCTTCCCACAGATCTAGGGCTTTTACATGATGTGCAGACCTGAAAAGCATCTGACCCAGTCCTGCTTGGGAGCTGCATTTGCTACTTCTTGTTTTGATCCCTCCTACAAAACTTTCTTGGAGACTTCAATGTAGCCATGCTCTCCTGTCTCACTTTTTCTTTAAAATGTTGTCTATGTCCTCTGCCATTTCTTCTTCTTATATATTATTATTATTTTGTCCCTGATGTAGTTTCTATGCTTAAAAGACAGTTACCATAAAAGCTCTCACAACACAACTTTTCATTCACTGTACAATACCACGCGTATGACAGTTTGTAGGGCATCTCGTTCATGTTAAACTGTGGGTTGCCCACTACTGTTACTTAATGCATATGTAATGAAGAAAAAAAAATTGGGAATGAATAATGGTTATAGCTGATTTGACCTTACTTCATACAATGTGAGGCCATTTCTGGCAATTGTGATCTCATTGTAGCTTTAATGACCTCATCTAATTATTGCTAACTCAAAGACCTTTAGTGCTTTAATGTGAGTCAGGGAACGCACACCGGCAAACTAATGAACTCATCACATTGTGTTACTCTTTAACCAGGAACAGAGATTCATTTGGAAAATTAGAAAAAAAATACATTAGGGAGAGGAAGCTAGAGATTATTTCACATTTATTTCCCTGACTTGAAAGAGGAAACGATAATGATATTGCTGGAGAAAAAAAAAATGTGGATGAAAGTAACATTATTGATTACTGTAAACTGTTCAGTTGAGTGAAATGAATAGAAAGGAAGAAAGGAATGTGCTGAAATTCTGGAAAGAAGAACAGAAAAGCACATTGCTTGTATTTATTTTTGGCACAGCTCATCTAGATTAAATTCTGAGTTTTGGAAAGTGTATAATAGGAGAATCACCCAATTTAGGACCTCAGTGCACCCATCTGAACAGTAAGACAAAATAAAGATTATGTTAATTTTTCCACATGAAAGATGTAAAATATGAGGCTATCTATCAAAAGCTTTTATTTTAGTTAGCATTCTCACTCTTTAAAGCTGGTTCTGTTAGTGAACAACTTTGCTCCAATCTGTTAAAGTATTAGAGATTTGCCTTTCCCACCTGCAGGTAGAACATGTTATTATAATCCATTAAACTGCCCAAATCAATGTTTCGCCCAAAAATATAAAAGCAGAACATCGATATCATAACATGGTGAACTTTAACAGCATGACACTCACTGCATATTAATCAGCCTTCAAAGAGGGCCTGAAAATGTCATGAGAATGAGGTGCTTTATGAATTTTCGATTCCGTTTTGCTTCTAACCAGGCAAAGAATATTTAGAAGACAGGCATTTATACAACACGATACTACTTCTATTCCCATTCTGTGAGGAGTTGGGTAGGGGAATATCTGGAAAACAAAGTTTCTCTTACATGGAAAATAGAATTGTTAAGTTACCTCCGTTTTTTTGCATCTTCTTCTGAGTTTTAGGTAAAGGTGATTTTTGTCATTCAGTGAAGCAGCTTTAAATGGGAAATTCTAATTCATCTACACCTAAGTATTTTGCAGAGCAGTTTTGTTTAGAAAATACAACCCAATTCAGGCAGCCAGGTTTCCTGACAACTTTCTAGTCTGACTGCTCGATACCCGCATGCTGGTGCGGGTCTCCCAGCACAGCAGCTGCTCACCTGGTGCTCTCACAAGATGTTGGAAGAAGGATCCCAGTTTCTTTTTCAGGATTCTCACATGAGGTTTATGGGGACCAGGAACCCCATAAGAGACACCTCCCAAGCCCTAAGGATGAGATGTGCACACTTCCTGCATCTGTGACTGGAGTCCTGCATGCTCAGGGAATGATCAGTCTTTTTGGAATAAAGTCATATGGTTTTACTGCACGGGTCCAGTTGTTTTCTTGTTTTGTTTTGTTTAAATACAATATTCATTTTCTTAAATATTTTTACTCAGTTGACACCAGCTTTCAGCTGTTCAGAAGCTTAGTCTTGAATTAGTGCTGCCTCTTGACTTCTGAAGAGCTTGATGGTACAGAGCAGTGCTCCATTACCAGCTCTTCCCGAGGCAAAACCCCATCTGAACATTGTGATCATTTGTGTTCAGATGCCACCACACTGCTTCACCGAGTGCCACAGCCTTTCATCTGGTGGGTTCCTGAGGATCTGGACCATGACAATGAATACACACTGGTCATACAGGAAGGCTGAAATATGATAGGCAGTGAACATTTACCTCGCTCAGACCAGTTTCCTACCCAACCCCTTCTTCAAATTTTGACCTACACCCTTGAGAAAGGGTTTGCTGGGACATAATTTTATTCAAGGTTATATATACCCATGCCACCAGGTTATAAAGGATCAATTACAATTCTACAGTTTTATTAGCATACATATCTACCCCAGCATACTTGAACCCAGGACTATTCATGTGCAATCATTGCACTTATACTGGTATCAGAAGGTTAAATTTCCTATGCTCACAGGTTAAAGAAGAATATGCCTAATAATATACGTGAAATTAGGCATCATATCCTTATATGCCACAGAAAGACACATTGCTATAGCTCCACATCAGCCTCAAGCACTTTATTGATTTCCATCAACTGAAAATTTGGCCCTTACACTCAATTATACAGGGTATCAGAAAAAGGGCTATTGACCTCTTTTCACCAGTGGATTTTTCAAAACATATAGGCTTGTGTTTATGAAATGAAGACAATCACTGACAATATTCTTAGTGTAGTCAGATAATTAAACAAAGAATAAATCAGTTTTGGAAAGAACCCCCCAAGCAATTTGCAGTTTTAATCATGCTATTTTGTCAAAATCTAAAGCTCAGTCTTTGCAAAATACAAAATAACTTCCCTCCTCCTCCAAAATAAAAAGTGTTCCTAGCAATAAGAAGGCACAACACATCATAATTTCTGTAGATTGCTTTGGAGGAAAAAATATATGTGAATGAGAGAGGAGAATTTCTTTGAGGTGAATTGTTATATTCAAAGATCCGTGTTATGTTTCCCCACATGGGATTAGCAGGAATGTAGGAAAACAACAACTTGCAGGTAGAGTGGAGATTACAGGTGAGTACCTTCTAATTTGCTGTTGTAAAACTGAATGTGATCAAATGATCTATAAGGCTGATAGAAAATTCCTCAATGATTTATTTCTGTTTGTGTATGCAATACATCCTACATTCATCACCCTTTGATTCGCCACGTATTGGAATGAATTTAAAGGCTGCCCTTTAGACTCCCTTAAGCAGCATCTGTCCCAGCTGGAGCAACTTCAGCAAAACTAGGCACAATGTAAGAGATGGTTTGTGCCCAGAATCCCCATTGCAGAGTACCAGTGTGAGCCTGACAGTCTAGGCACCTCTGCCACTCACCTGCAAAATAGGATAATGCTGCTTTTCATCTCCTGGGATATTGTGGCCCTTACACTCAATGATGTTTAAGGTAGCAAGGTCTACAGACAAAGCAGCGAGTCCTTCAAGTGATTGAAAGATGTTGCTTCTAATGTAGGTTTTCTTTGATTTCAGCTCTCCCTTCCTCTATATCTCATCCTAGAAAGGTTAAAAAGTGACAAAAGATCAACATTAAGCAACAGATGCATCCAGATTTTTGTCTTTAACCAAATATCACCTTCAAAGATGATGTGAAGGAGAACAGGAGACCTCCACACCTTAATGCCCTATTGTCATTATTACTGTACAGCAGCACGTGTTGCATTGGTGACAACTCTAAAAGCAACATAACCACCATTCAGAATGTACCGAGTCAAACTTTTGAACTCTGCTAGAGCAGAAGAGCTTTTTTATTGCTCAGTTTTGGCTTTGCAAACTTCTTGGGCGTGTACTATTTCTATAGCATCTTAGGAAAGCAAAGAGCAGGGCAGAGTGGTATTTGGGTTGTGCTGTGATCGAAAGCAACAATGTAAAATAACGAAATCTCTCTACTTCTTACACATAGTGCAGAAGAGTGAGACTACTCCTGCTCTCCTGCATATGTCAGTTGTGACACTTAATAGAAGAAGGACCTCAGCATATCTGGCCCTGATGTGTAAATCCTCATTTGGTTTGAAAGAATGACTGGAGATGGAGTGTGACTCTTTACTGCACACTGTGATTTGAGCTTCCCTGCAGAGTATTAGTTTTTATGTTATGGCTATTCTACTACAGTGTACTACACAACTTCAGATAACATTGTGAAATGTGGTGCAGAATAGATATCAAATGTTTAGAAAATTAATAAACAGAGTTTGTATTTTCTATCAGTTGAAAATTAGAAGGGAGCCCAGAGAGAGCTCAGACTCTGAGGGAGTCAGACCAGAGTTTAGGAACTGTATGTTCTGCACAGACAGCACTGCACAGAAAGCTTCACACATTGAAAACACACTGTTACTTCTTTTTGTTCCTAATAATTTTGATATACTACTGCCATGAAATGTTTTCCAGATGAAAGGAATTTGTGATATCTGGGCAGACAAAAGTAAACCTGTGTGACTGAGGCACTTACAAAATGTGCATTTTTCATTACATGCTCAAGTATGAAGTAAAACCAGGAGAGAAAGTATAGATCTCAAAAGAAAAGAGAAAAAAAAACTAATTGAATTTTAAAATTAATCATTTACATCTAGGATAAGCAGTGTATGCACATCAAAATTATACTGAAGTTTTATTATGTTACATACCTAATAAAACATATACACATATGGTTACATACACTTTAAGTTAAATATCTATGACTCTGTCTTTCTTTCTCTCTTAGCTGCTACATAGTTTGCATTTGGAACAGGCAGTATGAATGCACAATTGGACAAATTATTAAATTGCCTATACTGGCACAGCAATTCTGAAGGCACCATGGAACACAAGCCCCTTTTCTACTGAAATCTGCCATTCACTCTGTGGAGCTAACTCTGAACATAACAATATCCTCACCAGAGATTAATTCTATGTTTTCGCAATATCTCACAGAGTATAGAGATCATACTCTTCACTTGTGCAAGGGGCATTTATTCAGTGCATTTGTGGCAGTGCAGTAGTTAAAATTATTGCCACCGTGTCTTTTAGGTTTGTAGCCCTTTAGGGTAGGGTGGAAACATCTCTTCCCACCCTGCCTCCCTGCCTTTGTTTTTCTATTAACTGCAGTAGATCAAAGTCTGTTTTCGTATTCCGCTCTGATTGTAACAGGACTCACGAGCGAGTTCAGACAAAGGATGAATATTTTTAGGTAAAATATCAAAGTCTGAGGAACAACGGAAAAATGTTAACACAACTCAACAAGGACACTTCTAATAAAAACACAAAGGAAAAAAAAAAACATGAAAGCAAACAGTAAATATACACAAAATCATAAATATACAAGAGGAAATGAGGTCATTTAAGGTGGTTCACTCTCTGATATGTAGCATGGGCCACTTGATTCTTCTCCTGTATTTAGAAAAACATCCTGTTCAGCTGTTTTAGGATGGTTGACTGTAGGACTTGTTCAGATTTAAAACCAGCCTCAGATCTCTGTAATAAAAGTGTTGCCTCTGATTTCAACAGGATTGCTTCTGATTCACTTTGCTGGGAGCAAATGGAACAAATAGCACCAGACATCTTCACCACCTCCTTGCATGTGATCCCTGCTCTCACAGACAGTTTTGACATAATTCATCTTAAGCATGAGCCCTCCATAAAAGCTGTTTTCGTAACAGGAGTTTTGCTTTGAACTAACTTTTATCATAGGAAGCAGCTTCATTAATTCTGTAAAGCAGGTGACAGCTAAAGCACAAAAAAAATTGTCTTACTTGTTGATGTTTACCTAGGCTACTTTTAAAAGGGTTGTAGTCTTTCATTTGCTGCTATTTAGATGGTTGTAAGGCAAAATGATGGAAGAGTAAAAAGATCGTATTTTAAAACTCTGTAATCATAAAATTATTTTTAAAGAATAATAAAATACCATATCATTACAAAGTAATAAAAATGTAATAAAATCGAGTTCTTAAGTAGATTTATTATATAATTGTGTCTTTTAATGTTCTAATAATTGTACAATTAAAATTACAAAATCACATATAATAATTAAAACAGTTTCCCACTATGGCTGTGAATTCTCTACGTTCATTAACGAAGCCTCTATATACAAAAAATAGTATAAACTTAGTGCTCCTTGGTTGAATCCTGGTGCTTTACTTTCGTCTGGACTTAGTTGCTGTTTCTGACTGACAGAGCTTCTTTTTGGGTTGCCAATTTTGCAGTGAGCCTCAATCAGCTCCTACACTACCAGCTTGTCCGCTTTCTGCAATAAAAAGCCTGCAGCTGGATTGATGGACAACATCTCAGCATCCACGTATGTCCTGAGACAAAATACTCCTGAGTTCTGCTGGTGAGCTAATCCTCTTTTATGGTGCCAGGAAGAGTCAAGGGAGAGTGATGGACCAGCAAACTGATTCTGCTCTGCCCTGTCCCACACTGCTCTCTCTAGCCAGCTCTGCTCTTGCCTTCCAAAAACATCATGGGGCAAACACATTGAAGGACTGGAGGACACTGAGAAATGGGCTGGAACTGGAACCCCTGAAAAAGTGAAAGCACAAAAACAGATCCTGTTGCATTCTTCTTGAATCTTGAATAGTTTGATTTTTCTGTTAATAGGGGAGTTTTAGCCTCTAGTTAGAAATGAGATGTATATAAAAATGCAGCTACAGGCCCTTTATAACAACTTCGGCCACTGCTTTGGGTAGGACACAAAAGCACACTTGCAGGACAGGTAATACATCACATAATATTCAGTGCTTTAGGGAACCAGACTAGAAACAGGCAGCAGCCCTCAAAATGGAAGAGTACAGCTTTCTGAAACTCAAGGGAAAATTTTATAAAATCTGCCTGTTCTTAGTTATTTCTTGGACCACTGAAAGACTGATCGATTTTGCCCTTTCCATACTCTGATCATAAATTCTTAATCAAATATAGGATCTCCAGTATATGGCTAAATCACATTTTAACTAAGTTAATACCTGATAACTCAAATCTTTTGTCAGCATTACGTGACGTGGTTCCGGGCACCTTCTATTTAACAAGACACACCATTGCTATTCCAAATATGTGCTTCCAGAAATGCATCAGGCTTCAAAAACCCTAACAGGATGCCTAATATATACCTCCAGCTACAAAAAATCTTAAGAATTTCAGGATTTGGAGGGCAACATGAGCTTTTAAATTTAAATGACTGATTTTTTCAATGAATCAATTTTACCAAGATAAGAAAGCACAGATGAAAGCAGCTTTAGGGTCTATTTAAGGCTGTAAAAACCTATTTGTTCACAGCTTCTTGCAGCTTCTCTCTAAAATTTCATCTATATTCATTTCTACACCTTTCTAAAGTATAGATGTCACCTATTAAAGGGAGAAAAAAAATGCTGAAGGAAGTGCAGTGGGGTAAGTTCTATCTATAAAAGCCAAGAATTTCAGAGTTTGAAAACCTGTAATAACATTCTTTCAGACAGGACCTGACTTTGCTTAGAGATATCAGCTCTGAAGTGCAGTCTGATGAAGACGAGTAAAACAGTTATGTGTTAGATGGGGACAGGGGCAGGCTGACAAGCAAAACGTGGCTCATTTGGCGGTACTTGAAAAGTGAAAACTCAGTGAATTGGAAGGAAGGATGAGTGGGAATTCACTGTAATTTCTGCAACCTTTTTTTTTTTAAGTGCAATATTAATCTTCAGAATAGTTTCTCACAAACTGTGGGGTATTTATGAGCCAGAAAACAAGAGATTGCAGGTGTGGGAAGGTAGGCCCAAGTTAACCTTGAAGAAATATCCCAGGCAAAATGGTATTTGCAGTGTAGCAAAGGTTGCCTTGGCTGACCTCACAACAAGCATTCCAAATGCATACGGAGCAGGGAAAAGAACACAAACCATGCATAGCTGTACCATTGTATTGTGCCTCCTTTACTTACTGCAAAATGATAAAAAACAAAGTGGTTTCGGCATCTTGCATTGTTAAATCATATTTACTGTTTGCTGCTTTTGTTCACCCCACACCAAAGTCTCCCAAGTTGAGAGATGTGGGGAAGAATTGCCTTACTGATTACATTAGATTGAATTTTTGAGCTCAGATACATTCTTTCATCTTATCAGGCAGCTTTATTTCAGATAATGCTTTGGGCTGCAAAAGATACAGCATTTTACAATTACAGAATCCGCCTCTAATCTCCCAAAGGGCCTTTCATTACCCCACATTAAAAATGTGCAGAAATCCCATAGCAGGAAAGAAATCCAACTGTAGCTCTGCCTGCATTTGCTCTCTTGTTGAACTGTGGAAGTGTGGGAGATGGAGATTCAATCTGGAGATATGCAAACATGCAGCTTCTGTCCTTGCTTTGCTCACAGAAGTTAGAGCATGGCCAAGGGGCTGCCACCCAGAAGGGGAAACTGGCACAATGAAACTCTATTTCCAGCTCTGTTGAGGACCTGCTCCCTGCTTTTGGGCAGAACACCTCGCCAATCCATGCCTGATTTTCCCTCTTGACTCTGAGCCATATTGCATTCTCCCTATTTTGTGCAGTGCTTCTGACCTTGATCTTCAGCTTCAGATGCAGCTTGCAACATAATATACATAGTTTGAAGAGGTAATATTTCAGAATCTCAGCTTGGGCTTAACACTTTTTGTTTGGGGGAGATTTTTATTAATTCTTTGAGCCCAGAATATACTTATACCATAGGGAAAACATGTTTTTGTCTATGGAATAAAGCCTATTGGTGGAGACAGGCTGAAATAGTATCTGCTGCTTTGGAAGCATAGGGCTAAGGCATAGCTGTTTTTTAGCTGATTTTTTTTTTTAAAAAAAAAACATCTGACAGGTCATAAAATCTCCCAACCCGTTTAGAGAATTAGGTTGCTCAGGAACAGACCAAAATATACCTGCTGTTTGTGTCATGTGGGACAAACACCAGAAGAGAAATAGACCCGGCCATGAATGTTACCTAGAGATATTTCATATCTCCTCAACTCCAACACAAACCCTGTTGCCTCTGAGCCACCATTTCATTCTCAGCAATAATTCACCGATGCAGCAAAGCTAGCAACATTCAAGCTGGGGGTTTTGACCTTGTTCATAAGCAGTACAGCTGATGTTGATGGCAACTGGGTGTTTGAATAAGCAAGGTTCATTCTCAATGTCCCTCTGAGGTACAGCAGTGAATGGGTCTCCTCAGGACAAGGGACGACAGAGCGTGGCCAGCAGCCACCTGCTGTCACTGCTCCTGCACAGGACTCCTCTCTGCAGCTTGCTATTAAAATTAAGGATGGTCAATACAAACCAAACTCATCCACCCTTTTTAAATCCACCCTTGGAGTCCCTTTTCAAGCAAGAATACCGAAGGATATCAAGGATAGGGGATGCAGGTAAACATTCTTTAGTCCAGTAAAGAAAAAAAGACAAATTTCAGTTGTTCAGACAGCATAGACCAGACAGAATCCAGCACCAGGATTAAATGCAGAAGTTTGATTAAGGGAACAAACCCTGTACATAGGCAGAAATTTCTCACAGGGGATTATTTTTTCTTCTTGCGAAATAAACTTTATTGATATTGATAAAAAGGAGAAAAACAGGGATTTACACTCTAAAAAAGTCTTAAAGTAATACAGTTAAATTCATGCCTTATGACATCTTATTTTAACCCCACCCCTGTGTGCTATGAACAGCAACAAAAAGACCCAGCTTGAACTGACTAGGACTTTCTGTATGCACAAGAAAAAAAAAAAGCAAAATGCTCATTTCTCATAAATTGTAATTTTTCCAGTCAATATCTTCCTGCAAGTCTAATCATCTTGAATACATACACAGGAGGCATTTCTAGCTCAGCCAATATGATTAAGTAATAATACTAGGCATAAGAAGTTGTACAGTGCTCCCTATCCACTAAGCATATTGAAATACAATTAATTCTCATTCTCAGGAAATATATGTTCTATATACGTACATATATATTTCCCAAGAATGGGAAGCAACATTTTATTATATTCTGGTTACTAGAGTCTTTTCCCTTAATTGAGAAAAATGTTAGAAAATAAGCTGATGCCAGCCTGCCCCCATGGCTACCATTTTATTCAGACAGGGGAGTAGTTTATTTTAATTTGTAATAGTTAATGCACAGTGAGAGGTTAGAAGAGACTACTCCGTCCTTCAAGAAAATAAATGGCATGCAATGGAGGAAAATGTTTCTATGACTGCTTTAAATCTCTTGGGAAATGATGAATTGAAAGGTACTATCGTCCGAGCGCTGATATAGATTACCAACAAAGAGCTGGCTCCAGTAGGTCACCAATTACATCAAGGCAGTAGAAACGGCTATTTAAGTCTCAGTCACAACTTCACAGCATGAGCCATCTCACTGTTATTTATTTACTCTAATATAGTTCTCAATCAAATACCTTTTACCTGTTATATAGCTATTTATAGGACTCTCCTGCATACCATTCTGCTGAATGGTCTGGAAAGACCTAACAAATAACTACAGGTCAATCATGTACTTCTGCCCTAGGGATCATGATTTAAAAGATCAGTATCACATATTGGTCTTTCTGCATGGACTGTAATTTTAAAAGTAGATGACATAACAATGCATGAAATGAGTTTTTAAAGTGGAATGAAAAATCATTTTCCAATACTCTTTAAACTACCTTTGTTAACTCGCACACTCATGAACTTTAATGGCACAGTGCTAAGGAGAATATTCCTAGCTGATGCAAATCATTACATCTTATATTTCCTTCAACAATGTTTATACCGGCAGAGGATCTGGCTCTGCAATTGCGGCTATAATATGTTTCTCTTAAATATTTCCGCTCATTTCTTCTCTCCTGATTAGCACAGAAATGTCATTGATTAAAGCAGGTTAGGGATATCACAAGCCCTTATTTGACATGGTTTAATTCCATGCAAGTCACAGCCTCCTTGGCAATATTTTTAATTTTCAGTGTGCACATTGGATTTTAAGTGAGCTGAATACCATGCACTCAACTCCTTGTCACTTCCAGCTCAGGAAATGAAACAAATTAGCATTATTGGATTTTTGTGGCACTTTACATCTCTGCTAGATCAGCTAAAGTCAAAATGGCAAAGACAGCATCCTCTTGAGCAAGGAGGCTTCTCACTCACATCCGTGCTTGGGCCCCAAGTGCATACAAAAATAGAGCTCTGCAGACATATTTTCTCTCGCATGGAAAAACTGTTGCACTAAGTAGTCCCTGAGTAAGGAACTACACAAGATCATTTGGTGGGGATGTGGAGTTTAGTTGTATTTACCACAACGATAAACTCCACAGCTGCATTCTGTTGTTTCTATTTATATTTTTATTATTCTATTTTAGTCACCTTGCAAACTTACTGGCCACCAAATAAAACAGGACCAGAGGCATATGCTTCCTCCTGCGTGCCAAAATGTGCTCCATAATCTGCATGCCAAAAGGTGAGCAGGCCGATCCATCCAGGCCTGGAGGCGGCTGTTTCAGAAAGGCAGCATCAGCCACATGGATTACATGTCCTTTCCCTGGCATTCAGGTCAGAATAGGGGAGCTAAGGATTTTCGAACATCTGCTGTACAAATTTATCATTACAAAAAAAATCACATTCTACAGAAGTTCCAGATAACAGTACAGAATACTTACAGTACTACTGAAGGAGTTTATTTTTATGACTCACTAGGTTTGTTGTGAGGAGGAATCTCTATGTTTCGTTTGCATTGATTTTAAGCGATGCTTTCTATTTCGGCAAGATTTAAAGCTGACCTTATTTGGACAGCAACTGAGTGGGAGGTGGCTGAATGGTGACAGAGCACTTTTATAAGTGGTATCATCTACTAACAGTTTTCCCCAGAAGGAAGATGTGCACACAGTCCACCCTACTGCAGGACTTTGCTTTCATAGGACCAGAACCACGATTTTACAGAAAGTGCAAGTTAAAGGATGGCTTGGTTTCCATACTTGTCTTTAGAGAAAAACTGTCAACTTCCAATTCAAAAAAAATGAAGAGAAGACATGTTTTTACTAAGAAATTCCTGGAAAAAATAGACAGGTACAAATTAACACTTTCTATAGAGTGTCTCAAAAAAAGCAGCAGCATCCAAGTTTTCCATAATGGAAATATTCCTCAGGTAGTTTTAGCTTTGTAGATGTGAGGTTTATATATATATATATATGCATATATATGTGTGTGTGTGTGTGTTTTTTTATTCTATGCCATTACCCAACATATGTGTCAGGAGAGCTCCTAGTGTTGCTACCACGTCTCATTGGCGACTATGAACCTCTAAACTTTCGGAGGTTTATAGTCGTCTTTTCACTGACTTCTCTTATTTTGGGCTAAACTTCTTTCTGGTGTTTTAGAGGCTCTGACAACTCAGGGGAGATGTGTCCAAGATGTTGTTTAACAAAATTTCATCCAATCTGTGCTGTTATTCCATGTAAAGCTCTCCTATGCCTTGCAGCAACTTTCAGATTACTATACATGTGTACACATGTGGGCTAATGCTAAATGGTTCTTTTCTCTTCTCCTACATCAGCTTATAAACATTAGGGAATTGTGGTCATCAATCTGAAAGCCTTATTTGCTATGATCACAACTGAGGACTATAGATCAATAAAAAGCTGATACTGTTTATATAAAACTCAATAAACAAGACCTGTCTGAGGCTTACATATGGTTTCATTCATTCTAATAAAGCAAGTGCATCTCTGATGAGCATTAGCCCATCAGTTTTTGTAAACTGCTTATTCACTTCAACAATCACTGACACACGGATATTGTTGTATCCAAGTCTAGGTCAAGCAAGACTTACTTGATCTCATCCTATTTCCATAATAATCTCTGTCATTTCTCTAAGAATAAGAAGGTAAGGGCACTTTTATTGCTGCAATAAAAACAGCAAAGTGATCTTCTGATGGCACTTAATTAGATTCATTTTATCTTCTTTGACTGAGCATGACATACTGTAACCCTTATTTATGAAGTAAAAATGAATGTCTTATGGTTCCTAACACAATTGAAGAAGAAATTACCATGGTATTCAGCTTAATCTGTGTTTGTATCCGACATAAATGATCTTAAGATAAATTACAGGAAATTATTTTCTACTCCTGGTAACCATAACAACAGATGAGAATTGGTTCTAGTTCAACTTACTGACTGTTCCTGAACTCTCCCATAATATGTAATAAAAATTATAATACAAAAGCTTCCACAGGATTTTATTTTTATTTATACAGGAACAAATTCTGAAGCACTAAAAAGTAATTTTATGTTTACCTCAAGCTTCAGTCTTTCAGCTCTTCATCAGGAACAGGGTGGGATGCATTCCCGGTCCAAAGTGCAACAGCTTACAGATCACATAGCGGACTCTTCAGGAAAGGAACACACAGCAAGACTGGAGGGAAATGACACCTCCACAAATTGTGGAGAAATGAGCAAAGTGTGAAGAGTTTAACTGTGCAGCATTTTAGCAAACACTCTAGATGTGAGAAATCCCTACAAGTAAGTTTCTTTTCTGACAGACAGTAAGAATGGACAGCGAATCTATCCTCATAACAAACAGATGTTAAAAGAAGGGATCAGAAAAGCTGTGAGGCTTTAAATAAATTTATCAGAGCAGGGCAGGCCATTGCAATGAATGAATTTCCAAAATTGATAAAAAAAAACTCCTGGGTACACAGAGGAGAAAGGGAATAGCTTTAAAAAAATCTTGAGCTTTTAATTGAAGGAGTCGTAAAGATTTAAAGTTGTAAAAAATTATCATAGGATAATTCAGGTTTGTGGGGACCTCCAGAGATTCCTAGCCTGACCTCCTGCTCAAAACAGCATCAGTTATTAGGTCAGATTGGGTTGCTCAAGGCTTTATCCACCTGGGTCTTGAAAAAACACAAGGACTTAGACTGCCCAGCCTCTATGGGCAATCTGCTCCACTTCTTGGCTGTCTTCATGGTAAAAAAGATGCTTGTTATATATAGTCTGAAGCTCTCCTACTTCAGTTTATGCTTATTGTTTCTCATTGTCCTGACATATTCATTTATGAGAAACCGGGTCCTGTCCTCTCAGCGACCTTCTCGTATTTGGTGGTGGACTGCTATTAGGCCTCCCAAGCTGCCTCCTCTAGGATGAACAGGCCGGGTCTATCAGCCATTTCTCACAGGGCAAGTGCTCCAGTCCCTGACCATCCAGGTAGCTCTCCACCAAGCTCGTGCCACTTTGTCAATGGCTTTCTTATGTTTGGGGCCTCAAAAATGGGCACAATATCTAGATGTGATCTAACAACTGCTTCCTACTAGTAGAAAGAAGAAACAGGCTTCTGAGCCAAAAAAAAAATGTGCATCTTCATCTATCCACAGAATATGTTTACATCTTATAGTGACAAAAGACAAGAATGACTCATACCTGCACTCCAATTCCAAACTAAAATGGTACACTGATATGTTAGTGCTATGCTAAGTGGATGCACCTCGGTTATGAACAGATTTACCACATGAGAACCAGTCCTGTTAGAACTGTGACAGATTAATGCTGGAGTTCCTGCATTCTACCAGTATCTATAAAAGCCTACACATTAGCACTTCTTAAGTTGATCCAGCTAGGGGAAATAAAACCCGTCGACAACCAATCAGTATGGGACAGCACATAAGTTGAAGTGGATGGAAAAACTCCTTGGCCATCTTTGCTGTATTGCAAAAAAGGACAGGTAAATCAGAGCAATCAGATCTGTAAAGGTTTGTATAAAGCCTGATTTTGACTGCAAAAGGAATGCCTACTACCTAATCTGGCAGGCAACAGAGCTGTCAGAATAGGTCAGAAACACAGCAGCCCAGCAAACATCATTTGGATTTGGGATGCCCTGACATGCATAATTGGAGGTTAGACCACAAAGAGCACTGGATGTGTTTCATCCTGGAAATATATATCTCTGTAGTCATGGGCCTTAAATTAGTACAGTCCTTTGGAGTTACTGATTTACACTTGCTAGAGACCTAACTCATAATTACTGAGGGTTAGCAGAACTGGGTCAGTTTGCATCAGTTTATGTCAGGCCGTTTGCCATTATTTCTTTCCTTTCTGAAAAACTTTTTATAGGTAATAATAATGTTCAAAGTAATTAGGTAGTGAGTGATTCATAGAATCATAGAATCATAGAATGCTTAAGCTTGGAAGGGACCTCTAGAGGTCATCTACTCCAACCCCCCTGCACACGCAGGGTCACCTAGAGCACGTGGCACAGGACTGCGTCCAAGCGGGTTTTGAAGATCTCCAGAGAAGGAGACTCCACAACCTCTCTGGGCAGCCTGTTCCAGTGCTCTGTCACCCTCACTGTTAAGAATTTTTTCCTTAAGTTCCTGTGGAACTTTTCATGCTTCAGTTTGTGCCCATTTCCTCTATTTCTGTTGGTGGCCACCAGTGAAAAGAGACCAGCACCATCCTCCTCACTGCCTCCCTTGAGGTACTTATAGACACTGCTCAGGTCCCCTCTCAGCCTTCTCTTCTCCAGGCTGAACAGGCCCAGCTCCCTCAGCCTCTCCTCATGGGGCAGATGTTCCAGGCCCCTGATCATCCTTGTGGCCCTGCGCTGGACTCTCTCCAGCAGCTCCACATCCCTCTTGTACTGTGGAGCCCAGAACTGGACACAATACTCCAGATGTGGCTTCACCAGCGCTGAGTAGAGGGGCAGGATCACCTCACTCCACCTGCTGAAGACGTTCTTCTTAATGCACCCCAGGATCTCATTGGCCTTCTTGGCCACGAGGGCACACCGCTGCCTCATGGTCGACTTGTCCACCATGATGCCCACATCCTTCTCTGCAGAGCTGCTCTCCAGAAGGTCGGTCCCCAGCCTGTGCTGGTGTCTGGGATTATTCCTCCCCAGGTGCAGAACCTTGCACTTGGCCTTGTTGAATTTCATGAGGTTTTTCACCGCCCAGTTGTCCAGTCTGTCCAGGTCCCTCTGGACGGCAGCACAGCCCTCAGGGGTATCAGCTACTCCTTCCAGTTTGGTATCATCAGCAAACTTGCTGAGGGAGCACTCTGTGCCTTCATCCAGGTCATTGATGAATAAATTGAACAGGACCGGACCAAGGACTGACCCCTGGGGGACACCACTAGCTACAGGCCTCCAACTAGACTCTGCACCACTGATCACCACCCTCTGAGCTCTGCCATCCAGCCAGTTCCTAATCCACCTCACTGTGCACTCATCTATCCCACACTTCTGGAGCTTGCCCAGGAGGATGTTGTAAGGGACGGTGTCAAAAGCCTTGGTGAAGTCGAGATAGATGACATCCACCAAGGTGATTACAACCTCATAGAGCCAGATCAGTAGATAGCGTAGTAATATCCATCCTGCAATGGTTAATGATTTGACTGAAGAAACAGACCGTTTTCCATGGCAGCATTTGAAGGTCACTGCATTCAGTCTGAGTATGTGGATCAACACACAAAACAATTCAGTCTGTGAGTGCAGTCTGCTCTGTAGAAACACACAGTGAACTCCTGCAAAGAGAAGGGGTTTCATTTAATATTGGGGTAATCAAATTCACTCTCCCTTATGGGATTCTTCTGAACAATTTGAAAATCTACTAATTTCAGGTTATTCGACCCAGAAAGACAGTTGTATTCCTCATTCCTGACAATGAGCACTGATTTAAAGGGACTTCACTGTAAAGCATGGCCTCTTTCCATCCTTGTATATTTACAGAAACCTGTTTCTCCTATGTTTAGAGAAAAAAGGTTGGATATTAACTTTCTATCACGCAAACAACAATATCTCACTTGAAAAATTAAGACAGGAATTCTTTATGATGGGAACACCATTTTATGATTTATAAGAACAGTTCCATTCTACCCTAATTTCCCAACTGAATAGCAGATGCTCTTCAGTAAAAAGCTGTTATCATTTTATCTGTTTTACAATATGTCATGTATATTTTGCCAATCATATTTTGGCTCTCATCACAGCGTCTGCTGTAATGCAATTGTAAGCTTGTTTAATCAGCTCAGCATAATCTGTGCTCTCAACACTGTGAGCACGCACACACGCGCACGCGTGCACGGATCGTGCATTGCCCGTGATATTCCCTTTTGCCTTGTAAAATAGAGATGCATGGCTCTATCCATTTGTTAGGCAGAACCAGCCTTTGAAGGTCTGTCTGAAGTTCTGCTTAAAATGGATGGCACAATATGGTACATGTTTTTTTTTTTTACCTGGTGGACTAGCTATTCATTAAAACATGTCCTTAATTGGTGTTGCCTCACATTTGCTTTAAAGCAGATTATTAAAAGTTGCTTGTATCACAATGTTTAGTCATTCGAAACCGGGAATCAAAAAAAGCTACTTAAACTTTGTACCTGTGCAAATAAAGACTTTCATCTTCACAAGTTTAATGATTTATCCTCCCCAAACTTGTCCATCAATCTGTGGATTTATTTCCCTTGAAAAAACGTCTGTTATTTGCTCTTTCTGTTGTAAGATCTGGTTATTTCTGAGGCTGCTAACACCAATTTACATAAAAATTCCCATTTCATGAGTCTATTCACAGATACACATGCAGATATAGCTGAGTTTATTCAGTGGTACATAATTGTTACAGAGGATGGCATCTGTGCTTCGTGCTTTTGCAGATCTTGATTTTCTCCTCTTACACTGTTATTCCACCAGCAGTTTTTCCTCCTGGTCCTTAGCTGAACAGACCACGAGTGTCCACAATTGCTAGTTTTTACCTCAAGCAGTGGTAAGAAAAAGCAATCCTTAGCACTTTTTTTATATTCCTATTACACACTGTGTGCTTTTTGCTAAAGGAGAATCAGCAGCTTTGTAGGAATAATATGTAGGAATAGGAATAAGGTTGGCCAGATGAAAAAAATAATGCTGACTACTTGACGGATCAAAGGATTCTCTGAGGCCAACCATTAGATGTTAACAAGGATCACCTGGTGAAAGGTAAAGAGATGTGAGGATATAAGGATTACGTGGGAAGGGTATAGAGAAATCTGGATGGAGAAGAGGTTGTGGGGGTCTCTGGGTTGTTGTCTGCTCTGCTGTTTCCCCACAAAGCTTGGTCTTCATCACATCACAGCAGTTGTGTTGTAGCATCTCCAGGAAAAAACTCTTTGATTAATGGCACAAGGGGTGATTGTCTCAGGCTTCTGCTATGAAGAAGTGGTGAAGAATGGGGTGATAGGAGGCAGTGCCAGAGGAAGGTTTCACTGGTGCATTAGTGATGCCTGGGTACACTGAGGGCACTTGTCTGTGCCTGGTCCATGCAGGGTGAAAATCTGTTGCAGTTTGTGCTCAGATGATGTATCACTTAGCTCACCCTAGAAATACAGCTTACTTTGTTTTTGTGCATGCTTTACAATTTCTTGTATATTCAGTGTTGGGCAGCCATTGCACATGATTTATGAATTGGCCAGGAAGAAGAACAAAATTTCTTTCAGAACTGAAGATGTATGAGGTGAGTAATTGAAAAAAGTTTCTTGAGAGGAATATAGCTTACCCAGGGACATCTCCATCTGCAGGCTGAAGTGAGAAGGAAGAATGTTCCTTCAACTAATAACACAATTAAATGGTCTTATGAAGGATATCACAAGAGGCCTTTTCCTCGCTCTCTATTCCCAAAGAGGCTATTTAACTACAGTTTGTGCTTCCTTAGTTTGCCTAGAGATACAGAACCCCAAGCAGCTCTACAGGGACATAGCTTTAGGTGCAAAAGGTATGGTCGAAGTCCTACTATTCTCTGAGTATGGAGCACCAGAGGACTGCTGACTTGGGATGTCAAAAGCCCACACTCAATCATGGGAGGATTTAGACAGGAAACATCAGCATCAGCATTCCTCCACAGCTACCCTACGGAGCAAGAATAGAGATATTTAAGGCAAATGCCAAGAGACATACTTAAGGCAATTGCTAAGCTTAGATCCAGGAAAACTTTTAGAAGGTAGAGATGATATAGTAAAATCACATTGACTATAATAACAAAGTGTGGTGCTGAGACTTACAAAAATGGGAATGAAGGTAGATGGATAGTAATAACAATCCCATGATATGATTCCCTATGCCTCCTAGCGAATTTGGGTATAGAAGACTTAATTGTGTTTGCATTTCAGGGAGGCAGACCTCAAAGCGAACTTCATATTGTTCTTGAAGAGTTTCTTTGTACATCCTCCTAGAGGATGAACTCCTCCCACATCCATAATGGGAGCTTTTCCCATTGTAAATACAACTATTAAGAAGGTACAAATCAATAATTAAACTAAGGTGATACATCTGCACTGGATAGAAAGGCAAAATTCTCATTGATTTTGTTGAGTCCAGAATGTGCTTCATTTCCCTAACTTAGGGAAATTAATAGGGTAGGTCAAAAAAGTGTAATTCTCTACTCTGATCTAGTGATTTTTTTCCAATTTGGCAAAAAAAAAAAATTACAACCAATTTTTTTGCCAAAATATATTGTATATATAGAATACAGTGTAGGAATATATCTGTAAATATAAAATATGTATAATATGGGTTGAAGTGAAAACTAATATTAAAATTTCTTTCTTATTATTCTTGTTATTTACTTCTTTGGCTGTTCTAATGGCATTTTACATGCACAGAAAAAAACCTAAGAAATTCTACTTAGATAGAGGGTGTTTTCACTCTGACAAATAGCAAATTATAATAATAAAAATCTAGAAACCTTTTTTTTTTAATTCTTGATTTGATTCAGAGTTGAAAGCAATTGAATATCCCAGAGGTACTAGATTATCCCCAGCTAGCTCTCGTACCTGTGCAGTGCTTTGTGCTGCTTAGTACCAAGGGAGATGTCAATTCTTTGCGGGTACAGAGGAGGTGGAAGCATATTCCAAGTCTGACAAAATAGTAACAGTTTACCATGTAGAGATGTCAAATGAGCTATCTGCTGAGGGAAACGGATGGATGTTCCTTCATCTCAACAGCGCTTTGCCTTTTAGAACAATGAGGAATTTAGCTCAGAGGCAAAAACGTATTTTTTTGCTTCATATGTATTTGTTCCCAAACCACCAAAATGCTTTTATCTTCCCTGCGTGATAATTATAGTACATTAAGAGGTCAAGAAGGCACTGAGCTACACCTGAATTGTCACTGGGTTTTGATATTTTAATGTAATGTCTTCCATTTTTGCTTTTTTCTTCATTTCATCTTTGCCCTTCAAGTGCTGTCGTCTTGGGTGAAGCATTGCAGAAGAATATTTATTTGTACAGTGGAGGAGCTGGGCTCAGCTGATCCCTCACTCTTCAGAAAGAAATCCTGGAGAACAAATAAGTCAAACTGCCCCTGTAAGTCTGACCTGTCTCCTGCATCCTCTGGAGACTGTTATGCTCTCCTGTTTGTTACCAATATTTTACATTTCTCCTCAATGCTTCCTAGCCATTTACATTTCTGAATCCATATGGAACACTGCTTTTCAGGGAGTAACTACTGCATCCTCAGTTACAACCAGTGCATCAGTATATTCTCATCAGCACCTATTCAGAGGGTGGAAGCAACTCCCACATTTCATTGGAAGTACTCACACTGGCAGTTTTTCGCACCAGTTTTCTGGTCACTCACTCATCCCAGAACCTCTGCTGAAATGGTCCATGTGAGCTGACCATCACTCTGCAGCCCCCAGCATGCAGGTTGTGCAGCAGCAGGAATAGCGTGGTGGTCATCACATCACCACAGACCTTAGCCCTGGCTAATATCTTCTGCTTTTCTGCAGGGTTTACCAGCCCAGCTATTTACAGCACTGCAGTTTTAAGCTGGTAGAGGACATGGGCTGTTAGAACACAGTTGCATTCATGATTTGGGATTGCCAGGAGGATCAACCACCTCTTGCATTGGTGATATCAGAAAGTGGTGGTGCCTGGAAACAACTGCTGCATCTGTCCACAGTGTTTGCAGGCCGGAGTGCTGAGGAGTCCTGACCCAAATGCTGCTGCTTTTGGTGCAAGAATTGCTGATCCCTCACAGAATCCCATCTCCTTGTGGGTATGACTGTGAACTTCAGCATCAGCAGAGCAAGGCGAGGACCCTGCATATCTGGTGAGAGGCAGGAGGAGAGAGCATCAAACAGACAAAGAAGCACAAGGTGCAGTGATATGATTTTTACTTGCAAAATAAGCAGAGCATGACAGCTGCTTGGCCACTGCCAAGTGTAAGAAACAGAGCAGAAATGAACTGTAGGGCTTTGGAACTAAGTTAACCTGAGCCACTTGGTCATAGTGTTTCTTACTCCAGAAGCAAGAAAAGTGCACAAGGCTACTCTTATTTCCTGTTTGAAGAAATTCTAATTATTTAATTAATTGTAAAGTACTATTAAAGATGAAAAAAACTTCAGATGTGTGAGAAAATAATAAAATTGAACAGTTTCCCAGTTTGTCTATAGGGTTATTACAAACACTGGAAAGACTAGCTCATGGGTTGTACATATTGATTCCCTGCCAGTGTGTAAAAGTGCAGATGTAGACACCAGTGTAATAAATCTAGGTATCAGGGTGACACAAACCTATGTTCTGGAGCTGCACATCAGCTAGTGCAAATGTTGGTTGCAAAAAAAAAAAAAGAAAAAAAAGAGAGGAACCATGGTCAATAAATCATCACATTTAAGGAAACTTGCTCTCTCCAGAAAAGAAAGGGAGAAAGAGGAGGAGAGAGAGAAAGAAAGAAAGAATAATGCAATTTCAGTTAAAAGGTTTTATTCCTTCTACCACTATCTTCATTTTCATAGAACAGCAGATATATACATAGCTTTATGCATAAAGGTTCCAAGGTAATCCAAATGTTGAAGTTAAATCTGTAGGAAAAATCTGCTTAAGGATGTCTTTTGCTTTGAGAATATCCTCCCGATAAACCTCTTTGCTGGATGAAATATCTGTGTGATAAGGCCTGCTAACTGCAATGCACAACTTCTAATGAGCCAAGAAAAGATCATCATTTTCAGTATGCAGGTGGGAACTGAGGTGAAGGGAACAGAGATGACATCATGAGCAAAGAGACCAGATGCCCCTTCCTTAAATATGTGATGGTTTATTTCAAAGGTGGCCTGAGGAGGAAGTGTAGGGAGGGATTGAGGGGCATTGACCCATTATGGGGGAAAAATGGTTCAGTTCCCTGCTCTGCTCGGTCATATTCAACTCCCCGATGCTCTGTAACTACTTCAAAACAGGCCACAGATGCAGGTATCCCGGATCCTAAAGTGATGGTGATCAATTTTCTCTTCCTCACAGGGAGCTTTGAGTGTGCAAGAAATTAGAAAACAAAAATGATGAACAGGAAAAGAAATATATGTTATTGTTCCCGAGCAAAAGTGAAGAGTGTTTAGAAATGAGAGTAGGAAGTAATTTGTGTATTTAATCCATATCCATATCAATGATCTGTATCCATATACCATGTTAACAGTCCTAGAATACAGTCAAAGTTAGTTAGATCATTTTTTTTTTAATAAAAGGAAAAGGATACGGACATCAAGCTGTGTTTAAACTCATGGGGAAGAAGCACTCTGGCTCTGTCAGTGAGCCAGACAATTTTGGTTCTCACATCACTGCTCATACTGCTAGCTATTTTCTGAAGCAATCAGAAATGCTGTTGTACCATATTAGCTACTCAAGATAGACAGAGTCAGCTGGTTTCTAATTATAAGATACAGCTTCTTACTGGAAGAGGGAAATGAATTTCTCTCAAGCAACAAAACACTGGGCCTGATCTCTCCTGTTCTTTGTAGAGTCCAGGAAAGCACTTTTGCACAGATGAATGTTTTAGGCATGTCTTCCATTTATATTGAATTGATGTGGCATAATCCCATTAAACTCAGATTTGTTCTCATGGAAGTAAAATCAGAATTCTGCCCTCCATTGCTAATATTTTATGGGTTACTTATAAACTCATTTTGATCTCCAGGACACGTATCTTCTTTGCAAGTTAATGTGGCGTGTTTCAAGGATAAGTGAACAGAAGCATGATATTCACACATTTCTCCTGAGAGTTGCCATATCAAATAAGAAAATAAAGACCCGTCTCTTAGTCCTGAGGTCAGTGACAGGTAAATCATCAAGTTCAGCATTCCCTGCTCTTGTCCATGCTGTTTGTCTTTTGCAGAGCAAACTCATCTTGCAGAAGCGTCCCAGTGGATGTCCCTGAGAGTTGGATCTGATCCATAACTGCTTAAGCTACACCTGTGAATTAAAGCTGCTTTATACACAACCTCTAAAAGACACTAAACTGCAGGAATGCAAATAGATGATGGTGTATGATGACTCTAAATTACGGTAAAGTGATCCATGGAGGTGGAAAAAAACTGCTATCAAGAGAGTAAGTGAATGCCAAAGAAGACGTCAGTAACCCTGATTTATGTGCTTTGCTGATTTACAGCTCTTCTCCATGGGATGCAAAATACAGCTTTGGACTCAAGGGACCAAACCACCTGTACCCTGATATGCATAAATATGGGAATAACTGCCTTGGATTAGGTCAGTGCAGAACCTAGACTAGTATGCAGTTCAGCATTCCACACTCTGCAGCGGGCCTAGCTGGCCTTACTGGAATTCTCAAGGTAGTATCCACATACTCTCTCCTTCATACACAAAGATGTTTCAACACTCCAAGCAGTCCTTGGAGCTCCACTGTGGAGCAGGCAGAGGGCATCAAGCTCCTGAGGCTGATTTGACTTTGCATCTGGACAGCCTGCAGATAAGGCTATGCCCAAGAGAGTTTGAGCAGCCAGGCTAACTTCAAGATTTAAAAACTGCACTATCACCTGTTCATTAATAATCATATCTTGACGAACATGATAATACATGTGCTTTGACGGTGGCTGACAACATGCAAAACAGATTCATTGCCTACGTGTTCCTGTGCCAGAGTCTCTTGTGGCTCTCCATCCCACTACTTTGGGCCTCGGCTTGTCCACTGTGTGCCACAGCACATGGAAACCCTGTGTCGAGATAATCGCTTCCCCTTTACCAGGCAGCTGAGTTACGGCTATGGCAGAATGACCTCTAAAAGGAATTTATATCATCCCTTTCTCCACATCAGGCAATTTAAATGTTTCGCCTTGCCTAGTTTCACTTTTAGGATAAACCTTGCTGTTCCCTTCAATTTGTGCACAATGAATGTAGTAATGCATTTGGAGCCTACTTTATGCATATCATGCCTATCTCATTTCTTTCTTCCTCTAACAATCAGCCTATTTAAAAGACTTATAGCTAATGTTTGAGACTTTTCAAAAAAGCAGCGTATGCTCCTAATTTCCTCTAATAGTCCATTTTCATTCAATTTATCTAGTTTTCTCCATTCTCTGCAGACTAAAAGATTTCATTTATATTCAGGTTTTCCTTGTACAGAGAAGTTTATTGGTGGGGGGAGGATAATAACATCTTTTAACTTCAGGCAGTTTGTTTTAAAGAATTATTTCCATTAAAAGAAGAAGAGCACAAGTGTCTAAAAATTCTGTCTTATTTGTGCATCATTTAAATGAAGAAATGTCACTCTTCTATTATGTTAATGATTTTTAAAAAGGGGTGAAAAAATTGTACCTGTAAAGAGCAATCAAACATCTCTTCTTGCAACAGAAAAGACATCATTACAAAAAAGAAAAGAAGAGACAAGTATGTATTTAAATGAATGATCCAATGTGAGGATACATGAGAGTGATTTGTGTCTTCAAACTCTGCTGTCATTTAGGCTATGCCTGATGAGTATTTAATGAATGTTCACAGAAAAAAAAAAAAAGATCTACTCGTATTATTTTATTTGGGGACAGGAAGGCAATAGGCAAGAGCTATTTTTAAGGGACAGAACTTAATGTTTTTTCTTTCAGCTTGTAAATACATTGATACTTATAAATCCTTTCTAAGTGTACCATTGTAATTATAAATCTTTTAGCTATATTTTTCATTAGAGAGCATTAAGGTAAATATTCTTTCCAAGAAAAGATATATTTGGTATATAGGTTTTTAACGCTGACATTTAAGTACTCACTGCAGTGTTGCAGCTGTCCAATAACATTATTCTTATTATTTGTTACTTAGGATTTGTACTCCTGAATGAACTGTTCTTTTGCTTTAAAGCAACAAGAGCTTTGATTTACCAATTATACCTAGTGGGTTATTACCCAGCAGAGAAAGTGGAGCCTGCAGGAAACGGCATCCTGCCATTTTCTGATCTACTCTCCGCAGTCCTATAACCATTTACCAGGAGTACAGGTTATATCCCATCACCTTATCCAGGCCTAATGCAAGGGAATAGAAGATTGCTACACAGAGGCTTCCTCGGTGCTGAGTGTGCTCCAGCTGTAGGAGGACAGCTTGGCAAGAAGGCAGCCCTGGCACCCAGCCCACCTCCCTCTTTACTTCCACTTCCCCCTTTGGAGAACCCTGATCCCACCTCAGAAGGTGTTCTGCTTCCTTTGCAAAAGCAGACCCAAGCCTCTTTTACTGCCTGGATGACACGCAAAGTCACCAGGTGTCAAGGTTGGATAGTGGTGTTGTACAGTATAAAGAGTCCTTTGGTGGGAGCAGATTGCCACGTTAAGACTGCTAAAGATACAAGGACCTGTGTCAGCTGTTTATAGATTGAAAGTAAAACTTTTTTGTTTTGCCGTCTTAATGTGTACTGTTTGTTAGGTGTTTCACAGGAACCTGCCTTAGGAATCCTTAAGAATTAAATTTAGCAGCGCAGTAAAACATGCTTAGCTTTAAAGCACACACTCAGAGTGCAGAGGAACCAATCATGAGTAAAATGACTAACCTATTCTGAGCCCCCACTTACCACATTCAATGTCAGAAGACAATCTCCAACATGCACTGTGTGTTAATGATCATGGCTATATGTAAATGTAATACCATGAGCAGAACAGCATATCCTCAATTAATGTTGATATTATATCTTACTAGCTTTGATTAAATCACCTTGAGGCTGACCAAGGCGAACTGGAGGATGCTGAGCCTAAATGCAACTTCAACACAGCTTGTAAGAAAAGAGAAGAGTAAAGAAGCTTAATTACTGTGCTTTAATTTTCAGTTGCCATCCCTTCCAATACTGCAATTTCCATCTGCAGAGCCCTAAGTACTTTAGAAGTGAAATAGCATAACACTCATTTGACATGTAAGTAAAGCCAGAGCAAAATCGATCACTAGTACAAGGAAGAGAAGTGATTTATGAAAAGCAGCAGCAACCTGCTCACAACAGAGCACCCCCTCCCCAGATGTGCAGAGCAAGGGGGAAAACCTCCATGCTCATCCAGGAGCAAAGGAACCCTAAAAAAGAAATCAGTGAAACAAAGCTTTTTCAGGTAAATTTCTCTCAAAACTGATTTTCATAAGCTCAGTATTTGAGTTCTTAACAATTCTTTAGCACGGAAAAGTAAGCAAACCAAAAAAAGTCATCAAGACTTCTGGGAGAAGGACTGCCTAAAGTGGGAATGTCCTTCCACCTTTCACAAATCATCAGACCACCAGGGAGAGCAGAGGCTGTGGAGCCTTGTTTTGGAAATTGTTTTGTTCTCAGCTGCTAAGAAAACACAGATTTTATTCCAAACACTAAGTGCAGCTTTTAAATACAACTTGTTTCTTCGTATTACAACTCACACAGTCCCAGATGGTACCCTGTACGTTTTCATGCTACTTAAAATGCTAATGTATTCCAACTTCTTCAGATGTTGTTTAACACACACACGAGCGTGGTGTTCACCTTAAATGGGAGTGTGAATAAGGAGGAAAATCACACTCTGGAATCTTGTTTATATCGTTAAATGCTGCCACTAAATCCCTCCTACTCCGTCTACTCCCTTCCCCCCCAAGCAAGAAAGAAATGGAAGAATAACATCACATGGTTCAAGGCTCCTCTTTAGCAAGCTATAATTTAACCTCAGGTTATCTTGACATTCGCATGCTGAAGGGAACACTTAGTGCATGTCATTGTGTGAGAACAGCTAAATGAGAACAAAAATATAGAGAAAGAGGTCAGAAAGGAAAGAATAATACTGTAAGCAATTTACACAGCACTGCATGTGAAGATTTTGTAACAGGTTGTGATGTGTCAATACATTTCCTCAGGACACCTCACGTTTGGAGAAATTCTAAAATGGAGCACTACCTACAGGTAAACCTGCAAGTATTTGGGAAACTGCAGATGAAAGGTATATGAATACCCACTCAACATACGAATGATCAGCTAAGGGACGGAAGCAACTTCATTTCCCACTTTCTACAGACCTCACATTTCTGAAAGCCATCACACCTTTTGGGGCTTCTGACCAGGGTACTCCTCACTTACACATCCAAACTTCCCCCATCAACATCACATTGATATCACAAATGTAGATAATACAGATATTGCATTGGTAGAATATTTTGGCAATGGTCAGTGGTTTCACTTTTCTACCCCCAGTACCTCTCTTTCTAGGAGAAAATGACTGCAAATGAATAAATACTGAATTGGTGAACAGTTACAAACACCACTGCCATTTGCTAGGTACGGCCTATGCAAATATGGCATTAGGAGAGCTGAGATGGTAATCAAGAGCATAAAGAGCTCCTAATCAGTTACAGACCTTGCAGATTACAAGGAATTGTACAATAGCAAAACATCCCCACAATCTGTCACTTTGTAATGACTCTTCCCACCACACTTCCAATGCATATAAACCTTTTTGATGTTTGGAGGGACATTCATGGGATGGCGCTGAAGTGGTGTGCAACAAGACATCATCAGCAAACCCTGATTCCATGACATTCATTAACATGTAATTTGTGAGAAACAACAGGGTATTTTCCCTCTGCTCTTCTTGGACTCATCTGTGAGAATAAATGTGCAGCAATCATCATGGGTTGTAGTCTGATGATTTCTTCAGCTTTTGTTTGACATGCTGAGGAAGACAATACAAGAGATAGCAAGTGATGATAGGTAGGCTGTCTGTAAAGGATGACTGTATTAAAAAAAAAAAAAAAGTCAGGTAATTATTTTCTGTGTTCTTTATAGCCTCCCAGGAGTAACAGACAGACACTCCCCCTCACACACACTCTAATATTTCACCTATCAAGGACATAACCCAGGTTATTTACAGACTGTAATGAGAGTGCCCGCTTTGATGTCACCATAAATAAGCAGGTAAAACTGCTGAGTTTCAAGAAACTCGTCTTGATTGCCTTCAAGATATTATTATTTTAATAAAAAAGAATGGCATGTATAATGATTAAATTTATACAAGTGCACAGCCAGGTTCCACTCAAGGAGAAGTCCACAGGCCTTCCTGTACAGATTGTGCCTTAGAAAACTGGTCCCTGATTTTCTGTAAAAAGTGGATGTTTGCTCCAATGACATAAGGAAACTCTTCCTAGAGGCAGTTTGAAAGCCAAAGGTCATCTTGTCATGATGGATTTCAGTAATTTAGGGTTTTGATACTCCTCAGATAAGAAAACCCATATCAGATGCTCTGCATTGTATGAGCCATAGAAATGATATAGCTTTCTTAACAGCATTAGCTTTTCTTGGTAAAACCTGGTCACCTGTATAGACATTTTGATATATAATTTAGGATTACCTTATCATTCAAGATGCAATCATTTTTCCACTGGATGAATGAATGATGTTGGATTTGAAGAAAAGATTATCCGAATCTAAACAAATTATCAACAACAACAATAACCCTCAAAGCCGCCAACCAAGCCATTTCATCATTATTATTTTTTCTCTCAACAACTTTCATAAGTTACTCCTGTTCTAGGTGCAGGAGTCTTGATATATTTTCACATAATTTTCAAATCTATGAGATTCAGGAAAAATAGTTGCATTTTGCAGGGCTTTGCTAAGCTGGTGGAATTTAGAGACTAATCTATTCCTACTACCAGAAAACATCATCTTATTTTAAATCTAGTGTTGAGCATCTTGAACTTTAGGAAGGCCTGAATACAAAGACTCTTCTACATTACCATGTAATCCAGTGCATCACGAGCAGGTCTGGAATTTGTCTGATCTCTCATTGGCACTTATTTAGATATGACAAAAATCCAAAGGGATCTATTTTCATCCATTGACTATAGGTGGAGATTATCACAACCTGTTCAGACTTGGGTATGTAATCTGTAAAAATTCATTTTAGAATGGGGAAATGCTAATTTTCCACATATTTCTCCTTGTTTCTTACAAAAGCTATAATTTGATGAAGTACACAGATTCACTAGTTAAATAATGAGAACATCATAATTTTTGGGGGGGTGGTTTTACACAAAATCAAGTTCTATGCAAGGACCAAACATGGAAAACTGAAAATGACTTTTTGAGATGGAGAAGCTCTCAGAGATATTGCTCAGAGACTGAACAATAGGAAGAAAAAGAGCTGTGTTTCATATCAATGCATACCTGCTCAAAACATCTTTGTGTAATCACCATCCTTTGAGACAGGAATTGCTAAGAGTGATTTTGTTGTGCCAGGAAGCCTGTTTGATTAACATCGTCATGTCATTCTTCTTAACAAGGGTTTGAACTACTGCTCCTCCTTCTTAGGGGAATTCTTTTATTACAAGCATAGAGGAGATTCTGAGGTTTGGGAGAATTAGAGAGGAAATCTCCACTCTGCAACTTCAAAGGGCGGCATTCTGACACAAGAGCAGGAGGAGACCATGGGTCCTAACACATGTCTTTCCACCTTCTAGAGATTAGGCAGGTTTAATGTTTACATATTTTTTTTTAAATTTTTCTTTTTGTTCTTTGCTTTTCAAAAGCAGTAAGTAGCAGACACAAAATAGAGAGCTTTCAAATCTGCTTCTCAAAAGCTCCTGTGACCCTCCTATTCTATGGGAATAAACATACTCAAATATATTCACTCTGAAATTCCATCCACTCCTGGTTCTCATACAAGGCATGGTCATCTTCTGCCATCCATTAGGTTTACATAAGATCATAACTTATTTACATTCAAACATTAAGTTGTTTAATAGTGCCTATCACCTTCCTCTCCACTGGTGTCCTTACTCTCTTCCTTCAATGAAGCCTTCCATGAACATGTGTTCCTGTAAATAGCTCTGCTCCTCACAGAAATTTCTGAAAAAGTACTTGAAATTATCGGCCTAATTTTTATTCATGGCCTAGCATCCAATCTTCAGCAGAATTCCAGGTAAAAAAATCATTGGAGAGTTTTTACATGTCTCTTATGTTCAGGACAATATAAAATTTGGAGAAATTTTTTGATTAAAGAGGGTTTTCTGTTCTGACTCAGTCTTCTTAGAGGTTTTGCTAAAAATTATTGACCCTATTAATCCCTTGCTGAGTACAGTCTTTAATTGCTCTCTAGTACTCGCAGAATGAGTTGTTAAACCTCTGTTCCTTGCCATCCCATAAAATCCAGACATCAAAACCAAAGTGTAACAGGTCTGCAGTCAGGCACTCTGAGAACAGAGTACAAAAATTCTCATGGTAGTCTCTGAACAAGTTGTTTCTTTTTCTTTTGGGGATTTTTTTTTCAATGGAAACCATCTGCTCCTCACTTTTTTTTTTTTTATTAACAGTAAAAAGAAAAAAATCTCTCAAAATACTCTGAATAACTCATCAGAAATGCAGAACCTTCAAAAAGCACTTGTAGTTCAGTCAGGTTGCTCGTGCCCATCTTGCTAATTATGCACCAGCAGAATTCAGACCTGAGCATATGCTGAAAATGTAATTCTTGAAAGACTCAGCTTCAGTTTTGGACACCTGTTTTCCCAGCTGACCACTTTCGTCCTCATGTCTTGTGTTGTTGACACTTTCTCCAGCTCTTATTACTTCGTTAGGTGATACGTGCTATGTTGTGAAGCCTTTTTCAACATGGAAAAAGCTATCCCAAAACACATGGATTTTCCTAAGTCTGCTCTTAATCATACACTAAACAGATGAACTGAAGAACTGAATGTGAGCCAAACCCTGCTGGAGAAAGAATGTATGAGCAGCTTCTCTACATGACACCAGAAACAGACCAAACTGGAAGCAGGCATCAATCTCATGACCTTTACATTTTAACGTAACTCTTCTACTGCTAAACTGGAGAGAGCCACCCTGACCAGCCATAACTTGCTCTGTCTGACATCTGACATCTGAGAGGGAGTTCATATAGTGCCTGTCTTAGCCACAACCCAGGTTTATTTCAGGGTGAGATCTGAGGCGGCATCAGACACCAACCTTGGTTGGTATCTGGAAATACACCTGAAGGTCTCTTTATCTACAGCCTCTCCGCTTGAATGTGTTCATGTTGTCCAAAGGTGTGTTACATTGGCTTGCTGTGCAATTTCTTGAGCAAAGCGGTACAACATCTAGAATTGTGGAGATCACTTGACACATGCACCATGTGGTGCATGTGTGGAAGATCCAAATCTTCCAGAATAATTCAAATAGTAATTCAGTATAAATTAATTCTCACGCTGAGGCCAATAGGTCAAAGGAGCAAATGGAGTTGAACATCCATGAACCACAGATAGACGACCATTGCCTTTAGCAGTCACTGAGCTACAAGTGTGGCACAATATTGCAAAGAATATTTATAGCACAGAGATATTTTGACACCATAACTGTGCGCCTAGCTCTGCATTTTAACAAACAAAGAGGACAGATTAGAGTCAGCAGATAAATGACTGACAGAAAGAGCGTCCTTATGGCAGTGCAGTAGCTTGCGTAGTAACAGTAGCGAAGATACAACGGCACAGGCCAGCTCCCAGTTATCAAGGACCTGAGGTGATCTGGCAGAGCTGGAGCTGTCCTTCTTTAGCACCACACATTAATGCTAGCGGCAATATTGCTTTCTTTTACACTTGCCTGCATCCTTTTTTCTGGATAGGGTAATCCTGCAACTTCATTGTAATGCTTGGACCTGTGCACCTGAAAATGATGCACCTACATTTCTCAATGACTTTTCTGAGGCATAAAAAACATGTGCTGTTTAGAGACTGCTTCAAAGTTGAAGATCACTTCATGTTCAGCACGTTTCTGCTTGCTGATGGCACTACACTACAGTAATATAATTCTGCCTCAGATAGATAGTGTTGCTGACAGAGTCATGCCAGAGCTTTGCAGCCTCTTTTTCTCTGGGTTTGATGAAGGTTAGAGCTGGGCTCCCTCTCTTTCATATGTTACACAACCCAGCGCTGATGACCACATTTTCCTGTGGCAGAGTTACCTGAACAGGAGAGACAGCAGCCCAGACATTACTTGATGCATCCATCACCTCCCAGAGATGCTGCTGAGCATATTCAGCACATACGCTGGTGAGTAGCTCCCCCAGACAGTGGGCATTTTTGATGCATCTCCATCCTTAGATTCTGATACATTTTGGGTTTTTTTCAGCAGGGGCATTGACCTAAAATATTGCTTTGCCTGCTCCCCCCAATTTTTGTGCAGGAGGAGCCATTTTGTAAGGTGACAACAAAAAAGCAGTAATCTTACCAATTCTGAAATGGGTTATAAGGAGCACCGTGGAGCAAGCTAGAACAAGGATAGAAATGAGACAAGGTGACTTTTCAGTTGTATCATTTCATAGACCCAAACTTCCTTCCTTCCATGCAGGGACTCTAGCTACAACTACTGCTGTGATGTGATTTAATGGAATTAAATGATTGCAGAGCCACTTGACACCGAGGCGTGGAACTGCAGGTGGAGATAGCTGGCTATTGCCTCCAGCCCAGTCCTGCAAAGAGAGTGTGTGATCCATTGACGACTAGATTCAGAATTTATTACCCAGCAAAGGTGGGTCCAGATGTATGAATAGTTTGAATGGAGCTATAAATATTATCCATTTCTATCCAATTCCAGGATTCCCTTATCTTTGGTCATTGGAAAAGGAATTTGCAGAATGAGAAATTGATTTCTTCTTCACTTTTGCCACGTATAAAGAAAAGAAATGTTTGGCAGTATTTGCGAATGTCTTCCTAGCCTACCCAGATCCAAGAGAGATAATGAGCTTTCCCAGGCAGCTGGTAATTCCCTCTTATGCTTTCTCTCTTTTTATTTTCCTTAAATGCAAGTCTTGCTGCAGCTCACAGAAGATTAAGGTCCTCAACCTGATACTAAGCTACACAACACTCACAGAAAATACAGTAGGAAAAAATTCTTTCTTCTTTTTCATTCCTATTAAATACCATTACTTAATTTAGAATGCGTATCAATATATTAATAAGAAAAGCATATTTTTAATGTCATCTGTACAATCACCCTCCTAGATTGATTCTACCTTGAACTCATTGTATTATTGCTAATGACTGAAAGCTCACATTGTAATATATCAACCAAAGTCTGTCTCAAAGAACTTTCTAATTAGTACTACTAATCACTTATTCCTTCGCAGGGAGACTAATGCATTACTACAAAGACTTGTGAAATACATCCAACAACATATACGTCTTGTTAAAATGACACTCAGGAGATACCATTACCCACATCCGTCAATGACACTTAATCCATCACATGGAAATACTGCTTAAATACTGCTACCACAGTCAGCTGAGTACAGGGATCTTCAGTAAGGACTGCTAGGCACAATGTTTCTTGCTTATGACTTTGGCAAGCAGCCAACTCTCTTACATCATATAGTAATTAATGTACCCTTACTTAGATAACAAGAAGTTAGAGAGGCAAGTGGAAAGTAGCAGCAGAGTGGGACAACTGACAAAATTAGCTGCAGGAAATCTGTTTTGTAATAAAACTGATTGATAATAAAATTGAAATGTCATTTAAATGCACAATTTCCATGGGGAATAAGTTTTTATGTCTGTGTGCATCTTTAAGGCAAAGAGGTTTATTTTTCCCTTCCCCAAGACTTCTTTCATTTAAATGGGTTTATGGAAGCCCCAAAGAATGTACACATCTTAAAATCCAGGCAAAACATTTTGCATTTTACGTGCAACATTTTTTTTTCTTTTGTTTTTTCCTTTTCTTTTGAATTCAGGATGATTCAAAATACTGCAGTCATTTAGTTGCAATATTTAGATGACATGAGTGCAGATGATTAACAATATACATAAAAAAGAATAAATCAAGTTATTTTTAAGTGGAAGAAAAAATCCTATTTAAAATTGATAGATTACTGGTGGAATATGATTTAAAATGAATCTTACTGATTACTTTTCCCTTGTGTTTGCATACAGACCCAGCAATAAAGTCAACTTTACATATACAAAGGCACATATACTGAAAAATCTCTAGAGTTAACAGGATACATTGCGAAGTTCTTCCTACTGAAGTAATTTAAAAAGAAATGCAGATACTTTTTATATGGCAATCATGAGAAAATCTAGCATGCCTTGAAATCAGAGTGGGTTAGGAAGCGAAATGAACAAAATAGATAAATAAAAACAGGCTTAGTATTCGAACCAGAACAAGACTTTTCCCAGGCAGCTTAAAGGGGAAATCTTATTGGCAGGAGCCAGGTAGGGTTAGATCACAGAGGAAAGACATGTTTTTCATCCTTTAAGGCCAGGAGAATTCCTAAAGATCCCTTCTGACCAGATCTCAGCATGTAATCTCTCTGCGCACTTGGATTTTTCTTTTTTTTTATTATTATTTCTATTTCTTTCTAGTAATAGTTAGATTGTTTGTACTATTAGTTTCTCTATTCTGTTTAGAAGATAGTGGTGCGTGGTTTTCCTTCCCAGTGAAAGGAGAAAATGTTGTGAACCATACAAAAAGATGCTGAGCTGGTCTGTGGTCATGTAGGGATGAATGTGACCTCCTCAGTGTCATCCTGGTATAAATAGGACGCTTCAAATTAGAAGTCAGTACAGTTCATGGCACCTATAAGAATGAAATGCAAAGAACTCCTCACTAACAAAACTCTTCCACTGTGTAAGTCGAGGGCCCAAAAAAGTCTAATTCCTGCTCATGATATCTCAAGAGGCTGCAAAAAGTCTCTCGTGCAAGAGTGCTCCAGGGATTGCAAAACAACAACAATGAATCTACAAAGAAGTGAGGCTTAAGAAAATCAAAATGTGAGTATTACAAAGAAAGGCTTTGCAGATCTGCATCTGACAACACCGCCAATGCTCTCCCAATGGGAAGATTCAGCTGCAGTGTGCAGACTGTATGGTGAAAGCAGCCCATCACAAGCATTCCAGTTATTTTAATTATTTCCACAGCTGCAGGGATGAATCTGTAAAATGATGAAGATAAAACAGCAGACACGGGATGTACAAAATCAACAGTAACTACCACAGATGGATGAGAGGATAGTAACTCTGCATTTTTGTTCTTTCCTGTGATGCCACGACCAGACAGGACCAAGCTTAGCCCTTCAAAGATATTGGGAAGTTGCTTAAGTTTTCTGTTAATTCCTCTCATTTAACAGCAGTTCAATCCCACCAAAATTACCATAGCTTCTCTCATTATACTGTAGAGCAGTAATTTCATGAAGTGAGATTAAAGATACTGGTTTTGCTCACTTCAGGGATAATTTAAGAGAACCCTGACCTGGGACCAAGCCACATGGCCGCTTTCCTTGTGTCTTTAGAGCAGACATAAATTTTCCCTCTATCCTCCGCCATTGTGTGCAGACTTTGTGTGCATTTAGAGCAAACAAAAAGGGGAACAGATTCACATACAGATAGGCAGACCTGAAAGAATGCAGAGAAAAGACGTTCTCTCTTCCTAATTAAAGCTGAAACTCACTTCCCATTATGAGCCTAATTGCATTTCAAACAGATGCACTTTCAGTCTGCAACTGTTCTGGCATTGTGAAAAACTGAATGAAGATTGTCTTCAGCTACATAAAGGTTAGACTAGAGCCAGGCATCTTTGCAGGAAATTTCTCTGAGCATCCTCCAGCCTGACAAGGGAAAACATCAGTGAACAGCCTTTTTTACATCAGATACATGTGCACCTGAGATAAGTCAAAATCTCTGTAATTCTCTTATTTTAATTGTGCTAAAACTTCAGATGGAGGTGGGAAAGAGAAGGCACTGATAAGAATCGTAAGGCAATTGCTCACAGGATGAAATAGCCACACAAGAAATCCCTATTTCCCTTTAAAGTGGATGAGTTTAAGAAATGTAAAGAAAAGCTGTGCAAAAAGTACAAAGAGCCAAACCCTCAAGGCCCATATGAACTAATTCTGAGGAAATTATGGATCCGGTCTTTCAATCAAGAAGCATATTGACTGGAAGATTTTGAGAAAGCTCTTGAGGAGTTCTTTCAGCAATGCACCTGGAAAGAATACATTTTAACCAGAGCTGGTGCTGTCAGATACTGCCAAATGCCGCTTTCTGGTACTCTGCTCTCTCATGCTGCTGTAAATTGGGTTATCACCCCTGAAAATAAATGGTTTTATGCAAAAATAAAATAATTGGGAAGAATTAGTAAGGGGTTTTAAATCTACCTGGATACTGTTGGAAATACACTTGTACTTTGTCTGTCCAGTCCCTTCACTTTGCGTATTTTAAATACTGTACCACACAGACTCTCATGTTCACAGCACTGCAAACTGGAAGTGAATGGCTGTGAATGGAGGGAATGGACAAACAGCCTTACTGTCTCAAAATACCACAAATGCAGAGGAGTTATTCAAGATGGCTAGAAATCCATGAAAACTTTGCTGAGAGGAAATGATAAGAAGACCTGTTTTCAAAAGAGGATGCATTTCAAGTGGACTTGAAATTTGCTTCTGATTCACTTTTGCATACTCTTTAAAATGTGCCTTTTTCACAGGCTTACATCAAGATGGCCCCTGCTATACACGTTCATGTATCATGGAAATAGAGGAACGCTATCATGGAAATAGAGGGTTCAATACATTTCCTCTTAGTAACCTCCCACTGATCCCTGGAGGGTGTTTATGCATTCAATAAATGTACCCTGAGGTGGTTATCAAGATGGGGAATAATTACGAGTAGCATCTTCAAAGATCCTGACAACAATTCTGAGGCTGAATTAAGCAAGATAATTCAAGGAACAATGTGTTATTTTTAGCATCATTAATCTTCAGACATTACAAACTGACTCCATATAATATATTTCAACAGAGTTATGCAAATACACATCAAATGCAAGTGCAGATCAGATAAATTTGGGGTGGGGAGTTGAGAGAGCATGTGCTCTGTAATCTGAAATGTCTATTAAAACAAACGCTTTTAGACAAACAAAAGCTTATGGTACTCATCTAATATGATATAACTCATCTTATATGATATGATATGATATGATATATGATATAACCCTTCTGCTTGGGGACTGAAGCTACTTGGGCCATGCCCTTAACAAGCCCTGGAGGAAGAGGGAAGCTTCTGAGTATCCTTACAAACGCAGTCACTTCCTCTGCAAATACGAATCTGAGGAGATTTATGCAGGATGTGATGGGCCACACTGTTTTGCCACTGGTCTAATTGTGTTCTGAAGATGTCTCTCTTAAAATTCATTTCTTGCATTGTGGAACACTTACTGGTGTGTTTTTTGCAGTGATTTCAGCAGTCACATTGTTAGATGGGTATAGATAGATAGATGCTGTCTAATTCTACACCTGAAGTTATACTGCAGCCAATATGAGATCTAGCCAGTTTTATAATTCCACCCGTATGTTATAAGGATTTGCCACATATTTTAACGTAAGTGCTACATATGTCATCAACTTTGTGGTAAATATGTCTATTTTTCCTCCTGGAATTACAGAAGGGAGAAGTTAGTGTCTGGTACATTCCATTATTTATTGTCTCAATTCAGTGCAATTCAATATATTGTGTTAATTTCCTTTTCCTTTTTTAAAAGAAATAATAATCTGTCATTGAGGTTGTAACAGCTCCAATGTTAATGGAATTGTATGAGACAATGTCATTGAAATTGGATCGGTCCAAATGGAATCATTACTGTTCGTCCATTGAGATCTTAATGGCTCCATCAATCGACATGTATAGGACAGAGCCCAAGGTGTTTTGAGGAAGCTTTGAGGTGCATCTAAGTGTGCTGAGGCTTTGTGCACCTGGGAAGCACAATAACAGGAAATCAAGAGTACAGTTCCAAAATCTCCTAGAGACTCATTATCTGCAGATCTCACACACTGGAGGCTCCTTTAGAGCCAGCATGGCCTGCCATATGAATGTATATAGTTTGTGAGTCACTGAAATAGTAGGTAGGTTTAAAGCTGCACCTATGTGTATTTAGGGATCATTCATCCACAGATCTAAATCTCTGTGGTGGCTTGGGGTGCTTAGAAGTTGCTTAGGAAGTTTTTTAGTAAATTGAAACACATATCTAGTAGTTTATTTCCTCTGTTTAGTATTTCACTCTTTTTAATATTGCTACAAATTCCAGCAGGCGCTATTTTTCAGTATTATTTCCCAAGCTTGAGTATGTTCATATTTTTATGTAGAAGGAACACAGTAAAAACACCTGAACTCAGGGAATTTTCTGCCTTTGTGTTCTGAGTGATGACTGCAAAAGAAACAACTTTTCTATGTTTTTATATGTTGTCCATGGGAACTGAATAACATAGGCCTTTGGGAAATTTCCAGGACGTATGAGTTGGACAGAGAAGTGTATGAACCAGTCCCGATACATCTATCTGTGGCATGGTTTTGCTCTCATAGAAAGAAGACCGATTGCTGGGAAGTGCAGACTGACTCCTCTACCTCTTTAATGGAGTTATAGGCAATGTTTGAGGTTCACCAAAAAGAGCTTTTTGCTATAAATTTAATCCTATTTTCAGTACTATTTCTAGAGAGCTGCAAAACCAGTCTTTGGTCTTGTCAGCCTTTCTTAAAGAGTTATGAGTGATTTCTTTCTTCATGAAATGCAGGAGATTTCTCCATGAGGAATGAACATGGGCATCCCCAGTAGTGCCTGGTGGGAATTCCCTTGGCTGATTACATCATTGTCTTCCTCAGCAGTTTTGGTCATGTTTCTGTAGCAGTTTGAAAAGTCATGAGAGCTATGTGTGAAGTGATATATTTGGGGCTAAAAATAATCAAAATTTTATTCACTGAGACAAATTTTCAGTTTCAAGAAAATTAAATTTTTAAAAAATAAGTTTAGCTTGATTTTTCTGTCAATATTATAAATTCCCAAGTTGTATTCCCTTAGTGTAGGATATCATCCCACCTCTCTTCCTTAGAAATACAAGAAATGTAATCTTTAAATTATGACACTGTCACCTTGCAGTCTTAGTGCTCTCAGTGTCTTGTCTTCCTCTTTTGGACTGAAAAATAAAGCAGGTAATAAAGGCAGGAGAAGAGTGTTGGAGTGAAAATTTTGAGAGACAAAAACAAAAAGCTCCTATTTTTTGATTTTTTCTTATTCTTTCCACACAGTTGATTTGCCATAGTGATTAGGTCTCATGTTAATTCTTACTATTAATTTCTTTGCTTTCCACTTGCCTAGTGTCAGGGAAAAATGCATTTTTTTTTTCCAAGGACAGATGTGATACAGGTCCACACGCTCAGCTGGTTCCATCTGTCCACATAAGCCAAATATTTCCAAACCTCCACACTGCAGGCAGAAGGGTTGTGCACTGCAGTGCATCAAAATCCCGGTGGTTTGTTCTGTGTTTTCCACTACCCAATAATCACTCTGCATCAAATCCCACATCCTGTCTTTTTGCTATCCAATAAAGAAGGGAATGAACTGGGCTTTACATATGACTGTAAATACCTGTGATCAAAAGGAATTCCACTTTACTCTCTAAAGTAGACTTATCATGTGTATATCTTGTCAGTCAGCATTATGGTACATCAAGGATAAAGCTTATGTTCTTACACTGACGTCTTAAGAGAGCATATGTAAATCTCCTTGTATGGCTGGCCTAGAAAGCAGGCATTAAGTAAGCATTTTTTTTTTCACTCCTATGCAGCTGTCACTGCTGTTTCCAATGCTCCATTTGTAGTTCATTGCTTGATGGTATTCTCTTGAGTCTTAGACTGACCAAAAAGGACAAGACAAATAACTTGAAAATTAAAAACACATGAATTCTAGCATCTTGGTATGTGGTCTGACACCATGATAGCATCTTCAATCCTATGCAGCTAATAAAGCCAACATTATTGTTGGCAAAGCTTCAGGAACAAAGCACAGACAATAAAGGGGCTTTATTCCCATTTAACTCACAAATGTAAAAGAAAATTCACCTTCTCTGTCATCCTGTTTAAAGGGGAACATTGCCTGGTGTGCATGTGTGAGAAAAAATGAGAGAGCGTGCAAGACATAAAATCTGAAAGGCTGTTTTGGAAACTAACTTTTCATCTAAAAAAAAAAAAAGAAAAAATGCAGTATGAAAGCAAACTTTCTGGCTGGAAATGCTGTTGCCAGGTCTTGTGAGGGTTGTGGTCCAAGTGCCATGTGTACCCATTTGGCTGTATAAAGATGCTTGTTTTCTCAATCAGCTTCTGCCACCCATGAGCCATCACAGCCTTCTAGTTTGATGACTGAGTGCATTGTGGGAGTTCAGCTCATGTGCTCGGTCTTGGGCAGCAAACATGGATTAAAATAATTCTGCTTTCAGCAGAAATTTCTCAGTTTCTTCGCAGAGTTCAATGGGATTTTTCTGATGCGTCAATTTTACTCATGTAATTGAGTTGACTGTTAAGCATACAAAAAGGAAAAGGAGGCCCCTTGTTGCTTCTAAGCCAAATTTCCTCATTTTTGCTTCCCCAGTTACTTCCCAGACAAGGCATAATTAAGCAGTTTTGTTTCTCATGATATTAAAACTAAAGATAAAGCCATTTCAGCATTTTCTAGACATTTTTAGGAATATCAACAATTCACTGGTAACAACTGAGAGACTGAGAACAGATGGTATGTGATTCTAGATTCTGCCCCATTCCTATAAATGTATTAATTTACTATTGAAACAAAGTAGGTTTTTATGTCATTCATGAAAGGAGAGGATGACGTGAAAAAGATTGATCAGTGATGATAACGTGTTTTTTTTTTCTCTTTTCTTTCTTTCTTTCTTTTTCTTTTCTTTTTTTTTTTTTTTTTTTTGATAAATGCAACTTTCCACAAGTTTCACATTGCTACATTCACCAGATCTGCAACATAGGTAACTACAAGTTCTTTTCTATGGTAATCAAGCTGCTACCTTAGTAACACCGTATATAAGTCAAAATATTAATCAGTAAGCCTTTCTTTATTTCAATATGTTCTCCTTCAGAAGTAATCCAACTGGAGCCTTTTCAACCGCATTCTAATTTATGAGCCAGCTGGAGCACAATACATTTTTAATAAAAATTAGGTACAAGCAGATACAGGGGATTAATAGTTGTATTATAATTTTATAGTTTTCAATATACTCTGCCATAGAAAAGACAATCAAATATGGGGTCCATCACAAGGATATAAAATGCGGTATTTATTTTTAATGGAAAGAGAATTTCATGAATTACTGAGCCATGAAGAACTGATGAATGCACTCACTGGGCAAAACAAAGGACAACTGGAGAGAATAGGTTTTTAAAACAAAAGATCACTACTGTTTATTTGGGATGTGGACACCTCTGAGTGTGCTTGAAATCTCAGCTCTTTCAGTTTGCTCGAATTCAAAACTAACCTCCTCAGTAGCCTATATGGGATTTTTTTCATGTGTTTCTGACATACACTAATTAACAATTTATTACACAGGGGAAAATAGGAGTAAAAACAGTGTTTGTAAATTGATTAAACCATTAGAAGAATTATATCTTTCTCAGATCTACTTTAAGCTATATTGATAGGACTGAGAAGTGGAAGTGAAGTAGCTATGAATTTTGCAATCCTTGCAAACTTTTAAAATATGCATTCCAGAAGTTAATATATCATTGTACATGTCTTTCCGCAAACAGCTAGTAAATAACAACTTTGTACAGTTCCTACAGTCTTAGCAACTCTGCGTAGCAAGAATTTTCCCTTGCTTGCTTGCTAAATCCTGAAGTTCTTGCTGTAATATTGCTGCGAGTAACATTAAATCTTTCTTAAACTTATCAGCTGATGTCTTCTTGATCCAAGCACCTTCCAGTTATATGGTGAACTTACTGAAGAATTGCTCATTGTTCAGCATTTAATCTCAAATATGATCTGGCAGTTGAACCCAAGTACATCAAAGATAGTTCCCAGCAAGAAAAACAAATCTTTCAGAAATGGGCAGCTTTCTTCCTCAGCAATGCTAATTATGCTGCAGCAAACTCTTAAATTTCATATACGCTGTTACTCTCCAGGGCTGCGGTGTAACATGAAATTGCTTTGATGGGCATCCCAATGATATAATTTTTTTTCTTTTTTTTTTTTTTTCCTTTGGAAAATGAAATGAATGGGTAACAGAGGGCAGGAAATCTTCAAATACGGCATGCCAACAATGAAATCTTTGAAGAGGTACATACTGGCAATGTAAAATCTCCACTGGGACCATGCCTTCATCAATTCAAAAGGGAGACTCTGAAAGCTTTGAAGAAGCCCCCTCCTTCTGAAGAGATGGGAAATCTTTGAAGTTATTAAGCACGCATTAATCATTTTAGATAGGTAAATTCTGGAATAAAGCTCACCCCAACCTGTAGTATTCTTTCTCAGTGCTTTACCAAGTAAATCATGCAGAAACTTTTACCGTGGAAAAAACTGCCTAATATGCCATGTGTTATGCTTTTGGAGACAGGATCTGACAGCGCAGAGTTTTAGCTAGATCTCTACGGTTGACCACAGGTGCACTCCTAGTTTAGAAGATATATAGTATGCTGTAAAATATCCCTCTTTTTTATGCTCTCTTATTCACATTTTGCACACACCTTCATTTTTTGGAGCGGTTGGCAATATGGTTTTGCCCATGCGAAGGCCTGTGCTCTGCCAGCTTGGCTTTGCAGTGGTTAATGATGGGAAAAACCCAGGGAAAGCCCAGGCACATCTCTTCAGTGCCAAGTACACTCAGTTACATACAAGGCCTAACTTCAATGAAGACCTCTCAGTCCCACTGCCAAGGCTTGCACGAAGGAGGGCAACCTGGGGCTAAATACATTCAGAATAAATCCTTGGCTCCCATAGTTTAATGGAAAAGGGAAACCAAGAGCTGGTTGCAAATGCTGAAGAGAAAAGTATTTAACTTCATCCCTTAGTAACATACTAAGACTATTCCTTGTAGACAAACTGGGATATGTAAGTCAACTATGTTCCTCTCATCAGAGACATTGTGATTCTGAGATGTTAATCCATCCATTTTAAGTGAAGTTGCTATAACTTTTCATGGCAATGGCCTTTCAGTGCCCATGTGTTCTGCAGCCAAAAAGAAGTGCTAAAATGGTCATAAATGATCCATAACCTCTATTCTCTGCCTTTTCTTTCTACTCAGTGAGAGTCTGAAGTGATGGAGCTTCAGTAGAAGATCCTTCCTCACATTAGGTTTGAAGCAAACAGATTCAAAGAGCAATGATGTACCAAGCGCAGGATCCAATCTGATATTAGGACTTGTAAAGGCAGATGTGTACTTATATCTAAACATCTATTAAGATGATCTGCGTAGCTGGGGAGACAGCTGCATCAATGCAAACACCTAGGAACACTTGGGACATCACAAGGTACCCAAGGAATCTGCAAGGGTGGAAAGGAAAAATGACCTGTCTCTTCATGTAGCAGCAACTGGAGGCCAAGCAGACCTGGGAGTCATTCTGGTTTGCCCACGCACAGGACCAATCTAAAGTGCCAAGGGGACAAAGATGTTTTCACCTTTTCTCCCTAGTCCCTTTTCCACACTTTTTGGCAGACGGGGAATAGGATCAGGACTGGTATCCCTTGCCTTCTTCTTCCACATTGTCTAAGTATATATTGAAGAGATGTTGCTCTGCAGCAGAAGTCTGACTGGCTCAGCAAGAAATCTGACTGAGAAAACTGTTTCTAGCCCTCCCTCTGAGGAGGCTGAAAGGGTGAATTCTTAGTATCCATCTTCAGTGTTCCCAAAATAGCAGGAAAGTTGCTCTCTGGCATCATACAGTCAAGGCAGACCACGACCCTTGAAAAGCAGAAATTGATATCAGAGACAAACTCAGTGGTCCTACTAATAGCCTAATCATCGTTTTGAAACTTCCTAGTGGGACAATATTGTCAGCTCTAAGAGAGAAAAAGTACATGCCAAATTATGCAACCATTGATTATCCTCTTGTGGCCAGTCCGAAGAGCATTATTAGCAGACGCACTAGTCATTGGCTTCTCAGCACATCAAACTTGTAGAGACAAAAGAGAGGAAATTAGTGGGGAAATAGAATGCCTGGATGGGAAAGCCTGTAGACATTATAGACAAGGCATAGTTTTCGTGAGTTATATTTTACATGTGGTCTATTTGGGTCCTGGGGTGTTTTGCACCAAGCCAAAAGCCAAAGCCAAAAGACACAGATTCAATCACAAGGGTTCCTTGTAGTGATTGCACAGCACTCTGTGCCCAGATGTCTAACGGTGCCAGGCTGTATCTCTATTAATTGTTTGCTTGTGAGAATTACTGCCATTTTGAAGTAAATATCCCATTTTTCCTCACTTTCTGCAAGCCGGCTCAATTCACAGAGCAGTTTTGATGCAAGCAAATTGGATTTCTTCTGGAGAAAAGCTGCACTCCGTGTGTGCTACTAATGTACTCCGTAATAAGGACATATTGGCTTAAATCAGTGCCCTGACACTGTTTGGATCAGACTAAATCTAGCCTCAAGTAAAATCTCCAAACCACACATAGCACAGATACAGGGGCCTCAGCACCAAATGATTTGGTCTGCTGGTATCTTCTTATGGCACCCTATGAGTCAAGATAGGAAAAGCCAAATCCCTTTCAGTTCACTGATAATTAGGCATTCAAGTAGTAGTTATATAATTATCTTTGATGAGCTCACCTTAATGTTTATATGGGCTTTATGCAGACACATAACAGCGAAATTTAAGTTCAAGAGAAAGAGGAGCAGTTCAAAGAAGAGTCAGGTGCAAGCCTGATTGGCCTTGCAGGCAGCTGTGATATGGCTGCTTATTCCTCTGCACTAACTCCCTGCAGAATGCCCTGACAGATGGGCATTTATGATCTACTGAATTTAAATTCCTGTATCCACTGTGGATGCTATGGACTTTATTCTCCAGCTGTGAAGTCAAACCCATAAAAAGTTTCCTTCCTCACTCCACTACTGGTGTGCAGAAGCAACACCAGCACACACTGTTCAGTCTTTAAGCCATATATCTATTAACAATAAAGTACTGGGCTATTACATAAACACAGCCCTAAGTAGGACATTAATATGTGACAGCATCCAGTGGCCCCCCAGCCACTCTCCTTAACTGTCCAAAGACAAAATACATCTGTGGGAAAAAGTTAAGCTAAAAGCACCAGGCCCTTGGTTAACAGCAATCAATGCAGCTTCAATCCCGCAGAGCTGTGCCTGCTGAGATTTGCTCTCTGAGCATTGCCTTAGTTAAACAAGACCCTGAAAACTTAGGTAACTTTTCAAAATACCTTCAGCAAAGCCTCTAAAAGAGCTTTTTTTCAGATTTGCCTTGTAAATAACTCTGCTGTGTGATCAATGATCTGAGAGTGCCTGGAACATGTGCCATTTAATTTTTATCTTATATTAAATTAAAGAATAGCTGTGGTCACGCATCAGTTTGTATTTTGGCACTTCTGAAAAGCATGATTTGCAATGGATCATAAGCACAGTTTCTTTCCACATAGATTTTTAGCATCCAAGCAGAAAATGTGTTCAGAAAGCCTTTTGGATATAATGAAAAGCTTACAGTACATTGTATCTTGTACCTGACACCATTAATTTTTTCATATTTGTCTTGTATGTCACTTGTTTCACTAACTAATAGATCATGCTTATTATAGGCAAACTTTTCCCATTGAGTTATCTAGAGAACAACATGGTTAATAACAATGAGTTTTTCATGGAACATGAAAATATCCTGAGAGAAAAAGTAACGCTACATCTGGCAAGAATATAGTTTTGCATTTCAAAATGAGGCAGAGCTTAAACACAGACCGAGAGCTTTGCGAGATGCTGAATGCACACCTCTATACATTTTTAAACACCTCCTTGACACCACTTATTTTTTTCCCTCTCAGAGAGGATGGACATAGCCCAACATTTAAAATTGCTCATTTTGTAATGCAAATAGTTCTGCTTCTAGGACACAAATTTCAAACCAGTTTAACAAATTACAAAAAAACCTTTCAGAAGACAAATTATTTGGAATTATCAGATCTGATGCACTGTTTAATTATGCATGCTTTTGTGCTAAGCATCTTTAAATTATTAACGAGATATGTTTTTGCACTTGTGACCTAAACTAGATCTATGGTGAACTCAGATGTCTAGTGGCAATAAGTCATCACAGGACTGCTGTACAGCAACTGCTCTTTTTAGAAGAGGAGTTTTCTGTGAGTTTCTTTTTTTTTTCTTTTTTTTTTTTTTTTGCATCATTGCCAGCACTATGGAAAAGGAATCAGGAAAATAACAACCTTGACAGAGGATCCTTCCCAGAAGAATGAAACTGCAAGGATTCTTGCAATCACTTTCTCTTTCCCTCTGAATGTAAGAAGGCTGTTGAGAGCTTAGCCTTGGTGACAGTCACAACAGGTTGAACAGCAGAGCCGGGCAGAGTGACATTATTCACAGCTAGTTGGGAAGAGCAGAGCTGGTCTGGCCATGGGTCTCCATGCGTCAGAGCAGACACTGGGGCTCTATCCTGGGATCAGTGTGTGTTCGGACAGAAACAGTGCCTTTGACCAGTTCGGCTGCTCACATTAAAGAAGGAGAAGGAAAAATCCTGTAGAAGAGATTTTAGAGAACTAGAGAGAAGATACCCAGAATATACCATTATTCAGACTCACTTAGGTATCACAGATTTGCATCTCACCTAGGATTAGCTACACCCTGACAGCCTGATCCCCTCAAATCATACACAGACTCCCACTGCTCCAGTGAAATTCTGAATAGATACTTGACTCATGCAGACCAGAATCATTTTAATAGGCTATCAATATATTATTGATCTCCTAATCACTTCCAGCTCAGTCTCATCCTGTCAGATCCAAAGATTTTGCCCAGTTCCCCATGAAACAGAATAAGTGTCCTGGTAAACAAGGAGTGATACCGAGAAAAGCAAGTTAATATCCAAATTTTTGGAAGCAAGATGGATGCTTCTTGGGCTTCACAGTACTTGTGTGAGTGCAGAGTCCTGCTCGTGTAGCTCCTGAATCAGCAACACATTTCTGCTCTTGCTCTCATCAGATAGCACAGAAATATGAATGACATCAGTTATTGCTAAGGGTATCACAGAGACCTAGGAGTCAGCACCATACCACCTCCCCTGCCACTGCCCTGTTACGTGGTGCCTGCTCCCCCAGGCCATATGTGCATGCTCAGCAAGCATGCACCAAACCATCTACATCCCAATACAGCTGCAGGAGTAAGAGTTTAAACATATTTCTCAGGGAATTTTTTCATTGGAAAACACTTCAGGGTGCTGTCAGCAAAGAGGAGAGAGGATATGGTGGGCATACAGTCCTTGTATTGACTCTACACAAATGGGCTGCTTCTGGAGCTCACCCTTCCATGTCCCCGCACCGTGTCTATGGTTGTATTCAGAGCTGCCTGATCACAAGATAAGATATGCCATACGTTCTTTGACAAAACCCGACAGCAACACATGCCTCACATATTAAAAAGAGCTTCCTTTCTTGGCAGCAGATAGCATCTTTGTTGCTTCACAAACCACTCACAGTAGTTTGAAGGTGCCTTGTATGTACAAATGTTGTTGCCTGATATATTAAGCCAATACACAAGCTCATTACCTCCGCTTCTTCCATGAAGCTTGCTCATATTGAAAAGCTGTCACACAGCAAAGTATTAAACAAATCCACAGGCTGCCTTATTTTTACTGTCTGCAGTACCGGAGTGCTTGCAGAGCAAGGCAAGGTGGGGGCCCTGCTGTGCTAGATGCTGTACACAAAAACAGAGCCAGAATCAGGGTGGTAACGTGGGTAAGTGGATTTTAACTTATTGCAATGAAAGAGTTGCCCATTTCTCATTACTCAGACTGGCTCAACAGCAAATTACTCTCTTTCTATAAGGCAGTATAGCACTGGAAAACAGCCTTTCCCTTGGAAAAATTCTATTAAATGACCAAGCCAGTTCTGCCAGACCACAAAGGTCTCAGACCACAAAGGCACAAAAGTCCAAGGAAGAGACAGGAAATAAGGGATTTCTTTAAGATTCTGCAAGTAGTCGATGGCAAAGTAAGGAGCAAACCCAGACCTCCTGAGCCTTCAAGTGGTTTCAATTGGATCTGAAACAGAGCCTTCTTCCTGCATGTTACACAGACCCATCTCCTGGGCATATACTCTGAGGATGACTCCAAACAGTCCTTCTACCATCTAATGGGTTTGCTGAGAAATAAAAAATAATGTCCTGATCCATGACTCTGTTAAATTGGTGTCTGACAGTGAATGGCTTCAGCTTATTCTCTAATGCAACAGAGGAGTTGCTAAAAACCAACACAGTGAGGAAGAAACTACCCAAATAACCCAGATGGCCTTCAGCCCATTCCCACGCATCCCCAAGAGCAAAGGACAAGTTCAGGGAACAGAAAATGGACAGAAAAATGTAGAAAGACCCAGAGAAGGAAATGAAGAATCTGCAATTCCAATTCACTCGTCCCTGAGGACTGGTAAAACAACTGCATGCTGTAGCATAAGCTCATTTTAATATATTAACTGGCCACCAGTTGCTGGTAATGGCCCCATCAGGTGGAGTGTGTCAACTGGTCTCTGCTGCTCTGCAATGGACAGTCAGACAGGTTTCCTCACCAGATTTAAGTAAACAGAGTTTAAAAGACAAACCAGCAGCCCTAGGAGTATATTCAAGGCCAACTGTGATTAATTCAGTTTCTGGGTGGTAACTGGACTGATATGTCCGTGAGAGATTTTTCATAGAGATGTGGTGAAATTCACATCACTGCTGCTCTTCACTTCTTTCATTTCAAAAAAATTGCTTTGCATAATTTACACCTGGTGTCATTGTAAGTGGAAAATATTGGGATGTTAAGGAAGTCATAACATTGGCAGACAATATTTTACATAGTAATATGCATGCTGAAGACAACAGGAGCATCTCCCGTAAGTGAATACCACTCAACATGAATAATGGCTACAAGGTCAGGGCCCTAATGAACAGTTGTCTAGCTGTGAATATATACACTTTTTCACACTGTTGTTGAGAAAGCTCTCTGCTGCCTAATTAGGTTGATCTGTGAATATGATTATTCATTACTTGAAGTCTGGGAGTACAGAATTGTGGATCTTTGCAGATTTCCTCAAAGAAAAAGCACGTGGAATTCTAATATCAGATCTGGTGAGCACATATGAACTGAAAAAGAAGCGCTATTAACCTTGAAACTTTCCATGTAAATGTGTTGGTTTCCACAGAAGTTCACTTGGAAGCAAAGAAAAAAATAAAAACTTTATGGATAAGGTCAAAATTGAAGTTTCAAATCATTATTTTAAAATGTCTTTTATGTTATGAATTACAACATAATAAATAAACAAGTTTGAAAGAAGAACCTTTTTTGTTTTCATAGAAATGACACTTTTCAATTGTTTTCAAATCAATTATCTGGTATCTTACAGCACAAGGATGGTGTTATTAGGCTTGAAGGTAAAGTTCACCACACTGAATTCGGGCAGAGAGAGAGCTGTAGCTTATTCCCACGAACCTCCTGCTATCTCATCACTCCAGGAACTTCCAAGTGCTGCCCCTGATTCCCCAGAGGGAATTTCTGGGATTTAAGAGATGCCTCCACTGCAGGAAATTTCTAGAAACACTCATCTGCTTTTCCATCATCCTCACCCGCAGTGTCCCTTGCCACCCCTGCCTCTGCCAGCTGCTGCCTCCCCTTGCAGTGCTCCCAGACAGCCAGACAGAAGAGGACAGACAGACACAGATTCTCATTTCTAGGAAACAGCCTTTTTTTTTTTTTTAAAGTTTCTGTTTCTCATCTAATGCTGGGATGTAGTTCCTGGAGACTGGATATGACTCTGACTCAAGTCTCTGGATACCAATTTGGGAAGCAATCTCAGAATAAAATTGATTTGGGCTCACACTGATTGCTGCAGGTCAACATGTTTGTGAAAAGCAGCTCAGTGAATTCTCTGGACGTTTCTCTAGTGATGCCATTTCTCAGTTCTCCTTCATCTCCCACATTCCATCTTTTCTTGCAGGTCTCTGGCCTCTCTGACCTTTTGGCTCTGTCTCCACCTAGTCCATCCTTGTACAGGGAAGGCAACGAGGCAAGGCACACACCACAGTGATAGCCATGTGTGAGAACTGCTAATGATGAAATGCAAAAGGCGTTTCCCCATTATATACCCTTTTTCCTGAGCCAAGTTTTTCCTTGTTAATTAGGAGGAGAATTTCACAACTTCTCTGCCGTATAATTAAATCTTCCAATTAACATGTGCACTTAAGCCATCGTTTTGAAAATGAGACTTATGCAGTGAAATCTATTTAAGAGGAAAGCACCAGTATGGAGGGTGAGATTGAGACACCGTGTGCTAATGATGCAGAGCACTACTGGATAAATGATAGGTCTTCTCGACAGCACTCTGCTCGTGTGACATGTGCAGGAAAGGGCACACGCTTACGGATGCTAATGCCAGTGAAAGACCGGGGAGTAGGAGAGTGGGTGGCACAAAGCAGAGGTAAATACATTAAGTCTCAATTAGAGTAGTGACACAGGAGAGAGCCAAGGTTAATATATTTTAGGAGAAAGCCTTTCCCAGAGCTAGGGGTTGATCTCTGCAGGATGATATGACAGCAGTGATAACCAGGGAAAAGGGATGAGCTTTTCATTTCATTGGACTGCACTTAGAAATAGCAGGGTGTTTTAAATGCTTTAAGCCTGCCTTGGTCTACCTCTTTGGTGGGTTTCCATCGTCCACCAGGCACAGATGCTGGGTGGATTTAGGAGATCTGGATTCAACAGGTGAATATATCGTTTGTGCATATATCAGGCACCCCATGGGAAAATTCAGAAACCAGTGCAGACTTACCTCAATGGAGGAATCAAGATTTTACCGGGTAGTTACACAGCAGCAGACAAGCACTCACTGGTCTCAGCGGGAAGCCTCACATATATAACAATACAATTAAAGTAATCCTCAAAGAGGGGATTAGCACAAACTAATGGTATTCTACACCACAAGAATGAAATTCAGTAGCTGACCACCTACCACTCACCTCTGCTATTTACCCTGGAGAAAGGAAATTGTTTCTTTAACCGTCAGCTACAGTAATATTTTAATCGTATTGACTGAATCTTATTCAACTGTTTCAGCTTTTCTACTTCCAAAATTATTCTTATTCAATTAGCAAAGATGCAGACAGTATCATGAAATAGTTGCAGAAGCCCACAGGAGAAATAAAGCATTATTTTTTTCTATACCTACACACACACAAACACACAAACCAAACACTATAGTTGTTAGAATGACACCCACCATTCAGGCATAAAATCTTAAATTACAGAGTGATTGGGGCTGTTCAACTGATCCATAAAAGTATGCACTTAGAAAAATCTAAGGACAGGTAGAAGAGATGGATAGCACCCAATGCATTGCCTTTTCAAGATACCCACTGAGGCATGCAAAAATAAACATGTGCTGAGGTGAATGCTCTGTGCTATTTGTACAATGCAACATGGCAATGACCTGGAGTAATAAAAATATCTGCAGATTTAAATCCAGAGGACTATATTGCATATCAATAGCAATAAAACCGGTAGAAATAGAAATGTATTATTTATAGACCTATTTATAAAACCTAAATACCTCTCTAGTGGACCTACTTTTATAGAATGAATTGCCTTCCTCACCCTCCCTCCTTTAGCGATTTGTATGATAAGGTAGCACAGGACTGTTACCATTAAGACAGATCTTCACAAAAGATACAGAATTGGTATCAGAACAAGGCTCCAATCCCTCCCCAAAAATTTTCCCAGTGACATAATACACAATTCATTTAGGTAGCTTGACTTTACCTCTTTGAAAATGGAACAGTGAGCAGGACTCAGTCCATAGTATATTCTCATTAGGAAGCATGATTCTGCCTGATAAAAACGAACAGAATCTTTGTCATTAATTTTGGCAGTAGCATAACTGCACTATAACTGAGTTTCTCTCTCCTGCTTTTCTTTCTCTTTCTTTTTCTTTCTTTCTTTCTTTCTTTCTTTCTTTCTTTCTTTCTTTCTTTCTTTCTTTCTTTCTTTCTTTCTTTCTTTCTTTCTTTCTTTCTTTCTTTCTTTCTTTCTTTTCTTTCTTTCTTTCTTTCTTTCTTTCTCGCTCTTGCTCTCTCACTCTTTCTCTCTCTCTCACTTTCTCCTTTTCTCTGTTCACTTATAAGACCATTACACATAGTAAATTTCTCCTGGGATGCCCCATTTTATGGACCAAAGAGATTCCATATTCACAGGGACAGCTTTTCTTTCTGCTATATCCTTCAGAGCAAAACCTTAGACGCTGAAGTAACTTCACCAATGAAATAAAATTACCAGAGACTTAAAAGATTAGTCTCGGAAAGGTAATGGATTAGACTGATAGACTCAATCACCTGTATTTATTTGAAGAGCCTAAGTGCCTGCAAATCTGTCCCTAAGCTGCTGAACACACCAGATCATTTACACCCAGTGCAAAGAACTCTAAAAACAGTGGGTACAAATGTAGAGCTGCTCTAACTTGTACCCCTGCCTGTTGCCTTTTTTGGCAACAGAAAGTTGCCAGAAAGGTCCGTGGACACCTAAACCTCTGTGGTGTCCCATGAGTGATGTCGTCAGGCCCCCTCCACCAAACACCACAAGTGGACAGTGGTGTCATAGAGCATCAGGAGTCAATGACCCTTCTGGTCAAGCTGCTCTTGCTGCTACTTGTCCTTCCAGAGACACATCCAAACATGCACATTACTCAGAGTTATTCACAAATGTCTCCATAGCCTTCTCACCCTGACTGCATAACGTGTACCAGTGTCCACCTCTTTGCTGGATTTGACCCGCAGACTTTCATCTGCTTTTTTCAGATCTTTGTTCAATGTAGTGTGTTCAGCAGTCTCAGACGGAGCTGCCAAATCCTATCTTTATTTCTGTCTCTTCCACTCTGGCTGCTTTCAGCTGAATTAATTGTGACTCTGGACCTTATTATGCTAGTGAGCTAATATGAGCAGTAAGTTAAATAAGTGAAGATGAACTTGATTCTGCTGGAACTTGTACTCCTACAAGTCTAAAAGATTTACTCTAGAATTGCTTGGGTCAGGGCTAAGCAAGAACAGAATTAGATCAGTATTTCCAAAATATCTGGATATTTAGCTGCTTTGTTCGAATGAGTAAAGTCTAAATTTTCAAAGCTTGTCATGCTACCACAGCAAGTGCTTTTGAAATTCTGGCAGTTTACTTGCAAAATGTGAACAAGAACTTGCAAGCTGAGGAGTTGAGCATTGAAAAATCTGCTTTAGAGCATCTGCATGAAATACAGTTCATTTCCACGTGTCTGCTACAGAGAAGACCAAAAGCATTCTACATATATATATTTTTCAAGATGTACACATAGTTGGCCGAACAATTTTACCAGATGTTTCAAATATATCTTTCCTGATGGAGATGTATCTTTTTACATATGAATCTCACCCAGCTCTCCCACAGACTTGAAGCTAGTCCAGTTTTCTCCTAACAGGGAAAAGATCACGTTTCAAATATCTTTCATAAATTTTATGCCTAATTAAGTTCCCATTATTTGGGTTGAAAAGGGCACTTTTATCTCCAACACATGCTTTTTTTGTGCTTCTTTCTTTTTCTTTCTTTCTTTCTTTCTTTCTTTCTTTCTTTCTTTCTTTCTTTCTTTCTTTCTTTCTTTCTTTCTTTCTTTCTTTCTTTCTTTCTTTCTCTTTCTTTCTTTCTTTCTCTTTCTTTCTTTCTTTCTTTCTTTCTTTCTTTCTTTCTTTCTTTCTTTCTTTCTTTCTTTCTTTCCTTATTTCTTTCTTTCTTTCTTTCTTTCCTTATTTCTTTCTTTCCTTATTTCTTTCTTTCCTTGTTTCTTTCTTTTTTGCTTGCTTTCCTGCTTTCCTGCTTTCTTGCTTTTTTCTTTTTCTTTTTCTTCTTCTTCCTTCCTTCCTTCCTTCCTTCCTTCCTTCCTTCCTTCCTTCCTGCCTGCCTGCCTGCCTTCCTTCCTTCCTCCCTCCCTCCCTCCCTCCCTCTCTCCCTCCCTCCTTCCCTCCCTCCCTCCTTCCATCCCTCCCCTTGGACTTCTGCAGCTTTCCAAAAAAATCCTTTGTGAAGGGTTTTTTTGTTTGTTTGCCAATTTACAATCCCCTTGTTGGGTGGAAATGCCGTTGCAAAGCCAGGTGCCATTGCCTGGTATCATTTCGGTTTCTCATCTCTTCAAATTTGTCTGCTTTTATCTTGGGAGTTACAGATTTGAAAAAAGAGAAAAATCTTTCTCACTAGATGAACCTAGTGATTCTTCCGAGGCAGCCAAGTGGCTGACAACACTGCCACCCTGTGTCCTCTGCAGCTGCAGCACTGAAAACCAACGCTCCCCACATCGCCTGAAAGCGGATTTATTAAACCCATATCAGACACAGGGATCTCCTTCAGTTCTTGTGGATCATAAGCTCTAGCAAAACTCCTTTACTGATGCTTCCTGGCAATTATTTACTTTCTGAATCTCTTCTTTAACTTCCTGCCAGAAGCTGAATTTATGGCTGCCTCGTGGAGAAATCCTTCTGAGCAGTCCAGATTATCATCTGAATAAGGCACCTCTCCTCAAACAGTTTGGTTTCATAGTTTGGGTAGAAATGGTTTGATGGAGCTGCAAATCAATATTACTCTGTAAATTTTTAATGTTCACACCATGTGAAACGCTGTAAATAAAATAAGCTAACCACAAAAGGCTATTCTTTGTAGTTCATTTAAAAAAATGTCAGTTCAGCAGTATGGCTAACTACTTGCTGTAGATATGGCTTTAAAACTGTCTAGGCTAATACATCAAGACCAGAATTTGAATAACCTCTAGTGGCAGGCAATTTTTCAGAATTCTCAAATACTACAATAAGTAACACTAGAATTTTTTTAAGTTATGTGCAAATATGGACAAGACTGAAAGAAAGTGAAATGAAAAGGAGATTCTCTCACTGGCAGGTTCATTAATCCAGCAAAGGCATGTTAATTATCAGAGATGAGTTTTAGAGAAGAAGCTCGGGATAAAGCCAGACTGGCATTTCAACTCTGGACACATATAATAGTCCTGGGAGTTTGAATCTGAGGGGTTTCTCATTAATGAATCCATTATAGAAATATGTAGACACCATTATTTTTAACTTAGGTCCAGGCTTTAAAACTTCCCTTTTTTGGTTCCAAGCCATCAACTGTTTCCATATACACATTTTTACCCAAGAGAATGTAATGCTCATAAGAGGGAAAAAACAACCTAACCATATATAGCTACAAGACTTTTTAGAAGAAAATGTAAAAACACACACACACACACACATATTTATACATATACACACACAATCTGCAAAGAAAAACACCTTTTGTAACTTTGTTTCTTGACCAGAAGTATGTCCACAGGAGATGTGTCACTAAGGAGACCAAGGGATGACCCTTCCATCGGTACCATGTCACTGATTGATTTGATGGTCCAGTCAGAGATGCAGCCATGTGGGGGATATCAGTACAGTATTTAATCTTGGCCTCCTCGTTGGGCAAGATGTACTTGGAAGCAATGTGCGAAGGTCTGGTGTAGAAGGAGGTATATGATCTTTCACCTTCACTTTTGAGCCCCCTTTTCTGATTTAGAAGACATCTCCTAGACGGTTGTCTTGGCATAAAACAGAGCTTGGGGTGCAGGGGAAAGAGAGAGGAACAAAGAGAAGTACAAAGGCTTTCCCTGGCCTGAAGTGTAAGGAGAGAAAGCAAAAATTAGTTTGCTATACTCAGAATTAGGTTGGCAAAGGTCAAATCCTGTTTTTCTTACTTCCATCCTAGCCCCACTATAAAGTTGTTGAATAATTCCTCATGTGTCTGAGGAATGTGTCTGTCCTCATGTGCTTCCTCTTCTAGTGGAAACAACAAGTTTCCAGGTCCCCGAATGGCCTCAGGAGTGAGGTGAATCCCACTTCTATTGCATCATAGGAAAATTCAGGCTAGAAGAGATTTTCTTTTTTTTAGATTTTTGATTTTCTCAAAATGGAACTCTACGCGTTATACTGCAGTTTTGCAGAAGGCAAAGTGGAAACAAATCAGAAACAATTCAGGTTATATCAGAACCCAAGCTAGAACAGCATGCACACACACACACACACACACGAAAGAAAACTTACTGGGCTTAATTTTGTCTTGCTAGTCATCTTCCTTCTTGACAGGAGATTATCGTAGAACAGGGTGGAAATACGGCCTTCCATCACTCATGTGCACACACAGAAAAAGTCTGCATTGTTTTCAAAGCAGTTTTTCCTGCATGAAATACTCCTTAATAGAGTTTCCAAAAGGTCTTACTGTCCCTTCTGAGACGGTTCTGTTTACTTGGCATTCAGGACCACACAGTGCTTTGTTAATGTATAGATCTGTCACAACTAATAAATCTTTACAGTGTTATGGATGACATTATTATTTTTGATCAAGATTACAGCATTTGCTGGCTGATGTGGTTGATACCGATGCTTACAGGCTATCAGCTACTTCTTGAATATTAGCCTAAAAAAAATCCAATGAAATTCAGAGTAGACTTCCATTTAAATATTAATGACACAGTGGTATTGATGGTAACAGTCCCTGCAGAGGCTGGATGTCCTCCATACATGCATTCATAGCATTAGGCAGCAGAAAGATCACTCGAGGTGGGGGTGCTGCTATCTGAAATGCATAAACCTTCATGTGCAGCTGCCTGGGGGAGCTGGGGGAGGCAGGAGGGAAGCTGGCCCCCATGCAAGTGTGCACACAAATGCACAAATTCGCATCCAGTCACTGTACTGGACATTGGTGTCAGGTAAGGCTTAAAGAAAATAACAGTATCTCCAGAAAGGAAAAAAACAGTATACACCATAAATTGCATATGTGCCAAATGAATTCTATAATAAAACAGATGTAGCAAATTACATTTAATAATGTTTGACAATTCCCTATGCAGCTTATGGTTTGTTAGAAATTAGTCCCTAGTGTTTTAGGGACTGCTGGCATTTACAGTCATTTTCTTTGTCTTAATTTACATGTTTGTTTGCTGTGTGCTGCTTTTCCTGTTCTTTGCAATTTTATGATCTTTCTCGGCTTACCAGGAATTGAGATGCTGTTTTAGCTCTCTAGCTACTCTAGTAATACAATGTCCATGGGAAGAATCTGGTTAAAAATATGTATATATATAGAGAGAGAGAGGTTCATTCTTTTTTTTCCTTCATTATGCAATGAAAGCCCATTCTGCGCTAATACACACATGCCTGTGGGACCCACTTGTTGCCTAACTCTTACTCCTAGATTTCATGGTATGAGTGAATAAAAAGGGAATGCTTTGTGCCTGACATAAAAGGGAATTCAAGCTGCATTGGGCATCTTGCACTGGAAGATGCAGGTGACATAACAAATCCATTTTAGCCATCAGGGACCTTTCATCCAACTATTTAAATGCTATTCAAAACCACAAAAGCTATTTTGCATCATCCACCCAAAACAACTTAAAAGAGGACATACCTAATGTCCAGGAGGACAAATTAAGCAATGTAAATGAATCGACATGCTTTTCTGTGACCATAGTGAGAAAATTCATCTAAATATCACTTCTCGTGTCATTAGCTGTATAACTGTCACATTTTGCAGACACTAGAATACAGGTATAGATCTGAACTGCTAAGAGTAAGAATTCTGTGATTCTGTGAATTCTGTCTATTTCTGGAGAGAATGTTTAACAAACCACATTTTGCTTATATCCTGGGAATGTCATGGCTGCACCAGCCCTGTGTCTGCTATAACACAGAAAGCATCAAAATATGCCTTAGGAAACAGTCTGTATGATGTGAAGACACTAAATTATGACATTTTACTTTTATCACTTATATATCTAGCAAGCATGATCCACAGTCCTGTGTGCCCCTCACAATACCAAACACACTAGAGAGAACTCAAGACCAAAAATTCATCTTTTGTCTTCCATCTCTATCAGTGCTCTAATTTAAAAAGATTTTGTCTCTCTACAAGCTTTAGCTTCACTAAGTGTCAGAAAAGCACACAAACATGGGAAGCTCAAGAGTTCAGGAGACGTGACCTGCATCGAGAACAGGGAGGAGGCCACACTGATTATTTTTAGTGCTGGAGAACTTGGGTATATGATGGGAACCTGCAAGACTTGAGCAGACTAGACAGTTCACCTTTTATCCACGTAGTACTGTTGTTGTGTTAGCAGCAAGTGAGTTGGGAACACTTGAGGTTTAGCCTCCTTCCATTTTTAGACAGGTTGTGTCCAGCTGCAAGTACTACTGGACTAATGAGAAAAAAAAGATTGGGTTATTTTATGAAACATAGGACTAAGACTCCTTCTCAACAAGCCCAGGATGAGAAGTGTGGCACAGCGTATTTTTTTTACCATGGGTTGCCTTTCCTCCTAAATAATTTTATGTATCCATACTTTTTCTCCCACTGTTCTAACAGGACTTGTACCTGGAGCCAACCAGTCTGAAAATAGAAATAGATATAACCTCAGTGGTTCCCAACTCACTTGCTGCTAAGCCAACCACAGCATAGATGAAAAGTCTACTTAATTCCTGCAAGGTCCACATCGTCTCCCCAAGTCCTCCAGCAACAAAAATAAGCATCATGGAAGTCAGATTTCTGGACACTTAAAGTTCACAGATAAACCCCTTCATTGCTGGACATGAAGGAATGCAGCTTTAAGAAGGTAGAGAAATTAGTGCCTCAGTAGGACCAGGCAAATTTGAGAAGATTAACTGCAGTACATAACAATAATTCATTCCTCAGGGAAACAGATGCAAGCGCAAACATTATCGTGAGTTAGTCCAGTACAGACTAAAATAGCTACGTGCTATGTTAAAATCACCAAAAATGCCGAAGAGATCAGATTTTTGTTTAAGTATTTTAATTGGATGCAAAATTCTCACTAGTAAAAAGATGACTGGATTTGTTTCCTTCTTGAGAAAGAGAAGAAAAGCAAATCTCCAGCCCACCCTCCCCCTTTCGCTGTTTGATCAAGACAATTGCAATTTGTCTGGAAGAGGCTGAGTTCAAAATATTTTGAGTGTGAAAGGCAAATGATCTTGATGTATACAGTGAAGTTCCACAGGGGACACATTCTCAGCATATAAGTCAAACCAGCTGCCATCTCAGGCACAGTTTTGATCTCCCTCCATATACATTTTCAAAGAGGTGGGAAACTCATTCCCATACCGGGCTGCTTCAAGAAAAATGTATTTAAACATGGCAACAGAGTGAAAGGTGGGAAGACCTGTCATCTGGAAATGTCCTCCTGTAAAAAAGTGTCATTCTCAAATGGCAAAATCTAGAAGGGGATGAAAAATGTAGAAAAGATAGAGAGGTCATTCTTTCCTTCCAGGTAATTGATGGCTGAGGAAAGCCCTGCTTGATGGTACTCTGTGGTCTTTTCCTTTTCCTTCAATAACTGAAATGGGTGTAATTAAACACAAGTATTTCTGAAGAGGCTGACTGTTCAAGTTAAATACTGTCCAGTTATTTACTCCATTAGCTCTACCTGGGCTGCAGCTCCAAGCCAGATCTTACTCAGCTGTTCTCCTCAGTCAACTTTTGGTACAAAAACACCCAAGACAAGTTTTTTTTGCAGGATATATCTGACAAGTTTGGGGAGAGCTTAACGAATAGCAGAAAAGGAAGATGCCTCTGGCTCCAACCTCTTCAAGAAAGTTGCTTGCCAAAGTCCGAATCTTTGAAGAACACCAGTTTTCCTCAGTTTCTTGCTAACTATAACTTTAATTCAAAGCCCTAAACATTTATTCCGGTAAGCTGCCCTGCTGACAGCAAAATTCAATCCCTGCCAATGTCACTGGGGCGTCATAATTACCAAGACTGTGCCTTGACTTGCACAAAGGAAGCTCACCTGCTTTCTGAAGGATACTACTGGTGCTTAGTTTTCAATTCCCAGGGTCTATCATACCATCTTGAGGCTCAAAGACCTTAATTCATCTCGCTGTCATATCTAGCCATCACCTACGAGGCACTTTTCAAATGAGGTTCATCCTGCCTGCTAGCATAACACAGTCATCATCTGCCCTGTCATCTGAAAAATATAAATGTTTCATGCTCCACTAATAAATCTGCTACAATATTTGCTGTTGCTTGTGCAGACGGGGCCCTGTCCTATGGAATATTTATGAATCGCTTGCCTGATGATAATGATCATTGCTAATTGAGAGCACCTTCCCCTGCCCCTGCCCCAGCATGTGGGGCGAGCTAAGTGTTGCGGATATTCAGCCCCTGTTGCTCTCTTCCCCTCCCCATTTATGCCAGACAGCCAAGCCGAGAAGACAATTCCTTCGAACACAGTGGAGTGGAGGAGTGAAAACCCATTGTGGAGAGATAATGGGAATGGCAAACATTTTTTTGTTGGAATTCCTGTTTATTGAGAGGGGCTGCAGCTGGAAGTTTGCAAGAAGGAAAGTGAGTTTATTATTACTAACCGCTAAAATTACAATTCTGTCCACCCTTTGCTGCCTGCAGCCCTTAGTTGGCCCTGGAAAGCCACAGCCTTATTGCACAGCCTTAGATACTCTCCTCAGTAGTGAACCTAGGGCTGCTGATGAAAAGTAGCCCCCTGGTTTGAACCTTTCCTTGGCTTCCCCTGTTTGCTTGTTCCTTACAGCACCCTGAAAGCGGTGCCCACCCGTGGCTGCGCTCTCAGTCTGTGGGAACTGGGCAATGCACGCCAGGGATGGCATCAAACTCCCAGACGTGGGAGAAAAGCCTTAGGCTTGGAGCCTTCTCCAGCCCCAGCTGCAGGCATGGAAGAGGAGAGCTTTCCTGCCAGCATCACACCCAGGCCTCCAGCGCCGAGAGGTGACTCCCTCTCTCTGCTGGCTCTTGCTTTGATGGGTGGTGGCTCGTGGGTGACTTTAACTGAGGTCACTGCTTGACGAAGGGAGATTGGGGTTAAAATAAGGTGAAGTAATCTCCATGCTGGGAAGTAAAAACGCTGTGGAAAGCTGGGACAGCAAAGGAGGAGAGTTAAGATAACCTGTTTCATTTTGAATTTCATTTCCCGTATCATTGATTCAGTCAAAATAAGCGTTTGTCAGATCACTTCTGCAAAGAAAATACCCACTTCACTGCATGTCCTGAATCAATCAGGAACACGGGAGAAGGCAGGAAGGATAACACAATCCCTTCAGAAACATTTCAACCACGTCCTCAACATTTAGCAAAGCCTTCACGGGTCTGGAAAGAGAAGCAGGACACTGCAGTTGGGCTGTGGGGGTTGCATAGCCTCCTTGCCATAAGGAGGGCTGCAAGAAGTGCCTGAAGATACAGGTTGTTTTCTGGAGAACCCTAGTGTCCTGCATATAGCCACGTATATCAGAAGATGTGCACCAAGAGCTTGAGAAAACTCTGCCAGTGTGAGCATCATCCCTCTTGAGGTTTACAAACAACTGGGGGGGAAAAGCCTAATCAAGATTGCTCTCAAACACACAATTTTTCCCATCAAGAGCAGCTTCCATTTCCTATTATTCATCATTTTGGATAAAGAATGTTTATGAAGTATTAGACATTTTATTGGTTTCTTCTCCACTTTATCTTTCCTTGTTGCACATTTGAGTGATAAAGCATCGTGAATCATTTTTCTAAAAATTATTTATTAACACTCATTATAAGGGGGGATTGGGGGAAAACAATGAAAAACTAAACGGTTGAAATTTCTTCCTCCAGCAAGGCCAGCACTGGAATCTATTTTTCATCACCAACAGACAGTGAGTGGCAAGCACTCACACAGATGGAAGGAAAATTCAGGCCCAAAAGTGACAAAGGACTACCGAATCCATCATTATTTTTCCACTTCACCTAGCTAACTCGAAAATCACTGACTGCTCACTTCAAAGCAAACACAGCTGCAAAATGACGCAAATGCCATTAGCAAAAAGATGGCATTTCTTTTATTTATTTATTTATTTATTTTTAAAGAGAAAGTTTGGCACCCTACAAAATCAGGCTGCAGGTGCAATGAGTTAATTTTGGAGCTCACAAACTCTGGGCAGGGGAGCCAAGGGTACTTCGGAGTGGCACTTCAGAATGAATCACTGCATCATTAGGCCATGGTTAAACTGAGTCCCAGCTAACTAGGGATTCACAGTAACAGCTTGGAGAGGTGACAGGGAGGGGGAAGGAACCAACATAAAAAAAAAAAAGTAGTCTGGGTAGGGCTATTAAACTTAAAGTGGTATTTTTGGGAATCAAAATGGCAATCAAATGGACCTTGCTCGTGTTAACTTAAAAATCTTTTTTCATGCCAAGAAGTAAAATACATATATTTAAAAATATCTCATGCTGAAGTTTTATATGTCCTTCATACAGAAAGATTTTGTTGATAAGTATGAGCTTTGGTTTTGTTGTCACCAAGGAAATGTTCATATGGTACAGGGATGTGTGTTTGCATCTTTCAAACATATCTTTCCAATTATTATTTTGCTTTAGCTCTGCCATACTGAAAAGTAGGTATGAAATAGAGTCAGTGTAGATAATACGGCCACATGCCAGCTGGAGTCAGACACTCAAAAGTTGTTTGCGGAAAACATAAGATCTTTTGTCTAACTATATCTGCATACATATATTTACATCCTTTTGCAGATACAGTTGTAACAGCTTTCACTATTGGGGACGTGTAGATTAGTCCTTCCTAAGGCTAATTCTGTGGTTCATGGACACACAACTCTATGCTAAACTGGTTCTCAATTTTATTTTACCCAGAATCAAGTCCAGAATAACTGCAAACGTTATCCTGAAATGATGTGTAATTTACCCGCTGCATTTTGACAAATCACTATCAGAATTTTGCTCAAGCTTTTAAAAGCCAACAAAATCTACAGCCTTTTCATTGTTCTACCTTGTTACATTTCCCAACTCAACACAGAGAAATCATGTTCGCTGAGCAGCTTTAATAACACAGAAGCAATTTAAGTTCAGAGAAACAGTTTTGAATTAGGAGACGACAGCGCTTCTGAGCACACCTTTTTTGAAACAAAAGCAAGTGACATGAAGACTGTGGAATTTAGCAGAGGTGCTGACAGACTCTCCAGGCTTTTTCTGCAGGAATTATTTAGAGCCTAGTAAATTTCTGTGATTTTGCTGTTTTAGACTTCTATTCCTTAAGGTGTAGTAAATCTCCAGTAATTCCTACACAGTGCTCTGTGTGCTGTCTCTGACTAGACAAGTATTGCATTAGCTGAAGGCCTCAAAGTCGTCGCTGCCAGCTAGTAATGGGTGGCAATTTTCAGGAAACCAGCTCAAGGCAGAATGAATCTTTTTCTATCCTCTCCCCAAAACCAACTCTACCCTTCATCGCAGAGAACTTCGCTGAAGGCAGAGGATCACTTGCTCTCAAAGACCCAGCTGCGCAATTTCACTAACAGTAATCGGCCTCTTGTGACAATGAGAGAGGGAAAAAATAGAAAAATATCAGTGCAATAGATTTACTAAATGCATCATGATTTGAATTTATTCCATAGCCCTGCATAAGTCACACACACAACCCAGCTGGCAGATTTCTGACCACCTCCACAACGAAACAGCTACTTGCACATCCCACACCCTACAGAAAGGAGGGCATGAGAGGTCAGCTACTGGTACTGATGGGCTCTCTAGCATCTTGTAATGTCCATACAGTCCACAACTGACCTTGGATCTGAAAACATCCTTTCCAATTTTCCAAGGCCAGTGCCTGGCCACATTCCTGCTGTTTGAGCAGCTGCACTGCCTATGGCTTTTGAGTGTGAAATGGCAGAATCAAGCAGTCAGATGCCACATCTTGACACTTCAAAACCTTTCATCATTAGAAGCAAATGCAAAGATAAGGACTTGAACGGAAAGGCCAGCCTGAAGTCTTTTTCTGAAAATCAAGACTATCCACTGGAAGACCTACTCCCTCATAGCAAATTGCATGTTACTCAATATATTGACCTTGGATGGGTAGATGAATCTCTTAGCACTCTCATAAGCTTCATTTACATTTCACTAGGCATTAAACAATTAAGCCATTTTGGGATACAATTCTTTGCACATTATTTATGTTTGCCTCCCACTGCCTTTTTACAGCGAAGATCTAAGATTTCAAGCAAGCAATCAAGGCTTGTTAGAGTAGAGAAAAAAATGCATGCCATTTTTGAAAAACTCCTTTAAGGTACTGAATAGTTTTTGTTTAGCCTGACCTTAGCAAGGGTTCTGAATGCTGTAAAAGTGAGGCAGAGAGAAGCACCTTCTCAAGGTATATTTTCAGACTTGATGAACGAAATGATTGCAATAACGTATGAAGTTTGCAGGCGTTATTCTATAATCCTAAACTGATAACTTCAGCTCACAAAAGAGCTTATTTTCTAGTGTCATATATGATTGCAGTGAACCAAGCAACAAGGTTTGACTGAGATGCATGTAATTTAAAACTAGTGAAGCAGGCAGACATACATGCAACATTTGTGAATGTGCACCCAGAGGACAGAAGCACAGCCAGAAGACAGACGCTGGCTGGGAATTCTGTGCTGAATCTGTCATCTGTGTAGTCAGAAACACAAAAATGTTTTGATACTCTCTTAATCCAGATGGTACAACATACTGTTTTCCCTTGACATTCAGGGGTCAGTTTAGGCAGACCGGTAAAAGAAGTGGTCCCTGGAATGCATTGCTTGTATCAGCAATCCTCCTCAGCGATAGGAAAGCGGCCTCGGAAATGATGTGTTGCCTGACTTTTATCCAATAACTCTATTGAATTTGTTGTCTGACCTTTTCTTTCCTTTGGGTGGCACCATCCATGGAGTAGTATATCATCATCATCATCCTCACTCAAATGATGCATTTCACTAATAGATCATTAGAAAGAAAGCTCACTCTGAAGACATACGAGTGCCATCCATCATGACGGAAAAGGGCGTACTGCTGATGTACTACTCAAAAGATGGCAGACTCCAAAGAGGAGGAGGTTTAAAAGAAAATGTGTTTAATCGAGAACGGATGACTACATCACAGTGAAAAGCCTGTAATATTGCCTTGCTTTGCATTATTAAAATCAGCCACAGTGGTTGCTTTCATTTCTTGCTTCGCTCAACAGGAGAACAACGACCAATTCCTTCTGTCCTGTGGCACATTATAGTTTTTGTGCATGAGAAACCTGTGGCTTTTCAACAGCTCAGATTTGGCTTCCTGACTTAGCGCTGTCATGCAACAAGCAGCAACCTGCTGTGCAAGAGAAGCAGAAGTGTTTAGCTGGAAGGAGAAGAAACCTAGCCAGGCTCGCCAAGGTGTCCACACTGCTCTGTCCTAGAGTCCAGTTGCCCAGTTCTCTCTGAAGTAATATAACCACATGGGAGCCATTGCCCTCTCCTGCCCATGAGCCATGCCCAAATTCCTTGCTTTCTTCAGTCCTCTGAGTTACCTGGTAAACATCTCTTGGCTTTTTGCTGTATGAGGATTACGGGATGAGGGCTGCAGGGTCTTTCTATGTTCAGATACTTATACAGTAATCTCCAAGTAGTTACATGAATTTTTCTATTCATCTTTCTCATCTCTCTCACTCCCTATCCAAAAGATCACCTTCAGCTTGACTGCCATTTCTATTTTATCCAGAAGCTTCTTTAAAATGTTTCTAAAATGATGCTGTTTTGCATGATTCCAGACAACCATCTACAGCTGGGAAGCTCTGATATAGAAAAAGATCCAAATGACAAATCAGCACATTTATCCTGCAAAAGTAACCTCCTTCAAATTAGATCCATCCACCTGCTTCGGCAGGTTTGAAAACAGGACTCTGGTGTCTGGCCTAAAAGCCTTCACACTAGATGTGACAGTCTCCCCACTGTCATTAGCTATTTTCCTACTTAATTATCTTCTCTGCGCTGGAGAGGGACACCTGTGGTGCTTGTGGGGACAGCGCTCAGGCAGCGCTGTTATTCTCACCCCTGTGCTGTTATCGGTAATTTTGTTCCGTATTGTCAACAAGCGTATCGGAAAAGTAAAACACAATTAACCACGGTGCCAAATAGTAGCTTAATGCTTAATTGCACAACCCACAATGAGGTCACAATTACTGGGCAATCAGATAAGCTTTCACAGATGTATTATATAATCCATGAGCTTAATTCCTCTGGAGGTAGCCAGAAAATTGCTGTTCATTAACAAAATGTCCCATTATCAGAAAACATATTTAAATCACCATTTTCTCCATTCTAGAAATAACACCATTCCTTCTTCAAAGGATAAATATTCTTTGAAGAAAGCTTCAGCTGAAAGCAACGGATCCAAATAAGTCTGCCACCATCCATCTCTTTTTTTTTTCACTTTAATAAGAAAAAAAAAGGCAAGAAAATATTTTTCTTAAGTAAATCAGTTTATGTTTCACAAGGGAAAGAAGAGATGTGGAGAACTGCATTGTTGCTCCACTAGCAGACACAAATTACTAAATTCTGCAGCTTTATTCTGTAAAATGTCCCACAGAAGGACAGGGAGTGACTGGCTGAGTAAAGCCCTGCTCAGCATACGTAAAGGGCCAGGATCAAGCACTAAGGGTCAAATGCATTTTTCTTTACTTCCATACCTTTTTTTAAAATGATTTACTGCCTCGCTGTATAGGACATGAAAGGATAATGCTGTTTTCAACACTCCAACAAATGACATACTGGAACTGACAATTCTTTTACGTACGTTTATGCATCTTGATGCAGCCATCTCCCTTATCCTGACAAAACCCCCTCAGAAACAAATGGAATTTTTACCTGAAAATGACTGAAGGATTGGCCCCTCTTTTACAACTGTTAAAATCTATCACTTTCTCTGAAAACTCAGAATTACCTTGCAGAAGCAAAGAAGACACCCAAGTATTTTACTAATTTTAAGAAGTACTAAATCAAAGAAATGATTTTGGAATACATCTTAAGTTATCCTTAATGCTTTCTCATATCTCTTTCAGGCTGAAATAATATAAAAATCCATTGAAGAATAATAATTGTCACACTTGATGTACATTTTTATTAACAGCACTATAAAAATTCAATTATGCAGCAAAAGGGTGACAAAAATCTTCCTTTAAATTATGCAATAAACAAAGCACTCAAAAAAGAATCATTTGTTCATGTCAAATGTCAGTTCCATTTGCAAGGTGTTTAAAGCAAATTCACTCTCTGCTTGGAATCAGATTTCCCTTTTCCTCTCCCCCTGCTTCCACCCCTCCATTTCACATGAACGATTTCCTGGGGGAGGTTTAGTTAGCCCGAAATCTGTGCCTTCCAGACATATTATTTCCTCTGTCCACTCTGTAAATTCCCGTATCTGACATTTACCATGAGGGAAGAACACAGCTGTATATACAGATTAGTAACGAAATCAAGATGTAACAAACTGTCCCTTCAGTGATAAAATCAGAAGTAACTGCCTGCTACAAGATAGTCTCTGTTAATTATGAGCAGTATCTTTCCTTGGGATTAAACCAAGATATACCTCAGGACTGTGTTGGTTGAAGCAGTTCTGCCTCTATCATACAGAGCTGCAATGCTATTTTACCTTGCACAACAGGAGATGATCTAGCATAACATGACCATTTTTTATGCTTACCATGCAGAACTAGACTGCTGGCACCTTCATTTCGATGCACAGGAGAACAGAAAACAGCCCCCTTCCTTGTCTTGCCAAGCTAGGAGCTCACGGCAGAGCAAAAGGAAGGTGTTTGTCTGAAATTCTCCATGTCCCTGTAAGCAAAAAAAAAGCAAATAAAAAGGAGATAAATCTAGATTTTATCATTGAATAGCAGGAGGAAATTTGCTACTCTACCAAAAGGTATGCTGTATTTTTTTTCCAATTCCTCTCAACAGGGGAGCAGCAGGAAGAGCTGGAAGCTCCATGCCGGGTCAATGTCTGTCTTGTCCCTGGGCCGCCTCTCCTTCCGAAGGGACCGTAAAGCTACCAGCCAAGCCATTTCTCTCTATCTGCAAACCCTATTTGGGAAATCCAGATCTTGATTGATGATTCTGCTGTTTTTAGACATTGGTGTGAAACAGTCCACTTTTTACTCCATGTATCTCTATATAGCAAGTAAACAGAACTGGTTTCTGCAGGTTTCATCATAGCCTTTGGATCTGGAGGGAGGGCTGTTATCATTCCAGCAGCCTGGATCATGCTTTGGCAGTGACAGGAGCATCAGTCTTCAACCTGTGACTGATTTCAGCCCTCCCACTCTCTCTCTGGAGGTGACATCTACTGCAGGTGTCCCCGACACCACCAGCCCTGGGGCAGCTCAGCTCCCTCTGCCCCAGGCAGAGAATTGGAGCACCCTGTGGTGACCCTAAAAGTCACATAAAACATGCGTTCCCACAGCATGAGCTCTGTTTCTCCTGAAGCTTGTGCTCTAAGCCAAAACCCTGAGCAGAGTCATCTCTTTGCCACATGATTTTGATGCTAAAGCTGGCAGCAGCAATGAGTTTCATAAGTCATTTTTCTGTTGGCCTGTGTCTACCAGGCTTGCAGGACTCTGTTCACTCTGCCCATCCCCACCCTGAGTTTTATCACAGTGATTTTTTCTCTCTCTGCCTATTCCCAGGAGAACTTCCCCGGGTCACTGCCTGCTGGAGGGTGAGGTGCTCAGGGAGATCCGTGCTTCACCCATGAGCTCTGAGCATGCCACATAAAAAATAATTATGCCAGTAGCAAGGAAAGAGAGGGGAGATTATATGCAGATGTAGTCAAGGAGCTCTGCAGAACTAATTAAATTGCCCAGGAAAGCTGACAGTACAACAGCCACAGAGACTTTTCCACCTTCTGCTCGGTAGAAAAAGTATTGATTGGTTGCACCTAATATAGCCCTGTGTTGGGCAGCTTGCTATACATTTGTTGTTCAGATGAGCACGTTGCACATAGCATGTACAAACTTCGGGCACAAGGAGTTTATACAGCATGGGATATACATTTAATGCTGTAAAAGTAGAAAATGCACAAAGCACGGAGTCACTGCAGGGAGCGTTCGTGCCTTAAAATCTATTAGGGGCAGTTAGGGACCTGAACGATGCAGCAGGGAGTCCCTGCCCTCAGCTCTGTTGAAGCGTTTTACAGAGGATTAAAAATAAAGTAAGATTGAATTTAATGAAAATAAAATAAAACAACAGAGAATAATACTGCCAACAGAAAAGCAACCACGAGGCTACAGTCAAGGTCCAGGTTCTGTCCTTTCTGCACCTCAGTTTCCCTGACAGAGGGCTGGAAAACTGATATGAGAATCCTCTGTGTGGCCAGCAAGTGCTCTCTAAGCTCAGTCCTAAAGCAGTGCCTTTCCTTGACAGGGTGCCTCAACACCTCTCCAGGGGAAAAGAAAAACAGCATTTTCACTCTTCCACCCCATAGCCCTCTCATTGACACAAGACCAGAAAGATAGTTCAATATATTCTTTTTATTTTAAAAATGTGTAATACCAAGCAGAAATCAAAGAAAAACAAGTCCTTCTAAGAGTTGTTTCTTTTTTTTCCCCATTCCTATCATCTTCTAATCAAACCAGTGTGAGATATCAAGCAATTACAATGCCATTTGCTCTCTGCTGGATGCAACAATTAGCCCAAGATATCTAATGAAAGGAATTAAATTCTACATGTTTTATACCAAACAGCTTTAATTTTAATTACAAATCCCAAATATATCATCCTCAATAATGATTAGCTCATCACATCTGCTAGGGGCTGATGACGATTTGCCTTTTGCATGGTTTGGACTGAAAATGAAACCTGACTTTCACATATAAGAGCCCCAGTGAAATGAATGGAACTCAGGGTACAGCAAAAGCACATAAAATCTATGCAGACAAGGCAATCACCAGACAGCCTAATTCCAGTTTGAAGAGAAAAGCATATGTTCCTAGGCCACTTACACATTTTTGAATACTTTGCCTGCAACCTTTTTGGAAAAAGGAATGCGTTCTCCCTCTGCACAGTGTGGCCTTTTTTCCTTTAACCACAAAAACAGTTTGAAAAATAAAAAATAGAATATCAATGTGTGGTTGAAATAAAGGCTGCATTTTACAATGTAAATGCTCTGTTCCTTTTCTGATATAAATATTTTTATTCCAAATGACTTTGGTGAAATAACTTTGTGAAAATAATCTGTTTGATGACTGCAAGTCATTATTTTTTATTTCTATCCAGTTTGAAATAAGCAAGTGCAGAAACATTTGGATTTTGTTTCCAGGGGCGATTATTGAGTTCCACCACTCTCTCCTGTTCTGTCTTTATGAAATCCCAGTGAATCATGCGACAGCAAAAAAGCACACAAACCAATCCCTCCATCTTCACTGCCACAGTCTGATTTATCCCCCTGAGGGGATTTAGGTCTCCATCCCATCCTGTATCCACCTCTGGTTCGCATAGATGCCAGTGAGCAGTGAGTCTGCAGGGGCTGGAAAAAAACAGGTGGTTTTGTTATTTCCTAAAATCCTGTAATATAGTGGGCAGTCAGTCCGTGTTTGTGGCATTGCAGCTGACCTTTGTTTTCATGTTATGATATCTCCGATTCCCACAGGCCTCCTGCTGCTCTCATGACACCCAATTTATACCTGCCAGTTGCTTGCAGCCACCTCAGGGAGTGCAGCTGCTGCACGGGCCTGCACTTTCCATTACACTTGTTAGGAAGTGGCAGGAAAATAGAAATAGGCACCTGGGAGATCAACTCTGGTCTCCGGATATCCTGATATGGCCATGCAGATATTGCCACCACATCTACCCTGCCCCTTCAGCACACCACCCCTCTCTGTAGGGCTCCCTGGCCACATGCAAGTCTCAGACTGGGCTGAGAAATCCCAGGGAAATGCTGTGCTAATCCATCATACCTAATCTTCACACCACACGTCCGAACTCCGTCCGTGCCGATTTGTCTCCTCCAGCACCCCCTCACAACTAAGAACGGCTGCATTTGTAACAGTAGCATCACGCTGTGTACCCCTTCTCATGCCATAATTTACACACGGTGATTTATTTGCAGCAGACATGCCTGGAAAATATATTTGCATCTTTCCGCTCCATCAAATGGTATAAAGGGTGGTGAGAGGCAACATCCTCCTGTCAGGACATCCTCCCGCCAGGATTCTTGCTGAAAGGAGGTTCACCCCTGCCCAAGACATCTTTGGCCCGGATTAGGTTAGCCCATGTTTTCAGCCCTCTGTGAAAGTCTGTGTTTCCCCCTCAGCTTGTTGTAGTGCTTCACTCTCCTACCACTAAATCCCGGTCTAATATGCAGCCTGAAACTTCCTTGCTACATTTATGGCTCATTTCTTTTGAGCCTTTCACAGAGTAGCTATGGGCAGCACCTAATAACCACTATGTATGTATATGCATAACATGGTGTGTATATTTTGTGTAACAAGTGACAACTATCAGCTTAATCTCTTCTTTTTTTTTAGTTTTTTTCTTCCCTTTACTTCTGTCCTATTTATGCAGATTTCAATATGCTAAGAAATGGTGTCCCACCCCCAAGTGGCATTCCTGGTTCCTGTCATAGGGGAGTGGGACAAATCAACCAGTACCTCAGTAATTAGAGGGTTTAAAAGAGCAAATGAACCATGGAGCCAAGTCCTGTTCTACTCTGAACCTTTCTAGGGCTTTCATATTGTGTAAGCTGTCAGAAAGCCCATGCATGAAGTTTACTTCTAAGTTAGAGCATTGTCTGCAATCTTCCAGACTTGGAGCAATGAAATGACCTTCCATCACCTTCCTCCTCTCTCCAGTGCATTCACATCATCTCTCCTACATCATCACCTACCCTTTGCCACACACACATGCAATTTTTAAGGTCCTGACTTCAGTCCAATGCAGAAAATATTGAGAAATCTTTATCTTTATCTTGTTGTTGTTGTTGTTGTTAAAGTGCTGTTTTCCTTTTGAAAGCATTTAGCTTCACAAGAGCATCCCACGAGCTGTACACATAAATCTTTGTACCTCTGTGTTGTAATTTGCTCCCCAAATTACTCTGACTTGAGCACTTATACTAGTATTATGCAATCATAAAGCAGGGAGTGTTTTAAGATGTGATGCCTTTACCCATCATCACCTGTCTCGAGGAGATGGGCTGTTAGGATTTCTAATGATATAACCATTTTAGCAAGCTCCAGAGGTTCACTGGCTCTCAGGCCTTAAGGCTATGACAGTGATTTATAGAAAATCTATCTCTGATGATTTAAAGGTTTTTAACATTTATTCTATCATCCAACACACACAGACAGTGACTAGGTTAAAGTGGGTTTACAGATGGGTGAAGCTGGAAAAAAAAGAAACTTCCAGTAAAAACATCTGCAATTCTTAAAGATTTTCCAAAATATAATCTTTAAAACTACTTATTAGGACAGACTATTACATATGTGGTTTTCACTGTCTTTTTATGAAGCGGTTTTATGCTATAACTCTCATGGTAATTCTGAGCAAAATAGCAAAATGTGTATGGTATATCATTTTCCTACAGGCTACTTTACTGCCTTGTGTGTAACTCTTCTTTTTTTCTGCAAAGCAGATCATAAAGATGAGGTTCAAAACACAGGTTATTTAAAACACCCATTTTGTTCTCTTTTTATTAAAAAAATAAGAAAATGCTTCTTTTTTTTTAATTTAAACATTTTGACAAGTCTTCCTCTGTGAGTAAGCTTTGCTGGTATGTGTTCATGGTAAGCCACTTTCCCTATTTCCCAGTCATCCTCTGTTTTGTTTGATTGCACTATAAATTCTTTGAGAAAAAGATTGTCTCTCAGTGTGTGAACTCACAGAAGCAGAGACTCCCTGGGTGTTTGTGCAGTGCCCAGCACAATAATATACTAGCCTGCTAAAGTCCCCCTAGGTACTAAAAACTGCAACATTCATGGGGAGAGTAACATAAATCTTTTTTATGGACATAAGTGTCAACCATTTAAAATTCGGCTGCATTGTATTTTGGAAAATGGCAGAACTCCTAAAGAGCAAAACCCTCTGTGAAAGGGAAAAGAAAGCACCTAGGTAGTCGCCTTGGACCTACTGATCTCGACAAGGTTGCCAATGGAGAAATGGCCACATCACCATCCTGCAAAAAGGCCACCTGAGAGCTCTAGCAACCAAGTGGATAGGAACAGTGTGCTCAGCAGCCGAGTCCCATGAGTACCTTGAGACATCACCCAAATTCACCCTGCTGACAGTATACGTAACAAATGAACAAATGTCAGCAAATAAAGCCTACTCGGGAAGTTTCTGACATCTGTAGTATAATTCTCCTCTCTCTCCATCTGTGCAACATGCTCAGGGCAGTACCAACAAACCAAGACATCTCTGCAAAACGGGCACTTACTCCAGGCATGATACCTGCCTGTAACTATTGGCCAAGCACAGTCCTTACCTATATATTTCTTTTTATGTGATCTTGATAAATGTGGCCAGCTTAATATGGCTAAGATGAATGAGCCAATAATTTCAAGACAAGACACCAGACAGGCAGAGTGTTTTGATTTACAAGGCTATGTTAATAAATACCAGTGGCATGTTTTGTTCTTCAGGTTGCTGTATGTATCTCTTGGTTGCTTCTAGGTTGTCAATGAAACACTGTGAATTCGGCTGGAAGGAAAACACTGTAAGAGAGAAGTTAACCAAGCTGTGCTGCAGATCTAATTTTTATCATACGATGTAGGCCCTTCATTACCCTGCAACTGGCACTGCTCATGCGTCAGAAAGTCATGGGGTGTTTCTGGCTTCTCCAAACTGGCTAACATAAGCATATTTACCCACATTTTCTACGTTCCCTTCTTTCTGTCTCCTAAAGGGCAGATGACGTTGGTGAGGACACTACGGAGTTTTTGAATGAATCTTTCTCATCAGGCATGATGTTCTCTGAGCATTTCCCTGTTTCTAGCACAGGGGCTTGCACAGCTCCCAGGAGCGAGTAAGGAACTGGTCCTGCATCTGGACCTCAGTAAGTGTGAGCTACAGAGCCAGCACCCCACATTTGTACAGCACAGTGCCCTGTGCTGGGGGCTCTCCTCAGCCCTGCTCTGCTCTCCTAGACCCAGCTCCTGCCATACCCTCGATTCTGCCCTTGCCCAGTTGTTCTGGTTTCCCTAACCCAGCCTGGTTTCTGCACAGGCTTCTGCTTTGTGCTGTAGATTACCCAGAAGAGCCTAGCTAGTAAGATTTTGAAAGAAAATAGAAACATTATTATTTCATTTGCTTGTATTATTTGCTTTATCTGCTGCATTTCTAAACCGCTTGCCAACTTTCCTCACTGAACTTGGGCCTTTCTGAGTGTTACTTTAGTGTTCTCTCCCCAGCCACACTTTGCCCATGATGCGCCATGACCATTTGGATTCATGAATTACAGCCAACATCAACCCTGAGTTTAACTTTCATGTCTTCCTCAGTAACACTAACTGGGAAAAGGAGACTATGAATCTTGGAGTAGACACTAAAGAGAACACTGAGCAGTAAAGGAGGTTCAGGCGGGCTGGCATTTGCCATTTTAAACTCATTCCATTTCTCTCTCATGGCTGGAGAGAGGAGGATGTTGGTTTCAGTGATGGTTTTGACACAGTAAGTGAGGGTTTATCTTGAAAAAATCAGTAGTGCATCCAATTGGCTCCTCCCATCAGTGAATTATATACGTCTGATATCCTGCTTATAGTGTGTCAGGTATTGCATTGCCTCTGGCTTTTGCTGAGGCTCATAGAAGGAAAAGGTCCCTATCACTGTGTTATTGGAAACTATCTTTTCCTTGCCCTAATATAACAACAGTTGCTTCATCTCAAAAGGTTACCAAGCACCAGCAAATCTGCAGCAGACAGCTGCATGCCAAGTCCACGCAATAGCCAGCACAAGGTGATTCAGCTTAGCTTAGCCCACTCTGAAGGTCCCTGCCACCTGTATTTGCCACAGACTGGGAGGACGGATTTGCTGATGCCTCATAATTTCCCAAGGCAAAGAAAATCATGAGTCTGAGTTGTTATTGGCATGAGAGAAGAGACTGAGTGCTTAAACTTTCAGCACCCACAACAGCTTGCGAAGAGGAGTTCCTCAGCTTAAGCATGCATTGGAGATGAAATATCTCTTTTGGTTTGTTTCAGACCTGCCAGCTGCACTGAAGATTCCCCAGCTGGACAAGGAGAGAGCAGTGGCTCCCTATTGTTCCCTGTGTGCCATTCCTGACTTTATAATCTCTAATTATACCCCACCTTGGTCAATTCTTTCCCCGACTGAAGCATCCCAGTCGATGCAAGTAATCCTTCCATGGGAGCCATTGCACATGTCTGAGTATCTGTGCTGGGCTTTCCATTTCTTCTCTGTTTTTTAGGGTTGAGCAGAGCCAGGCTACATACAGTGCTATTTCGTTTCCTTCCTGATAATTTCTAACTGTAAATTCGCTTATTTGACTCCTGGTGAACCCAACATTTGCAGAGAGCTTAGCTGTTTTGGGAAGAGGTATAGACCACACATCCTGCCACTTCTACCTGGCATGGGAGTCCAGGCACTGCTAGGGACAAGCATTAAACTATTCTCAATTATCCGGTGGAAACTAAACTGCTTTTCAGTCAGACTATAGTTAGCAAAAATGTTCTCTGGCAGGATAACACACTGATTTGGTCTGGGCTGGTCAAACTGCAAAATGAAATTGGTGGGGAGTTGCAAACCTACCAGACGAAAGGAAAGGATCCTTCAAAGGTAAGAACAAAGCAGTATCTGCTGGGGACATGGGGATGAGCTAATTGAAGCATCTCTCTTCGTCCTTCTCCTCTTTGGCTTCAGGAACATCTGCTATCACTTAAAGGCAGCTCTCACCGTCACTTTCCCCTTTGCTTTGCGTGCACTTGTTCATCCTTTGAGCTTTAATCTTTTGCTATTGATTTCCACCCTGTTAGTTGAAATATTGTCCTGCTCTTTGAGAAATGCAATCGCCCAGACCACACTATTGCAAATAATATGTACTTTGGAAAACAATGATTGAATTCCCATATTATCCACTGAAGCAAAAAACTCTATCCTGCCAAAGAGAAAATGCTTTGCAGAGATAAGATCGTAGAAATTCATCAAACTGGCTTCAGTGTTTGTGTGTGTGTGCTTTTTTTTTTTTTTAATTCCCACCACCCCTGAGAGCGGCTGAGATTAAAATGTATTATCTTTAGATATGGGGGACTAACCAACCCTGTGAGCCCCGTAACTTGGGATTCAAACTATAATTCACCCTCTGGAAATTGCGGATCTATCCTGAGATAAATTTCAGCTGGAGTGCAGGAGAACCGCTGCAGTTTTACATGTGTGCATAGCTTGTATCCGTATACATACAAATCTTCTGATAAACTGCCATAAATCTGTTCCCGTATGTTTCAGTGATCCAAACGAGAACTGCATGAACATAAGGGGTTTTATTCCTCCCTCAAAATGTCACATGAAAAATAAAATGTATTCATTGCTTATTTGGGTAATCTGGAGATCTTTTAAGGCCGTCAATTCATCTTATTGTTATTTCACTAAAACATGGCACGTTCGATAGCAGAAGCTATTATTAAATATGAATGCCTCAGATTAGGTATCTTAATCTATATCTGCAGTTATTTCAGTAAAGTTAACTGAAGCTTTTCAGGCTGCTCCCTTTCCTGGCGTGCTGTGCTGTGTTCTCTAGGCTGACACAGGGGATTGTGTGAGGCTCCACTCACATCCACACCTCCTGGTTTCCTTGGTGGAGAAACCGAAGGGCATCCCCAAATACCACTATAAATAAGAGAAATTCACCCTGAATGAAGAGAGGGAACTCCAGCAAGGAGCAAGAGCCATCCAGAGAGATTCCCATAGGGACATAAGCAACCTGACTTTGGTAGCACTGAAAGTGAAATGAGTAAATGAGCTCGGGTATTTTCCCATAGCCTTTTCCTCTACAGAAGGGTGGGATTTTCATAAATGACAACAGCAGAGAGCAGTGGTTCCATCCTACTCTTTGAAACTTTATTCAAAGAAGCACCAGACTTCGGTGACATCTACCTCTTCTGCTTCCTCTCTGAGATTTTTTTCTTCTCCTGAGTTTCAGACCATCAGATTCTTTGGCTATTTGATCCTACCTGTCTTTATTACTAAAAACTCCCATTTTTGATAATATTTTCTGCTTCCTCATGCCATTTCCTGGCCTTTCTCTTGTAATTATGAAGTGATAATGGCTCTTAAAAGTTCTTACAAGTGTACTACAGCCATTACAACAGCAATTCTATTATTTTAGTAGCAATTCACATATAATGGAAAGGCATATTAAATTGGAGGTAATATTACAATAAAAATCATACCATTATAAAAACAATAGAGTGTTAGAAACAATATTACAGCAAAAATATTTTAATAAAGATGCTAAACAAACCCAACAAAAGAGAACTAGGGATGAAACAGGGACAGTGAGAGATTTTTACTACCACACTGATCGGCCTTGTTTTTAATGCACCAAAAGAGTATTTCATTGCAACAGCTCCATACTTTTATCATAAACACATGCTGTAAAGCATGTTTCTTGCTGGCAGGGTAGTTGTTATTGCACTTCCTTTCCCAAAGGTAGCAAAGGGCGTGTGCAGCACCTGGAAGCGGCAGGATGAATTAAGGCCTGGGTGACACAGGAAGGCCAGCCCATGTGAAGCAGGGAGGGATTGCCATCAGTCCTTAATTCATTCTACTCATCCCATGCACACGATGAGGAGCAAAAAGAAGTCCAGGTAAGGACTACCAGGTAAGGCAGGTAAGTTCCCTGCCTGTGAGAAAGATCGAGACTTGATAAAACATCTGTTCATCTCTGCTGGTGCTTCACACTGTCAGCAACAGCACAGCAATAAAACACAGTATTGTGGTTAACAACTGAATATTTAGCGTTTCCTTTGGGAATGAAGGTTCTTTTCCCTTTGGCACAGAAAAATGAGGGCAAAACTCTTTGATTAGAAATTTGCATATATAGTTTCTGCCCAGAACCAAGATGTGCTCAGCATGAGAAAGATGGGGAGGATACTGAAACCATTTAAAATCACCTAAACATTCTATTGTAAAATTTCCTCAATGAAATTGAGCTCAAGTGCCGACATTTCTAGCCCAACTTTTGTTCTCATGGCCACCCCCTGCTGCTGGGAATCCTCGCTGAGACGGAGTCCTGGCACTAGACCTGGAAGCAAGCTTTTCCTGCTCCCCGTTGCTTATACACTCCTGGGAGACCACACTGTCAGCCCAGGCTCTTATTACCCTTATCAACTTCCTTACCCTTTTTCATACAACCTCCAGGGACTTAATTACCTTACTGATAAGTTTCAGTAAGTGAGGACTGCAGGACATGTAAAATTATGAAAGTCCTCTGATCATATATTGTGTTTTTTACGTGCTGTCTTAGTAATTATTTTTCTTTACCTACTTAATAAACAATGAAAATATAAGCAATCACTGATAAATTTAACAGTTTGGATGCAAGTCCTTGTGATAAGCTTTATTTTTAATGAACTTCATTACTCCACTCCAGCCCCTATATTATAATTTTTTTAGCATAGTTTACAGGAAATGTTAGTCCTTTAAAAGCCTGGCAAGCCTAAGAAGCCACTGAAATCCATAATTGAAATGCAAATGGAAAGCCTCTGGCACATCAAATCAATTTTTCTATTAATAAGAAACGGAAATAGAAGGTGACATGGAACAGTCCTGCTGCCCTACCATAAAGGTATGGCTTTTTAAGTGGTCTGGTACAAAACAAAACAGAACTTTTCGCTTGCTATAGTCACACATCTAAATTGCTAAATGTGATTGCTAAATTGCTTCTAAATGTGATACAATTAACATGCTGCTGTTTGGTTACAGGAGCCATTTTCCTCACATCTCCCAGAAGACTATAAACCAAGAATTTCCAAGGCTCCTGTCCACACCATCAAGGTTTGCTATATTCACCACTACTGTTCAATCCAATATCACTGCATGAGAGGTTCCAGCTCTGGGTCTCGTTGCCCTGGTATTAGGATACCTGTGCCAGAGATAACCTCGCTATGCCCAGATTCATTATCAATGGCTGACTCTCAAGGATCATTTTTCAGTGTTTGATCTAAAGATCACTGAGTTTAATGGAAAGATTCACCTTGACTACAGTCCATAATTAGGGTGGAGGAGAACAGAAAGGATTGACTTTTTAGAAGATGAATGATTCATGTAATCAATAAATAGAGTTAACAATGATCAAGCAAGATATTCACTTGAAAAGTTTTAAAGGGAACTTAAGTTTCTGTACAAAACTTTCCTGGGTAGAATATTTTAACTGGAGGCAGGTTTTTATTTGTTATATTTATTTATTTATTTTTCAAAGAGCAGTCTATTCAACCTTATTTGAACTAGCTCTGCTTTAAACATCTTCCATCATTTCATATAGAGCAGACAAGCAAAGCTAGGCAGTGATTTAGATTTTCCTAATACCTCCTATCAGAGTATAAGTTACTCATTTCTGAAAAAAAAAAAAAGAAATCATAAGGTGATCATGGGAACAAAAAGGGAAATATTTTTTACCATAAAAGTACCTTCTGCTTGGTGAATTTAAGGAAGAACTTCTTGTTCTGACTGTGTGTGCTGTCTGTAATGGCCATATGTGGTCAGGGCGCTCAATCTCTAGGGCCAGTGGGTCTAGGAGGGCCTTTGCAACTGCCCTGGGGTCACCTCAAGGTGGTCCTCCCAATTGCTTGCCCTTAATGCTGCTCAGATCAGTCTTGGTGCCGGACCAGCAACCTGGTCCACTGACATGAGCAGAAATATTCCAGTGATTTCAATAACTTTTGGATTACAGTACAGACTTTTGGATTACGGAGAGCCTGATTGTGCATGATGCTGGGTAACTTCAGCTCCGGTTACTTCAGGTTATGACTCCCCATGAGGAGTTTGGGAAGCAGGTTTCTAGGATACCAGCCTAAGAAAGGGCTGCAAGGGGCTTTTTACTTTTTCTGTCCCAAGTAAAGGGACATGTGACTGCAGCAGGGGCAGTGTACACTCAACCAGGCCATGAGAACAACCTGGCACAGATTTGTGTGAGATGCATCTGTCCTCCTAGGACTAGTGGTATGAACTCAGGGCGATCAACATAAGTTGAAATCCTTGCTTTCACTCTGAATCCAGCAATCCAGGGTGAAGCTGACATGTCCACATTTATCCATGTCCGATGACACCTTTCCCTGCTGCACAGACACATTTTAACTCTCTGTCATTTGCTTATGGGATGTTCCCCAAGCAGCACAGAAGCAATCTTTATTCACGGGGCCAGCCAAAGTGATGGCTCAGACTGACTTGTTGATTATAACATTTATTGGACATACCAAGTTTATTTGTATAAAGCATAAAAAGAAACATGTAGCAGAAAAGGAGATGGAAGGCACTGAAAATGCCGTTGTTTTGATCCTTCCATATTTTCACAATGAACAGTATTTTACATTGTAAATGCCTGTCTGTTATGAACAGTGCTTCGTATATTTGTCCCTTCATTGTACCTAGTCAGCAAACTAAATATCTTACTATGTTCTAAATGCAATGTTAAATCACACCCTCTCTCAGCAGAAATGTATAAACGGGTGGTTATTTCACTGGAAAAATGATATATGTTCCAAGGCCATTAGGGAAATACCACCAGCAAAAGTTATAATCATATAAAAATTACAGGAGCTGGGTTTTCAAGCCAACGTTCAATCACTGCAGCCTTGAACATCAGGTTAAAGTCAGAGAAGGCAGTAAATCTAGCCATGGCTCTTTAACCAGTAGAGCCAGCAGCATGGATCTTGTGCCAAGAAATAATTTAAAGGTGAAGAAATTCATTCCCAAAGCTTATTCACAAGTGTATATATGTGTGTGTGTGTGTGTGTGTATATATACATAAAAGCCTACTACATTGAAGTAGCAGAAGTTCCAACCCTTATACACAGACAGCGATGGATGTGGCTCTGAGCAAGATCTGGATCTTTATGTATAGACACCTGTGCTGTGCTGAGTGTGCTGGTCCCAATCACCCCAGAAACATGGAATTGTCTTGTCAAGCTCTCCTCTCACTCCTTCCTACCTCTCAGGTGAGGACTATAAGTCATGCAGTCCTTGATTGTAAAGGCTAATGCCTTGTATGTAATTAAATCAGAAATTTCACAAGTCCATTTTGGTTCAAATGCTTTTTAAAGTTGTTTTTTCTTACTGAAATAGTTTCCTTCTGCTCCCAACAACTATGACTGTGTTGGCACTGCTTAAAACATCCTTTAAAACATCCTTTTAAACATCCTTTTGCAGTAAGTTTGAATACTGATGCTAGGTGTGAAAGGCTTCCAGGAAAAAAAAAACAATACGTTTATTTAACTAAAACTCATTTATCAAGAAATGAGCTCAGTTCCAGCTTCATAGGTATACATACAAAGTTTCTAATAATTTCTCTGGCAGTATATTGAAAATTATGCAAATCTAAAGCTGAAATGCACTGCAACATCTGACAATAGAAACAAAGACAGGGCTGCAATAACTGCTAAACACCAGCAAGGGGAGATGAGGCTACTCCAAAGCACTTTCTTCACATTCTCCAGCCACTTTCTGGAAAGGTCAGATTTTGCTTGCCTTTAGAGAAATGGATCACTGTGGGTTTTACAAAGACTGCCTCTTGCACGGGCATTTGACAGCAGTTTTATCGTAGCTAATAGATAATAAGAATAAGTTTTCCATTCCAAACACCTGGGATCTTGGTTATTTTTTAGAGAAGAAACACCCTGTCAAGTCCCGTGTTTGGAGTCTGAGACTTGGGCAGTGTCTCCCCATTCTTCCCTTCCACCCCATGCATTTGCAGAGCAGAGCTTCACTGGAAATACAATTCTGTCTTGAAAAAGAAAGAAAGAAAGAAAAAAAAAAAAAACAGGGGTCAGGAGCACAGAAAAGTTTCAGGTCTGCTGTCAGGGAAAAACTTCCTTGCCAGGGAAAACTTTAGTCCGCCACAGGTCTGGGCATATGCATCAGACAAACACAGTACAGCAAAGAAACGCCCAACAAACTTCTTGTCGCCCACCACAGGCTTCTCTGGATCAGGCCCCATGGCAGTTGTGCCCAGTCACAGCCCTGTCACTGCCCACTTGGTGAGAGAACCAGGCCCCAAGGCACATCACTAGTCAAAAAGCATATTCTCTTCAGCTCTGAATGGCACTGTTGGAAAGCAAGTAGGTCAGCATCATTTATGGGTTGATCATAGGCACAATTCACATTGTTTTGCATTGTCCAACTCTGATGTCATGAGGTAAACATTAACAAGCCATCTGTTGGTAGGATTTTTACCCGTCTATGCAGTCTATTCTGCAATAGATACCCAAGACATTCAATGTTTTCATCCTCACAGACCCTTTATGAAATATTACATGCACAGAAAGGTTTGAAAGACTTGGTGATGCCACCCAGCAGGTGGTAGTAGGACAAGGCCTTTGAAAACCAAGCATCTATGTTTATGTGGCAATCAAGGGATCCAGCTTTGGACGAACTCCTCATATCAGAATATCACTGCAGAGATGTATAGTTCCATGGCACGTTCTAGAATCTTCACCGTTTGATCTGCACTGTCTATATATGTTATTGAAAATTAAAACAAAACACAAAAATGAGTCAAGACCATGTTTTTGTTCCCTTGCTCACACTTCATCTTTCTCTCTTCCAGCACATTCATGGCCCTCATGAAGGTCTCTCATTTTTAGCATGCATGTCTTACTACACTCCAATAAGGTGTCACAATATTTCTATTCCCATGAGGAGTTGAATCACAAAGAGATAAAGTATCATGTTCACCAAAAGTTTTAAAAGCTTAACCCCATATAGCTAATTCCCAGTTTCCCTAATTCCCTAATTTAGATAAAGATTGATTATCTTCTTTTGTCCAGCTACCATTCTCATTTGTGCATAGTCTTCAGGGAACAGAGCACATTACAGTGTTACCAACAACATTATTTAGAAGGGCCTGTTCCTGCTCTTCCCAGAGTCCTAGAGGCCTGTTCCATGCTCTCCAAGGAATCTGTCCCTCTGGGGAAATACAACATACAGCAAAGAGCCAGCAAGGTACAACAGTTGAGCCTCAGAAGTAGGAAGAAAAGCAGAGCAAACCTACAGCAGATGAGGTCCTGCATGCACTTCTGTGAGTTGTTTGTCACAGTTCTACGATGATGAAGGCGGTGTCCCAGCATCTGATCAAGTTCATCAGCCTCTTAAGAGGCTGATCTGCCCTGACAGAGATGAACCCCTAGGGTTCATAAGAAGTTCAGTCTGGTGGTGCTCTCAGGTTCCTCTTTCCTCACATCATCAGGCCTAGGAAAAAAAAAAAAAAAAACTTGCCCTTGTAATTTTAAGGAATATCCCCTGACATTGTCTTCAGTGTCCTCATGCCATTTCTTTACCTCCCTCCTATATTAACTGAACTCTGTGATGCCTATAACACTCTCTATATGCTGAATCCTCAGGATAATATTGTGATTAATACATCTGGTGTGGGTGCATCACACAGAAGCAACATTGCCTCCTTCTGCAATGAAAATGTTTGGTTTCACACCTGAGAACATTTGGTTTCAACTGGTAAGCAATTATTCAAACTAAGTATCAAGGGAAGCGGGGCATAGAGGACAGGGAGCGGGTTCAGCAAGTCAAACTTGAAATAGGAGTACAGATCCTCATTCCTATAAATGAAAGGCATCAGGGTGCCAGTCTAATGGGACACCAGAGCTACCTTAACCCCCAGCTCAGCACTGTTGTCATAGTTTGCATAAAGCCACATGGCAGAGTAACCTGGTGTCTGTCTCAGTTATTTGTATGGCACCCATGGTAATAGTAACTGAGAAGCCTCCTGATCTTTCATGTATTTGTCCATACAGAAGCCAGGTAAAGAGATTTTATTATGCTTCTTTTCCCTGGAATCAGTATTGAAGTTAAAGCAGATGAGAAGTATATGCCCACTGTAGATTCAATACTTTCAGTTCAATAATTTATACTTTTTAAATACAGACACTTATAACTATAACTTCAGGGGTGTGGGTTTACTGAAAACTTACCCAATGCTCCAGGTGGAAAATACATTAAGATTTATGCTTGGATGTAATGCCTGTAAGGCGAGAAGCATGGAAATAACTTAGTTGGATAGATGGAAGAGTCTCCTTTCCAGCAGGCATGTTATTAGTGGAGTCTGTACTGCTGCAGCCACCCAAAACAGTTTAAATCTACTCTTACAAACTCCAACCCACCTCTGTCTCAACAGAGACAGTAGCTTTCCCAGGTCATAAATAAAATTTCCATCAAATTGGCGACTTGTTCTCACATCTTCCAAAAGACCTAGGTATCCACTGCCTCTCAGCAGAACCAGACAACCTCTAATCCATCTCTAATGGAGCTACAAAGTTCAAAAGAATGGCATCAGATGTTTTGAATTCCCCTTCCTGAATGAAGACAGATTCTTATTTATTAAATATTTAGCAAATATTTAGCCCAAGTCACACATCTGTCCTGAATGCTTCACCTGAATCTAACCTTGAATATCATATGATTCTTGGTCTCCTTGATTGAGCTATTCTGTTTAGGGTGATAAAATGTGAATAAAAGATATAATTAATGGTCTGGTTGGTTAGATGAATGTTCCTCCCTGAAGTATTATGATGACATTTTTCTCTTAATGCCTGAGCGACTTTGTTGAAGGTGTTGACTACTATGATCTTATGCATTAATTTACAGGACAAGCTTGAGGGGGGAAAAAGAAATGGTAAAAAATGGAAACAATTCCCCATTCAGGCCCAAAATGCTTTCTGCAGCAACATCATTATCTACTCTCAGAGGGTTTTATAATAAGCTGAGAAATAACACTTTGTGGGAGTCTGGTTAAACTCAGGCAGCACCCTGCTGACTTTTTAAAAGATCTTATGAAACAAAAAACATTTTCATAGATTGAAAATAGATTTTTTCAGTAATCCAAAATTCTAACACACAGTTAATTAGGGTGGGACTCTATATACACACCATTTTGGAGAGTTTTTTATATGTTATTTGTGAAGAAGTGATTAACTATAATCCCTGAACTATTCATCTAAAACTTTGCTAATTGTATTTTCAATCTATGAAATTGTTTTTTGTTTCATAAGATCTTCTTAATTTAATAAATTCTCATTAATATTGCAAGTACCAGTGATCATCACAATAATCACTACCCTTTTAAAATCCTCATAATCCTGCACTGAACACATATATATATAAAGCTCATTAAAAGTAAACATTGATTGACTGAAATCCTTAAAGGGCTGCATACTAGAGAAAAATCATTGCATGCCAGTTGCCTACTGCTTTCGGGATGGCCCAGAAACTCAAAAGGAATATGGTCAAGGAAACCCCTAACACCAAGTAGTGCATAAGGCAACAAGGAAGGGTGTGAGTTCAGATGTACCAATAAAATGACTTCAATAAGGAATACAAAGAAAATGAATTACATCTTCTGTGCAATAACGTCTGTCCCATTAAAAATGCTCCATGCTTGGGGGTAATCCTGAGACCCTTCTCAAGGAAAGTCAAAGACAAGGCAAGGTTGCTTAGAAATAAAACAATTAAGATTTTTGTATGGAAGTTCTCTGAGTCCTATTGCAGTAATACCATTACCTTCTACATGACTGTTGAGCAACTCCACAAATAAAGGCTGTTCTTAAGGCTTTGGAACTGTTTCTCCAATATTTCAAGTTTTGTGTATTCATTAGTATCTTCGTAAAATGGGTCTAGGAAAGCTGGGCAAATCTATAGTCCATTACATGGGCATCAGTAATTACAAAGCAGTGGGGAACTGAGTTTGGGGATTTTCAATTATCTTCTGTTGCAAATGATCTTCAGTTTCCATTCTGGAAGTCGCTTTTTAGTCAAAGACTAGGTATTGAGCTCAGTGCTAGTCAGTGATATCAGACAATGAAATAGTATGGATATTTTTCTGGCCTTAAAAATCTATCAGTCTATAATTCTCTATTTCTGAGTCCAAGAGAGAAAATTTTCAGTTGGTTAATTAGGTGATCTGAATGTTCTCTGGCTAGAACTGCCATGTTATTGTGAATGCTGGCATTGCCTTGGATATTTATTTCAATACTAATTTTTCACTATATAGTTCACCTTCTTTTGCAGTCAGAGCCTCCAAAATTTTCTTCTGTGGAATATGCAAACATGCTTCATCTTTCTTTGTTCCAGAACTATGTAGACACATCAACACTTCAGTAACATGAAACAGATTACTCTATGTTAAGAGAGTTCTGGGAACAGTCTACACAAGTGTTATTAATGTACAAAAAAAATACAAAAATATAACATGGGATCAATCTCTTTCAGAGCAGTGTAAGATAAACTGAACTATTTTTCAGTTGCCATGATCTGTCAGATCATCCAAGAACAGTTACTCTGTTACTCAAGACCTGTTAATGCACAGTAACTTGTTCATCTGTCACAGCTAGCTGGCTTGTCTGAGCCCTTGGCTTCATCTCTTGCCTTTAGTTTTCCATCACCAAAATCTCCTGCATAACAAAAAGCTTAAAGAGTTTGCCCCAGTTAGTTCCACCAGTGCTTTCCTTGGTTTCTCATGGCTGCATGAAGCCCAAATCCAGAGACATTCCCCCACAGAGTTGCAGCAGCTCCCACTGTTGCAGTACAAACAGTAAAAATGTCCACCTGGGCTACTGTGGATGTTTAGAAGGCACTTCAGGTTTCATTGCAGTTTGTACTGCTAAAGAAGCAGAAGTCTCACAAAGGCTTTGTGTGTTAGTGACTAAAACGATAGTGGTGTGAAGGGACTGAGGGCTGCCAAAACGAAAACAACAAGAAAGTGTCTCTGAAAGAACTTGTGACCCATAATTTGGTCAGATGTACTGCTCCTCATTAATAGTAGATTACATGGGAGAGCAGCCTCTTTTACAACAACCTCTGCAGCCTGGTACTAGGAGTAGATTTTGGATAGACCAAGCTGAAGCCACCTTGAAAGATACCTGTCTTAATAGGATTGGAAAAGTTTTTGTCAGGCTGCACCAGTGCAAGAAAAAGTGATGGGGAAGAACATGCAAATAATAGATCCTTTGCATCACTAGGTCTTAGCAGGACGCACAGGTGAGTATCAACTACCCTGTGGTCTTCAGCCTGGAATTTTAGTCTCATCCACTCTTTGAGAGTCTATACTCTCCCTTGAAAATGTCCAGACACTCATTGATTGCAATTGTTTGGGAACTCTTGCCAGGAGCCCATAGAGGCTAATCATATGCACCTAGCTAAAAAAAAAAAAAAAAAAGACAATCTTCCTTGGCTGCCTTTGTTGTCAATTCTGGAGAGGTTTCTTTAGAAGACAGATCAGAGCACAAAAGCCCTGAATTCAGTCCTTTCATTCCATGATTGCATAAGGAATAATAGGAGAAGAGATTCCTAAATTGAGGACTTTAGGGTTACAGCATTCCTTCCTTCCCATTTTCTTTAGTCTGCTATCTATCCAAAGATTCCACTACCAGAGCTGTGCAACTGTGTTTGAGCTGTGTTTGAGGAGATACATCAAATTCATGCCATACCTCTGACAACATGTGCTGTACATTGCTCTCCTACTTCCCAACTTCCCATATCTCCACCTGCTAGGCAGGTGGACTCCAGGGCATTCACCAAGAATAGCCCTGAATAACATCTGGGATGACTTACATTGCTCACATAAGTGCTTTATGGGAATGTTCAAAGGGAACAGTGCAAAAAAAAAAAAAAGAACCCCCCACACAGAAATTCATTTCATTAGTCCTGTCTCTTGTGTTTTTGCCTGATTTCTTTGGTTTCCTGACATAAGCAGGGTGAAATTGCTGCATTGTATGTGCAGCATAGCTTGTGCGATGACTGGACTGCATGCTGCTTCATATTTATTAATTGAGAAATCCTTGGGCAAATTGCCACTAGAGCCATGACATTGTTGATAAACTCAGCAGCCACTAGTATTCCAACAGCCTGAAAAGAACCTGAAGTAGACTGATTATGCTTTGCAACTACATCTGCAGAAGGTTGGTTATATGGTTTGCTTCCTAATTAAACATCTAAACATCGATTTACAGAGTAAAGTGAAATTGAGGGATCTTCTGTTACAGCAGCTTGATGTGGAATAAGAGAACCAATGCAAAAATTCCTTGGCTACAAAGACACTTTACATGCCAAGTCTTTCCAGAGAGCTGATTGACGCTCACATAGAGCTTGACATAATTAACATATCCTAAACCTTGTCACTCATTTATGACCAACAGTAAAATGGAATCAGATGTTGAAGTAGTGAAAGCTTCCATCTAAGCTTATAGCATGAACTGGGAAGGAGTCATGATCATGATCATGAGACGTCTCAGCGTCATATCTGCTGGCAGGGACTGTTAAGAAAGCAGCAGCATGACCTTCTGAAATGACTTCTCAATGGAACAAAAATCTCTGTGCCAATAATTACACCAATTGCTCCTGAAGAACTGAGTACAAAAAGCTTTCCATTTAGAGGAGAAAAGGACAACCTCCTTTGTCTTCCCTCTTGTTCCCTAGCTACCTTGTCTCTCCCTGACACTGAATCAGACAGTCCTGACATACTCAAACACAGAAATTACCATTTGGGCTCAGCAGGATATCTGGGAATGATTTAACCCATCACAGCTATGCATTAGATCTCATCCTGATCTTTAGCATTTAACAGCACTATTTCTGATGTGAGTAATCACAAATCAAACGGCACTGCAGTTTCTTCTGTGGAAGAGCTGTAGAAGCTGAAGGATGATGATATGAGCACAAATGCACACAAACTATCCATGAATAAATTTAGACTGATGTTTAGAAGAGCGGGTCTGGAAAAAAAATCTTATGGGTGATGAGGGGTTGGAGCTACAACACTGTTGTCTGGACTAAGGCTAGTGCCTTTATGAATGGAATTATATGACATGGCAGAAAATGGTATTTGATGCCTAGCTCATTTTTATGCTTCTTGGTCATCTTTCAGCAAGTCTCCAAGTTCACTTCTTCATCATCAGTTTTCAGGACTTTTGTTTTGAGACAAATTCAATTTCCATGAACATAATGTCCAGTCATATGGGTGACTAGAGAAATAGTCACTAAAGAGTTGGAAATGGAGCAAATAACTTTGTGCTGTGCCAATTAAAACATCTTGCTGGTGTCAAAACAACTTCTATTTTATTTTGACTTCACCTGGATTTTCATCTACTGGTATCAGTATCAGTATCTACTGTCAGTATCTGCTAATGTTATTTTGCTATTAATTTTTAGTTTCAGCTAAGTCACTTGCATAAGCTTGGGACAGTTGGTAGGAATGGGATGAGCAAAAGATTAGTGCAGAGAAAGTCTGGAGAAGAGAGCAGAACATTTCTGATGGTGATTCCAAGAGGATGGGAAGATATATCATGGAGGTAGTTTAAGACTGGGTGAAGGAGCTGAATTGTGAAGGTAGAAGTGTTCAGGAGAGAAAATGCTCTCCTGTACCTTCCATTTTACTGGTTGTTAAATGTAACAGGAAAGTTCTGAAACATTTTTTCAAGGAAAATGAACCATAACGCATTACAAAATCTCAAACATCTTTATATCTCTCCAGATGACAGATATTTGGGTTTTTTTTCTTACGCCTTACATCCATATCATTGAAATAGAGAGAGAGGGCCTTAGCAGCAGCTCTTTTATTCATTTATTTATTTATTTTTGTCATTTTTGTGTATTGCTGTGTGATAGTTCTCAAGTTCTTATTTGGGCCAGTTGGTCTAAATTAACACCTTTCAAGCTACATCCATCCTAAGCTGAGGGCACAGGAAGATCTACAGAATTTCTTCACAGAAGTCCACCTTTTATTCCAAGGGCACCATCTTGCTTCTATTTTCCAAATGGCTTTTTGATAGAAAAAAAGGCCACCAAACAAATGCAGCCCATCATTACAGTGTCTCTGGCCGACCAGATGGCATTTGCAAAATTAAGGGGAGGATCTAAGCAATGAACAATTAGTACTAGGCACAATCAATTTACAGGATATGCATATAATTTAGTTCCAAATTTAGCAGTAGGAAGAATCAGTAACACAATAGAATCGAAGTGAAATGGCAAGAATATTAAAATAACTACATAGCATTGGCCTATTAACGGGAACCCAAGTACGGACTATAAAGTCCAGATTATATGTGGCTTTCCATGAATGAATAGCATATCCTTTTAGGGAACCCAGATTCACCTAAAGCTATCAAGTTTATCTAAATAAAGATAATAGATACAACTGAATCTTAAAAGCAAGTTCCTCTATGAATAAAGCAGGCCACAAATGGTTCAGTAATTCACAAGGAGTTGTTTGGGGCTTATGGTGCTTTTTAAGTGATGTGTCTCATAGGTTACTAATGTGAGCACAGAAGTCTGCCTGCTCCATTTTAAATTACCAGCCACTGCCAGCCCATTGTTTTATATGATTCCCACTCTGAACAGATACATTTATTCATAAATGGCTGGTTGTTAAGCGAGTCTCAGCTTTGTGCAGCTTACCACGGAGAATCTTTCTTTAGTCAACGTATACCAAACATGTCCTATGTAAGTTTCTGGGAGTTAAATTCAGACATACCAAAAGCAGATCACTGTAGATACATATGCTAGAAAACACCATTATCTGAGGCAATTTCTGGCAATTCAGGTCAAGACAAGTGTCTTTGTTGAATTAGAATAGTTTAAAAAAATGAAGCCCTTCCAGTTCAGGAATAAACCTGCTGCAGATGTGAACTAGCAATGCCTCACAGGAGCCAGTAGATTTGTAGCACTGAAGCCAGGTCCAAGGGAGCAGAGAAGCTCTGGGAGCTCCCCAAGGCACTGCACTTAGCGCACAGTGCAACAACAGACACTGGTGGCGTTAATGAGAAAGCTGCATGGCACGACATCAGCTGGCAACATCACCCTTAGAAATGGAAACATGCCAGAAGTAAGAGTTCATCTGAAGAACATCATAGCCTGTGCCAAAAGAGGGCATACCCAAGGGCTGATAATACAAAGGTTTAATTCCTAATTTTTCTCTCTTTCACATATGTCCTAGGTTTGAAACAGGAGTTGAAAGCCTTTTAAGTCAAAGACTTCAGCACAGAGCAAATTTCTGAGTAGACTTATTACCTTTGGCACCTGGAGCAAAAGCATCCCTTGGGATGTTTGGCAGGATGAAATGTCTGACCTGATGATGGAAACAAAAGAAGTCCTCTCCATGGCAGATTTAGTCTCTTGAATTTACTGATAATACACTATCCTCCAATAAATCAAAATTCCACTTCACCCACTTAGATGTCTGTTCTGTACACTACCTACATACAGGGAAATGCAAACTCCCATAAAAGTGAAAGAAAATGTACAGTATATTCTGATAAATAAAGAGAAACCTCAGAATTGAGGAAAGAGCCTTGATTTATATTTAAAATGAGCTCTCTGAGATGCAAACATGAGAAAGATATAAAGCAGTGCCCATGTCCAGCAGGATACACACAGCTTGTCTCAGTAGTTCTGCACCAGGGCTTTGACATGGAGACAAGTTTGCACTCTGGAAAATCCTCCTTGTCCTTCCCCATGCAGCTCTATAAATTCACCATAAGGAATTCACATTCAGTGCAAGGTCACCCTGAAGAAGTCTTCCTCTCCTAGTTCTCCTGGTGATAGGCACTTAAAAATATTCCTCTGCCTAAGAATACAGTAGAAGTGATTCACCCCAACAAGTGGAGGCATTCCCGTCAGAGCTAGTCCTCTCAGCTTCCTTCATACCAAGGGGAGAGAAACAGACACTTACGAGGTACATCATCTGCTCCTAAACTAGACTCCTAAATTGCAGGGGACAAGGAGGGATTTTCCCCCTAAAAACACTTTTTTCTGTCCTATCAATATAACAGGAGCCTGGGGTGCCTACTTGCATGGAGATATCTATTGTAGAGGAGCTGAATGGCAGCTTTGCAGTTAGAGAAGCTCTGCTCTGTGGGGACAGCCCTCCAAGGAGTTAAAGTCTCTCTCCAGCTCCCTGGAGAGAGGCTGCCATGGGGCTGTTATCGTCTTTGGAGCTCTTAGGATGGGATGAATTGCTCCCAGAAGCTGCCTACATCTCTCCCATTGACTGTACAAAGTTCAAAGCAGGTTTAGGGAGTATTTAGCGTATCATCCCAGAACACGGCAAAACTTGTTTGGCTGGGCAACCCTCTGTTTCTTCGTCTTGTGTCAGCCCTTGCTAGGAGCTGAAGTGGTTGAGCCCTCCAGTGCTCAGTGGGTGGTTGCTGGAGCAGGAAGAACAGGCAAGCAACATAAATTAAAGGAACCTAAGCTGTGTTAGCTTGAAATGTTGACAGAAGAGCCAAACTTCATACAACTGCTCCAAACCCACTTTTACAACCAGACAAGGACTGAGGCTTTGGCTGGGTCTAGCTACTTCAAGGCGCCTGGATGATAGGATGTCCAATTAAGTTAAAGTGCATCCTTCCCCCAGCTCCCTCTTTAACCCATCCCCACCATTCTAGAAAAGATTGGGAGTATGGCCAGCATGATGTAAGATGGGTCTAGATGTGCAGGAACCAGAGGAATATTCAGACATACACTGCATGCCAGAGGAACAGCCAAAATGCAAACCCCTTGTCCACTCGGCGCAATTGCTTTGTGTGGGTGAGAAGCTGGTGTGCGGGACAGATGAGGAGAGCTGCAAAGCAGGCAGTTCAGCTCAGTGATGAGGGTCAGTGCTCTTTCAAAAGTCGCAAGATGCTCTAATTATAGCGCTCGGAAGGCTGGAAGCTGCCAGATTTGATTTAGGAATAAAGAATCCTCCTGTGGCACAGAAGCTAGAGACTAAAAACACTTGTTTTGTTTTGCTTTTGTTTTCTTTACCAAGTGAGGGACCAAACCTCTGAGGAAGGAAAGGCAACTCTGAGGTTGTAATAGAGCCCCAGGAATCCTGAATATATATATAATTAGAAACTCAGAAAAATAGTCAAGGCAACCTTGTGTTTATTGCGCTGGCTCCGTCTCCTGCGCTTTTGGCACTGTGTTTTTTCACTTGTGCTTCATATAATTGACTGGACCATTAAACATTCTTCACCAGTATAAACAGAGGAGGAAGCTCTGGGGCTCATTCAAGCGCAGTGCCTTTGGTGGGTGTTGCTCTTCGAGCGGGTTCAGGCAAGTACATGACTTTATATATACTGAGATATTCCTTTCTGCTGCCTTCTCCGTGCTCTGACTTCCTGTAAAATTAACTTCCTGCTAGTCCTATGTTAGAGGGCTTACAGCAGTTTTCCCTTGCATTTTTATGCTCTGATTAGTCCCTGCATATCTGTTTCTGCAGCCTACAGAGCCTTCGGTCAGAGCAGCATGGAGCAGTCACTGCCATGGGAGCATGGGGAGGGTGTCTGTGGGAAATGGGATGAGGAATCAGATGATCCCAGCTCTCGGCTCTGCTGATGGTTAGCCAAGGATGCTTGGGCAAGTCACTTTGCAGCCGGTGCCTTAGTTTCCCCCTCTGACAGGTGGAAGATGTAGCACAGAGCCAAGAGGGTGAAACAGTCTCAGAGACTTTGTTGAAAAAAGCAATCAGATATGGGAAATGAATTTTGTGTTATCACTAACGATGCTAGCAACAGCTTAATGAACCAGCTTCTGAGAACGCTGCCCGTTCCTTGCCTGCATTGACATTCTTGATGCCTCCCTCCTCCAGGGTCTCTAATTGCTTTGGAGATCCCCGTGCCCTCAAAAATTGCCTCCAACTCTTCTGTGCTTCAGCCACCTCCCCTCCAACTAACAACTCCTTTGGAAGCTCAATGGAGCATGTAACCTTCTTCTCTCCTTTTCCTCCTGAAGACCCCCCTGTACATACCTGCTCTTGCTTCAGGCTTAGGCAGCCTCACACGCTTCCTCCTTCTCTCTCTGGTGTCCAGTGGTCAGGGTACTGCTAGGTGGTCCTTGCCAAGCCCAAAAGCAGCTGTGCAGAACAGCTGGTCAGGTCACCAGCACGTCAAGGGGGCAGGTAAATCACAGAGCAATTTGTCAATTTGTGCTAGCTATTCCTGCTGGGGAGGGGGGAGATTGCTCTGATTTTTTCCTGTAGTTGTCCAAGATCTTGTCCCACACATTTTTTTTTTTTTTTTGCATCTAAGAGAGAGGAAATAGTTGGAAACAAGTATTTGGTGTAATGTAGGAGCAATGGGCAATACCCAAGACACATCATGATCTATTCATTATATCACTGCTCCTCAAGCAGGGATCTGTCACCTAAATTCAGATGTCCTGCAAACAATACACTGTAAAATCATCTAAATTCCTTGATATCCTTTAACTTTAACTGTTTTAAATTAAATCTAGGCCAGATTTACCCCCAGAAAAGCAGTAAAACTTTAAATCTTGAACCAGAGAGGAATTCCATTTTCTCTTCCATACAGACAAATGAATTATGCAAACTACCGAACTGCTGAGGCAAACACAAACATGAAAGAGGGTACAAATGCACAGCAATCCCTTCCCACTGGTGACCATGGTGGCTGCACTGCTTTATTCCAGTCTATTTACAAATTATTAAACATATTGACTGCAGCTTCATGTTTTGAAATCCAGAAGACAAAGAATCCTTTTTTATTACTTTATTAACCTTTTTTATTTAACCTGGTAATAAAACTACTCAACTGTGTGGTGAAATCTCAAATAAAATTTGCCTTAGCTCCAGGAGCCACACAGATAAATGCTCCAGTAGTTATCTAAGTTGGTTTCCCAGTAAAAGCTTTGCTCTGCTATCAGATTCTGTTATGTGGCACATAGATCCCTGCTTTATAGCCAGCATCATTTCAAGAGGTAGTTTGAAAGCTTTCGGCCTCTTCCAATGATTACTTTGCTTTTCTTTCACAGCAATTACAGTCCCTTCATTTAATTTCAATGGAAACTTTAGTGTTTTAGACCTTGCCCATGTAGCTGAATGCTCATCTCTGGATCTTATTTCCAGTCCTCAGGAGGACTGGTTTTGATGACCTAGTCTGATTACAGCATCTTTGACAGCTTTAAAGGAATTTGCTCAGGGGAAGGAGACAGCTGCTGCTCTGATGAAGGATTTGTTGGAGCAGGCCTCCCAAGCTGGCCGTGTCAGTATGAGATGCTGCCTGCACTTTTCATCGTGAACAAAAGGTACGTCCAAAATGGCTTTGTGTTCTTGCCCTACATAGCCCACTGAGTGAGAGTGTCAGAGAGCCTCTATCACTAAACTTCTTAAACTGCTTCTCTCAAAATGCTGCAGCTTCATGGCTTCTTTTCCCTTGGATAAGATATTCAGTCTTCAGTCTCTTCAGAAACTGTGGGCTGGATCTTTACTCTGCTGTAAATTGACATTGCTCCTTCAATTTAAACAGTCTCCAGGGCAGGAACTGTCTCTTACCAATGTCTGTAGTTGTTATACAGACATGGTTTTAAACAAGACTAACGAAAACTAGCATATTATTTATGATCAATAAGAATCATTGTTAAGAGCTGATATCATTAACAGGTAATGCAATAAAATCTATTAATGGGCTCTTGGGGATTGAATCAGTATAAAAGCAATACAGCAACCTGCTCCTTTGGACCTTACTTTGCCGCTAATGCTAAATACAAGGTTAATAACAGTTCAGATCCCAGGCAACCCGCTTTGTACAAAATGAAGGTCTAAGCCACTTGCAGTGCATGTAGCAGAAGATGTCCATGTCACAAACCAAGCGCCATTTCCAAGCCCAATAAATGATCTCCATTTGTTCTTATAAATCACCTAGAGAGAACAGGCCATTATTCAGGCAGGAATGTTTTGAAATAAAAGGTCTTATTTTCTGAAATTAGAAAGTATTAATCACATACTCATCTTAGAAGAGCTGCTTGACTTTTTTAGAGCAAACAAATCAAAGATTTCAGACAGAAGGTGTTTGTCTGGCCTTTTAGGATTGCACACTCCTAGGACCTATAGACTAGGACCTCCTAGGACCTGCTATATAGACTGTTGGGCAGAATCAAGATATGGGGAAATTCATCTATAAAACATCTTCAGTCCTGTTTCTGTGCAAAGTGACCGCTGTGTAAGCAGGTGGTCTGCAAGAAGGTCTGAGGACTTGTTGCCTGTTTGAGGGGCTTCTTGCCTTCAAGGGAAGAAGCTCCTCTGCTATGTGCTGCCCCACAAACCTGAATCCAGATCAACAAGTAAAGATGACATAAACCACAAGTGCCACCTGCTCCAAACCCCCTTCTTTCTCCTCCTGTGTTGTGCTTATTTAAGTGGCACATTCCTAGAGCAAAGGAAGTGGAGTCATTATGCTCTTGTCAGTGTGGCTGTTTTCCATTCAGTGAACTCAAAGGAGCTGAAGGAGTGTTCTCTGAAAAGGCAATGGGGAGCACAGAAAAGGTCTTGCCATGCAAACCTACCTGGCTCTGTCGGCCTAGTGCTTGTTTGGTCTCTTTCTCCAACGCTGATGCTAGTTCACACAAAGCTACTGTCTTCCCAGATCCTCTTGAGAAACATGATAAATCCACCTTCAAGGAGCCACCTTCTTCCTATGGATTAGTTCAAGGACATTCTGTCATGCTCTAGTCTCAGATGCACTTTTCACCCATACTTCTGCCAAGGGACTCATTTTGCATCCAATGAAAACTCACAAGCTGCAAGAAAGCATGTCCTGATGAATCTAGGCTAGAGGAACAGATGAGGAGTAGGCAGGCTACCAAGTTTATAAATGGGAACCAGTTGTCTTTATGCAGTGAATGGTGGATGTGGGAGAAACTCATTTAAAAAGAAGGAAGTGTAAGGCAGATACCTTGCTCATGTGCTGCGGCAAAAGATTGTATTATTCAGAAGACCATGCTGTATGTAAGTGCCAAAAGGCTGGAAATTCAGTAGTCATAATAAGCTAGTGATAGCAGACAAGCCAGTGGAAATGGGACAGATGAAAGTACTTGGCCATTTGGCAGAATCCAGCAAAACTATAGCTCAAGAGAGCAGAGTGTCAGCCTTACAGTCAAGTTTTGCCCCTCACGCTGAAATGACTTTAACCAGAGGGAAATAAATTGTTGCTCTAGTTAGAGAAGAAACTTGATATCTTGTTTTGGGAACAACAGTTCTTTGCCCTTGTCTTCATGTTTTGCTTGACTTCACTTGACTGAAGAGCAAGTTCTGGTATTACACACGCACCAGCAAATTTCCACTGACTGCAGTAATTTTGTATTGATATAAGAGGAAGACAGATTGACCCAAAGCGCCCTAACAAATAAGTTGTGCTTTTTAAATAAACATCTACTAGTCCCATAGATTACAAAAGTAGAGGTTGAACCTTGCTTGGTCTCTGCATGAGACAATGCAGTAGAGACAATGTCCCTGCTCATGGAGTGGGGTAGGAACAGGCCTCCTTTTATGTTCTTTTAGAAATTTTGCACAGAAAAGATTACTAGGGAATCCAACAAACAGCAACTTTCCTGGAAAGCAATACCACAGTATCTCATGTTAATAGCTTCTTGATTTGAGCTTGACAGATATATCTGTCAAGGAAGTTGACAATTGCACAGCTTTGGCACTATCCAATGCAGCAAGTGAAAACTCTCGCCAGAAACAAGAGTGCCACAGAAAGGAGTTTTATGTGTACAACCTGACTGCTGCTGAGTTGAAATGACAGAAACAGAAGAGGTCTTCTTCTGGAAGAAAGAGTCATCTTACCATCACCTTTATTTCAGAGATGGAATGAACCTTTCGGCCCAGTCTGGCACAAAAGGGATTGATTTGCTTTTGGTTCCACAAAACACAGTTCCCTCTAAAAGCCCTAGAAATGCTTGCTAGAAACTGCTTGCTGGCATAATGTGGAAAAGAGAATATTAGACAGTGAACTGACGCTCCACACCCACATGTTTTGCTTTTGTCAGGTTATAGCTACATTGCCAGAATCATGATAAAACAAGAGTTCAGTTCCAAATTTCCTCCCTTCAGACACTATTAATTTACTGCCTGTCCTGCCTGTGAAGCTTATTCTTTGCCATTACATTTGTCTATCTTTATAATAAAAGATGATGTAATTTCCATTCTTTCACTGAGGAGACTGATTGAAAGGCCCAAACATTTGAGAAGACGAAAAATATACTGATGGAAACTTCTCACATCAGAAAAAGCTGATTTGTTGAAACAGAAATGATTCTCACAAGTGTATAATTTAAGAAGAAAAGCTTCTTGGTCCTGGACTAAATTTCTGACAAAAACGAAGGAGATAAAAAAAAGTGTTGAAAGAGCCCCCTTAAACAGCCCCATCTGTTTTAAGACAGATGAAGTCTCGCTAAGGTCACTGGAAAGGGCATCAGATTTCAAAAATCTGATCCAAACCTATCAGGGTAAGACCTAGACCTGGGATTCTCCAGTAAAAACCTATGTTGTTCTCAGCTTTTCCTCCATAAAATGCAAACCTTGGAGAGAGCAGGTCCCTCTGACACTGCTGGAGACATGCCAATAGGTCCAGTGATGCTCTCCTTTTGGAAGAAAAACAGATCACACCATCCATCTGGTTGTGTAAAATAGAACTGGCTTTCTGCTTGACTTACCTGAACATACTCATGTCCTTTGTTTGGGCTTTTCTCAGGCTTCCATCTGTCCTTCTCTCCAGTTTTCTGTTGTTCTTTCCTCACCTCTGCTAAAATTGAAAGTTAATTGAATATAGGCTCCAGAAGCACTTGGTCAGTTTTGAAAATTGTACTGATTACTCTTGTTAAAACTACTTGTTCTATTCTGAATACACCATCCTCCAAAGATTCAAGAGGTAGAGGAGAAAGACTCACACACTAATTACAAGAAATTAAATCCAGAACAAATATCCTCTTTAGTGGACTTTAATATAATTAACATTAGTGTAAATCAGCTACCAATGATAGAAGGATTTACCACTTGCTTTTTATGTTATTCATCCACTATCATCCTCCAAGCTCTTTCCAATTCATGGGTATTTTGCTCATTTGGGCTTTTCTCAGGCTTCCATCTGTCCTTCTCTCCAGTTTTCTGTTCTTCTTTCATGTCACTAATACAATCTAATCCCCTTCCAAGGTGACACTGCAAATGGAGCTCAAGAGCATTTGCCGTCAATGCCTTTAAATCGTCTTATGCCACAATGCCTGTGTCCTTACAATTCCCTTGGCCTCTTTCTTTCCCAATGCCTTGCAAAGCTTATCCTTCCCACTTGCTGCCCTTCTCAGGACCAATCTGGGCATTAATGGCTACCATTTTCCTCAAATCCATTAAGTAGCCTGCTGCAGTCAACAGAAGCCTTTTGATATCTCTGCAATTTAGGCAAGACTGCTAATCCCCATTTTAGACTATATCCTGCAGTTATCCTGGCCTGAATCCTCCTCAGGCCAAAATTCACTTGGGGAAATTGATAATCATTAAAAAAACACCAATGAACACAACACAGAACACAAAGTGATTGCTGTTATAATGGAATTCCTAAACATAATTCTGTTCTTGCTTATTCTATTGGTCTTTATTATCATGTTTTTTTTTGCCTCCGTTTTATTTTACATCAGCTCAGCCATCCACCATCTGTGAACAGGCTCAGACTTCTCATTCGTATTTGGCTGGTAGAAGCTCTACCATAAATAACACCCGAGGGTGCTTTAAGGAGAATGTGCATTACCACTTTTAGTTTTTAAAATATGATGGCTGGGCAATAAAAGGTCTTTCAGAATCACCATATTCCCTTCAGCTCTGTCCCCCTACATTCAGCTCAACAGGATTGACTGATGCGGAAAGAGTGAGCCAACAGCAGATATTAGCATTTGGTTACTTGGTAACTCTTCCTTAATCAATACATGCCTTACATTTTAGTTCCCAGTGGCAGGATGAACAGAATGAAGGGGAAAACCTCAGGAGAAATAAACCTAATGGTTTATGAGAGATTTTCAAAATAAAAATGCATGTTGAATCAGAAAAAATAGTTTGACTGTAATCTCAGGAGTCTAATTATGAAATGGATGTGGAATCATTCTGTAACTGTTTAGAAACTTCCTTTCGGGAGCACAGAAATTCTCTCCGTATTTACTATGTATCATCATAAGTTCTCTGAGGGTATGTGTCATATCTATCCAGAAAGACCTATGAATAAGAGAGGCAATTTCAAGAAGCGGAGACAAATCCATGCCTGTTATAAGTCAGTGCATTCATGCTGGAGATGAATTGAGACCAGGTTCTTCCAAAGCATTAAATCATTTCTAGGAAGTTCCAAGAAAGCAGGATCACTCTGTCCTGCAGTGAGGATGTTCTCACCACAATGCAAAATCCTGCTATATATTTTGTTTGGTGTTTGTGACTTTGTTTTAAAGAAGGCTACAAAGCCCTGCACACCGTGAATTCAAAACTGCTGCCGCAGAGCCGGGACAAGAATCATGACTCAGAAGTACCTGCTACATCCAGAAATAAAGCCTGGGCTCTGCCCTCAGAAATAAATCTTGCTGTGTTGAATCAGATGGCTGCATGCAATATTACCACATGTAATTTAATATTTGCAAACTGAGGCAATCCAAGCCTGCAATGCATGGATGAATGGCTCCAGGTCTGCCTACCTGCATCACAGGGCAGCCTATATATCTACGTGATCCTGAAAAGTTTCAAAGCCAGCTACTATGTGTAAAGGGGAAAGTGGGGGCTCTCAGGGAGGGTAACCTTGTGGGTCCTTCATGGAGCACCGTAGCAAGAGCAGATGTTGTGTTTTGTGCTGAGCACACTGTCCTCCCCTTTAGCAAACAGAGTTGAATGCAGCGGGTCTCTAGGCATTGCAGGAGTTAAGGAACATATGGAAAGGAAAACTGATTGCTTTCAGTCTAGTTGGCTACGCAGAAGTATCCAGAGCTGTCAAAATGCCTGACCACTCACTGTTTTGCCTCCATCATGCTTCACTGTCATTTTTTTTTTTCAATTCCATAAAAATGTTTCCATTTGAGAGTAACCATGAGAAGAGAGATTAACCATGACCATTCTGATTATGGAACCCACATGGAACTACACAGTCAAAAGGACAAATTATTGTCCTCTGTTTGGGATTTATACAACGTTTTCCTTTCTGAAAGGCCTGGGAAGGACAAAAGGTGTTGTAGGTTACCTCATGGGTGTTCCCCATCTTTCAACAGCAAATCCATTTCTCCAGAGGCAAAAAATATAATAATAATAAAGGAAGAAGGTACTTGTCTTATTATGCTATGTGGAACAATTCTCCTTTTTATTTTCTGATGTATTGCCTGACTGGTGGAAAATCACTCTTGGCAAACACAAAACTTACCTTGCTGCCAAAAGGTGAATCTCTAAATTATTAATCAAGAGCACACAGAACCACGAAAGGTGGAATATTGAATAAAGGCTCAGTTGACACTCTGGAAGTTGAAGAAGATATGGAAGACTCCCTTCTAATTTATTTATTCCTTTTCTGTTCTGTTATCCTGATATGCTGCTTCCAGTTACCACTGCACCTCGAACTGTATGGTATTATGTGATTTTGTTTTCAGATTGTCAGAGATAAAGTTACTTCATTATTAATATATATGCACTGTGCATATCCATAAATATTGTATATATACGTGTGTGTAAACCTCCTGGAAGTGTTAATAGTTAAGATAAACTAAGTCCATTATCGCAATGAGTAACTATTTCTATGACCCTATTTGCAATAAAACCAGATTCAATGATATGAGAAAATTGCTAGGTTTCGAAATAATTGAACCAGGCCAGACGAATCCCCACAAAGGCATCATTTACAAAGTGCTTTGCTTGTCTAAAATATTTATTCCTGCAGAAGGAAATGGAAAAAGAGTTCATATGGTTACACAGCTATCCTCTGAGCATAAAATTGTTTTATCATGTTATGTTTATTTCCTAGACATCTTCCATTGGGGTATTGCAGGAAAATATGGGCTGTGCAGTTAGTACCTTTGTGTGGACTGTTCATATTTATTCACTGGGAAGTCAATCTCGTTTCACTTGGGCTTGTTTTGTTTTTCTGCTGAGCAAACACGTAAGCAACTCTTTTCATGCAAAAACTTATTTGCATATACAATGTGAATGTACCGTTCAAAGTCAGTACTGCACAGGTATTTGAGATATCATTGCTTTTACTGCTATGTAACACAGGAAGTAGCCGTTAAGTTCACCCTCAGAACATTGGCTTTGCTGATTAAGGCTGCAGTGATCATGCTTAAGGATGTTATCAATGGTTAAAGATATTTTTATTTTGTTTTCTATTGAAAGCCTGGATATATTTTTACTGTTGAATGTTTTCAAAAAAAAGCTTCCAAGCAATCTACAGACAAAGAATTATCCACTGAATAAATCTGAATAATGATTATGTTCACAGAAGTCACTATCTATTTGTGAGCAATTAACCAAAAGAAATAGAGGTGACATTCATAAGCTAAATAATTCATTTATGAATTCTTTGTCCAGCTTCGGTTCTGACACGTTGCATAAAATTAGATCAAAGCTTAGATGAAAAAATACTTTAAATAGGAGGGTAATTTTGAAGAAAATTCTTAAAGCTTCTAAAGGAGATTACCCCAACATTGTACAAATCACACATTACAAATGATTTAAAAGACTACTGCAGTTATTCTCCTGAAATCTTTCTCTTCATGCATTAAGCTGTGTTTTATTCCTATCATATATCCAATTTTAGGTTGTTAAACTGCGATCAAAAGCATTTAGTAGGAATGGATCTGTCCCTGTTATGAGATTTGAACTTCTGAAACCTTTATCCACTGCAACTTGAGTGCCCAGGTAACTACTAATTATTCGAGCATTTACAACTATTACTATCAATTTAATTAGTATGGAATGGAAAAAAAAAAGTGATAATGACATTATTAAATGATCATTCCTAGCATTTAGATAGCAAGTTTGCATGAAAAAATTTATAAGCTGCCCTATGATTTTTTAATCAAAATAAACAGAAAAATGTGCACATCTAAGAGGATTCTTTAGAACAAAAAAGAATTGTTTTTCTGTCACTCAAAATGACAAATATTGTCTCCAAACTTTCTTTTCTGGAAAATTGAAAAAAAAAAAAAAAGCATTTCTTTGGACTTTTCTAAAGAAAAAAAACTAAACAATTTCTGACCAATTGCTTAGAAAAACTATGAACCTTTCATTAAGTAAAACCAGAGTCAGTGAAAAAGATAGGATCTTGAGTTTCTTATTCAAGTCCAAAAGTTCACAAAAATATCTGCAACTTTCTACAGGAAAGTCTAAAGGAGATTACAAAGGACCTTTTCATGTGCCTTGATGGATTACCCCAGTAAAAAGACACATTTCATCTAAAGAAAGGGAAAGACAGATGAACAATTGATTTAGACTTCCATCTTTTCATTTGCACCAGTTTCATTGGCCAGAGTAGACTAACAAATTCCTTTTTATAATGGTTAGGGGCAAGCGATTATCAAGGAGAAACAAGAGTAAAACTAGAATTTGGAAGGCTTTGTCACCTTACTACCTAAGATCCGCTATAAGCAAAACATTAAAGAATGATATTTCCCTAGCAAAAGCTTGGTTCAGGTATTCCTCCAATAACTGCTGTGAAATGCTTGCAGGATGCGTTGGGGAGTTTTACAAGGCCTGCAGCTGTGAGCTGGTTGCAGCATGAGGAAAAGCCCTCCATTACCCCAATGCACAGGCAAGAGAAGGTAAGGCCAATCTCTTCAGATAGCTCTTAGACATGGTCCCTTTGGTAGAGAGCTCCAGGACATCAAAATGTGTCTTCTTCCACACTGACCTTCCTTTCATTCCTGGAAAGAGGAATGCTTGAAGACCTCAGCCTCATGAAGCTTGGTTGCAAAGGCTGCAGTTGGTGACAGCAAGGCACCTGGATGCTGCTGGTCCCACACCTACTGCAAGGGTCCCCCTGCTGCCCTGGCCCACTGGTGCTCTCCAGAGCAGGAACTCAACCTTCCCCAACTATTCCCTAAGCCACTGAAGGGAAAATTAAAGTAGTGAGGACAATAAATCTGGATTGCCCTCTGGTTTCTTGTACCACTGGAAGCATCTCACCTCTCTTGCTCCATTGGATTAGTGTGAAAAGAGGGTCCCAGTCTGAATGGCCCAAGACCTTGCACAGGTGTAACACTGAAGGACACTAAAGTCTTCCCTCCCCCTCTGCAAAAAGATTCCTCCTCGTGAATGGAGGAATCACACAGCCCTGCCAGGGGAGATCCCATCCAGCCACCTGGCAAATAACATAGACCCATGTCACAGCAAATAAATAGCCTCAGGAAAAGAAAAACAAAAAAAGCTCAAGCTTATGCTTGTAGAGACTGTAAACCACCATATTTCAGCAATCATGACAGGTATTTTTGACTGGAAATTGTATATTTAATGATGACCAGCCTTCAGCATTTGACAAGAGGTTGTTAAAGCCTCTTGAACAGTAAATCATCTCTCTTGCCTATCAATAATCTTATTATAATATCCATAGAAATGTCTAATGTTAAAATCCCACTTTATTACTATAATAATGGACCTAATTTGTAAAACATATAAAGTGAAGCTATAACTGTACTGGAGAGAGATATATGCGATCCCACTGCATCTATATCACTTCCTGATGGCTTTTGCCCACATTTTCATCAGGAGAAGGATTAAAAGCAATGTTACTTTTAATATCTTTGAGATTGGGAATTGTTTCTGGTAAGGAAATCAAGATGATTATGGAACTGCAACAACCATTAGAAAAAGAGCGGCCTTGACTTTTCATTTATGCATATAAATCTGTAGGTGGTGATCTGTGAATTGCCCTTTCCAACCCCTTTCCAGTTGCCAGGAAAGCCCTGCTTTCCTGCTGCATATCTAGTTTTATCACTACATGCTATTTTTGACTACCGAGTACATTTCGAGTAACGTCATCCTTCCCAAGCCAACACTGCTATGAGGGGTGGAATCTCGTCTCTCCACTCCTCTCTGCCATTTGCTGCTGCTTCCACCGGCTTTGTGGCACTGCCTGCTCTCTCCAGGGGTCTCCAGAGGGGTCTCCAGGCACTCTTCCCTGGGCATTCCCATTTACTCTAGCAAGTCGCTTTCCGATCGAAGCTTCATGTGGGAGGCTTGATGTTGGCATCCAGAGTGCATGTCCCAGTCATGTCCAGCCCCATCTTCCAGCTCTAGCACAGAGGAGTTCCTGGTAAGTAATTTCTTAATGGGTGATAGAGTAGTCCTGTCCAGTGCCCAGAGCATTTCACAGCTGCATTATTTTAAGGGTATATAATTTCCTTACTAATACTTTGGTAGAATTCCAGTTCTTGCCAGAGCTCCAGCTATGTTAACACGGGGCTTCTGTCTGAGGGGAAAATGCATCATTTTGTTTTGACACAGTGTAGCTTTGATTTTCATGTTGTTAAGCCTGGTAAATATTGCAAATACTTCTTCATTCTTAAGGTATACCCTGGTTATGTGCTGCCCAATCAGCTCAATTCTGACATTTTTTTCCTTCTGATGTGGTGCTGTTTGATGTTTGATAAAGCTTGTGAAGTTACAAATCTCTTCAGACATAAGGTCCAATTTCCTTCTCTGTGCCACCCCTGCCAGCAAAATCTCTAACCATTGCTAGCCTGAGCTAGGCATCTTCCACTCTGTCTCCCTGAAACTGTTTCACTTTACACAGAATTAAATATTCATCGGGCCAGAAAATGTGTGCATGTGCGTGGCTATAGGAGAGTGCTCAGGGCACTCACCTGGTAGATGAGAGACCCTGTTCCCAGTGCCTGCTCCAATAAATAATTAATTGCATATTAAGTATTCATGGAAGCAAGGACAGGAGGAGACCTCTTCCATCACCAGTGAACACTGAAACACCAGGTTGTAAAGTCTTTCATTCTTTGACCAATGAGTATTTAAATGTCTCCTAAGTGCTAAGTTAGGCCAAAATTTGACTTCTAAATCTCTCAGAAGAAGGTATCAGGTCTGAAGACACTCCTCACTCCGTGGCAGGTGTTACTGGCTATGTTATACGGCTTCCTGCTCACAGGCCAGCAGCTGGGGATGTCATTTTTAAGCATGTAATTCTCTCATGAATCACGTAAGAAGCCCAGGCATCCAACTTAAAATTGCCCTGGCAGGCTGTATCTGCCCAGCAATGTCCCCACTAAATCCCCTTCTGGATCCAGCCAGCAGTGATATCTCTTCCACAGATGATGTGTGATGAGCTTGGGTTCAGCCAAGGGGCTAATCAGGGAGGACAGAAGGCGATGTTTGCTTGGGGAAACCTGCTCATTCTCCACACTCTGGGGTCTGCCATCCCCACACTGTAGGCATCTTAATCCCCTTTCTGCAGACCAGGGAGTGCTGGTGGGAATGGCTGAATGTAGGGAGTCCTCTGAAAGAAGAGGTGTAGGGCAAGGGAAGACTGAGGAAGAGGTACCTAAGAAGAAACTGATGAACAGAGGTAGTAAGTGACAGGAACGAGCAAATCGCCTAAGAAATAACACCTTTTACTTAACAGAAGGGAGAGAAGAGGGGAAGAAGTACTGGAGAAGATGATTTTGATTCTAAAGTAAAAATAAAGTGTGGAGAATCTCTGCCTCCCACTTAGGACTTTGAAAAGTACAGACCTTGTCATCTGCTGCTTCACTCTCTGAGGACAGTGGGTGTCTCTGAACTGAGATGCTTTGAATTCACTTTGAGGGTTTAACTCTGGGAGCATTCCTACATGAAAGAGGGATTTGTTACTGTAATTGCAGCTCTGCTTTTTGACATTTGGCAGAATCCACAGCAATGCGATTCCATAATCAAAGACTGAGTGTTGCTTCCAAGCAAAAATCAAAACAGCAACAAAATTAGGATATCAAAGTACAAATGAATCACCTTCTCTCATGAATCACAATAGTGTCCAAACACAAGACTGCTGTGTAGTGTCAGCTGCTGAAATGATAACATCATAAGTCAGGATGCGGCTGCTCAGCTCAGGAGAACGCTTGGAAAGTGCACTCAGTAGTATAAATCATGTTTCATATCACATTTACGTTTTTCTAGCCCAATCTGCCAAGCAACCATCTTCAGTATCTGTCCACTCCAATGCAGAGAAAACCTTTCTGGACACATTTTTGCCCTTACTTTAACAAAGAGTTTTCCTAAGAAAGCAGCTTTAGAGTACTAAAGAACTATGACAATATTGCCTTGCTGTAAATATTTCAGTGATTTGACTGTAGACATCACGACAGGTATATTTCATATAATGTCTTTCCAGAGTCATGGTAAAAATAAAATCACAAAAGTTCAAAACTTTACCTAGGTCTATTACTCCAGTTTGAATGACAACATTTTGTGTTTTGATCAACTCCATAGACAGATAATAGTAGCTGTCCTCCTTCAATACTAAGGAAAAGGCCACCTGTGGACCACGCAGCCGGGGAAAAGCGTAAAGCAGAGAGAAGAGTTCGATTTCGTGAACCAGAAGAAGTCATTGAACATGGTAGGTTCAAGCTAGGCGTGACCTGTCTAGTTCCTAACATTCACTCTGTCTGTCCTCATTAGCCTTCCCATCTACTATCCTTATTTGTTGCTCTGTGCTCAGCACAAACCAGAACTACTACAGGGCCAGACACTTTTTGTGCTGTGCTTTGCAGAAATGCTGGGAAGACAGAGTGTCCTCGACCAAGTTAGGGCAGCCCCAGTGCTGATCTAACTGTGGCCTCCTGGATCAGCTATTACAGGGAGTATTCCAGCACCATGGGATTGTATGGGCTCTCTTATTGCATCCTTCTCCAACCCAAATCTACCCCAGATCTACACTGCTTTCATTCAGATCATATTTAAAAGTGTTTATGCCATTCTGGGTAACTGGGTTACGATACTAGTGGAGGGGGCTGCCCTTTCCTTATTTCACTTTTCTGAACAGCATGCCAATTAATAAAGCACTAAGGGGATGCCTGAGCCTTGCGGGCCCACTGGGGTTAAAAGAATCCAAATTATAACTATTGCTGTCAATGAGAGCACACAAGGAATAAAATAGCTATCATAACCTCTGGTCTCTAGTGCATAAGCCACGATAAGCAGTTGCAGGTAGGTCAGCTGGAAGTGACCCTAAGCAGAAGTCTGGCACAAAGGATCTAATTTGCACCTCTGTTTATGTCTATATTCAATTCATAACCTCATAAGGACTCTCAGGGTATTCTGACTTTCACAAACTGATTCAAATTAGAAAAAAAAAATGTACACTTTGTTAGGGAACTAACATCATGTGTTTTTGATATGCCAGTCAGTAAAAAGAAAACATGTGACAGGATGGTAAAATTTCTATGTCAGCCACATGTTCAGACTTCCAGTTCAGCTTGGCACCCACCAGTACAGCTGTATATCATGCATTGCTTTTGCAATAACTCTTGCAAGCTGGTATGACTGCTCAAGAGCTGCATTTCAACAAGCTGCTGCACTGCCCTCGGCTCCTTGCTGGAGTCTGTAGGCGCTGGTAGCTCTGCAGTCAGTACAACCCGGAGGGGAGCTGCTTCTTCTCCACCAACACTGACTTTAACACAGTTATAATCTGTGTTATAAACTGAACTATGAGGAGGGAGTAGACTCAGACACTATTTGTTCCATTAAGACTTGAAAAATGTCCCAAACTATAATTAATATTTTTATTACAAACAGCCTGTACTTTAGATGACTTGCTGTTTGTCCATACAGCGGTATTAATATAGAGCCTGGTAAGGGGAAGGTTGCTGGCACCACTGAAATTTTTCCACTCCCTGGACTTTTTATCTTGGATTGTATCTGGGCCCCAGCTGCCAAGCAGAGGCAGTTTCAGGACATTGTTGGATAAAGCTTGTGTCTTACAGTGGGGTTTGTTTTCTAAACATAATTCTTGCCTCAGCCACCTGGTCTGTCTCATTTCCCTTCTAGAAATGATTCAGAATAAGAAAATTTCTTGTGTTTTTGTTTTGTTTTGTTTGAGTTTTAGGTGAGAGTTAGACGTTTCCTGATCTCCCTAAAACAGAAGCAGTCTTTCTCTCTGAAATCCCTCATACAGAAGCTCTTCACTTTCCTGACATGCATCTGCATGGCTAAATCTTCAATCCAGCCTCTGGCACAAACCTCTGCAGCCAAAAGAAGTGTGTGAAGTGGCCTGGTGCCCGTAAGGCAACAGGCAATTTCAGAGATGCCACTCAGCCACCAAGTCTGCTAGCTTTCCTATTCACCTGCCGCATGGGGGCTTTTTCCAGGCTTGTAATAACCTTTTCATTCTCTTTTCTAGCCATTTCCTGCTGTGACTACGTAGTGGGTAAGTTGCAGTTTTGCTTGATGACTGTGAGCCATCCTCAGTGCTAACCTGAGGCTGCTTCGTGGCTGCAGGGATGCGCTATGCAAATACACCCCTGAAATATAAAGCACTTCATGCTGGCACCGGGGGTTGCTTTTTCTATTTTGGCACATGAAGCACAAGCAGTTGATGAGGTCTGGTAGGGTATATTAAGCACAACATTTAGTAAGACAAATAGGGAAAACAAAAATTAAATCCCTGAAGCTATTTTTAATTTAAAGACAATTAATATTTTTATGGCAATAAAATAGGTGCAGGTTTTTCACTAAGATATTCAGGGAAAGCACCCCAAGCAAAACAGAAGTGCTCCCTGCTGACTTTCATGTGTTGGGAATAGACAATTCATTTGTATGCTGGCAGCAGGGTAGAAATAATAACAATAATATGTTTCTTATTTCTATTTGAAAGAATATTTGAGGCCAGCCAGCCTCACAGACCCTCAAGGAAATGTGTGTATATGGATGTTATTACTATGATGATCGTTTCCAGAGGCCCCAGCCAACCTCCAGGCCCTATGATATGTGGTGCTATAAGAGGATAGGGGATACATATATATGTGTATACACACACAGAGCCATAGTTAGCTTTACCGCTAACGACTTGCCTCAGGTAGCAGCAAAAACGCATAGCCAATGTTTTGTTTAGCCATGCAACTAAACAAAAATCGTCATTATCCCATTCCAGTGCCTTTCCCACAAATGAGTTGTCCTCTTTTTAGCCCAGGCACTGGGCTAGAGCTGTGTCCTGTTCTAACAGTAAAAAAAAAAATGGTGAATTTAATTCTTGATTTTGCATTGGCAATTTAGAAAAGATGATGATTGCAATTGAGATCACAGAAATTTTACATGGAAAGTAACATCCATGAGACGGAAAAAGGTTATAAGCATTTCACAGGAAAGGGCTGATGCTGAAAACTGCTCAGCATTTGCAGATAACCTGCCCTGTTATGAGCTATGCTTATCAGGTCCTGCCTTTTGAAAGGCAGCTAGGCACCCAGCTGAGAACCACCAGCCATGTCATGGGGTCTGAGAGACCGCAAAGGGGAAATACCTATCTCCAAATTCCAGATCTCAGCAAAAGCAAAAAGTGTAAGTAAGTGATTCCTGGCTAAATGCCTTTGTATAAGCCATTCAGAGAATAATTTTAAATAAACAAATTTATAAAATTTGAAGTCTGCTCATGGCTAACTTGCAAACAGAGAGAAGGGCTTAAATTCAAATGAATAAATTATTTGCTGCATATAATTCACTCGACTCTATTATGGGACATTGATTTGGTTCCTGTTTAGCTCTAAAATGAATGCCTATTAACATTCTACCTTTTCCCCATACATTTTTGATACATTATTATGTGTTTCTTGCTCGGTTTTATGACTTCTACCTTCTTCTCTGTACATCTGTATGACAGTTTAATTGACTGCTGTGTATTGCAGGGCTGGTAAATAGCAGCTAATTTAAATATGTTACAGCTACTGTTGACCCTTTACCCATGAAAATACCCACCACATTTTTATCCTTTTATTGATTATATGCATATGGCAGGAATGCTGCATGATATGGGTTTTTATTCGGGCATGAATTTGGTTTTATGCTGCATATTTAACACATAAAGTGTGTTATAAAATAATACTGATCATGCAACGACCATGCAGCCAAGCAGAGCAGCCGTTTCGCTCTCTGGAGCGGCTTCCAAGAGCATGAGCAATGCAGAGCAATGTAGAGTGGGAAGTCCCTGGCTAGGGGACCAAGAGCTAGAAGTAATCAGTGTTTTCCCATCATGGAAGCAGTCCACAGTTATTCTCAAATTGCCTAGGTTAGCTGAGAGGGGAGGGGATGGGGACAAAGGGGGGCCAAATCTCCATCAGAATCACTCCTTAGGGCTGCATGGAAGCCAGAGAGCTAAACACAGCCCACTGATTTCCACACTTGTACTGTGCCTGACCTAGGGCACTTTAAACATCCTTGAATTATATTTTAATAGGCTAGAATAAAATGTGTACAATGCTGTCTTGCTTAAGAGCAAGTGCAGAGGACGTTCCAGTGTAATTAGCACACCGAGCTCTTAGAGAGAGAGGTTAAACCTGCCAGGGCTTTCTAAATGCGCCTCTCGGTTAATAGATTCTCACCTTGGTTCTTGCTGTAATTAGCAGGGGCCCAAAACAAGCTGAGTTATCAGGGAAAAGGACAGAAATCTACATGTCTCTGTACGGAACATTTGTGAGCATCAAATAATTAGATGTGGTTGCTTAATATACTTCTAGTATTTAACCCATTGTTTAGCTTAAATGTATAAAAAATAATTGCTGGAAGGAAACTTGAGATTATGCATTATCTATGGTAATCCCATTCTTATTGTATATAATTAAACTCTTGTAATGCTCCATTAGATGAGATCTTTTATATTCACTACCCTCCATCAGGAGGTGTGACTCACTATCACTTAACTGATGCCTTCTGAAGTTTTCACAACCAGAGCCCTGTGTATCCCGCTGTTCCCAGAAAAGCGGGACAAAGACATCAGCAGGGGGTCAAAATTGGGAAGTGTTTCAGATGACACTAAAATAATGCTGCTTTCTTTCTCCTCCCCACCCCTTTTCAGTACATGACAGGTCATCATCTGGATTGCCTGTGTTCATGTGGCTCTCATTTTGTGCCGTGCTGATCCTGGCTGTGAGTCTCTACTACACCAGCATGAAGAAAGATTTCAAAGTCCTGGAAGAATTTCAATCCCAACTTGTTATCTTCTTTGTTCAGATAAGACACGTTGCTCAGAAATGCTGGACTTGGTTTACGAGGCAGTAATAATCTTCTCCAGCTACAGCAGGCTTGACAAACATCTCTGAGCACTGCTCACCAGCACCAGCCACAAAAAATACCCAGTCTGCTCCAGCCATATGTCAGGGAAGGCATGAGCATCCACCTTGAGGATAAAACAACCCCGTTAAATGCTCTTCCCTCAGTCACTTGGTCTCCTTTCTCTTTTGTCGTCACTGTGTCATCACGGTAGTAACTAGAGGTCTCGCCAAACTTGAGCTTCCTCATCCAAGACAGTGAACAAGCATCTTGACTTTGTCCCCCAAAGAGGTTACAAATCGTATGTCTGAGGAGCAGGAGCAGATAGAGAAATTCACTGAATTCATACATGCAGGCAGCAGCAAGCTCTTGAGATATGTCTCTGGAGTCTCAGGTCAAGGCATTAACTACCAAACCGTCTTTCTCCTCAAGACTCCTAAAAGTAATTCTGCAAAGTTTAAATAAAGCTGAACTAGTGCACAAATGCTCCTACTGTGGCCAAAGGCTTGGCAAATTTGTTATATTTCTACACCTGTGAAAGGACTGTTAGTAAAATCCTGGCAAATGTCTTTCTTTTTCCTTCATGCATTTTTGCCTCAACGGGCAAAAACTGTTTCTTAGTGTTTCACTTGACTCCCAAGTGTGAAAAAGTGCATGAAAACTAATTTAAATGATAAATCGTGTATTTGCCTAATATCATGCACAACAGCCTTGCATCCCAGGTTAATTATCAAATCAGTAGTTTAATCCTCTGTGTTTGATTCAGTCCATAAACCCCACAAACGGAGCTTACAAGGTTTATGACAGCGCTTGCATTTAGACAGATTGTGTTCAAGGCCTTATATAATGGTAGCACAGACTGTTTATGCAGATGTGGGGGATATAGCCCTACTATCCCTCCATTACCAGAACATTCCGTGCACCTCTCTGAAGGAAATCATTTTAATGGAGCCCATGGAATAAATGTGGAACCTTGCCCTGATCATCTGAGAGGAGAGCAAGCACATGCAAGCTTATGAACAGCAGTTTTCTCTGCTTTGTTTTTTCCTTAACAAAAATATCATCAGCACCTTTTAAAATTCAAGTGACAATAAAGAATATGATGCATGCTTGGTTTTATTCTTTATGATAAGGATGACATCGGAAACTGCAAAAGATGAAAAAAGGAAGACAGAACACACAGCAGAGAAGATGGAAGTGACATTTGCAATACAATGTCCCGAACACCCCTGCCATTGCAACCAACCAAACAGAAGGAAATCTGGTGCTTTATTTTTTACTGACTTTATAAAAAAGAGAGGGCAATATTTCTCTGCCACTAAAATCCTCTCCCAAGCTGCCCACAGACTTAAACTAGGCAAAGGACAAAACAGGAACATAATATGCAGCTGCACCCAAGAGGAAAGTGCACAACAATCTGATTGAAAATTGATCCAAAAAGTTGCAGGATCAGAGATAAAAAGAGGTCACTTCAAGGCCATTCTCATGCTCATCCTGAGATGTCCAAGGCCCACAGCAGTTGTACATGCCAAGCTGTCAGTTTGGGAACCAGATTGCTGCAGGAGGCATTTAGCTCAATGGCTCTTTGCACAAGCCCATCATGTATCCCGAGAATCCAGGGTAAGTTCCACCATTGTTTCCCTTCCCTCTCACCCCATCACAGCTTTTCTTTTTAGATAATAAAGAAGAAAGATTTTAAACTTGTGCTGGTCGCTTCCTGATAGAAAAATTGGGAATGCTGTATTCATAGGGCAAGCGGGTCATCAAAACCTTTGTTCTAATTTTTTAATGTTTATGGTCTTTTTAATGTGCATGCTTTTAACCTTCTGGCAAGTCAGTGGGCTTCCTTTTTCGGCTGGACTGACATGTCTGTAGCTAGCACCTTCAAAACAGGAGGCTTCCTTTGCAGGAGCAGTGCAACCCCTGAAATTCACTGCATTTCATAACAAGGAAGCAAAGGACTGAGCTCACAAGGAAATGAGATCTCCTCTTAGAGCTCTGATCATGAGGACAGAGCTCAAAACGCATATGAAGGCTTACCTTCCTGCACTGCTTGCCAAGAGGTGGACCCTGGGACCACCCTTCCCAGACCTGGTTTAAATGAAAAAAAAGAGCCCACGGACCTTGCTGGGGTGCAAATTTTATCAGTGTGAGCGAGGCATACCATGAGAAAGCCTCTTGCATCAGGGCTGTCAGGGAAATTAAACAGAGCAACAGCTATTCTTGGCTTCTGCTGAGGCTCTGATTGGGACAGTTTGGGACATCGGCAACAGCAGCACTTGAGCTGTCTGCTGAATTCAGGCCATGGCCTTGCAAGGTCTCCTGGGTCAGACTGTTTGCTGCAGTCAGCCAGATACGCGGAAGATTGCAGAAAGTCGAAACCAATTCAAAGCATGACCAGAATGTTTGAAATATATAACAGGTTAACCCTATCCCTGAGGTAATATTTTGCAGATGAAGAAAATGAAGCTGAGAAAATCTATGGATATTGGTGAATGAAGCAAGACAAGAACAAGGCTGAGAATAGGACCAAAAAAACTTGATTCCTGATCTGCATTTAATTGCTGGAGCATGCCTAATCATCTAATTGCAAACTTTATCTTCTGCTTACACTAGAACTCATGACACATCCGTCCTTTCCCCTCTTATGCATGCAACCATCTCAGAATTTTTATCCCTTTGCCCCTTCTTCCTATTCTTTATCCATCACCAGATCCTTTTTTATGGCTGTGAGCTGGACTCCTCTTCTTCAATGCTTCATGTGGAAGACCTAAGAATAGCTCTAAAATTACGTGAAATTGGCCATGTTGGGTAACATTTCCTTTATTGACCATGCTGGCTAATATTTCCCTTCAATACAGCTCCAGAGAATTGCCCATAAAGGGAAGCAAAGGAGAGGGAGTGAATAATTTATTGCAAACAGTCAGGATGTTCACATTAATTTAATCTGGTGCCAGAGTAGGTATATCCCTTTAGAAACCAGGAGACCTGAAAACAACCAGGACTGAGCAGTTATTTAAGATGGACTGGAAATTTTGAGGATTATGTTTCAAAGGACAGAAAGAGTTGTAGAGGACTCCTGATGCAATTTTTGAAGCACGCAAAGGATAGGTGGCCTTCCCAGGAGTAGCATCTGAAACGGCAAGAGTCAGAGGGTCAGAGGACAGCAGAAAGAGCTCTGTGCATGGAAAGGGGCTAGCGAGAGGGCCTAAGAGTGCAAGGGTAGAGGTGATGCTTAGTATGCCCTATGCAGTGGATATTAAATTCAGGCATAACAGAAATCAGCAGACCACAGGAGCATGGGACGCTTGCTGCCCGGCAGCATGCAGCACATCCCTGCAGCGGGAACGGAGGGCACTGCCAGCACCCTGCCCAGGGAGGCTCAGCACATCAGCAGCACCTGATTACACGAGCAGACCTATCCGTACACCCGCAACAGGAGAAGATAAGAAAGAACACAGTGAAACAACACTAGATTTTTCTGTATTAACCTTTTAATGCACCTAGCATGAGCACTAGTAACAGGCAATGCCAAAGGCTTCTGCTTCTGGTTCTACTTCTCTGTTCCACCTCTCCAACCCTGCTAGCCCGGAGCAGCCCAGAGCAGCAGGTTTAGTCATCACTTCTGCCTTTTGCCATTTGGAAGCAAGGACAGGAGCTGAAGTGTATGACTACAAAAAAGGATATTGCCAGCTCAGAAACCCCTAAAAAAATGGACAAGTGGACTTATTTCTTATTAGTTTCTTGCTTCAGAATAGTCAAGCCCACCCCTAAAGAGAAACAAGTCGTGTTCCTGAACATGACGAGAAGTAGACAGTAGCAGGACCAAATGAGGAATGGAATGAGGAAATGAGCACAATAAACCAAGCACAATAAACCAAGGTACCAATGTTGACTTTTCAAATCATTTATTTGTATGTCACCAAATCATAAAAAGCCAATGCACTGTCCAGCAAAAAGCTTTCAATATATAAAACACAGTAATTCATGACCAATTACACTAGAGAATATCGCCTATATTGAACTAATTCCAGCTCCTGTTAAAGTCAAAGGAAACTTTTCCAACGGCTTCATTAGTAGGATTGGACTGGCAATTTTTATCTGCTGGATGTTTACAAATGACTGTATTAAAAATGCTAATAAAAGACTTCCCTTTTGATACTGTATCAAAACAATAACAAACATAACTCCAACTCTGTTTCTGTGAAAATCATGCAATTAATGCTCCAAATCGGCAGTCATTACACTGCAAAGGACCATACAAAGCATGAAAGATAATATTCAAAAATACACCAAGTGCTATTCTTGGCTTGTGCAGCCTAGCAAGGCTCCAGTATGGCCCACAATGAGAAACTATATACACCAGCTGAGGATCTGTCCCTCTCCTGCTTTCAATGCTTAAACAAAACATGAAAAACTGTTCTATTTGTGCTCCAAAATATCCATTACACAGGGACCTCTTTAGCAGCATAACATGGCGTTTAGACTTTTATAAAGCTTTCTCAAGTGGCTCTAAGAGACAACAGTTCACAAATATTTAAGCTACAGGACATATATTTTCAGTGAAGCTGAAATGCTTTCAGGCTCTGCACTGGATGTAAGCAATAAAGATTCATTTCAAACCTTTTCATGTGGTACCACACGACAGACAAACCTTTTAAAACTATAGCCAGAGTGTTAATGTGCTCCTTTTACTAACAGCAAGTTTACAGTGATTTGGGAACAGTCCTTTGGTCACCACACAATTCACGAGCTGAGCATGAAAATAGGCCAGCCGTGGGGTTTGGAGAGCCACTGGTGATGAAAGCAGGGGTTTTCTGTAGCAATTTGCCCCAATACCACCCATATTCTGCATTTTATGTAGTTGCATGAGTTGCCTGCAAGCAACAGAGATGAGCTAAGCCCAAAATCAGTGTCAAGATCTGCCATGCTGGGTCCCTTGCCTCAGTGGCTATGCACTGAAATCCCTCATGGCAAACTATTAGTTTTCCTCACCATTTTTATTCTGATTTATGGCACTCTCCTGTTCCCCTCAGCAATGCTTCTCTTCCTCTGACAGGAAAAGATGTGAGAAATAAGGTTTGATCAGCTTGATGTCAATGAAGCCCTCTTGAAAGTTTGCAGGAATGTGTTTAGAGAAGCAGCGACTCAGGGGAAGAAGATGTCAGCGGAACTTCTTTTTTTCTCCCCCCCTTTTTTAATATAAACCTGAAAAAACTTCTTAGCAGTGTACTTTATATCACAATACATTGATTTCTTGATTGTGCAACTTGATCTGAGAAATAGCATTTGCTTAATTCAGCGGGATTGGAACAATACCACTCTGGTGTGCACTGGTGGTAGGCCCCAGCATAGTCGTTCTCCTCCCCATGCCTGAAGGACGCTGCTACAGCAAGGGTGTCCTTGCGATTATTTGGCAAAAGAGACTTTTTTCAACTTTTAAGGACTGGGGCTTAATAAGTACCTTCTGATGTCAGATATTGAGCACTATTGTAAAAACGAGGGTTAAAATCACAGCAGCAGCATTGAAAGTGGAAGTGATTAATCTGTTAAATCAATATCCAACGTGTTGTAGAAAGATGTACTGATTTTTCGACACAAATTATCCAACACCTCTATGTTTATAGGGAAAAATAATTCCCTCTCTTGTAGGAATGAGTGGGCAAAAAGCTCTGGGCTGTGTCATGTGGAATACTATGACAGGTGATTTTCAAACACTATACTGCTTTACTTTCCTGATCTATGGTCTAATATTTCACTAGTCTAAAGCCACTGAGTTCCTTGAGGGAATGCTGGCACCAGACATGTGAATCTGTTAAAGCAATGTGTCACCAGGATCAGGACTGGCTTATGTAAAAGGAAGGATTTGGCGTCAGACTGTAAAAAGCCGAAGTGATAAAACAGAAAATGTGGGAAACTTTTCTTTCTTTCCTTTTTTCATTTTCAGAAAATAAAATCTACCATAGAACTGCAATTTCATCCACCATCATAAACCCTGTTCAGATCCTGTTTACAGGATCTTTTTACAGGTCTTTTTTACAGGATCTTTTTTACAGGATCTGTTTACAGGTCAAATCTGCCCTAATTTGGGGAAAACGGGGGAGGAGATAAAACCCTATGAGAATAGTTACTCACTTATGCGAGAAATCATCCAGGAGGTCAGTAGTAAAATGTAACTTCCTTCCCACCTCCTTATAGTTTATCTCAACCCTCACTTTACAACATGATCCCAGAGCAAGACAGGGGAAAAAGCTTCTCAAACTGAGTTTCCACAATATACAAATAATTCAGGCTATTTCAATGAGCATTTCTTGTTGCTAACTGCTTTATCTCCTTGATAAATATCACAGCCACAAGATTAAAAGTCATTTTTTCTGTAATTTAAGCCAAGTGAAAAAAAAAAAAAAGGCTCCACCTGAAGGAAAATTGAGAAAAATATTGTGGTGGGAGCATTTGCCGAGTAGGTGGGGTTCATATCTATTCAGTGTAGGGGGTTAAACCAGCATCGCTCATGTTTGGGTAAATGTAATATTTCAGGTTCCTTTCAGGTATAATATTTCATAATATTATTATGTCTAATAAATTGCAGTTGCTGGCTTTTATTTTTGGTGAGAAAAAACTAAGAGTCCTTATTTGTCCAATCAGAGGGTTCTTTCTCGCCATTTTTAATTTGGTTCCCAAACCACCATAGCCCTTCTTTGGGGTCTGTGCCTATTTCTTAGGGAACATGATCTCACAGTAAATTAGTACGAGTTATTTCCTAAATCCTTAAATCATCTATGAAAATAGGATTTATACTCATATATAGATCCAGTGCTTTTGACTAGTGTATGCAACAACAGTTAAAACAATTATAGCAGCTATGAGAGGTAGAAAATTTTAAGCACTCAGGTGATTACATTCACATTAATCTGTGTTTGTAATATCAGTTCAATTACAGTCTTTGGCCTGGACAAAAGGAAATAAATTTCAATAGAAAGCATTGCTATATGAATATTCTTCCCAACAACAGAGTGGAAAGATACAATGAATTACATGCCTGCATTTAAATAAACAGTACCTGCTATATATTAAGCAAATTGCAGTCTAACCTATCAGAAACAACTGTGAAGTGTTTTGAGAGAGTGCAGTTGTGGTTTCTCACGCCTATGCCAGGAGTATTTCAAAGTGTTGTCTTCTGTACAAAAATTATTGAGCAGAACTTGCTGCTTAAAAAAAAAAAAAGTAGAACAACACACGAGGGTGTTTCTGTGAATACTAAAATACAGTTCAAGACAGTTTTACATTTTCTTAATGGAGGACAAGAAGAGAAACATATGCTTTAGGGAATAAGGTGAAGACCTTATCTCTAAAACAGTGTTGCCACTCCTGGAGCTGTATGAGCAGGTGTGGAAACTAGGCATAAAAAAAATTGACTCTCTTCCTAAACTGGCTAAGCATCAGGAGAGAATACTTATAGTCTCCAGGGTCTTCCCCTGAAAGCAAAAATTCCAATGAGATAAAAATGGCCTATTTCCATCAGCAGAGGAAATGACCTGAGATGCAAATTTAGGATCTGGATACAGGCTGGATTTCCATTAGTTCAAGGATGTTCACACCCAAGCAGATTTAAGAGCAGACAGAAAAGTTTTACCAGAATCCAAATCAGATTATAAACTGTAGACATTACTGTCTGGATGTATTTTTTTCAAAAAAAAAAATGCAAAGGCGATTTTAGATACATTATGTAAGGGATATGAGCTTTAGAAGAGAGGGATAAGAAAAGTCACATTCACTCAAACACAAGGTTTGCATGTTTGTTCTTGTACTGTGTTGCAGATTACATCAGTTTGGAATCTGTACATTTAAATCTGTGCTTTCTAAGACCACACAACAGACTGATGTGTGTTTAGGGGTCGTGCTGAAAACCCAGTTCTAGTATAAAGCTGAGCAATGGAATTCGTCTCTGGCCTATATCTGTGTACATGCTGCATACACACATCTGTCACCTCCTTAACACTGAATGCCTTCGTTTATGAGCTCTGTGTATTCAAATAACCTGATTCAAATCACTGATTATTATTTTTTTTTCTAAGCAAAATGATTATTTTCTATAGCAAGCATGTGTTCTTCAGTTTTTAAAATGAATCATCAGGAGCTTATCTGTGATTCCTATTGAAAGTACATGCATGAAAAGCATGGATTCATGGGATAAGGTGCTATGGGTCCTTTTGCTCTAAGGAGAAAACTCTATTCACCAAAAAAAAAAAAAAAAAAAAAAAAAAAAAAGCCTCAATTGTTTCTTTACAAAAACAAAGTGAAAAACTAGCACTGATCCAAAAACTCAACAAAATATTTTAGTTCCGATTTTTTCTAACCCAATGTGCACTGTTAACAGGGAATTTACAGGGAAGTTAAAAACAGGGGGTAGTCAGTACATATGCAATAATTTCAATATAACAACATACTTTTGTGGCAGTGCTCCAGCGCATCAGTTTGCATTTCACTTAGTAAGGTCTGTAAAAACTCTCACAGTCTTACTGGTAATTTACATAGGTCAAAGCAAAGACTTCTTTTTAACTACCCTTCTTGCTAGAGTGTTCCTAGAGGCCTGCTTTTGGAGAAGGCAGATTAAAGAAGGCTTTGAAATGTTGCTAAGTCAAACTCTGAACTTACTGGCAACAGATAACTAAAAGCAGAGGCTGTGGTCCAAATGTATATGTACACATATGTGCATGCATATATGGGAGTGTATATATAAATAATATTGCCTTTCTAACACATTTTTAGTCTGGCATTGCCAGGTTGGCCTGGGTGTCCAAACATTAGGAGAAGAGTTTGCAGAAATGCAAACACAAAAGCTCGAGCACTCTCAGATGTGGCATCCTTGTGCTCTACCCATTTCTTCCCTCAAAACAGCCAGAGAGTTGTTCATTGTGCGTTCTTGTCTCTTAGCTGCTCAGAGTTTTCCTTAAAACTACCCCTGCTTTCAAATATCGCTCCACCTGGTTGAGTGTGTGAAGCTGCCTCACTCCACCTGGTTGAGTGTGTGAAGCTGTGGAGAAGAAATCATTTGCACACAGGATTCAAAGTAGAATCCATATCCAACATATTTCCATCTTGCAAACCATCTCAACAGCCAAGACACTATGCACTTGCAGGGAGACGAAACTGGCTGTGGAAGAATTAATCCAGGTAAATGAATCAGAGAGACTCAGCACTGGTGTCAAAGTCAGTAGGTGAGTTTCCACATGTATTTGTTTGGGGATGGGATTTCCAAAGGCAGGTAAAGAAGTAAGGTATCTCATTCCTATGGAGTTTTTATTGGAAATGGGATCTTTCCTTCCACAGATGCTATTTTTAAAATAATAATAATAATAAAATAATAAAAAAGCTTTTTATCTTTTGATTTTTATCTTTTGATTTCTGCAGACAGAACAACTAAGACTACGTGAGTGTGACTAGTGGAAACGTTACCCACAAAACCCAAGAAGACTAGAAACTCCAGGCTGAGTGCTTGATGCTTTTCATTCAAGTGGAAAGAGTAAAAGACCCAGAGACCTGGGGAAAGAGTAGACAAGAGCATTAACCCTGGACAGCCTCACCAGTAAGCAGAATCCTCCCAGCCAGTGACTGAGCTCTAACTCATTTACCTCAGAGGAGAGACATGGAGGAAACACTCGCTGGCCTCTGCCTCCCAGTTCTCCAAACCATCAGGAGAGGAACAGGGAACTCAAGGCCCAGGCCATGAGTTACTTTGGCAAAAACACATTATAGCAGCATCGTCCCATAAGAAGAATTAGGCACGCACTGAAGTAATTCGTGGGAGGAGACATCACCACTGACCCTGAAATTCAAAGCAAGTTAGGGAGGAGTAATAGAGCTTTCTACAGTTGGAAAAGGAGCCAGGAAAACAATGAGCTGAAGAAAGAGAGTAACTTTCAGGTCCCAAATATTCTTCAGGAAAAGATGGGGAAGGCTCCCTGGCAGAGCACTTAGGTGTCTGCCAGAGTCTCTTTCTCACAAGATGAAATGAATTTTAAAAAAGTATTCCAGGAATCCTGATTTTTGAATTTTAAATTGGTATTAACTAATTTCATCTCTAGATCTCTCTCTGAGGATTGCCTCTCTCTGCAATCAATTCACAACTGCAAAGAAGCAACATCTGTAAAGCTTCCAAATGAATTATATTCCCTTGTGGGCAGAAATCAATGCTGAAGAACAGGATCTCCCTATAGGCAGCCTTGTCCAGCTGGCATTATGAGTGATGTAGGTTTTTAAGGTCTTCTCTCTGCTTATAACCCATAAAAGGTTTGCTCCCTAAACCTAGGAGAGCAATTTGGCTTTTAAATGTAATCTTAGATTTTATGGCCTGAAATGCTTAGAAATTCATGGGCTTGTTATGCTTTCAAATTTTGATTCAGCCGAACATTTAAGCAGGTACTTATCCTTAAGCACCGAATAGCCCCCAGAAGACAACAGCAAATCTACAGAGTTGTGCTAGCTACAGGCTGGAGCTCTTGCTCAAAGACAACATGCCTGATCATCCAGGCTGCCTGCAGGCTGCCTTGCACGAGACCTTGAGTGTGGAGCAAGACAGCTGGCTCTCTAGACAGGGAAACTGAGGATGGATGGGGGTAGAGATCTGCTGCTCCCCATTTACCAGGTGATACAGATGCAAGTGCTTTGCACTTAGGATGCAATAAACCCAGTCTCAGCTCAAGCAATTGTGTCTGCATACCCGCCAAAAATCTTAAGTTTTCTGCTGAATCATGGACTGCTGTGTATTTTTTGCCTGGGGATAACTGCCTATATTCTAGTATAGCATATGTTCTCTGCCATGCAAATCCCACGCTCATCTGAGGGATTCTTCTAATTGTTGGACTTCTTTGTCATCTTAAACCATTCATCTTTTTCACTGAAGCACTGACAAAAAAAACCAAAAGCAGCAACAAAGTCACTAGTGAGCTTTGTGAAAATTACACTTCTTCTCCCTTTTCACAGCCCTGGTACTCCTGCCTGCGAGTGGAGAGAATGGGCCTATCCAGAACAGAACTACCTATGCAAATGTTTACAGTAATTTTATACATATTCTATGAAATGAATATTACACATAAATTCTAATACTCAAAATTGAATAATATACAGTAATAGGGACCAAGTTATATATATATGAGTGTGCAAGCATTAGTATTATCTATTCAGCTTAATCTCTTACTGTGCAGGTTTCTGTAATTACTAGCTACATTACATTTTAGGAAGTCGTAACAAATGTTGGTCATGCAAAAATCTAAGAAGAAACAAGAACACAAATATTCTCCACCATCCCTCCAAATGACACAGTTTTTTACAGATACTTTACTAATATAGTGGTTTCATTAAATTCCTTACAATTGTCTAATATTAAGAATAGTTAGGAGAAGAAGTTCATATGTTTTAGACTAACTCAAAATCGGAGCAGGAGCAACAGTTTTGTCAGCGCTGTGTCCACACACAGCAAAAGCAGAGACAGCAAAGGCCCCATCTGTGCCTGGATTGGAACAGCAGTTACTTAGAATAACCTGAGGATAGAGGCAGCATTACCGGCAAAAGGAGGGAGAGGAACAGAGAAGGGACTGAGCACAAGCCTGGTTACAACTCTTGTTGCAGTTTGAAGAAATAGACTATTTTCTGTAGCTTGTTCTTGCTAGCACAGTCCTCAAAAGCAGTTTCTTCCCCCAAAGGGCAGCAATAGCACGTGGGAACTCTGCTTGCAACAGCAAGCTACAGCTAGTGCTGCTCCCTGCATGTGCAGGACAGTTTTTTTGCAATTAATGGCACATGGGTTCTGTAATTGTTCATGAGCTGTGTCCTAACAAAAGTATGTCTGCCAAGAATTTCTCATTAAGGAACTGGGTGGTTTCAGGAAAGAAAACATCACACTCAATTCTCTGACTCAGCTTTAGCTTGCACTTTTAACTGGCACAATTATAAAATCAAGATCTTGCCCTGGAAATCTGCTTACACTTTAGATCATGCCACTTTTCTCCTCTTGCAAAGAGGTCCGTGAAGAAGATCTTCCTAGCAACAGCTCCTTCTCATGGATCAGGCTATCTAGCAGGTCCTCCTGTCTGTAGTTGTGATAAACCTTCAGGAAAGCCAGAATGGTAATTCCCAGCCAAGTCAGCCAGGCAGCCCAGAGACCGAACTGGAGAAGAAAATAAATAGTAAAGAGATCAGTACTGTTTTGTAAAATTGAAGTCAACTGTTCAGGTGAATACCAGAATCTCAACTCAACCAAAACCCATGTAGCCACCCCTGCTTCCACCCAGCAAGGTCTTGGCCCCACAGTTTCTCAACCCTGTCAAGTAATTACTAGCTTGAAGGAAAATACCCTTATTTACGAGGAAAAAAAAAAGTACTAAAGACATTAATAAAGATTTATATATAATCCACACGCAGCTACTGACCTTCCCATTTTGACATTCTGGACATCCAAAAGTCCTTGGGATTGTTGCAGTTTAGTTTAGTTGCTTTGGGATTGCATTACATTTTAAGACATTTTCAAAAACTTCCTTCCTAGGTATTTTGGGCCTCACCACTACCCCTTGCAGAAGTATAATTTTTAAGACACTTCTATTCAAAATAGAGAGAGAATCCTATAAAAAAACACTGTTATATTGCAGGGTTACTAGTTCACATGAGATTGATTGAAAGAGCAAGAGAAACTCATTCCAGCGCATCCAAATGCCTGGTGGCTGTTTTATATGTGGTATGTGAGAGCTCAGCTTAAATCCCCATCTCCAAAAACTCCTATCACTAACTGATCAATCTCTCTTGTTCAGCTTCACAGAAATAATTATACCTTACTGGTAAATATACTTGAAGTGGGCCTCCTATGTCTCAGAGGACATTCATTTGTAATAAGATTTTCTGGCAGAAAATCCACTTCAGTTTAGTTTTGTTGTGCTTCTAGCAAAGAAACACTAATTGAATCCCTGTATTTCAGTTTTGACATACTGCACTTTTTATTAAAAAAAAAACAATTTAAACACTTGTTTTTAGACACTTCTAGACAGTAACACAGATGTTTATAGCCAATTTGCACAACCAATAGCACTGATTTTAAAGGGTGTTTATGATCCTACATATCTTATGCACTTTGTCAAATCTCCTAAGTACTTCTGCCCATTCTTACAGCTTTTTCAGTTCATCAGTAAAAATATTTTTGAGTTATTCCACAAATTCTCTGTGTAAGAAGATATTCATTTGGTTTTATATAACAATATATAGAGAATTGGATTGCATTCATTTCTTAAGCACTATTTCATTAATGTAATGTAATCTTAAAAACATTCTGATAGCTAATATTGCTGTTATTCTTGGCATATTTGATATGAAAGAATTTGAATAGATTTAGCCAAATTCAGTGAAACTCCCAGAGTCCTTCTGAGGTCATCAGATTGAGGGAAGCAGAGAGATATGGGCTCTGTGTGCTTATCCAAGTCTCTGAGCGTTTGTATGTGCATACATACATATGCTGTGATTAAACAGCCTGTTTTTCAGATTTCATTCAGAGTCCATCTTAAACTCTTCATCTCCAACTCTTAAATCGCAAACAGTCTTGATGTCTCCACTCAGAGCACTGCTTAGTGAGTAAAGCCTGCTGTAGGAACTCACAAAGAAGTATATTTTTTTCCAGAAAGTTTAGCCTATTCTTGGGTTCCTCATTCTACCTGACTCAAAGAAATCGATTTGCATTTCAGGGACAAATCCATTCTCCTGCCATCATCCAGTTCTGCTTGCCACATCCCAGATGCTAGAGGACAACACTGCAGGATTTGTCCCCTGCTTGGTTCCCTTCTCTAATAATCTCTCTCAAAGTTTCCTTTGCCACTACCAGGTCATGTCCAGCAGTGGACAGGTATTTTCTCATTCATAGGGGTTTGCTAAGGAGCACAGGCTGCACCCTGCAGGCTAGCAGCACCCATGAATTCAAAGCTATGCCTGATACAAGGTTCAATTCGGTTCTCTTTGCACTGGCTGGCAGATTACTCTTGACAAAATCTATAAAAATACAGTCTGGGTATGGGCTAGCAAGATGCAAAGTGTTCACTTTTACGACATATCTCTGCCCTACAGGCGGATATGTCTGAGCTGGGTCTCCAGAGGCCAGTGCTGGCAATGAAAACACAAAGGTAGCTTCTGTCCAAGAGGCACAGCTGCCTGCAAGTGGTGCCCCAGGCATCCGAATGCATCTCCCTGGGAGGAATGCTGGAGCAGCACGAGCATGGGTGCAGCCCTGCACGAATGGGTCTGCTCTGCCTGCAGAACTGCCTATGTTCATATGCTTAAGGGCTCAAGTCTTAAAAGGACAACAGGAATATTCATTGGTTTTGAGCATTCACAGAGCTGACAAATTCAATAATATGATCTTACAGTCTCAGGGATCTAATATACAAAGATGCATTAGAAAAAACAGTCCTATCTAAATGACAATAATTTTTCATTATTTCTGTCGTACCTGTATTTATGTGGGTTCAAGGGAGCTCGGACAAACTTAGAGAAGAGAAAGCTGGATGGACTGATACAATTCAGTCATTTTTTTCTTAATCCCATCAGTAAGGAAGGGTTCTGGGACACCCAGGTTTTGAGGCCTTTGTACAGCTTGCGGAAATAATAACTTTTTCATGATGAACAATAAAATGAGTGGTCGAGTCAGGCTTTGACATGTCCACACTTGAAACTATCTATTTTGAATTTAAAATACAAATGTGTCACTCACTATCATCCTGATTCAGCACTTACTGAGGCCAGTGTAAACATTCACATTCACATCAGAGGATGTTATTCAGCCCCTACATTCCCAGATCAATGAGAAAATCGTAAATGAACTGAAATAGAAGCGTGACCTAGTCTGACCTACCTGTGCAATAGCAAACTGGTCATAGAAAGCAGAGTTTTCTAAGTTCAGTTCAAGATCTATATCCTGCAATTCTTCACAGCTACCCAAACAAGGCATTTGAGAGGGGAAAAAAAAAAAAAAAGTTATTTGAGAGATTCCAAACAGGCAAAGCAAGTGCAAAATGAAGCGACATCTTAAATGTGTTTCAAACAGTCACAATGACATGTTCTATCAAAAGATATTTAAGAAGTGGCTTGCGAATTTTGTCTAAAAGTAGGCTAAAAGAGGCATATGATTACTTAAAAATACACGTGTAATTATGTCAGTGATAACACCAGTCTTCCATAAAGTGGCATTATTAAAATTATTATGAAAACCATTTCCCTAAACCTTTCTTATCCCACTCCCCAGGAGCCTCTCACATAAACACACCTGAGGCATCACCCCAGTCTGGTCGCTTCACCCCTCGATGAAACAAAGTGCACGAGCCTCCATTACCTTGTGACATCATCAGGAGAGCCTCAGAAGAAGGGATTGAGAGGGTGTTTTTGTTTCGGATGTTCTCGCAAGGAGACGATACTCTGATGCTGAGATAGAGGCTATCTACGGATTTTACAAATAACCTGGACATTTACTGGTGTTGTGAAAAAAAAATCCCGGGATTTTGAGGTTGACTTTCTATCTCTTGGTTGATTTCTGCAGCCTCTTCTCTGTCCTTTTCAGTGCTGTTGGTTATCTTGGATTTTTATCCGAATATTCGATTAGACGTTTTATGCAATTGAGATACAATTTTTAACCGAATATTCGAATAATTCAATTAATCGTTGCAGCCCTAAACAGAACATTTACTATGGCATTTTACAACATATGACAATGGGCAACAACATAAATGTATGCTTTACGTAGTACTACTATTGATTATCATATGACATAAAATGTCACCTTTTCTTCTCTTTTCATTATTTGATAGAAAAAATCTATCTCAACCTATCATCCATTTCCTGCACTAAGCATAAGCATTGTGGAATACAGCTTTAGCACCTGCACCAATTTAGCACCTGTACATCTTGTGCATTTTAATAATGTACCGGCCAGCTGTACTTTGTGCTCATAACTTCTGAGGCTCTCAGGGTGTCCACAGCACCGCTATGAGATCAGCATCTCTCTACTCGTTTTTGGATGATGGTGTGTGGTGACACAGGGAGGACAAGTGACTGCTGTTATGCTGTGGGTCAGTAACAGAGCCAAAATAGAAAGCCAGGAGATTACCAGTCCCCTACCCTGGCTCACCAGACCACTTTCCCTCCCTTCATAGAGCATTTCCAAATTTCTCTCCCTTGCTCAGCTTGCATGTAATAACCACACTTTGTATAAATGCTGTTCACTTGTGCATGTATCAAAAGGAAGAAAGAAAGAAAGAAAATGTATTCTTCAATACTAACCTATTTGGCATGCTCCCTTTTTCGGTAATTGCATCACACCACATGTTAAATCCTACACTCACTATAGTGCTAGCAATAAATGTGATAAACACCACAAAGGCGCTGATCAGCAGATTCAGGAAGGCATAAAAGAAAGAGCTGCAATAAAAGGAAAGAAAAATGTAACTCATAAACAGCTGAAACACAGCATCAGCAATCTCTCTAAGCAGTATACCCTGGGCATAGTCAAAGATACCAGTTTCCATTCAAAACACATCTGCTTTAATTAAGAACACCTAACATCATTGAAAAACTAGGGATTATGACTTTGAGTATATTATTGTCATTTGTAGAGTCTTTTGCTTTTTATTTTTATTTTTTACAGTTAGAGGATGAGGATGAGGCTTTAAATCACAAATATTAAGCAGCAATTGTTCATACACATCATGGCTTTCATTAGCTGTAATGATGAAAATCACCATTGTTAAAATACATGTTATTAGCTCAAATTATATAGTAACTGGAGCTAAAATTATTTCATGACTAAAGTGATAATTGGGACAAAAATTGCCTAAGAGAAGGAAACTAAAAATAAAACAACACAGTACTGATAGCTATAATCATTTTAAGCAATGTAACTCATGGTACTGACATCATAGACACGAATTTCTGTTTTATGGGCAATTTGCAGAGCAGCCCAGCTTCTCCTGGGATATCTCTGGCTTCAGTACGTCGCTTTTTGCTAGATGAATATAAAATCAGCCCAGTTAGTCTACCCTCCCAGGGCCAGCCCCAGGCACATGGTTTGTGTATGGGGTGGGATACCCGCAGGACCCCCGTAAGACCAAGCAATTGTCCGCTTGTTCTCCAAATCTGATGCTGAGAGTCACTAACACTCTAGAAGGATGAACTGAGGCTCACTGAGAGATGAACTGTTAACTGCTTAGCTCTACCCCATAATTCTTGTTACTTAAAACTTTCTAAGCCTTTTTTTTTTTCATTCATCTGCCCAAACTCTTTGCTTCACAAAACGGCTTTAAGCAGCATTTAGAAATTTTCATAATCTGAAAAATGGATCATGTTTTTATAATCCAATCATCTACACTATGTTGAAGAAAGACTGGCGGTTCTAGGAGGCCGGTCATCCTACCTAAGTTAGATGGAAAAGGCACATACAACAAATTGACCACCAGTGCCCCTGTCATTATGCTGTGGGTAGAAGGATTATCCTCACTTCGGAGAACAAAAACCTCAATCATTTCTTTTCCCTGATGGGTCATTAAATGAAAACCTTAGTGGCTTTTTGAGTAAGTGATTGAGTCCTGGGAAGGTTTAAGGTTGAACAAACCTGATGTCTACAGGTGCTATACATGGTTAAGACATATGTGACCTTGGGAGGACATCTATTAAATGAGATAGAAAACTTTTAACACCTGGGCTATCGTGTTTGCTCTTGGGTCAATGTGGCTACAGAGGGCACTTTCCAGGTTCCCTCCTAATGCCAATTCATCCCATAGCAACACTTGAAACAGTGAAATAAATCACCATCCACAAGTGCCTTTAAAGACTAAAGCAGGACCTGCCTCCCAGGGACATCTGACCACTGTCTGAATGCAGAGATGAATCATATTCTTGCCTTGCAGCTTCACTGGACTTTGACTAGACCAGTTCATGACTGCAGAGTGCCAGGGCCACCCCTGGTATAGCAGAGGAAGACAGTGTGTGCATGCTGCATCTCTGCATGTTCACCGACCCTGCGCTGATTTCACACCTAACCTAGGTTTCATTTCAAGTGTTGCTAAAGCCATATCCATCGTAAGCACCTTATCATGATATTCTGGACAGAGAGCTAGAAAAGGGTTTAGATGTCCACTGAATATATAAAAAAAGAGAGAGAGAGAGATAATAGAGATAATATTAGAACCAATAACAGCTCTAGAAAAGGAACGATTTCCAGGACTTTTCAGGACTATACACTGTTGTGGGACTTCCAGTCCTCATTCTAGTTCCTACCCTGGAGCAAAAGACAGGCACCAAGGTCTAGAATTTGATCTTCCACCAATGAACTAAAGCTCAGTGTTGCACTTGATTTACACTGGACATATAAATAATAGCAGAGTTTCCTTAGGCAAGGCCACGCTGGTAGAAAATCAGTGCTCACCTGGCTCTCTGCCTCACATATTTTTCTATTTATAACAGAATTTACCTGAAGAAGGGAGATTCAAATGCGTTAAGAAGTTCCTTGCTCAATTCAGATCTCCAAAGGTAAGTTTCAATGTGGAAATAAGCTTCTGCTCTATGCTTGCTACAATAGGTTTTAGGATTAGGCAGTCCAAAAGTGGCTGGAAATAGTCAGAGAGACAACACTACATGCAATCCCCAGTATCACCAGCATCAGGTTATTGTATGAACCCAGGCACTGGTGAAGCTGGTAACTCAAAGAATCTCCAGTTCAAACAGACCAGGAGGCAAATGCGTGACTTTTGCCATGGCCTTTGTAATAAGGGGGAAATGGCTTTCCTTGTCCAGTCACCACCAGTAGTTGCTCCTGCCTTCCCACCTCTGTGTGACTGGATGCTTGCAGAGCTCTGGCTAGGAGCACCCACACCCTTGGTTATGTTTACTTGCAGTTTTGCCAAGGTTATGAACAGGTCACTGGAGAGATGAACACAGAGCAGAGCTTCTACCTGGACCACCAGGCCTTTCAGATATTCTTGCTTGAGTCTTACACAGTTTAGTTTTGCTAAAAAAGATGACCATCCATCAGTGCAGCCCTGCTCTTGTTGCAGAGAGCACTCAGCTTTGCACTGATGTCATCACCAAGCGATAATCATTGTTTGTAGTAGTTGCCATGTCCACCACAAAAGCAGGATAAAAATAGCGAGAGGGGGAATCACCAATTGCTGCTTTTTTTCCCCCTTCCCCATGCAAGTGTGCTGCTTCAAGGCTTTTACATACTGACCAAACAGCCTTTGGTGCACATCCAGGAAGGCCTGTGTCCTTCTGCAGGGATGTGCAGCAGCGTGGGAGCACCACGACTGAGGACACCTGGGAGAACCTCCGAGTACGCAGTCCCACACCCCAGATGGCCACGTGGGAGCATCCTCACCTCACGGACAGGGTGTGAATGACAGCTCAGGGACGTACGTTGTGCATGTGGGACAGAAACAAGGTATCCCCTCACCCCAACCCCAATCCTGGGGAGCAGCATGCCCAGAAGGTGCAAAACCCAAACAAAAATAACCGGGAGAGAGGAGGAGGGAAGGCTTCCAAGGTCCTGCTCACCTCTCCTTCCCCAGGCCAGCCCCCTGCCCTCCCCAGGGGTACTTACTCCTCGTGCCCTTTGCAGAGGAAGAAGAGGGTCCGCCAGGCCTGCACTGTGGCCAGCAGCAGGGAGAGGAGCCCGGTGAAGATGCTGAAGCGGCAGGCGGCCTCGGGCCCCCACTCCTGCACGGTGAAGCGCTGCCGCTCCACGGTGAGGTTGGCGTTGAGCCACATGCCCTCAGTGAAGAGCAGGCAGCGGCCGTGGAAGTCGTTGCCATTCTCAGACAGCGGCACCACCACGATGAAGCTGAAGAGGAAGGCGAGGAAGTAGCAGATGCACTGAGCGAAGAGGAAATTGTTGAGCGCCATGTCCGCGGCGCTGCGCAGGCAGAGGGAGGAGGAGGGGGGATGGATGGAGGGATGCAGGGAGGGAGGCAGCCTGCAGCAGCAGGGGGTGGGTAGGGAGGATGCGCAGTGCAATGCGATGCGATGAAATGCAATGAGATGAAAGACGCCCTCCGGGCACAGCTATTGCCTTTCCCGCAGCCAGAGATGCCCCCTCTGCCTAAATACTGAGGGCTGCAGGGGTTGGGGTGGAAAGAGAGGAAGGGCTGCTACAGAGGATCTCTTTGCATAGGGAAAATCACTGCTGATGTGCCCTGGTGCCCAAAGGGTTAAATATTCACCGCTTCCCCAGCAGGGCTGGGTACCTTCTCACTTAGGTATGCTCCTAATCCCATGGGGTGTTGGCATCACCCGTCCTGGTGCCTATGACAACCCCCCTTCCAGAATAAAAATAACCTCACACTGACTGCTGGATCCCAGGAAGTTTTGGCCCACTTCTGAAAAATATATAAATAAAATACTGCTGGGTGACTGCAAACATTAAGCATCCCTGACTGTACTCCTGCCCCAAAGGATGTCTGAAACCTCCAGAGCACAAAGTCTGCTGGAGTGCCATGTCCCGACATCCTTTGCATCCTGTATCTCTTTCCCCCAAATCCACAGCAGAAGCCATGAGCAGGGAGGAAATTAATCATCCCCAACATCTGATCCCAGCACCACCATGCCCTGCATGTCCTTCTGATCCCAGCACAACCATGCCCACAATGTCCCATGGGGCATGGGACTTCTAGGCCAGCCATCCTCAAACAAAGCTTTTGGCCACCAACCCAAATAGAGGCAATAAGGGATGGGGTGCACAGCGACCCTGGAGCCTGCAGACCCAGTGGTTTTGTATCTACCCCAGGTGGTCCATCCCATATACAAGAAATATACAAGACATGGCAAGCCAGAAATCTCACTAGAGCTAGGATAACTTGCTGATCCCCTGTAGCCTTAGGCAGATGAAGTATGTGTGAGGTAAAGAAAAATAATCCTGAGCAGGATCAGGGCAGAGAATAGTCTGATTCCCTCTCATTGCATTTGCACGACCACCCCTGGGGCTCAGCAGTTTAGACAGTGCAATCACACAGGTGAAGCCCCAAAACGTGGTAGGTGACCAATACTCCCCTGGGCTAGATGTTATGTGATGGATGTCAGAGAGGAAACTACCATGGGCAAAACCAACATCGGTCACCATCATCCTCCATATCAAAGTCATTTCTAATCTAATTTACTAATAATATCCAGTCTGAGCTCAATTGCAGGTCTTGCATCACTTCTTAATCCCAGATCTGCTTCTGCTCATTCAAGGCACGGTGACACTTCACAGGTAGCATTCACAGAAGCAGAGGACATTATTTTGATTTCCTCTTAAGTCATTTCCGATGATTCTTATTGTGAAATCTTTATCTGTACAGAGAAATATTTTTTGTTGCTTAGATCCTGTTTCTTGAATAAAAAGTTTTGTCAGCATATCCTTGCCTGATGAAATGTGTCAGGCCATATTTCTGATCCTTTCTGAACTCTAATCATCAAAGATTGTATTTCAGTTTTGCAAGATGAGTTATAGAGCACTGGTCTGACCCTGTGAGAACAGACATGCATCCTAATAGAAAAGATTTTGCTGATGTTTTGGAATCCAGTATTAAGGAGGAAAGATTACTGCTCCTAACCTTACTTCCAAGAAAAGCCAGGTTCCCAAAGGATTTTGTCCTTTATCTGGCAGGATATCAGACCTAGACTGAGATGGAAAATTCTTTTCTTTGAAACCTGACACAACAGATTTGCCAGATGACAGTTTCTGAAGTTAACTTGGGAGGTCAACACAAACATAAAAGCTGAGTTGTTGCTTACAGCATAGCCCACAGAAGATGCCCAGGGCACTTTGCCTGGGGAAAGCCCACATATTACCAGCAGCAACTGCAGGCTTCTCCTGCAGGACACTTGCAGGGCTGAAAAGTGGGGGTCACTTGTAGAGCATGTAGAGTTGTCTTTCCTCGTGAACAAGCTCAAAGCAGCGTTTATCTGAGAATTTCATAAAATGTAAATAGGCATCTGCAGTTGTTCACGGACTTGTACAATGCAGCTGCTGCACTCGAATGGCTGACAGTCCCTGATGCGCAGCCCTGGGCTGGGTGGAGAGACCGTGCACGAGAGCACAGAGAGTGGGGTCCAAACCTGGCACCTGGCACTCATGCTCTTCTCTCATGTAAATCATAATTTACCATCACACTGAGCTGTTTTACTGGAGTATATTTGTATAAGTAAAGTATAAGTAAATAGGATTAGTCTCTTTGCAATGGCACAACTGGGATAGAGACAATATGAGAGAGGTCCGTAAAATCAAGACAAGGTCTTGATCAAGACAGTTCAAATCAAGAGAATTCATCCTTTCTCATGTCACAGGAAATAGAGTACATAAATAAACAGAGAGAGATTTTGAAACAAAAAGATGAACGTCTTTCTCACAGCACATACTTAATCTGTGTGCAATCAATCTTTGAACTCAACACAGAGCCCCAAAATAGACATCAGAAATAAAGATTAGATAAGTTAATGGGAAAAAAAAAAAAAAAAAAAAAGCCTATCCAGAGTTACTGAATGCACAGTGAGGGAAGAAACTTCAGCTCAGGATGTCCCAAAACAGCAGGTTGCTGGTCGGGATCGCCGCCAAAGGGCTGCCTTCGTGGCAGGGGCCTGAGCCAGGTCTCCTGCGGGTCACGCACCCAAGGGGGACCCTGTGCTGATGTTAGATGAGAGATGGGTTGCACGCCAGTACAGAGGGCGGTGTCCAAAGACCATAAATTCTGTTTGTCTGGAAAAAAAAGTCACAAAAATACAGCAGGCTGCGAGATCCACTGCTAGTGCCACCTTACTTATAAGCGGAAAAGCAACATGGAAATCAGGATCACATACCAGATTTCCCTGTCTTCCTCTCTGTCCCATATCTCCATCTTGCTGCCTGTCTAAGCCTCTATGGATCAAGTTACACTATGAACTGGACTGCCATGGGATGACTGATGGGAGCTGTGATTTTGACTGCGCCGCTCCATGCTCCCACTCAAGCCATTAATTACACCACGTGCCACGAGCAGTGCTGTCAAGTTGATATTTGCGAGGCAAGTGATGGATTTCCTCTCCTCCTGCTAGCTCATTAGGACATGTTTTATTATGGTAAAATTTGCTGAGGAGTTAATTATTCAGGCAAAGGCATTTTTTTGTAAGCAACTTTATTTATATATTTCTTTTCCTTTGGATGTATCATTTGCACAGTCCAAGAAAAATAACAGCTGCCTGTTTCGAAGATGGCTGCCATCTTAGCGTTGGTGATGTTCTGCTTAACCTCCAGGGAGAGGTTCTGCGATACCTCTGGAGAAGGCTGCCTAGGGCGCAGGCTGTCTGTGCTCCGCGCAAAAAGATCCAATGGAAATAGTTGCTTTGGAGCTGGCTCATCTGCCACTTGAAGCCAGGTTCTCTTCTCCTGCTCTGCTGGAACCAAATGGCTGCTGAGGCCCATTTTATCAAATGGTTTAGCAAATGCAACTTGCCCATTAAATATGGCAACACAGCTCCAGGATCTAGTCTGTTTTGTTATTATATTAATCTATTATCATTATTCCAGAAGTCTTGACCCATAATATTTGCCTTCTGACACTAAAAGAAAGGACACAGGCATTCCACATGTCCTCTTATGGCAGTTACCATAAGCACCACTTTTGGCGAGAGGTTTCTCATGGTAATTACTATATTTAAGGTGGGTGCCACTAGTTCTGAGGGATTATAGACAAAGTACCTAACGTGTCAGCTCTCTGTCACATCCACTTTTCTTCACAGCTGCTACAGCATCGTGAATCTCTTAGGGCATCTCATCTGGGAACATCCTGACATTTTTCTTTCTTTTTGTGCAAACATTTTTAAAGGAAAGTTTTTGGGTTTTTTTTTTGTTGGTTCTTTGGGGTTTTTTTGCAAAGACAGCTTTCTTGTCTGAAAGGAGATTATGGTCAGAGAAGGTGCCATACTGATAGACATTAATAGAGCAATTATTGGGAAGCAACTGAATGTCATTAATGCATCCAGATACAATAGCCACCATATTTTGAAATCCCCCCAAAAAACAAATGCACAATTCTGCTCGCATTCTCAACTGAACAAGGCTAGTCTGTGCTGAAAACATAAACTGAAACAAAAAAAAAAGAAAAAAAAAAGATGCTTGAGCTTTTCAGACTACAATTAACTCTAAGCTTTGAGCAATCAGTGCACGTAAAACTTCACACAGCATTGTACAGCCGGTTAGAGCTATAGCAGCTAGAAAGGTGATGGTCCCAAAACTGCACACCTCCTCTCCTGTGCTCTTTGATGAGTCAGAGGTGATGGCAAGGGACGTATGAACTCTAGCAATATTGTGATCCTAGAATTTGCATTTAGCTGCATTGCACGGATGAAGACTGGGCCAAAAAAAACAAGCTTTGGAGACTGCTTAGCAAAATAGAAAGAATGAAAAAGAGAAAAAACATGAGAAAAGACAGATCAGTAAATCAGTAAATCAGATCAGTAAATTAGGAACATACAGAATATAAGCAATCAAAACCCAGACAGATTAGAAATGCAACTCTGCACTACTTGGGATTAAAATGGGTCACTGAATGCCACATCTGCATCTTAACCTGTGACCTGCAAAGCTTGCAGCATCATGAGCCCCTAAGGCCAGGCAGGCATTGAGCACTGGTACTTCTGGCAACGCCAGATCTGCTCCAAATGCTGCACTCCAGTGCCTGGGCTTTCCCTATATGTAGACATTAAGCCTCGAAAAACCCTTGTATGTTTATAAAGGTGTTTGTTCCAGTGTTCTGCTCTTTGCCAAATACATTTTTTGTACCTGCATTCTCCCAGACAGTTACTTGGACACCCTACTCTCCTTGATAAGAAGCAGCTATTCTGTGCTGTGTTGGTTGTAGGAGCACAGAGTCAGGTCCCCAGCTGGTGTAATGGGGCTCAATTCCATTAATACAGGTTGACATACACAGACTGATACCAAAAGGGAGTCTGTTTCCCCAAGCCTGGTGTAGTGGCTGCCAAGTGAACACAACGTTGCTGCTTCTGAAAATGCTCCTTCTGAAAACGCTTTTTTTTCCCCAAAGATCCCTAAGAAATGCTTTCCAGGCCTAATAAGGCTTTGAAGAAGAATTTCAGCCTTTACTGCTTTTGGCTTTCTTTGCAATTCTACTTTTATGTGCAGCCATTAACTAGTTTGTATCTTAAGGTCAAGTCATTTCCCTAGGAAATTCTCAAGGTCAGTAATCAAGGGTCCATCACTACGTCACCTGAAAAGCAGCAAAGGAAATCCTTCTTCTGCAAACCGTACTATGTTTTTAAATGACTTATCATTGTGGCTAAACAGGTTTTAGGTTACAGGGAGAGACATATAGCAAAGTATCTGCTGTTCATTCTAATTAATTGTAAGCTGAATCATATTTTAGAAAAAGGAAAAAGTTGAAAATCCTTGTCCAAATTACTTGATGCTACAAGTTAGTATATCTAAATTATTCTTAATGCTATTGTAGTAATTTATACTGAAGGAGGTTCTGACCCACCTATCTTCAGTAGTTTCTTTTCTATACACATAGACATATATATTAAGAGCAGCTAACGGATAGCATGCCAATTAAAAGCATGTACTTGCTTTATGTGTGACACACTGTACCATGCATTGATTTTTAATCTGCTCAAACTGGTATTTGTCATGCAGGCTGGAAGTCTGATGTGAAAAATAGCCTCTCTATTTTCCATGACAATTATTAACACCAAGCTAGTCCTCAGTGCTCATGCTGGAGGCAACTGCTCCTGCCAAAACAAATGCAACAACTAAGTAGAGAACCAGCTTGCAAAATTAAATTCTGTCTCAAAAGAGAATAAATCAGGATAGAGAAGCAGGTCTTTAGTTGCTGGAGAGAGGAGGAACTCCACAATGACCACTTACCCCTGATGGGACAGTGAACAGGAAAGAACCTGAAACATGAAGACAGGCTTTGCGAAAGCCTATGGATAGGATAGTGCAACTGTGGTGGGAAAGAGACAATTTATACTGATTCTCAAGAAGGGAAATCATAATAAACAGGAGGGCAAATAAATAGTGGGGTTACTTTACGGCTGTGATTTTCCTAGCATGATACACATACCACAACAGCCATGCAAGAGACTTCAAAGGGGCGTGCAAAAACTCCTGGACATCCAGGTGTGCATGTGAGGGAAATGGCTGGTTGGGAAGGGAGCCCTATCTGAGCCAGCAAACACATCTTCCAGCCATGCCTGGGGCCTTGGCATGGCCTGGCCCCACGAAAGGGAATGTGATCCCGAGGGTATGTGGCACCTACCAATCCTCATAGTAGCTGAGGTTGATGTCCTCAGCTCCACACTCCATGTCTTTGCCTTCGATGGCGACACCCAAGCACATTCTCTTTAGGAATCCCCTACTCAGGGTGCAAACATCTTTTTGGGGACATGAAGGGTCTCTGTCCTCAGGAATGTGCTCAGTGCTATGCCCTCACGTTCAGAAAACATGGAGATAGGACTGCACTTTGCTGATAGGCTAAGGCTAAAATACAAGATCCTCATGGGTTCTCCCCCAGCTCCTCCAAATCATATCACAACCTCCACTCCACAACCTAAGGACATGTACTGTCAACCAGAATAAGTCTCACTAATGAGGCTCCCCCTGAACAGGCAGCAGTGAAAGCTGAGAGTCAGCCTGTGTAAAATACCAGACATCAGATATAGAGGGAATAAGGTGAGTAAAGCCCTCAAATCGCTTCAGAGTACACTGTGGCCTCATTAGTCATTGCTCATATGTAAGACAGAGCTGAATGTTTCTCTGCTCAGCTCCTCAGCTGCAGGCACTGGTGCCAACCTATTCACAGCCAGCTGGAAGTCTGACCTGGTACATCATCTCTCAAGGCTACTGAGAAAAGAGAAAACAGAGAGCTCTAAGTCATAATATTCCTGTCTTGCTGCAGTTTTCAACTCAGTGGTGAAGCTGCATGAACCAAGTTGTTTTGCAAAGCTTCATTTCCACATTACAGTCCAAGCCAGAAGTATCCAGCAGGGGAGTTTGGTAACTAATGCACACTGACTGTCCTCTGTTTATCCTGTGCATCATTGGTCCTGGATTTTCAGCGTGCATCGCCAGCTGTGATTGAATTTAGTTACTGGTAATCAACAGAAAAACGGATAGACCTATTTGGCTTTGCAACAAACAATAAGTCCATGGGCTTTCTGAAGGTCAGAGGACTTTCAAGTGTCTCATGTTATTACTACTTTCCCATCACTAGCCTCTCTTGCAATGCTCAGAGGAGTCTGCAAAATGCAGTTCCAATGGGACTTTAGTAACAGTACAAGTTTAGCTAGTTATTTCCTTTCTCATTAGGGTTATTTGTTTGAAATGTGCTGGGGATCAATTATAAAATTTTATAGTGGAGCTGGTATTTAAATCTCTGTAAAAGGAGGGTAGCATGTAAAATGTATAAATACCACTGCTGAGATGAATTCTGAGGTCTCCAGAAGTCATTAAGCAGTTGATGTGCAGCTGAATCATGCAGCCTTATCTGAGCTAAGGGCCTCGAAGATTCTGTGGGCTGCCAACAGAAAAAAAAAGAAGAGCATAAATAAAAATAGAGTGAAATAATGATTAGCAAATCACAGATCCATACGTGAGCTACCTACCTTGTAGATTCAAACAGAGAGGCCCCGCTTCGTGTCAGGAGCATCTCCATTTTGCATTGATCAAAGAAGAGCTTTGGATACTTGTCATAGGAGATGAAATGCATACCTGTGATTTACAAAGTAAAAAGACAACAGCAGCAATAATGAGACATCAAAATAGATCTGGATGTCACACTCCTGGGGGCAACCATGGTGATACCTTATCTTGTGGCAGAGATAAAAAGACAGGGAATACAAGCTCATTATTGCAACAATTACTTTAATAAGCATGTGAAAAGGGGGTATGATGGTTATGGTTTTTTTGTTTTTGTTTTTGTTTTTTTTTTTTTCCTCTCTCCTGTTCTTTGTCATGTTTGGTGTTCACTTTTCTTCTAAATGATCAACAATTAACAAATAATGCCTTTTACCAAAACTCATGGTATAGGAAAGATTTTCTGAAGTGCAGAGTGGTGTTCAGCTGCTGCACTAACAGCATATCTGCAAATAGTAATGGACAGATATGTCCATCTCTGATCATGCTCTGAGCTTTCCATAACCTAGCCACATTTATCTAATATGTTTATGTGACAGTTTCCTGTTAAGAGATGCAAGACCTGCTCACTAGGATACATTGCAGTTACATGCATTGCAAGGGAGTTCATGTCTGTCTGCATCTGTGATGCTATATCCCAAAGCAGATATATCCTAATGAAGATGGGGACCTAAGCAATCTCCAAAAAGACTCTTTTCCAGGGACTTTAGTTTGGGAGTAAAAAAAATATGATACTCCAAAATCAATAATTTTTCTTAAAACATTTATCTCCACTGTTTCCACAGTTATCAGCTACAGTTCAACACAATTCCTCTGGGATTTCCTGTCCCTACCCAACACACATTTGCAAAAATGACAAAATATAAGGAGAATAGGGAAGGGAACAGTGGAAGAAACTCAACAAACAGAATAAACATTAGTAACTCTGCTTAAGGAGTACTAAAAAGTTTATTTAACATCAATTTATTCTGATGCAAAGGTCGGCTCACCTCACGACCCTACCTTCCACAAAGCAGAAAGCTAGCCCCACACAGAGATCAACAGGTTCATCAATGTGGTGATATCAAGGAATATTGCCAGTATAGTCAGACAAAATACCTTGTATCTATGCCAAGATTCAAAAAATTACACACAATTGCAGAGACAAACAGAAATGTCTATCAGACTAGGACTAATCCAAAGAAACTCATAATAATCTAATAAGAGCCAAACGCAATACAACCAAAGTGACTTCACAGTCACTCTCTGGTTGTTGAGGCTGATTTTTGACCCTGAAACCAGGGTCAAAAATGGAGGGGTGTTCTACCCTCCATCACCAGGCATCTTCTGTCTGCTATGTGGTATGGATATACTTAGAATATCCCAGCCTGAGTGCCATGAACACAAACCAGCCAGGGCCAACTGGTCTCAAGGCCAAATATTGCTCCCTGGCCCTCTTTTATGTAGCAACTTATGTAGTTTTTCCCACTGATTTTCTAAGTGAACTTGGCCAAGACAATTTATTGCTGTCTCGTCCCCCCACTACCCACCATCTCTTATGTGATTTATCTAAAATGTCAATATTTTGTGCTATGCAACACCCAGTAGAGTAGGTGGAACATTTGTCTCATAGTTTTATCCCAGGACTGGCAGAAAGGGAGGAGGAGAATCCATTAGGCAAGTAATTGCTCAGGGAGAGAAAGCATTTCCACTAATTTTTTACAATTTAAAAAAAAAAAAAAGGCCCCTCACAGACTGACTATTGCAGTATCTGGGCACTGATCTCAATGGGCCTCATCTAAGTGAAGCTGGCAAGAAAAAGTCTTCAGGAGGAGCTCCAGTTGGGGTCAGCTCACCTAGCAGCCCCAGCTGAAAGGGAACGGGGACTGATAGGCAGAGACTTTCTTCTCTGAACAGCTGCCACATGCCTTTTTTTCCCCCCTATTGCTGTTTCCACAGGAGGAGCAGCCAAAGTCATCTCCTGAGGAATAAGGGAGGGCTTCAGGAGATGCAAAACACATGGCTTATGATTTAAATCAACTCAATTTTTAAAATCTCTGCTTTTCAGTCGGGTGGAAATGACTGTGCTGAAACCCCATTGGCTTCCTCTGGCAAGGTCTTTCCTTGGTTTCCCTGTTAAAGTCTCCCTAAGGGAATTGAGTGGATGCAGTTTGATCTATTCCTGTAAATTAGTTGAAATGCTGCACTCATGGGGCAGAGGACTTCCTTTATATGTGTGGCTATTTTTTCCGCACAAGGTCTTCTATAAACTCTTGTTGTTTTAACAAATGCTCTGTAACCCAGAGTGACACAGAATTTGTTTCTCTGATAGGAAGTTTCTGCGTTCTAACAACATGTTATATAAATGTGAAATATTGTTATTAATGTTTAGGGGAAAATTGAGTGCTAAATTGACACTAGTAAAATGGATTATATTATTTTTATACTGTGATATGCAAATATGCTTTATGTTACTGCAGATTAGGAGACTGTATTTGCTAATGTCTTTTAATAATGTTTATTATATTTCTCTGACAAAAATACCCATTAAAATACCACTTAAAGAGCATGAAGACTGCAGACATCTGAAATAAATTCTGATATTTAAGAAAAAATAAAACTTAAAAAATTTAAATATGCATTTTTCTGTTTTTACAAATAGCCCACCAAATCTATATTTCAGGAAAGTGAATCAATATTTCAGTACATTGTGATATAAAGTAAAAAAAAATGGTCTATTAACATCTTTTTATTAGCATGTCAATTGCAGTGCACCAAATTTGCACATATGGGCAAAGAAATTGTTTCCTGAAAATGTGCAAATTGCTACTTCACTGAATGTAAATGAAGTGCTAATTGCTCTTTGCAAACAATATTTATGCAAATTATGCCCTACTACGTACATAGCAGTGTGGATTTTACATTTACGTTTGTCACATTTTTTCTTCACCCATCTGACAGTGCCTGGACATCAAGATTCGAGCTATTACACACTTTCTCTTCAAGACATTTTATGGAGATGTGAATGGGTGAAGAATGGGAAAGGACCTGCAGACAGCAATATATTGTGACCTAGAAGGGCAGAAGATCTAAATCTATTGTGTTGTTGTGGTTCATCATTCACTAAGCAAAGGATTTGCACTAAACGATTTATATCAACATTTGCCTTTTATTCTGCTGCCTTTGACCCCCAGGATGTTGGGGAATTCTCTGTTAAAGACATTTAAAAAAAAAGTTTCAGCAATACCTTCCTTGGGCAATCCTTTCTCTTCAGGATGTTCCTGATTGAGCAGTCACAGTTCTGGAGATTTTCACTAGTTAGTCCATTATGACTCGTCTCCTGTGAACAGATATTTGTTTAAATAATCAGCACAAGCTACATGATATAAAATTTTATAGCTAATGATGATGTCATAAATTCCTTCTGGTGGAAGCTGACGCACGACAGTTGAGAGTTCCTGGACAACCTGCTCTATGTGAGTCTACTTGAGGAGGGACATTGTAGTAGATATCTCCAGCATTGACTTCCAACCCCAACTATCCTGTGATTCTGTGGAAAGTCTGGCCAGGACTCCCACAAATAATTTGTATTTCGTTTTGTTTCTCTCTTGAGGCAGGCAAGCTGCCTTCTCCTGGCACTACCATATGGCCTGGGTTACCCTTTCCAACTCCACTGTTGTTCCTGGCTACAATTGGGCACGTTATCAGGCCAGCAGGATTAAATGTCAAATTCTTCCTCCATTTGTGGCCCTGGCAGGTTGTACTCCATCCTGTGGCCATAGGATACATTCCCAGCCTGGCCAGTAGCCCTCGGAGATGTGTCTCCCAGCAGTAACAGCAGTGGGTTTTCAGCAAGCTTTCCAAAGAGTTGCCTTTCTGTGTTAAGGGCAGGGGGAGAACTACCATGTGTTGAAACTCTGCCTTATGAAACAGAAGGAGAAAAAAAAAGGAGAAAACCAAATGCAAAACCCCAAAGAGCAGCCTTACACCTGCTTTTACTTTGAGATTTCTCTGAAGTAGACAGGGTCCGTCAGGTATGAAGCATCCAAGCGCAAGTGATGCTGCTGCAATAACAAATGGCCTCCTGGCCAGAAGGACATCCTGACTGAGGAGTGTCTCATTACATGTATAACTTGTTAGCGGGTTCACAACATGATGGCATGCTCCTCCTTTAGTGAGGTGTTTAGTGTCACCACAGCTGGTTCAGTATCATCAAGTGACAGCTGGGACATGGATAGGAAGCAACATCTTCCAACAGTTGTTCTTTTTGTTTTCCATAGCTAACAGATGATGAAATCACTATAGCTAACTCATGATGAAAGAAAAGAAAAAAAAAATCTTTGAAAACTGAAACTTCCCCATATAAAAAAAATCATAAGAATAGCCAGCTATAAAAACTACAATATTTTTAATTTCTTAGACAAAATGAAAATCTAGTTCTGGACAACTTAGTTAATATCTTATTAGTTATTGGAGTTTTAGATTTTTTTTGCCAGAGCATCAAATTTCCCTTCCCTTAAATTGATGAAAATAGAGCAGACATCCTGTCAATATATTCTGTGGGGAAAATCCCTTCCTTCCCACCTGAATGCAAGCTAACCAAGTGAAAACACTAGGCATGGCCACAAACAAGGGCTGTTTCTGCTCTGCTTCCATTTTAATTAAATCTATCTTGTGGATGACATGAACACATGGTTCAGGATAAGTGGAAAGTCAGCCATTTCACAAACAAATAAATCACTCGTGAAGCCTTATTTGTTCATGGAAAAGGAAAAGGACTGAATAGGGGGTTCTCACCTGAGATGTTTTCAACCAGTGGTAGAAACTTGGAGATTCTGAAACCCATTTTCTCCTCCATCTCCCCCCAGCATAGACTTTAATCAAGGGTTTGATTAGTTTGGACCTAGGGGCAGAATAAAGGTCCCTGCAATGTTGCAGACCACAGGGACACAGTTGTGCTGTTGTGCCAAATTCAGAGACACCTATTTCTATTCTCATGGGAAGGAGACCTTAAAAATTAGCAAGGTGCCTCAACAGCTCTGAGTATTGCTACACTCTTGAAGATGAAGGTACCAACAAACGAGTCATCTTGATTCACTAAAGCAAGGTTGCACTGCTGTTCCTCTGGCTCCGTGAGTTTCCCCACATCACCTGAGCTGCAGCAGCTGATCCTGTCCAAACACAAAGGCACTAGCAAGCACACCTTAAAGGGTCTTAAATTCAAAATTTCTTGAGAGAGCTTTAAGCTAATGTGTTTTCTTCTGTATGAAAGTGAAAAAAAAAAGTCTCAGTTCTTCTTCCCTGCACTTTTCTTTCTGATGTTATTCCTTTAAGACCATGTACCTGAACAGCAAACTGTTCCCCTTTTATGTGCATTTGGGACCAGAGACAGATGATTGCCTCTTTAGGTTTGGCTTGACTTTAATTTTAGGTATTTGCCTCCAGCAAAGTCAATCCTTCATAGGTTCTTTGTAATGACAAAGTGTAAAGAACTTCCCAGTATCTGATCAAACCTTTCCTATATGAATTAAACTGCACCTTGGCTCATGCTTAGGGGTTTGCCACCTCCCAGATATTTTTTCAATTACTTTTCCCTTCATTTCTCTAAAGATCCTGCTTCTGTGGCCCTCATGCTGGAGGTGGGTCGCCTTGTAACACATTTCGCATGCAACAAGTCAGACTATGTTTATGATCAGATTTTTAATTAATCTGAGAACATATGTTAATGCCCATTCATCTTCAGATCAAGGAGCATTGCAAAAGTCTAGAGCCATATGGCTCTCATCTACAGAGAAAGAAAAGGTATGTTAAATGCTTCAGTCCATTAGCTCCCAACAAGGTTAAATTTACACAGCAAGGCTGTTTACAGCTTTGGTGCCAGCAGGCTGTGGGTTGGGAGTTTGAGCCAGCACACCACACGTGTCCCTTCTAACATACGGCATTTTGCTGTATGGGTCTATGAAGGCACTCATTCAAACACATTATAGCCATAGGGGTCCTGCAAGTCAAGTCTGCAACCCTTCATGTAGCAACCACAGCTGGGATCAGGGTTGGATTAGGAGAAATGGGAAGCCTGGAAGACAGGGTTTATCCATGTGGATAAGACGGTGGAGGACAAAGACATTGCAACCACCCAGTTCTCCCACCATCTGGTGAAGCATCTACCTCCCTCCTACCTCTGCAAGCAGGTGTAGAGCCATTTAACATCAGTGGCTATTTGTAGGGGTACTGCAAATGTATACGTCTCAGTATATAAAAAAAAAAGTTCCTGTAGCTCAATTTGGGTAACCTGCAGTGAGCCAGACTCATAATACTTCTGCTCGGATGGGTGTATACAGTGAGGTGTGCGATTCCTTTATTTATTTAGTGGTGTTTTGTAAAGGCCTCTCTACATTATACGAAGTGCTCTTTTTTTGCAGACACATCTGAACCTTTAACCACAGTCTCTGAGCTAGAAGAAAATTCTTTGGTTTGAAGTCATGGCTTTAAAAAATAGAAGCTTCAGACTTAGCAGTAGCATCAGACCTTGACATTTGTCTGTCAGATGTGTTCAAGCTCATGTGTTGTCCTTAAGGGTAAAATCAGCGTAATATTAGTACATCATGTAACATTAAGGTAATACTACATGTAGTCACAGTCCGATCCCTTCCATTTTAAATGTAGTCATTTTTATTTTATTTTTCTTTTACTGTCTATGGAAACACAACACAAAGAGGGCAATCTGGGTTCAATCCTTCCTCAGACACCCAGGATAGAGCTGGTGAGATTCCTGCTGATGGCTTGCAGATAAAGTGGTTGTAGAGGTGTCACGCAGGGCACACTTTGATCTTCAGGTTTTTATTACTGGTGATGATATGTGAGAAGACAAGGATGTTGTTCGCTTACAGTGCTGAAATTGAATTTCTAGTCCTGGCAGTTAGGGAGGAAAAAAATAAAAAAAAAAAAATATCCTTGGAAACACGCTGCATCTCATATGGCAACCAGTGGAACACAAAGACATATTGCTATTTTTAAAACTGTTGTTCTGAGTAAAACTGCCATTTAAAATATACATATAAATAGTGATCTCTGCTAATGCCAGGCTCCTTCTGACCCAACAGCTTCCGAATAGCTCTGATAGAAGGTGTTAGATTCCCTAATATCTCTAAATTAGCATAAAACCTGAGCAGCACACACATCCTGATGTCAAAGCAACTACTTGGGAATTACACTGCAGTCATGGAGAACAAGTTCCAACCTAAAGCACCCAAAGGGTGTGGGAAATACATGTGGGTAAAACATATGGAAATATATGGAAGTATATATATAGGGAATACATGGAAGTAGCTGGTTGTAAATAAGTAGTTCCCCTAACGCACTGAAAGACTTGGGCTTTGCAGGGGAGATGCCAACCGGCATGTTCAAATAGCAGTGGAACTGGTCAGATGCCCAAATAGCAGTGGAATTATCTACTCTGAAGAACAGACAGTTCTCAGTGCTGAGGCAATAATTAAGAAGGAAGGTATGGGATTCCTGGAAACTTGAGGGTATGGAGTAATAAAATGTCTATACAAATAAAACTTTTGGATTCTGGTTTTGGATGTTGTTTTGTTAATGGCTGACCACTGGGAGAGAAAAAATTTGGGATAAAAATCTCCTTCACCCTAGTCAGGATTGCACTTAATGGTGGCACCAGTGCTGTAGAGGCTGCCTTCCCCTCTCCTGTCAGACTGCAATTGTAATACAGTTTTGATTTTACAGAAGAACTTACTAATAAAAATATCTTACCAGGGGTGCAGTCTTGCTGACGTGACTCAGGGACTTCAGTCTAATGATAACTTCTCTACTGTGGAATCTAATTTGGAGCCCAAATCCTGTCAAATCCCCAGCACGCTAAATTCCAAGAGATTCTTAAATTAATATAATTTATTCAAATGACAAATTAGACTGCAGGGTTTTATTTATTTCAGTAAAATGTGTCTCTTTTCTCCATTTCCATTTCTAAGTCATAATCCTGGAGATGTTTTAAAATGAATGCACAGTCTATTCATCAGAGACCCTCACTGTTCGCAAACATCTCCTAAAATTTTAACATAGTCTTAGTTTTATTCTTTCAGCAGGCTCACAAATGACCCGTTTCCAAAGGAAGGTTCCAGCTTTAATTAGCCTCAAATTCTGAATAGGTGCATGATATACTTTTCCAGAAGTTACTCTCATTCTTGTAATCTTACAATTTTAATTTCCAGTTAATGAACACAGGTTAAATAACTTGCATGTGTTCATTACCTCTGTCTTTTTTTTTCCATGTATTTTTTATGAATCTTGGGCAGCTTCTTCCTTTAGAGGGGGAATTCCTCCTCCTCTCCTAAGCATATGCAGCAGCGACAAGCCCTGGCAGTGACAGCCAGAAACCTCAGTAGAGAATCTCTTGCCTTGAAGCTTCATTGGCCACAGAGTCAACTTCACAACTGGACTGACTTCCAGCATCCCTGGCACTGTCTCCTAAACCAGTCTTTTCAGAGGTCATTTTTTCCTTCCTTAAAGAGGAAGAAAGTGGAAAGAAGGCAAAACAAACAATCCTTTTGTTTACAAGCAGATACACTAAAAGGACTTCTAGTGGCTAGTGGCCAACTTGCAGATATGTGCAGTGGATAATTTGTGTTATGAAATCATTTTGGCCTCAGACAGAAATGTAAAAAACAACTTGCTGCTCTTCTCTTTCTGTTAGCATCCTGCCTGACTGTGCTTTTTTTGTTTTCCCCATAACAGTACATAACTGCACTTCACCCTCGCATATGGAACATTTAAAACAATGTCAAGGATGATGCCTGTTGGCTGGGCTTTAAGTTGTAGAAGTTCTTTAATGTGCATAATCAACTGCTTGCAAAAGAGACCACTTTTATCAGACAACAGTGATCTAGTCAATTAAAAATATCTCCCAATTGACATACCTGGTTTCTTTGTTCTGCTTTATATATGGTAACCCAAGTAGTTACATGCATAAATAAGGCCAACCATCTTCTCTATGTCTCTGTCAGTCATCTATTTCCCATGCTGAAGAGTTACAGTCTTTTTAATTGCTCTTCTATTGTACATTTTTGTATCTTTTTTTTATCTAAGGGATATAGAGCACAAATAAAAAAAGCTTTCTCCTAACAAGCGTTCAGGCAAAGCAAGGCATCATCAAAAGGAGTTTTCCACCCCAGATTCCCCAGTAATGTGGCAACAAAAGCTGCCATCTGAGAGAGAGAGGAAGAGGTGAGGCCTGAACAGGGGGTTTCGTTTCCAGAATCTCTCTTGCCCTCCGCATTTCCAGTGAAAACCTGAGAGACCCTGGTTACACTCTGCTGCAGAAGAAACTTTTTGAATGAGAGCAGGTACCATTTCCTAACCTGCTCTAATAGGCAGCTGCAAGGTAAGTGCCTTTCTTAGTAGGGAGTGACTTCTTAAGATCTCCAGGAAAGAAGTAATTTGGTTCTCCATGTTCCTCCAGAGGAGTTCATGAAAGAAATGCTCCATGGGCTGCCCCCAGGCGAGACTGATTTTGTGCTTTTTATGGTCTTGAGTATCTTCACTTTAACTAAAAATCATTTTAGCTGAAAATATGTAACGGTTCTTTGTGTCTAGAAAACATAGTGCTATGGTGCATTCTTTGCCCCTAAATGTGCACCTATAAATATCTTAACCAGGCACTCAACAAAATGCTGTTGTTCCTCACGCAGTGGCAGAAACTGCCTTGTTACTGCTCAAATGTTGGAAGCAAAGGAAATGTGAAGTGGATAGAGAAAAGGAATGTATTCCATTCCAGCTGACAATTCAAGGTTATTTTGGAAGTAAATAAAGTGTTGCTAAACAGATTTCTCTCTCTTTTTTGATAATAAAGTTGCTACATGCTGGATTTGACTGCTTTTCATTATATAAGAGCTGAGTAGGTCAGACGGCGGGTGACTTCAATTTGTTCTCTCAGTGTAAGAGCACCAAACAGCTTTCTGTTATGCCGAGGGAATTTAACCTTCGATCTCCCTTAAGTGCAGACCACACTGGCAAGGTTTAATAGAAGACAGGCAAATTCTTGCCGTTTCTCTTCCTGCAAAAACCTCCTTGTTTTCACAGAGTTTAGAAGTTGGAGAAGGGAGTGAACATCAAAATTTTAAAACATAAATGAGCCTTGGCATCTATAAAGGATGAAGAAAAGCGCTCAGAGCCAAGGTCAGCTCTGCTACAGCAGGACATCTTCAACAGACTGTTCAAGCGTAGCCAAGAGCAGCAGCAGACCAAAGGTCCTGTTGTGAGCACTGGGCAGACTCGCTGACATGGTTCGTTTATCTGTGTCCTGATCTACAGAACAGTTTTACTTCTTGTATGTTATACCCAATTCCTGTAAAACAGTATGTAACCATGATATCCTCTCTGAAGGAGAGGGTATGAGGGAAGAACTGGAGGCAAATATTTATCTACCAGATTGTTCAGTAACTGGGGAGAGGGGCAGAAAGCTTTGCATGTGAAAGGGGTCTGTATTGCATCTATGTGTTGGTGGGAACTATGTGCAAGCAGCTTTCTCTGACACTCTTATATACACTGAGTGCCACTTTCTACCACTTTCCTTCCTTTCCAGCAGAACTCATAACTAGTGATGGGGAACAAAAAAGAAAGAAAGAAATGATAGCCTGATAATATGATGTTGCCCTGGTACATGGGAAGCGTAGAGTTAAATCACCACAGACTTCAGCCTGCAGCAAAGACCCTTGGACTTAGATCCTCCAGGATGCCCGTGTACCTAATTGCTCATTAATGCAGCTGCTAACCGTTATGTGTCTTCTATCTTTGTGGCACTACCAGCATGCTCCTGGCACTGTCACACTTCACCTGTGCTGCACATGGGTACTCAAATGACAGTTCAAAGGCACGGCTGGGCTGATGTAGTGATTAGGAAGTGGTGATCCTGCTGATGGTTCGCCATTGCTCAGCCAGTTTGGTAGAAGCTGCTTTGGAGAGTAGTGAAGCCTGTGGACACAATGTCATAGCCCGGTGAATGCCAAAGTCACCAAGACTGTCCTGCCCTTCCCAATGACTCCCCATACCAAGCTCCAGCCCTGGAGAGGGCTTAGGATTTTGCCATGAATGAAAGGTCAAATCAAGTTTGATTATGACAGTTAAAGATAGCAGTGGGAGGGGAAAAGCAGGACTACTGGAAGTTAGAGATGTAAAATGAGCAATTCCTTACTGAGGTTTTTTTTTTTTTTTAGTGCATTTCTAGGTTGTGTGGAAAAATAATTAAGTGATGTGTTTGTAGTATTTAATATTTTAAGTTTGCTTTAGTAGTCCTTTACATCATTAAAATCAGTGCTGTGAGTGCATAAATATCTCCATCTCTTCAACATTTTCTTCTTGACAGGTTAGTTTTCTGCCCACAGAGATATTGATGAGACACTTTTGTGCTCCAGATATGTGCATTTTTCTGCATTTTCAAATAGGAACTACCATTATCTTTTTGCAAGCTGAATATTTTTATACATCATTTACCAGTGACTAATGTGTGCTTCAGCCATGGGCTCCAAGGACTGTCATTTATCTTCCATAATGACCACAAGTTCTTAAACAACCAGCAAAATACTGGCTGCAAAAGATGATCACAGAAGTCTCTTAGTTACAGAGGAGGGAAACAGAGCAAAATGTATACTGATATATTTCCCATTGGAAACAAAATTCCTCCTTTCTCTTGTGTGAAATGCAATATAAAATAAAATAAGATCTTAAATCATACAAAAATATACATATTTATTTTGTTTCTGAAGTAATTTTCTCATCTGGAAAAAGCCAGTCTAGCTTCAGTGAAAAATCAAAGAAAGAACAGCAATAAACTTTCTGTAACTTGCAGTAAACACCAATTAAGTGTGTTCTCTTACCACCGCTGATTACTCTATATGTAAACATTTTATGCAACAATATTTGTATATATATTTAGGACAATGTCACTGTAGCCACAGAATTCAAAAAAATAACATTAGCAAATGTTTCTATTCTATTCTAAAAGGAAATCAAATGTGTTTTGCCATAGCAAAGCATATATCAGTTTAAGAAGCTAGATTAGCTATATGGCTCTTCTCTGATGTGTTGCATAGCCCACATTCCCTACAATTGTGCCATGGTACACATGTCTGTACCACACCAAGAAAAGGGCACCTATGACAGGGTCAGTTATAGAGGCTTGAGCATCCACTAACTACCAGCAAATGTAGGCATGTTTTCTGGATGAAAGACACAAAAATATCTTCCTTGCATTAAATATGAGGAAGTACTATGACTTACAGAAGTCACCGTTCAGGCCACGCAAGCTGAATTTTGGGAAAACTGCCCAAGTTATGCCAGATGTTGTGCATTCTGAGCAGGTTGCTCTGCCCCTGGTCCCTGGGTGGTAGGAAGTTGTCAGGTCCTTACAAACGTGTTGCGTATCCCACCATGGTTTGAATCCGTCTCAGTGAGAACTTGGACTCGTGATTTCAGGTACTCTCAGTGATTTCAAGCACCCTTGATTTTCATGGGAAAGAAGCTCAGTGATTGTCTAGATGTGTTCTTACAAGTGTTTCCTCTTCTACAGTTTTATTGGCATCTCAGCAAGCTTCCTCCCCAGTGCCAAATAAGTTCCAACTATGAACAGTTTTTCCACATGCTTTCAGATGCTATAAAACAGTTTTATCTCCATTCCACGTGTTGGGGTTGAGTTATTCTTCAGTATCTTTCCTCCTATTAATAAAGTGCAATGGAGTGATAAATGTGTATTTTGCACAACACTATACATCACTATATATGTATATTGCTGCTTCCAACACTGTAGGCGTCTCCTGCTGTATACAGCCTCTCCTAGTAAAAAAGCAAATCTGCAGAAAGCACCAGCCCAGACAGTCTTCATCAGCACCACCAGCCGCGTGATGAGAGGCTGTCTGCAGCAACCATGACGGGCTAAGTACAAATCTGAAAGGAATTCCCATTACCTTCTTAGAGACACTGCCATTCTATAATGTTCACAGAAGTGCAGCCTGTATTTCCTGGTCAGGCATGCATATTATCAGTAGTGTTATTGACCATATTGATGTCAGCCAATTACGCTAATGATCACACTTCACATATGCAGGCTTGGAAATTGTTGGTGTCAAGTCCCTCGCAATTTGCCTTTTTTTAATGAGTTTTTAGCTTATTTCTTGTATTCCTAAATGCTTGTCCTATCCACTGCTTAAAATCCATATGCAAAAGTTTGTCCATTCTGGAGTACCGTATCTGATAAAGATTGTGTTTTCCTAACTATACAGACATCCTTCTCTATTTTGGAGTGCAGAATTTACACCAGTAGATTAAAGGAACATTTTCTAATCTGATTAACAATTTGGAATGCTTCTTTCTTGGGATATATATCCACAAATATCTTTAAGAAATCAAAGAGAACTGCTTTTCAGAGACTGAGTATTTGGAAACCCAAGACCATGGAAATTCAAAAACCCTAAGACAAACATTTCTCCCTTTAAATATTACTAATTGAAAAGAAAATAGCAATAAAAATGATTTCCTATTACAATTTGTGAATGTGTTTGCCCAGGTATACATCTTTTGCTTCTCCAAAATACAGTCATTGATAGAGATAAATGGCTTTTGACAAGGGACATCAGTCATTTTCAGAAATCTGATGAGGCAACTGTGCGCTTAGGCAATTTTCCATGAGCCCAACAAATGCTGAGTTTGGAGAGGAATATCCTTGTCTGCCTGTGTTTTTTGTAGCATCAGTAATATGTACCTTGGGAGCATTCAATCTACAGTATCAACACTATTTACGGCGTCTGGAGTTTTACATGGCCAAAGTAATTATTGTGATAAATGCCAGCAATATTTTAAAATTAACATTGAAGTTTACTTCTATTTGGAAGCAGAAGACACTTAATTGGCAAAGATGGGATTGCAGTAGATTCTTTTGCTACTTAGGGCCTGATCCTTCAAAGCCGATGCACAGAAAGGTCTGTATTTTTGTATTGAAGTCAACTGGCTTTCTTGACTTCTGGAGAGCTGGTTGGTCTAAAAAGTGGGTTTAAAGACTGTTTTTCTTGGTCACCCCTTGACTGCTCTCAGCTTCAGCCTATTCTCCTGGTGTAGAATGAGCAAGTCTTCAGTGCCTCAGAGCATAACCTAACAGTTTAGCTGCCAAGCAGATAGGCAAGGCCAGTTCCACTTAGTCCTCCTTCACTGTGGAAATATCACACAATCAGTATCAGCAGACAGACCCAAGAAGGTCCCCAGCTTCCTTCAAAACACTTCCAAGGCACCAGCGCGCAGACATAATTCTTGTGAAATTAGTTCTCGCCATGTAGAGGTCACCAAAGGATCAGGACACTGACAAATGAGCCACAGGCATGCATCTAAGGAGGGCTGGAAACTATCACTGCCAAAAAGGAAAAGGATAATTGAACTACTCTCTTTGAGAGTGGCAGGTTCAGCCTCTTCCAGAAAGTGCTCCAGTATTTCAGCAGCGCCATTTGCAACACAGGGGAGTTTCATCTGAGAAGGGATTACCAAATCATGATATGATTTTTGTTGAAATAGTTGAAATAGTTGAAAACATAGTCCATGATCATGACATTTTCCCAGAAGTGGTATATTTAATGGAGAATCCCAACTGTTGTGCTACCAGCAAGTTACCTGACATGTTACCCTGAGTTTCCCTGAAATGTTTGGATCACATAGCTAAGCCAGACTAAGAGTCACCATCAGTAAGAGATGGCAGTTCTGTCCCTCCAACCCCTAGCCTCTTTTTCCCCAGCCCTCACGAAAGTGCTCCTACTTTTTATATTATGACTCTAGTGGCTTCCCCAGTCTTTGCCGAATTGTTTGAACTCCCTAGCCTGGAAAAAACTAACCCAGCAAAAAGACTGGACCAACTCACCCAAGGGATTAGCAAGGCACAGCTATTGCTTGAGTGAGTGTTAGAAGAAAAGGAAGTTTCGGAGAAAAGGCTCTCTTTTTAAGTGAAAATGAAACACTGGGTGAACTTGCATGAGGTGTGCAATCTTGCTCTCCACTATTGATGGAAAATCTCTTTGTTTCAGAGAATGATCCAGGACTGCAAATTCTCCACTTCCACACTTTCAAATCTACTGCAAAATCACAGAAGACAACAATTCACAGGCAGTAAGATGATGCAAAACAAGCTGATTTACTCAGTCGTGATTTAGCTGTTCCCTGACTGTAATAGTGGAGTCACAGCACAATGACTTTAACTAATATATAATATTTGTGCCTCGACCAAAAGATTAAGTGAGCTAGGCCTATTTAGCCTGAAGAAGACTGAGGGGATCTAATCGACATGTACAAATACCTGAGGGGAGAATGTAAAGAGGATGGGGCCAAACTCTTCTCTATGGTGGCCAGTGACAGGACAAGGGTCAATGGGTGCAAATGGAAAAACAGGAAGTTCCATCTCCATGTGAGGATGAACTTCTTTACTGTGAGGGTGACAGAGCCCTGGCACAGGATGCCGAGAGAGGTTGTGGAGTCTCCTTCTCTGGAGATCTTCAAACCCGCCTGGATGCCACCCTGTGCCACGTACTCTGGGTGTCCCTGCTTGAACAGGGGGGTTGGGCTAGATGATCTCTGGAGGTTTCTTCCAACCTCAACCATTCGGTGATTCTGTGACCAACGCTACATTTTTAGGAATACTTTGTTTTAGTGGTTATCTCTGCAGGAGATGCTGATATTCACACTGGAAAGGCCGAACAAAGAACTCAATCACTCTTAGTTCATCTCTTTCCACAAACACCAATGTTAAAGCTCAGAAAATAAACAAAGGCTTCCTCTTTTTTACTAAACAGCTGATCTGACCTCCTGTAGTACAGCCCTACTCTGCCCTTGTGGAGCACAGCCCATAAGCACCAGTTATTCTTTACTATCAAAGCAACATTATTAACATGTAAACTGCATTATGAACCTAATACAACATGATATACAGGGAGAATTTCCCCTTCCCTCTCTTTACTGCCAGTAAGAAAAAAGAGCAATGCTTCATAGGCATGTCAAAGAGCTGTAATTCATGCCTGTGAGAAAATTACAGGACAGTTTTTATAGAGATCCAGCCAACAGAACCCCACTATGTGAATAAAATACAGAGGGTTGTTGCAGGACTTCACAATGCTTCCATGCAGCATTTCATACCAAGGCCGCTCTGCCCCAAGACCAGGCTGCAGAGCTCCTGCCTCCTGCAAAGCAGGTTTTCATCAACATGAGGGAGAAGATGGGTACAAGCCACCAGAGATGGAGCAGGTCATTTGCCCAGTCTGTGAACCGCATTGCTGGGCTGGCATGGCAAGGAGCTGAGGACACTGAGCAACAGAAACACCATCGGTATTTCCTAGGTTACAGACCCCGTTTTCTACTCGGTCGGTGTATCCTACCTGCTGAACACAGCTCACCATGTCATCTCACAGTGGAAAAATGATTCAGACATTGAGCAGAGCCAGAAAATAACTGAATGTATGATTATATCAGATACAAGGTCTTCATTTAACCCGAACACAAACAGCAGGGCCTTTTCTTTTTTTCCTCAGGAATTACTCCTGTTTTGCATTCCATAACACTTGTCACTGTGGTGAATATTAATTAAAAGTTGTAATTAATTAAAATGTCAATTAATTCCTTTATTTTATTCTACAGGGTAATCTTGTATTCCTTGCAAGAGAGAGCAGCAAGTGGAGCCGACTGGAATAGAATAAAACAAATCTCAGTGAAAGGGCTTTATTGTGGGCCCCAAAAGAAATGATTGCTTGGTCAGCATGTGGTCAGGCGAGGTCTAGGTCTTGGGAATATATCCATGAAAACAGATGGACAAGCACGTTGTAACAGTTTGGAGACCCTCAATGTACAATTTATGTATTCCAGTTGTGGTTTTATGAGCTCTCTGTGTTATGAGTTGTGACTGTCATTTGTTACACTCTACCAGCTTATGTTAAAGAGAGAAAGGATTGCACCCCAGTGTCTGCATTTGAAACAGGAGGTTGTGCAGGACTATTAACAGCTGAACAGCTCTGCTTTAGCAAAACAACATCTGGTTATAGTCTCACCAAACTTTTTCTAAGCCTAAATTTCACCAGGGTTAGAAACAAAGCGGGAGAGCACCAGTTTGGTACCAGGGAACGTGAGGAGAGATGGGGATCTGGAAACTAATCAGAAATCATACAAGCCAGTTCGGACTGGCCATAGTAAAAGGACTAGGATATGACATTATGTGAATAGAATATGGGTATTCGAAGGGAAACCTGTGGCAGCAGAATGAAGTGCAGATGAAAAGACATGGATGCTGGATTGCCTTCTGATCATGACCTCACCCCATGTCATGACAGAAGCCAAGAGGTTGAGGCTCACATACAGTGCCACAGTCTAGCCTGTCTGGTTTAAGGTCATACTGACTACTGAGAAACATACTATACCAAGAGCTACAGAACCTGTCGAATGGCCCTGGGAATAAGCACAGAAGACTGGAGATGTTATCCTCCCTGCTACTGAATTACTATAACTTACAGTGAGGGATTGTCAGGCAGATTGCCACCGCAGCCTTTTCGATGCTCGTGCACTCCCAATTGCCTATGCTGAATGGTTGAAATCCCAGCTGAGCCTAAACCAACGTGATCTGCAGAGTAGTCTGAGGTCGTGATGGACTGTGTGTCAAAACCCACACTCAAATGGGTTGGCAAGTGCATGCAGTTCAGCTCCAATGAACATTGCTGGGCTTTATTCTGGGAAATGTACCAGGAGACACAGGATATTTAGCTGGGAAGCGATAGAATTGGGAGGTTTTTGAATCAATGCAAATGTGAATGTGGAATAAAAACCACAGGAGTGGGCTCAAGTACAGTAGTTGCCTTGAACAGCTTGTGCAAAAGTAGTTCACTTTGGGATAGCAACTGCCTTATTCTCTAGCATAGAATTATCCCAGCTGCTTCTGGAAAAAAAAAATAGATACAGCAGTTTATTTTCACATGGAAACGAAAAAGAAGGCAGCTTCTATCCAGAATGTCACTTCTTCTTGGGAATCATTTGGTTTTTTTATGTATTACAGGAATTATTACCAATTCCTCCCACTATTGCTACAACTAATCTCTACCTTGTTTCGGAAGAACAGTAATTGCAGCATTAGGCCTGGGAGTTCAATAATGTAAGGATGAAAGTTCCCATACATGCTTAATCAACATGGTAGCATGTTGTTTACCTGCGATTGTTGATCTTCTGCTCTGTTAGTGTTTCACTTCCTTACAAGTTTCCTCAGAAACCATAGTTATTGTATCTTGCTTCCTCCTCTTCCTCTCCTGGGGCAGTTCTTTCCAGATCAAAACAAACAATGAATTTATACAGCATGCTCTCCAGACATTATGAAGCATAACTCTGCCTAGACCTTTCCTGCCAGCTCGCTCAGATGATTCTATTGAGAGACTTGGGATGCTTTTAAAAATGTGCATTTACCTCGAATAATAATTGAGCACAGAAGGCTATGCAATATAAATACATTCTTTCCTTTTCTAATTTGTATTCTCTGATACTTTTCTAAACCCATTACATCATCACGACAGCCATGCTTTATCTGACCAAAAGGAGATGTCAGGAATGTGACATCCACATCTGAGCAAGTCACCCTGACTGTAGGCAAAGAGGCACTTCCAAAGCATTATTCATTTCATTCTAAAATAAATTACGTGAACCATGACCTTACATAGTTTTTCACCTCTGTTCACTGCAGCAGCAGTCTTGCACAACCAGCTCAAATATTGGCACAGGCATTTGGACCAGGTGAGATGCAGCCTTATCTACCTGTCATTCTTGGACAGATAAAATCCAGACAGATCAAATCCTGCTTATTGTTTGCTTCATTTCATGTCTGCATTTTTCTTTGATGATTGAGCTTCACATAATACAGAAACATGAATTTGGTAAAAATATACTTTTTTTTTTTTTTTTTGCTAGACTTGAATTTTATTCAAAAATTGCAGAGGTCACAACCAATCCACGGTTTCTGAGGAGCTATACCAGGCTGCACAAAATGACATTCTGAAATTAAGATTGTCCAGAAATGTTTCTGGACATGCAGAGCAGTGCATGAAACAGCGTACAGAAAGCATGTGTTGGATTTGTCCTTGTACAAATTCAGCCCAGAGTTACACTCAGTCACCAGAAAAGCAAGGGGGCATCATGCCATGGCGCCTAAAATCACCAGCAAATGTTCAAGCTGGGAGTTTCTCTTAGCACGACTGACTCCACATGTTTCCAGATCATAAAGAGGGAAGGTGCTTTTCAAAGTGAGAACTTCACAGCTTTTAAGTTTCAAAGACTGAAGCCCACACACCTGGCTCTTGTCTTTTACTGCCTAACACTACACCTTATGTGAAATAACTGACTTACATTCATTCCCACGTGGTGTTTGCATGGTATACCCCAGCAGAAACTGCCCAAGACACTGCCACTTATGGCTTATTTTGTGTTTCTTTCTGAACATCTCTCTGCAAGCTGGTTGCCAGGGGCTTGACACAGTGTTTTGGGGCAGCAACAGCAGCTTGTTCTAACCTCCATCTCCATGGACACCCCTGGTCATTGGTTCCTCTCCCATCTTCTCAGTCATTCCAGCATTCGTCTCAGTGGGGCAATAGGATAAAGTTGATCAACAGTTAGTAAAACACATGCCCCTCTATTTTGTAGGGTTATTTTTAACCCAGCCAGCTGAGTTCACTGATACACTTCACGGTATGGTCCCTCAGCCACGTGTGCTGCTGGAGCAGAGATAGAGCCCACACAGGAGCAAATAGCCCCAAGGAATGGCTAAAATCAGCACTGATGCTGAGAAAGAGTCATATGAATCTGGACTGCCTCAGATGCCTCTTCTAGGCTTCACTGACTGAGCCCTTGTCTAGAAATGCTGCCAGCAAGGCCCCAGCTAGGATATCAAAGAACAGCACAAGCTTCAATTTCATTAGTGGCTGTAGATTGGCTCATGGATCCTGCCTCATATACCCAAAGGCACACTATCTTGCACACAGAGAAAATAATGTTTGCAAGGTATGTTGTAAGTTACGTCAATCTGCCTGCAAGCTGGATCACACTCTCGAAGTAGCTGGGAACTATCTTAGTGCATCTCTGTCAGAATGTCGCTCCTACTTTCCCCTCCAAACAATCCCTGTCCCCCGCAGGTTTCTTGCCTGCTCTTTTGAGGCAATCCAGACTGACAACGTGTGTGGGGCAGGAGGGAAGCCGAGTAAGAAATGATTGTCTTGAAAGAACTCTTTAAATAAGGTCAATTGACTGGAAAAGTGAGCACCTGCCTAGGGCGCCTTAGCCTGGAAGGACCCAGGCTACATTGCTGCATGCTCATATGAGAATATTTGTCCAAGCTTCCTCCTGTGATAACACAAAATGACTGCCTAATTGGGCAGGGCAGAGCAGCAGATTACTACATAGAACACTGAATAACATCCCAACATCTGCTGTCACAGATTTGCTGACAGCTGTTTCTGCAGAGTAGCTGGAAAATCTGATAATCCTGAACATGAAATTTCTTGTTATCTGTGCAAAAACAAATTTCAGTCTTTAACATGACCTCAAAAGATGCTCTGCAGCTTCAAGGAAATGCTGCCAGCTGCACCTGGACATCTCCTTCAGTACCTTCTTCTTCACTAGTGGCTCAGCTGGACACACCTGTGCCAGTGCTGGTTCCCAGAAGGTGACATGTAGGGAGACTGTTTCAGTCCCCAAGAGGTATCTTCTGTACTGCACAGTTTCATTCCACTTCACCTTCAGAGGTGGTCCAGGCTGCAGGAGTCAGCCCAGATAGGATGTGTGGCCAGTGTGTACTCCATAAGGACCAAGAAGCAATAAAGACTGGGTGCAGAGTAAATATGAGAACTTTTCCTCTGCTGGGTCTCAATTAGCATGGGCAGTTACTGTGAGCCATGGCACCCCACTGCTCTCTGCTTAGCCATCTGGTGCACACCAGTAAGGGATGGAGATTTTAGCACAACTGACACCGTCGCTCACTGAAATGCAGCATCCTAGATATGTCAGACGCTTGCTTTGCAATGAACATCCACTCTTGCAGGCCCCCGCGGAAATCCACAGCAGATGCTTGGAAGTTGAATGTGAGCAGAGACTCAAACTAGTTACAGGACCATGCAAAGAGGTCTGAATTCTGCTGCCACCAATCTAGATTCAGCAGGGATAAAATGATGGAGCTTACCAGGACTGTAGTGCTGTCAACCATCCACAAATCAGCCAGAAATCCACAAAAAAAAAAAAAAAACTGTTTCCTTATGGATTCCCCTGTTGCAGGGAGGAATCCGCAACACTCCTTTTCACTGCCTCAAGCCACCCCTCTTCTACTGTAGAGGCTGGGACCAGGGTCAGGTTTTCCTCTATGTGCCAATGATCCTCAGCTCCACGGAAAGCCTGGTGGGACTGTGGAAGCATCAGAGGCAGCTCAAAGCTTCTTAGCTTCTTAGCAAGAAAAGGGAGTTGTAGGATTGGGCTGGGACTTGGCCTTGACAGAAGAAGAAGGAATAGAGGAAAGTTAAAACGACCTGGAGAGCAGAAGGTAGGACCCACCACGAGACTCCTACTTGTAGCTCCAGCATCCATCAAGGGGATCAAACAAGGGGAGAGAGATGATGCTTACACTACAGTGTAGGCAACACGTCAGTAGGCATTTTGCTTCCCCTGTGAACTCAGGCAGACACCTATTTTGACCATGCTCAACAGTTTTAGCTACAGACACAGTGTATATCAGCATCAAAGCATCTTCAATCTACTTCAAGAATGGAAAATCCTCCTAGTCAGCCCCGGATATAGCCATGAAATTACCCCACATACAGCATACACAATCAAGACAACGGAAAAACACACCTGAAACTCCCTTCTAAATCCACATCTTCAGCCCCAGACTGACCACACCTTGGCCATCTCATCGGCTACTTCATTGCACATGTGAAAAAACAAATGAAAGATAGAGAAAATTTGCTGCAATGGAGATTTTTGGATGGGCAAAGCCTTGTACTGAGACAACGGTACAACATTCCATGGCAGCAATTTATTTTAATTTCAGTGTTTAAGAATGAAAGTAGGCCAAAATTGAGAAACTGGTCCCTTAATTACATTTTAAAACCTGCTCTCACTGTAAATGGCACACAAACACTGATAATGGCAATAGTCAATCCTAATAACAATTGTGCATTTTTGCAAATCACAGAGTTATCTGCATGGCAGCCCACAATCAGTGGTAGTGCCAGAAATGTGTGAAATCTCAAGCGCATGCATTACTTAATAGGCCCATTAAACACATTCTCCTTCTTGGTTTCACAGGTTAGTGAGTAGCTGCCATGCCTAAATGCTATTTCATGGCCAGGTAACACCTAGGCAGAAGCAGAAGTTCCTTCGGGGCTGGGTGAACTGGGCCCTGAATGACAAGCTAGGGGAAGTAATCCTTTAAGTCATAAAAATAATTCAGAAAAAAAGATTTTAGACCTCTGAAAAGCATCACTAAAAGTTACCAAGCATTACTGTAGTGGGTCTATCAGATCAATGGACAACAGGAATATTTCTACTCCTGTTGTTTTGCCATTTAAAGGCCCAGTTCTGGGGTGCTGCCTGTTCTCACACTGTTACATTTTAGCTTTGGGGCTTACAACTGGTAAGTCATGGGGATATCACTCCAGATGCAATTCTATGGGTGTTTCTATGAGTTTACATTTTGCTTTGAAGACTGAGTTACCGTGTTATGGATCCATGTGTAGAGACTCGAAGATATGGTTCTTTGTGTGGTGACATGTTGACTGCCAGTGGCCACCAACTGAATTTTCAAAGATCCCTGCATTTTTTTCATTGGACAATGAAAACTGTTGTCCTCATGGCAGTATACATTCAAGTTGACACGGAAGAGACAGTAAACGTTACATTTGACTGTTCCAATTTGAGAAGCCAAAATGTTGATTTGAGAAGACAAATACACACCTTATCTTTAACCCATAATTCCACACACAAAAATGCCAGTGAATTAAAACCTTACCTGTTTCAGATATCCATTTTATCACTCTGCATCCACAAGTGCACTCCTGAGACCCTCTTTTGACGAGTTTTGGGCCAAAAAGATGGACAAAGTAACTTGCATAAGAAGTCCTTCAAAATGCAGGAAACTAAAAAATGGAAGGCAATTTCACTCTAGTATTTACACACAGAAATGATCACTATGTCCAAACACACCTGAGTAACTCCTGTTCCTCTTAGTGTCATAGCAATTGGACCTTACGGTGACAGTGAAGATAGCAGAAGTGGTACCTGAAGGTACCAGAGTGGTGGTACTCATGAAATAACCAAGTTTTGTATGTAATCTCTTCTCTTTCCCAGGTTCACTGTGAAGTGGGCATCAACCTCAATGTAACAAGGTATCCACAGCTATGGGTAACTTTACAGATTTTCAGAGTGATGAATAAATGTATTTTAAATGATAGACAAAAGTAAGGACTCATAGAACCAAGGCTTGATCTTGGAAACAAAGTGCTCCAAGAGAAGTCATTGTTATATCCACATGTCTGTCCCTACACACAGGTTAATTTTTAGATTTTCTTTCTAGACTTTTTTTTTTAATTTCAGTAATACATATTTTATTTCATTAGTTTATTAGAGTAATTATTTCTGTTATTTCACATTTTTTGTGCTTTGTAATTAAGTCAGGAGCTGTGACAGTGAATTAAAATGCAGCAAGTCACACCTTGTATGTTGTTAAGCGGGAGGCTGAAGGCCAAATGCCATTCAGTGCACTATATATGAATTTACTAGGCCGTAAATGACACCCTTGTGTGTCATGTTGGGAAGATAAAGCAGCTCACAAAGCAAAAAATACCAAGGCTAAGGATGAAAGTCTGTGTCGATCCCCAAACTGAGTTCAGGGTGTTTAAGGAAGAGCATCCTCTGAGTAGTAAATAAAGGAAGTCAGGCAATATTAAAGAGTTGCTCCAACTTCCATGCTACCCTAGAAACATTACTGCAAACTTCTGTTTTTCCCTTAATTTCATGTACAAAATACTCCGTGTGTGTAAAGGAATGAAGTTTCAAGACCATAGGTCTTATTTATTGAGCTCCATCAGCGAAAGCCAAGAGTGGTTCAGGGCCGTCCATTTGGGAGGAATACGGTGACAATCTTTCCAGCTGTGGGTTAGCCTGATTTCCTAATCATGATCTCATAAACCCGAAAGAAGCCAAAGGAAATAAATTTCTGCGATGAATAGATGCTTAAATCCCATCTAAACCATGATTAAGATATAAGTGCTTAAGCCTCAATGGTCTCCCTGTCAGAGGCAGTTCAGGTTCAGGATTCTGACAGTGTCCATCATTTAATGAATCTCCATTTTATTTATGTAACTAGACACATTCTTTCCTATAATAACAGAAGGACTATTTTATCCCACTGAGTTAGGAAGATAGATTCCAGTTTCAGAAGCAAATTAATGCCCAGCACTTCAGGTTAATGAATTTGTGTAGGTCAGAAAGCTCTGCTGTGTTTATGTGAGATAAAGTGAGACAGTTGATACATCTTTTGGGGATGTCTATTAGTACATTTTACTTTACATTTGTCCCTAGTCAAGAACACACACACACTTGAAGGCATGCTGGCTTCCCACAGTCCAAGCAAATTCTACTCCAGGACTTCCAAGTGTCTAAATTGTTGTTTGGAAATGAAGCTTGCCTTCCTAACTCAGCCAAGCAGATGATGATTATGTTGTTCTAAATAAAAGAGAAATAAAATTAATATAGATTTTAGGGTTGGGCGTCTTTGGGATTTTAGCTACTTGTACAAAAACAAAGCCTAATTTCAGAGCTGTCTGTCCATTATACCTCAGAGTACAAGGAGAAAACAGCTCTTGTGAGCCCTTGTCCAAAGTCCAGGGATGCAGAGGAGGGATTACCAGCATCTCATCCAGGCAAATAACCATGCCCATTGGCAAAGCTTCATAACTGGTTGGATCTTCTTCCCCATCCTTATGTCTCTTTAGTCTTCTAGCCTTAAAAAAGACATACAAAAACCCTGCAGAACTCAGTGTTCTGTCCTTTCACTGTGTCTCCATAGGAGGCTGTCAACCCTGCTCTTTACCACAGAGCTGTCTTTGTGGCACTGGGAAACAAACACGTCATTTATGTTCTTATGAAGTATTCCTATTTTATATATGATTCATTCAGACCAATCAATCTTCTATCTTGGTGGCTTGTTTAGAGACCAAGGGAACTGGCACTGATTAAATGCCTATAATAGAGAGCATTAATTTACCCGTCAGTGGAAAAATCACCATTGTAAATTGTCCCAGTCAGTTTGTATATCGTTGAATGATACACTGCATGTTCTGGATGTATGTACTAAACTGCACTCGTACATAAAGCAGACTCAATTAGCAGCATCAGCTTCACTTCAGCTGGCAATAGGTAAGAGGTCTGGCTTTGATTCTGCTGCCCTCTTTAGGAGTTGTGCCTTTGACTTCCTACAGACTAATCAGAAGTGAAGTATAAAATCACTCATTATCTGAAATCACATAGGTAGCACAGAGCAACTCATGGGGCCAGGCATGAAAATAAATGAATTGACATATTCCTGGCTTTTACTGATCATGATACAGTGTTTCCTAATGCAAACTTTCAAGAGTCTTCCTCCCTCATTTCCATCCCACATCACAGATGCAAAGACTATGGAACCCAAAGATGTGTTAGCCTGTGACAAAACCCCACTCTCTAGAAAGGTTACCAGTGGACATCTAGCAAAAGAGAGGCCAAATGAGATTTGGTTTTCTCTTTCCTTCCGCAGAAACAAAGGACCTTCTTCTAGTGCATGAAATGGGCTGGTCATGCCTTGGCTTTTCATTTGCAAACACAGGGACTTCAGAGCCACCACAATTTCTCTTTACAGCTTGACAGCACCACAAATTTGACAGCTTAACTTTGTGTCTGCTTTCCACCTTAGGGCATGCAGGAGTTAGAGAGAAGCACTTGGGCTTGCTGAAGTAGAGTTGCCATACAGACCATCCAAGTACTCCTGTATTCAGACATGCTGGTGTATAAGTCAAGATGTGATCTTTCTAACTGTCAACCCTGCAAAATTAATCTAAGAGATGAAAATCCCCTCTGCTATTCATCACCACTAATAAAGGTTCTGCCGTCAGAGCTGAACTCACAATTTTGCTGCTGATGCGTGAGGTGGGAGATGATCCCATTCTTCCAAATCAGCCTTGGTTCTGTCTCGCAGATGCTAGAAAAAGCTTGGATGCATCAGAGAACTACATAGGCATGATTTCAAGTTACTTATGTCTAGTAATATTGCCTTAGATATTTGTGAGGTAACATCCTTTTGAAGATTAAGGTCAATATTTTGAAAAACAACTCATAGTTTCAAAAACTCCTGTTCATGGGTGACCAGTCTGGGCTATTTAAAATTCTAGTATTTTCACAAAAGGCTAGAGGATGTTTGAAACCTTCCAGAAATGAGATCTTTTCACCAGCACAGTAAAGCACATGCAAACGCTATCAAACTCTGTGCAGGAAGGTACAAGCCCAGCTCAGAGTAGAAGGAGTTGAGCAAAATTAGCTGCCTGGAGGCAAAGTGGAAGCAAAGCAAATCTTCAGACACAGTCCAGCACTAATCAGACTGGAGCTGGTTCATCTTCCCAGATCCTGCTGCATCCAGAATTAGCTCTCAGCTGCCTGGTACTGGCTGGGAAGAAGCACCAGGTTACACCTAAAGCTGAATAGCCAAAGGTCAAACATGCAGCATTAGCAGCCAAATTTCTGAAAAACTCTTCTCAGAATTTTGACATCATGAGGGCACATGATGCAATCTAGCTTTATACTAGCTGCAATCCTTGTGGAAAGGGTTCATTTTATTTGCAAATCTGCATGCTGTGCACAAACAAATTCCAGTGGTTTACAATCCAGGTTTGGCTTGTCTCAGAAACCTGATGTCAGAGTTAAAGAAGCAAGAATATAAACTGCAGCATCTTAGGCTTACAGTCATCTCTTGATAACATCCTTCTGACAGCTTCACATCCAGAACTCAGCTCTGTTTATGCAGGCTGCAGTCACAACTCCAAATGCTGTGTGGAAATGCCTGTCCCGATAGCCTGAAGTGCTGAGGTGGGACAGTGATCTCTTTCTGAACTTCCCATTACAAAGCTGAATCAGTTGTAGCAACATGAGCTGTGCATGAGTTTCCCCCTTTTGCATCATCCTGCAGCAATGGAGCAAACAGAACTGCTTGGTCTGCTATACTGCACACTGCTACCCAAAATGAAAAAACAGAGACGGCAGGCCCAGATACGGTGATTAGCTGGTGATTTGCATAGCCATAACTTCATGCACCCATGATGGGCAGCATGGGAATGTTCAGGCCTTTCAGATTAAGGATGTCATATACCAAAACCAAACATGATGCTTTTAGATGAAGATATTCATGTTGTATCTGAGTACATCTGAGTATCTTGAAAGTAACTGAAATTGCTTTATAGAAACTCACTTGGACAAAATTCTTTCACCACCTGAAAATTCCCAGAGATACAAAAGGATCCTTTTCCTGTTTGACAAAAGGCTCCTCAATAAACAACAACAAAAAAAGGGAAGAATGTCTCTCTATAGGAAGGAAAGACAGGGAAGAATTGAAAACATCTATATAATCTGCAAACTTTTATCTCTAGCTCCAGAAAGCACAGAGAAGATAGAAGCAGCAGAATAAAATGCAACAACAGCATTAAAAAAAAAAGTGTCTGAGTACCAAGAATGGAAAATATAAAAAGGCCAAATCCTGGCTAATAATTAAGTTGCTGACATGTCATTTTCTGAATTATCTGGGAGCGGAAAGACTCAGAAACATACCACCTTGCAGGCTGATCTGTGCCCAGAAGCAGGGACAGGCTTTCCAATAGCACACGTTACTGTTTTTCCTTCCACGTCAAGATCAAGAAGCTGACCATGTCCTGAGCTTTAAAATCAATTCAACCCCTAGTCAAAAACAGTAATAAAATGAGTACATAATGCCACCTCCTGGCTACAGTTGAGCACACAATAAAAATGTTGGTAGAAGGATAGTGTTCTGTCCCCCTTGCTCTGGGGTGAATGATATATATCACTTGCTTGTGGAAGTCAAATTTCTTTTGCTGACTTAATCCCAGAGCCAAAATTAATCAGACATCCTAGCTAACAGGATCAGGAAATGCCATAAATTATGCTGCCTCCAACCTAACAACAGCATTAACAGCACGAAGAAGGTGGAGGTTTTCTTTGATTAATCACTGTTTAAGTTGCCTAAAGGACCTATGAAACCTCCTGCTGGCTGACACAATGAACAACATTTTATATTAACCGATAGAAGGAAATGTCTTTAAAAGTGATGAATTATGCAGATGCGAGCTGGAGGTTGTGTGATGTGGTTACCTAACATCCGCGAGCTGCGCCACAGCCCCCACCACTGCTCCCCTCCGAACACCTCCAGCCTATGCAGGAGAGGACACTCCTTGTCCTGATATCCAAGCACCCTCAGTAAAAGTGGAGAACATGGTAGGTTTGGTTGGATTGGCCCTGTGCCAAGCTAGGAAGTTCATGCAAACAAAATCACTCGCCACAGAAGCGTGTTTTCTGTGTGCATGAACCAGTGATCTCAGTGTTTAGGCATTGGGTGTTTAATCTACCAGGGTTTCTGCAGCACCCTGTCCTTCTTTTTTGTGCACTAAGATGCTGAGAAGTCACTGCAGCCTCCCTTAGTCCCTGTCAGGTACTGCTGTGCTGGCAGCACATTGTGCCCTGGGTCATCGAGTGGCCCGTCTGGACGATGGGTCCTACAAATATGTGTGTGTGTGCTCTAATGGAGCTACAAATACCCAACCTGCTGTTTTCCCTGTCTGCAGAAGCATGGAAATAGAGCCACCTCAGCCCGAGTTTCTGTTGTAGCGGTCATGCTGAGGTTCCCATCTCCTTTGCTCAGGTATTTCCAAGCATTTAGCATTCGCCTAGCTCCATTCTCACAAAAGCGAGCAGCCTCCCACCCTCTTATTAAAGACTCCCTTATTCTCACTTTCCTGTTCCACTGGAGAAATCCATTCTGTGTGTGTTGTGCTCACAGATCATCCTCTGTGCTGCCTTGCACACCATCACATTAGGTCTATACAAAATGGATGATGAGGCCCTCTCAGGTGAGAAGGGCCACATCTGACACTCCTTTTGCTCTAGTTCCATCAAGTGCAACACACACAAAGCAGCTGAGAATAAAAACGCACAGTCAAGACAAACTGTTATTTTTGTGGAAATCTCTGTCAGATGTGATCAGGGCTGGAGAGGTCCCTATGGGATCTGCATAATTCCAGGTGCATGCCGATCAGTCAAGCCAAGCAATTTTGTTGTTCCTGTTCACCAATGAGCATTCCTACACAGGCTGAAGATTTCCACTGCTATATCTCTTAATGGTAGTTATCCAAAGGGGCAGAAGTACAGTTTTGGAATAGCGGTAAAAATCACTAGAAGACTTGAACTCTGCAAAACGGTTGAGAGAGCCCTCTCCTAGCATAAATTCTTATCCTTTGGTGATCTGCTTTCCTCGGAACTGTTTCATGCACCCTGACTCCATACCACCTTCCTGTGTGGCCAACACTGGTATCATCTCCAAGTAGCTGTGCAGTTCTTTGCCTATCAGAGTGAGGAGGATATGATCACCAGTCATTTCTCAGGTGTTCTGCATCTCTGCAACAACAGGTCAAACTCGAGTCCCTTCCAGCTCTTTCTCCTGTGACCTAAGGCTATGACTCTAGGGATGGACAGAATAATTGAGACAAATTATTCACAGGAATGACTTTAATCCTGCAAGGTAAATGAAGTGGCAAGAAGGCAGGTCACTGGAAGCATGGCTGAGAACCTCCCCATTAACATTTAATGTGCCTAAAATGATGTGCACATGTTTTGGACCAGATCCATCTTCACTTTCTTGAGTGCAGGCAGAGCTTGAAGGCTCCATGCTCCAAGGAGAAGCTCCTGCTTTCCTTCAGTGTTTGGAAACCCCCAAGCCCACTGCAGAGGCAAAGTAAATTACTCAGTGATACAGTAATTTTTCTTTGCATTAGCATTGCCGGGGAAAGGGAAATGTATTTTGTTTTCAAAGACGACCTTTCCTTTCTGGAGCCTTGACTTCTAAAATACATATTCCACTCTGCACATTCTCACCAGCTTTCAGTGAGGCTTTCCCAGCCTTGTGGCCAAGGACTGCATGGAGCTCAGTTTCCCTCACCACTGAGAGTGGCTTTTAAATGTAATAACATCAGTGTGAAAGCAGCAGGCTGTGGCAGCCACTTTCCTGAAACTTCAGAATCATCTGGGCTTGCCTTGCCCCAAGGGAAGGCCAAGGGTGCCTATGTCAGATGCCCTCTTCACTAACTGTGCCAATTAAACTAGACAGGCCAATGTTTTTGCTTTTACTAATTGATGCAGCGAGTACATAATTAAGCGACTCCCCATCGCTTTGCAATCGTATCCGACTATTCGGCCAGGTGGAGCCCTATCATGTACCCTCCTCTCAGCTTGTTACCTGCTTTTGTGTCTGCCAGTCTTCACTTGCCACCTCTCCACCAGGATTCAGGATGATGAATGCTCTCCTGGCTGCTCTGCATATCAAAAAATTAGGAGGTCAGATACACTCTCTAGTGCCTTCTCCTGGTTTGTCTGATCCAGCAGATTGATCCCTCATTGTTTTTTCTGATCTACTTTTCACTTTCATCATCTGTCAGCTGAATCTCTGGGGTATCCCCCTTGCCACTGGTGTGGGGATGCTGCTTCTGTCCGCACATACCTAAGCAGGTTAAGGCCTCTCCTCACAACAAATACCCAAATCACCTGCTTTCAGGCCATCCCAGCCTGTTTTGAGGCTTGGGAAGGACAGCAGCCTACATCATGGCAGCCTGGTTCACATATTGGCTTTGCTCCCTGTAGGGTGCTAACTCCTCATCTGCAGACCAGGAGGTTCTGCAAACACTACCAGATTTTTTGCGGACCTCAAAGTCACAGCCAGGTCCAGGGGACACTATAGAGGTAGCTACATCAGCAGATGCAGGCTGCCCCAATATCTCTGCCCACAAAGACCCCAAAGAGTGCAGAGATTCACAGGCTGAGTTCATGACACTGCTGAGGGGACAGAGCTGGGGTAGCAAAGCTGGAAGGCATCTGGACCCAAGTCCTGTTCTGCCTGCACCAAGCCACCAACCTTCATGCACAAGTGGGAAGAGTGAGCTAGAAACACAGCTATGGCTTCTCTGAGGTCTACCAGAAGGTTGCTCCTTTGTGCTCATCCTGCACAGCTTTGCCCTGACTTTTGAAGAAAACCGCTTTGCCCTCTCCTACAGCTAGCAGACTGCTGCTATCAACTTATTGCTACAACTATGTCTTAGCCAAGAATCAAGCATGGAAGCATGCACTGAACTCACCGTCTGCTTTTCAAATGCTGCTAGCAGGCAACGGGAAGTTCTGCAGGAAGGGAATAATTTTTATTGCATTAAAGACTGTCTTTGGTTCTTGCCACATAGTTATTTAAAGAACTATAAAAATAAAAAGCTGTGTAAGGAACAGTTATTTTACCTCAACTACTGAAAATTTCTATAGTCTGCCCTACAGGTGCCTATTCTGCCTAACACAGCTTTAGAGGAGATGGTATTATGCGGCCTTGGAACTATGTGTGTTCTAGGAAAGAGAATCCATGGAAATTCATTTCCTCTGCAGACTCCCCATGCTAGGGGCCATTCCTAGTAGCGGATTTCAGCCTGAATTCTCTGTGCAGAGATGTGAAAGTGGAGGGCGGGTGGGAGGAAGAAGACTGTATTTCGCCAAGGCACTCAAAATATTAGAGAGGCCACTGAAATGCTCCATGACGATATATGCTAATGCAGAGGCTCCATAAAGAAGGTTTTACCAGGAATCTCAGAACCACTGCACTGGCAATATTAAAGGATGGACACCGACACTCTATAGGCACTGAACCTAGTTTCTCTCTAGGATTCGGCCTGCGTGAGCTTAATTTCTTCTCGCTGAGACATTCTTGCATTCTTGCATTCTTAACATAGACACTAGCAGGAGAGCAACCAGGCACCCCAAGACTTAATGCAAGAATACATCGATATGGAAAACAGGTGCTAAGAATTTTGATTAATTACTGTGCATTAATTTGTCACCAGAGCAGATGGAATATTTGCTTCAAGCTTTTCAGAGAGACAACATGAAAATCTCTTACACGGCTGAGCAGCTTCGCAGGGAAGCCCGTTTGCCATTGGTTAACTCTGAGCCCAGATTTACTGAATGAGCAGGACAAGAAAAACATCTTTTCGCTTCCTAAGGCAGCAAACCTCACTGATCTAGCATAAAAAGAAGCGAGGTATATATGCCATTAGCAATTTTAGATACAAGAGGAGAACATGCAGTTCTCCCTTAAAAGCTCGTCTATTTCACAAATCCTCATTTCATGCTCCTTTGCAAGGAACATGTTCATAATTTACACCCAAAAAATGAACCAGAGATTGTTCCAGTTTTTAAGAAAGAAATGCAGGGCTGCAGAAAACTGTAGGTATTTTAAAGGCAAACACTTTCACCTTGTCAGAAGTGTTTTGTTTGCATCTTATCCAGAACTGCAAGGAACCATAACCACAAATACTTCACATGGTACTTTGAATTTAATAGCTTACATGGGCTACTGTCTGAATTACTGCCTTTTATTTTATGACTAAATTAATATTATATACACAAGAGCACATTTAAAATACCCAACAGGGTAAAAGAAATGATTGCTGTGTTGAAAAATATAAATTTTTATGCACAGAAGTTATTAGTAAAGCCACAATCCCTAGTCCATTAATGTGCACACATTCAAATTTTCCTTTTTTTTTTTCTTTTGACCTTTATTTTCAGATACTACAGCATGTTCTCTTAAAGCTTTAATAAAACAGTAATTCACTCATGCTTTTTATGGCCTACTAATTTGTCTGAGTTGCCATATATTGGGTTTCATAACTTTTATATGCCAATCAATAAAAACTCCTTTGATTTTTCATTTAAATCATTGAATAATTAACACATCCCAGCCCGCAAGTCAGACAAGGTGTAAAACAGAGAGCTAGCATTCACAAAGCTTGGACTAAAAAGGAAAGGGAAGCACAATCCATTTTAAAATAAAACTTATGACTGAGAGAAATCCTTTTAGGAAATTAGGAAAATTATGTTTGTGACAAACTTAAAAAAAGAAAAAAAAAAGACCTGGCAGTCACTGTCTTGCTCACAACACTCACAACCGCAGTCTGTGCCAACAAAGAAAACATAATTTCATGCCTTTTTTAGAAACAAATAAGGATTTGAACCCGATTTGCTGTGTTTTTACTCTCCAGCGTCCAGCAAGTTTGCCTTTAGCTAGCCAGGGGTCTGCTTCACTTTTGTACACTGGTCCTTTGCTAATTCAATATTAGACCAATGTCATACTTCGAAATCTTAGTATTCTCATTGCAGCCAGTGCCTTCCAGCAAGCTGGGCTCGTCTTAGAATGGAAAGCTGATGATGTCAATTTAAATAGCACTTAGCTTTTGCACCTTTCTACTTTTTTTTTTTTACAAGCAACAACATCCCACAAATATAAATCACTACTGAATTTAAGAGTCTTCTTTAGCCATGGACTTTCATTAATTTAAGGCACTAATAAGGCTGTCAAAATGGCTTACTGTTTGCATCAGAACTCATTGATTGAGCCACTGAAAACAGGTTTTGACCATAAGTTACACTAGCAAAGCTCTGTCTGTATCAAAATTAGGAGAAATGTTCTCGTTTTATTTCTCAAAGATTCTTCATGTAATAGTGGGCCCAGCTATAGTGACATTCTTTCATTACACACATTTTTGGATAAGTCATATCATTATCATTTGTCGTAACAGTCCAGATGCTGCTGTGAAAGAACTAACAGAGTGGCAAACCTGCGGACCAGCAGCAAGTTTAAGGCTGAAATGTTTTTTTCATACTCAAGTGTGAAAACCTTTTCTTTTGCTTGAGGATATCCAGTGTAATACAAAGCTCCTATTATTGTTACAGGTCCTGAAATAGTAACACGCTGCATTGCCATTGCTTCTTACATTTAGGGTTTGGGGTTTTTTTAAGTCCTAAGTCTTGGAGCCCTGTGGAAAAATAAGCAAGCCATTAATTTCTTTTTTTTATATAGTTATCAAGATAAAATTGTGAGAGAAAAAAGAGAGAGAGAAAACAAAAGGTTCCTTTCCAAAGTGCAAAAGAGCCAACAGTTCTGTTCGATCAAGTCTTCTCTGAGAAGTACCAGCCCCATGAAGCAGCCTGCACACATCACATAGCTGAAGGGCAGAAAGGACCCCCATCCAGCTCGTCCCTGGTGTCCACGTGGCATGTGTGCAATGAACTTGGATGCAGTTTGACTATCACCCATACCAAGTTCCTGGCCTCACAGGAAAAACTGTGCTGGGAGCAGGCTGGCAATCGAGTTGGATGCTACCTCTTTGACCACCACCACTGCTGCCCTTCCCTGTGAGCAGAAGGAGAAAGGCTATTTTGACATTGCTAGCACACCAAGGCTTGATTCATTTCCAGAAAAGATTAACAATGACTTTTAAATGTACAGTGCGAGAAGAACAAGGATAGAAATAAGCTTGAGCTCAAGGAAGAGCTCTTATCCCTTCCTTCCTTGCCCTTGCTCACTCCATCTCCCTGCTGTGACAATACCTCAACACAGTGACCCTCACCACCCAGGGCTCTCTGGAGCAAAGACCATGCAAGCGCTGGGGACGTTACCCCACTCCTCCCTGCTGCCAACGTGGTTCAGATCCTGTCTGAGACATTCGGAAGGGAATCTGGGTAGTGCTTGCTGCAATGATTCCCCCAAATCAGTGAGAAGCTCTTTCATATCGTGCTTCCTACTCAAATGCTGTGCTGCTTGAAGAGATACACAATAAAAGTAATAATATTTTTTTTAAAAAAAGTAGTTGTGGGTTAGGACATAGGAGTATATTTTCATAAGAGAGTAAAATGATGCATGCTAAGCCGTATTTCTCCCTCTGCCAGACACATGGGAATCTTCATCTAAATGAGGAACAAAGCCTCTTTTGCCCTGTTCAAAACAGTCAAAAATTTTTTCCTTTGCTCCCCCGGCAGTCTGTATCAGCCAGAGCCCAGAGCTCTTTGTTTGCATAAGAGAGAAGAGAGCTCGTCCTGGCAGCACTGCGGCTCAATTTCTTTGAGTTTTGTCCTCAGGTAAAGAGACCCACGGTCTGAAGCATGAGGTCTTTGCTTCTGTTAACACTTCAGCTCATGGCTACCTACACACCGCGTACCCATCAACATGGGCATTTCATCATACTAGAGTACATCCAGATTATTGTATATAAAATGGTCCTTGCTACTTGGTACTTGGTCTGGTGTCAGCTTGGGTAGATCCCTGCTTAAATTACACAGTCTTGCAGTTCAAAAATTTTCTGGAGAGTCCAGGAAACAGCTCAAGACACTGCACAATAACTAAAATGCAGAAATCTTTTAAGCTTTGTATACCAGTGCAATCTCCTGTTTAGATGCAGAGGGAGGAATTAAATGAAAAGAAATTAAGGACAGGCTTCAAACTTGTGTTTGTTTAAATAATGAGTGTCTGCTTAATTAAGAACCTTCGCATGTCATTAAAAGGAGGGCACCGTATTGCAATAATGTTTTGCATCAATGAGAGATAATACATCATTTTCTATTTTCTTATGTTTTTCTACTTCTTTATGCAGACAAATAGACCACTGACAGAGAGAGCCATCCTCTAGAAAGCAGTGACTTTCTCAAGGGATACTGATTTAATTCTCTGTTTTGGCAGAGATTTTCCCTGTGATTTCAGAAGGAGCAGGGTTAGAGCAAATCCATTTAGTGTTGACCTGACATTTTATCACCTGAAGGTAAGGATATGGATAAGGAAAAAAAAAAAACTAATCAAAAGATGACTGGCTTACTGAGTATATTATACTACCTATAGAGCGCTGCAACACAAGGCTAATTGTTAAGCAGACATATTCAACGTTGAGGGTGCCTTATAAAAGCTATCTGGTTCTACATGGGCATTAGAAAAGTGCTTGGCCACTTTCATTGCTGTCTTGAAGTAATTTTATGTTAATTCCTTAAATGTCAATTATTCAGATACTTCCATGATGCACTTCTAACTTCCAAGTTATTTCTTTTAAATTGTCGCATACGCCATTTAACAAGGTTCTGTAGTAAAGATTCCATTTTTTTTTAATATTGATTTTACTTTATATCTCTGCAGTACAGAATTAGCCAGGACTCCTGCTTGGTGCCCGTTCCCTGTTTTGTCTTTATTACTTCTGCTACATTTTCAGTGTTTTACATTTAAATTTGTGCACTTGGTTTTATTGTGCTTGTAACCATCTTAATTTATTTTCTGTTTCTTTTTCTTCCTTCTAGTTAAATAGGATGCATTCTAAGGCCATCTGCTGTTCTTTTGCTAAAGAACAAGCATCATTCAGAGGAGTTCATAGCGGGGAATACTTGGAGCTGTTCCATAGAAGTGCAGGTCATACACTTGTGTTTTTTTCAGAATTTACAAATTACTAATCTCGGAAGTCTGGAGAAAGCTTGGCTTATTTTGGTGAACTTATGGGTTTCTAAGCTCTATCAGACTCAAAATAGGTAAAAAAAATTGCTTGCTAAAGTCTTAATCTGGAAGTGTTGCTTTAATTAAGTGCTTAGGATATAAGAGGATATAGTCCTACAATAAATGCTTTATCTATTCCCCTTCTTATTAAAGCCCTGATCCTTCCAGAGCTTATGCATGTTCTTCCGCACGAGCCCTGTGACTCACCTCACTGACTCCAGCACTGCAGCAGCAACTGCCCATGGGCTCAGAGACATCACAGTGCGACCATGACTTACTGCAAAGATGAAACCGTTTGATCGGCTTTACTCAGCAACTTTCTCACTAACTTAATCCCATAATTGCTGTCTTAGAAGAAGGAAGCTGTAAAGCAGATATCCAAACCCAAACAACAGCACCATGGGGAGCTCACTGCCTCTGTCTGGGTGAAGATGCACCACGGGCTGCATGGTCAACACGTGGTACAAGATTGCACAGAATACCTGAGCTCTCCTCTGGCCTTGAGGTTTTATTTTTGTTTTTGTTTTTTTTTTTTTCCAAACTCATAGGTACCCCAAAACAATGTTCTACCCCAATACAAAAGTGTATCCAGTTCCTAGAGTATCCTCAGCCCATTTATTCCTTAGTTCTGTCTTGTGTCACTTGGTGATTTCATCTTAGTCCATCACTGCAGCTCAAAAGGGCTCCAGAAACTACCGCTCAGCTGCACTGCCTGACTGCTTCCTCTCTTCTCTAGCCACCCCTGGGGTAATGTCTTTCCTTCTAGCCACCTTCCCTCGAATGGCATCGCTCTCCACAAGGCAAGGAACAACCACATGCCCAAGGGATGGAGCTGATTTTTGCAGACAGAGTGTATTTGTAGGAGCAGAGGGGACCAAGGGAAGGGGACAAAGGAGAAAAGAAAAGAGGGCTAAAAGCCACAACAGGAGGCAAAAGGAAAGAGGCTAAGCGGACATGATGGAGCACTGAGAGAGGGACTGCCTTCCTCTAAGTCAACCATGGGTAAGTGCTTTCATGGAGTTCTCCCTGCCCCGGCAATTGAAGCTCTCCTGGTCTGTGTCTGTCTTGTAGATCCTGGATTTAGTGGTTGACTTCCTTTTGATTTAAACTCTGGATAGGGAAACTGGAAGCACACTGCCCGTGCTCTCAGGGCTCCTGTGACACTGATGCTCTCACGCCTGTTGGACACCTCTGCTTGGGACCTCGCTGCTGTGCTATTCTCAGTCCTGTAGCCCCAAAACCCTGGCATGGCCATGCATGGCAAGGGCAGCTGCGACACCTTGCCTCTGCAGAAGACAAGAAAGGGGGCAACTCAAGGGTCCTGGGTCACAGCAAAGCACCAGGAGGAGCTGCTGGCGGATGACGAGAGCAGCCACCAGCTACATCTGCAAAGGACACCTGGTTTCAGGCCAGCATTTGACTACAGCATTAAGAAAACCCCACAATAAAAATGGCAAGGAACCAGAGGAGCCCAGGAAGAGGTGTGGGATACTTCAGGGAAGTTAGCAGGAGCGGCACGGCTCTTCCAGGACTGTGCACCCTTGCTCTCTGTGTGGACAAGGAAAACTCATCCCTGCAAACCTGCTTCCCAGATGGGGTTAGTGGTGTGCACCAAACAGCAATTCATAGGGACATTATGGACCCAAGCTGTATTAATATAAAATGACTCACGGTAACCTGCAAAAATTGAAATTGCAGGTAAGCCCTCAGGCTGCCAAAAGGCAAATAAACTCTAAACTATTGCTACAGGCCAGATAAGCAGCTGAGCTGAATGAGCACGGCCACTGTAGCCAGCAGAGCTGTGCTAACTAGCTGAGAAGCCATCCTGCCCCCTCTTTGTATTGGAAATCAGTCAAAGAATGCAGCAATGATGCACAACTGGGAGTACAGCAATGCCCTGGTTTTGCCCAGGGCTCTTTTTAAATTTGTTATCATCTCCTCATGGGAGAGAAAGGAATGAATTCATCCTCTCTTTGAGCAATTGCAATCAAAGCAAAAAGCAAGATTAACCCGGGCTCTCTCCCACTCTAAAATTGTATTCTTGTCACTGCTGGACCGGAGTCCCAAACAAACCCAATTCTCCAAACAAATAATGATAGCTTTAATATATACATTTAGAAAATACAAACGGTTTTGCTTTTCTATTAAAATTTAATTAGTAATTAATATTTATGCAGCCATTGGCTGGAATTCTAAAAGTTACATAAATAAATATTAACTTGCGGATGATTTAAAAAAATAAAAACCCTTCGCATCTGAAATTTATTTGTGTAACTCTCTATTACTTATTCATTAATTCATGTATAATTCCAATTCCTCTTCATTCCAGATGGAGCGGGAGGAAAGGGCGGGGGGACTCCCTTGGGCCTGACGTGCCCAGCTTTAATTCTCATTTTAGTCCCCGTCATGACAAATTAAACATTTAAAAATTCTAAACAGAGTGTTTAGCTATGCTGACATGTTGTTCAGGTCCGTCCGTCCACAAGAATGGGTGCTTCTTTAGATATATAACAGTACAAATAGGAAAGTTTCTGTCACCATTCCTCCATGGTGGCTCAAGGCCCTCTGGCCTCCTAGGGACATCACAGCTCCAGAGGGCCAGTCCTGACCATGTGCCCAGTGGGAGCAATGGTCAGGAAGGACCCTTTCCCACATTCCCTCCTCGCTCTGGTGCTCCTGGGCAAGATGTAGGCCCATGGACTGGCTGTCCTTGGCTAGGTGGGTCTCATGGTGACAGCAGGAGCCCAGAGCTGCTGCCGGCACATCCAGCACCAAAACATGAGGCTGGAGCCAGTCATGCAGACCTCACCGCCTGAGGCTCAGCAGACCTGCCATGAGCCTGGAGCTCAGCCCATATCCTAGTGGGACCTGCCAGGGCCCGGGAGCAGAGATGAGAGCAATTTGTTGCTACAACCAGAATATTGCATAAAGGAGAAGCAGGGGCCAAGGATTCAGTAAGTCTTGGAATTATGAACAACGAGTATGCTGACAGAGCACCTTTAAATAGCCACTTCTTGGCTATTTAGTTTTAGCATAACAAAATTTCAGGCCTTTGCATCCTAAAAAAAGCCTGACTGGGAGCATCGCTTGCCTTGGCCTTGCATGTGGTCCTCATCCACATGGCCCATTATCACAAGCCTTCCGAGGGCTGCAGTCTCCTCTGCATCCCCTGAAACCGCAAAAACATTTCTCCTGAATTCAGGGCCTTGGGGAGCTTCTTGCCACCATCTTACAGGCTTTTGACCAGTCACACTGTCTTTATTTAAGTGAGTGTTGTCAGTGTACCTGTGGTACCCATAAAGTCTCCACTTTCTGCACTGCAAAGCTGGTGGCCAGACACACCTGCACAGTGGGGTTATGTGTGTATGTATGAGAGATACCTTGCTACCAGTAGCCTTGCTCTATGGGGCTAAGATTTGAAGAAATCCTTGGGTCTGAGATCCGCCATAGTCAGCATCAGTAGATCGGGAAGGAGAAACCTGCTAGGTACTGAAAACAAGCAGATTTGTCTTCCTTTAACAAGGACATTTGATTCTGGACCATCCTGTCAAGGCAACTCCCTAGAGCTAGACAGGCCCTTCTAAGGGCATAGGAAGCAAAGAGGTCACACACATTTTACATTTCTCCAGCCATCCCGCTCCAAGGACTGGCTCTTTTAGCATTGCTTTACTGTTCTTTCTGAGCTGAATTTCTGACCTAAATACAGAGATTTGCAGTCACCTCCAGCTCTCTGTAGAGTTACCTTATGAACACAGACGTCTATGACCTTTAGACCCCAATAACTGAGGGCTATAAATTGTTAAGAAACAGAGATTTTTCCAGTTTAAACTACTCTGCTCAGGCTGCCTAATAATCATAAAGCACCACAGGGTAGGATATTAGACCGGAGAGATGGGGGACATTAAGAGATGCTACTGGCAGGCTTTTAGGCTGGGTTTTGCACAGCTTCCAAAGTGGGTATTAAAACCCCTAGTCAGTGATGCAAAACACTTGCAGAGATCAACCCCCTAGCAGCTCAGGTGATGCCTTGATGCCTCACCTAATGCCCCTGCCCCTAAGAAGATGTGAATAAATGGAGGTTCTGGCTTGCCCCCACCAAAACCCCCAAGCATTGACAGTCCTTGCTCCTTGCTTAACCCAAAAGGAAAAGAGACCATAAAAATCTCAGCGAAATAACCACATTTTCACGTGATCACTTGCCTTTTGTCTCTGTGTTTGAAGAGGATTGATGTCCCCGGGGCTAGCAGAAGCACCGGAATAGCACTAGCATTACAGCCCACGGGAAGCACAAAGCTGTTTATTTTGATCACTGGGCTGCAGCCTGGCACCGCCGGCTCCTCTGCCTGCACGTTGCACTCAGCAGGTGCGCGCATCCAGACACATCTCTATTTTCTGATTTTCCATCCCATTTCATCAAGGCAGTGATGTCTGGAAACACTTGTTAGCAGCACAATTTCTGCCTCACACTACCTGAATTCTGCTGATAAGATTAAGCTATAGTCCAAGACCTTATTGCTTTATATTTTACAGCTACCAGGCAACTCTTAGAAAGCAGCATCTATGCTATATGGATTTTCTCTATTACAACTGGGTTGCCAATAAAAATGCAAAAGTATCTTAAAACAATGCAATTTGGGGAGATGTCAAAGAAATTCCATCTAGGTCTGTAAAAGAGTTTATATATTACAGAGGGGAAGATGGCAAAGCTGCAGTGTTATTGAGCCATTTAGAGTAATATACTCCATTACTGCAAAGAGTCCACATCCATATGGGATTTCACGCGAGTTGACAATGGTGAGTTTCATTCCACCTCACACCAGCATCATGCTCCCAAGACAAGGAATATTAATGAATCAACTTGCAGCCAGCACAGAAGCGCTGCCAAAGTTGGAGAGGAGCTGCAAAACTCTCTCTAAGGAATGTGAGATTGCACGGAGAGCCCCAAAGCACCTCTTACCCTATTTACTCCAAAGCCAGCCCTATGAGGCTGTGCTCCTTCTTAGTTCTGATACTAGCTTTTCCTGTTTTTTTTTTTTTTTTTTTTTTTTTGGATAGGGGTATTGGGGGAGGTCTGCCTCCTGGAAGCAACAGAATGAAAATTTGCTCAGCCTCTGAGTATGGCTCCCACGGGGCTCAGAATTTAATACTGTATGAGAAACTGTATATATACTACATTTCTGTATCTGATGAGATTTGCAAATAGGTGATGCTCAGCAGTAGAGACAGCTTTTGTGCCTATAAAATTAGGTGGTCCTTCATAAACTTCCCAGCCTGATCTTGGTGACGGTTTATGGATTGGATTTGATCCATCAGATGATTCTCTATCTCACCACCAGCACTTCATAGGAAACAGAAATAAGGGTAATGCATGCTATCCCAAAAAGTGAAAACTCTTTTGACATCTGTATACGCCCCTGTTGAGACCTGATCACTGCCAGGTTTGCACTGTGTTTACACAGAGCCAGCACCTAGAAGTCACCTCACCTAATCTACCAGTGAATTCAACTCGGATCTGTCACTGAGAGAACTGCATTTCCCAGGAATGAGTGAAAAACACCCCGTTACCTGAGGTAGGCAATGGGGAAAAACACCCCATTAACAGGGCATCCTGCTGTGCCCCATGCCCTCTACCATGCCCAGCGGTCGCTCCATGCCTCGGTTTCCCCAAAGATCAACTTGGGACAATTGTCTCTACAGGCATTTCCAGACCCCAAACATTTTCCTGGGCCAGGGCTCGAGTTTCAGAAGGGAGCTACTGAGGAGGTTACGTGGGGTAGGAGCGAATTACGCCATGGGAGAACCACCAATTCCAAGTGTCTACAAGAACGGGGTATTTTTGAACTGCTAGATCGATTTTAAAAAGCAAAGAGCCCTGGGGACAAAGGACGTTTTGCAGTTGATAGTCGTGATGATGCTTCGTTTTACGCGAGGCACCGAGGGCACAGAAATGCCCTCCCCGTAGGGGCGCTCCCCGCCGGGCGCCCCGCTCCGCAGCGCCCCTCGGCTCGGCTCGTTGCTGATCTTCCGTCTCCCTCTGCTGTCACAAGGCAGCAACTGCCAGCCCTGCAGGAGGGGAAGCCTGAGCCGCGGACGGGAAGCTTTCAGCAGCGGGGACTTCCAGGGGACAGTCGCGACCCCTCCTAAGGAGATCTCCACGCGCGATGCTAAAGGCAGCGAATAAAATCGCCTGACAATTCATCAGGAAGTCGATGCAGGGATGGGGAGAAGTTAGGGGTCAGAATCTCCTCTCACGTCCCAGCAATGTCCCCTGCTCCACCACTCTGTGGGGCAGCTGCTGGACCCCCATCTCCATGTGCCAGCACTGCAGTAGCCATGAGCAAGCTAGGCTTGGGGCTTACTTGGAAGAACAGGCAGGCCACAAGCTACACCCCACCAGCACCCTCAGGTCCCCACTGCCACCAAGGCTGGACCCTCAGCACCTTTGCATATGAGGACACTGGTTCATATCATTTTCCCCTCTGTAAGAAACCACAGCTCCCAGGAGCTCTCAGCAAGTAGAGTTTCACTCTCTTCCTTTAGAAAAGGACATCCTTGCCAGAGAAAAATATTAGAGACAAAAATCTGCTGCATACGCACAACTTGTGGAGTTGTAGAGACTTTACTTCAGAGGGGCAGCTCTGGGCAAGGTCACTTGGTGAAATGTGGATCAAACTCCCTCTGTCACTTAGCAAGCAGAGAGACGTCTCTAAAGGACCGCTTCACATGAAGTGTTTTCCTGCAGGGCATGCAACATTTGTGCAGTGACGTAGCAGCTGGTTCTGTGAAAAAGCCTGCAGAGTTGTGTAACTTCTCTACTGTAGTAACTGGGGACTTTGGAAATCAAATCAAAACTCCAAAATGGTCCGCTCGAGGTACTTTTTTGATCCTCTTGAGTCTGCAAGCTTCCTACTTTTACTACGTCCATGACCTTGGCTCTTCCAGAGGTAAAGGGAGTGATGCTATTTCTGTAAGCACCATGGGGAATTGAGCCACAGAGGAGTTAAGTGCTTTTTGGAAATGACAGGCAATCTTGAGTCCCATCTTTGGGGTACGCTACTTGAGGGAGTGTTACTGCTTCCTGAAATGCTAACTAGCATTCCACAAGTAAGTGTCCCGGTCCTTTGGGACACACTCACAGAACATGGGTCTGCAGCATCTGAAGCCCAGAGCTCAGCTTGCAGGCTTTGCGCAGCTTCCTAATGAAGCATCCTAAAAGGAGAAGTTCTTGGGTTAGGGAACATCACTGGGGTGGCAGCAGGCGAAATTGCCTACTAAAGCAGGGCTCCATTGAGTGCAGAGAGAGATACCAGGAGCTTTCAAAGTGCTTTGTCCATCCCAGTACAAAGCTCATAACTTCTTCCTTCTCTTTCTCTGTATTTCCTTAATAACTATTAGGGTCCAGGTTTCAGCAGCATGCTGTCAGTGACTGATGCTTACCTGATACTAAAGATCTCTCTGCTGTGTCACCCAGATTTGACCCAGCGTTTCTCTTTAGGAAGAGACACCTAATATATATTCATAACTCCACTTAATTTCATCATTAGCTCTTCTGTATATCAAATTTATCATCATAGCTATGTCAAAGTGAGAAGCCTGCAATTTCCTTGCCAACATATTGTTGATGTAACCACCAAGTTGATGCCTTATTACTACAAATACGTTATTCTTAATTCATAGCTCCCACACTGGGGGATAGATGCAAAGGAGGCGAGGTTTGTTTCTCCTCAGCGCTCTTCCTTACTGGCCTGTTTAGGCAGGCATTCCTGCATAAATTGCTCTGTTTATACCTTAAACACATTAATGAGGCTTGGACTTGAAGAGGAATCATAGAATCATAGAATGCTTAAGGTTGGAAGGGACCTCTAGAGATCATCTAGTCCAATGCTTCATGAAAATATATTTTTATTCAATAATTAGTAAGGTGTTGAGAGCGCTTTGGTACCATTCATCATGTGTTGGACAAGATGCCATGTCAGCAAGGAACCAATGCACAAAAACCCTTCTTCTCTTCATGTGTGTTGGACCAGTGCTTAGCCTGGCTTAGCCCTGCTAAGGGAAATGTGCTGGTACAAGGCAATCCTCCAAATCACACAAAAAGCAAAGAAGTTAACCAAGATGGGACTCAAACAGACACCATCCAAGCAGGAGGAGTTACAAGCACGAGTGATTCTCTGGAACAGCGCTGTTTGGAAAGGCCATGGGCAGAGCAGGCGTGCTTCCCATCCCCATGGTTGCCTTGCAATCAGGCAGCAGAGAGACACGTCCCTTGTGCTCCCAAGATCTTGTGTCAACTGCAGCTATAGACTCGCAGTACAGGGAAGATAGCCTGTCCTTGTCAACACCGAGGCCACAGCGAGAGGTCAAGGCAGTGTGTGGACTTGCTCAGAGAAACTGCATTTACCTTTCAAGAGCTGAAGATGTGCACGGTCGTAGTTAATGACAGCTCCCCCAAAGGCAACCTGCATGAAGCCATTTCAGAGCTGGCTCACTCAGCAGGTCCGGAACAGTCAGAAATACATGGAAAAAAACAGTAACAGAAGCTATTTACAAGGAAATGCAGAGGAGGACAAAGGACAAGGCAGAGGAGGAAAATCTGCTGAAAAAAAATGCATGGAAAATGCTTTAATTATGAATGGGGAATGGCAAGATGTATCAGGAAATGCTGCACAAGGTCATCCACAGTAATTACTGCAAATCATTACAGCAAACCTTTGGAAAAGGAAAGGAGAAAAAGTACTGTAGTGAGAATGCAAATGCTGACTTGAAGGGTGAGGAACAGCAATCGATTGTTCGTGAAGCTCAGACCAACACCAAACACAGAGCAGTGACATGCACATCAACAAGAAATCAAAGGGTAAACAGGCCAAGGGACCAAAGTCTAACGGGTCAGGCTCCAGATATTCCTCAGCATAACAAAGAAAAGAAGCCAAACCTAAAATTAAACAAAGCAAAATTGCCTTTGCAGGCTCCAAACACCCCTGAGGAGAATTTAAATTACACACAAGATGTTCTGACTCTGAAGTACCTTCCTTGGTGACACGTGAGGCAACTGGATATGACATTGGGGGTGAGAGGGGCACAGAGAGGTGCCACAACATACTCTATAGCTCTATGAGAGACAGCTGCCACCTAGCATGAAGTGGAAGCTGAATGACTGAGGCTCAGGCTTGGAATATGACCAGCTTCAACAGGGAGAAAGAAGCAATAAGGCTCCATTTATATTGGCTACAGCAGCTACGGTTTCAACAGAAATGTGCAATTTTGTAATCCAAGTGAGGCCAAACCTGGCATGAAATATTCATATGGTAAAAACATGAGCAGAATAAAACTTGCAGCAGGAGCAGATAGCTTCCCCAGGTCTCCTTATATTGAAGCTACTCAAAGACTTTGCTGAAAGACTTCAGTCCTCAAGCATGTTATTAATCTGGCAGCTACTTTGTTGACTAAAAGGAGCATTAAAAATATAATAAATATAATAAATAAACACAATGAGAGTAATGCAGCAGGTGGAAAAGATGGCTCAATACAGAGTCTATAGCTGTGCAGTTAGCAGGAGAGCAAAACAGCCATGCGTTTTAACAGACTCAAGCAATCTGAGCAATGCACTAAACACAACTCCATTCAAAAGCCTTCTACCACAGAAAGATTATCTAGCTTGACAAGAGAAGATATTCCCAATGTCTGATGTCAATAATGGAGATCGGGGTGAGCCACTAAGCAAGGAAAGCAGGTACCTTGCCATGTTTTGAGCACCAGCATCTAAGTACAAATGGCTGGGAATGTCATTGGGGATCAGGAGAAAAAGTGCCATCAGCAAGACACACTAGCAAGACTCTCAGGGATCTGTGTCATGACCGATGACATTTTGGGGTAAAGATGAGCAGACAGCTTGCGGGAATCGGTGGCAGATCAGCCAATAAATAAATAAATGAATAAAAAAAGGAGGTAGGAGCAGCAATTGGACCCATTCAATAGCCACATGCTGAAACTGTAAGTTGATGCACTATACACTTCCAACGGCAGCCTGGGAAAAGTTCAACCCAGGGCAAACTACTCAAGGAGAAAGCAACAGCTAAGAAACACTGTTTAACCATTGCAGGATGCCCCAAAACACCTTCAGCACATGCTGCTGAACAGGGACATCTGTAACTGCTAGAGTCTTGTCAGGATCAGCCTTGCAAGTTTGCCCTACAGGACTCAAGCCTGGTTCACCCCAGAGCAAGCCAGTGCCCCTTTGTCACAATCCCCAGCTCACCAGGCATGGTGTATGGGACAGGTCTTTTGGAAGCACTCAACCCCTGCAGGTGCAGTATGGTTTCATCACTAGACCTTCTGAAACTCACCTTTCAAAGCTAGAGAGCAAAGCCCTCCAAGGGACCTAGCTGGTCCTGTTTCCAACCTCTTCCCCAAATCCCTTGCTGTTATTCCCCAGGCCTGTAGATAGGAAAGTTTCAAGCAGAAGCAGCTTTAAGGCATCCGAGACGACCCTGAGAAATGTTCCAGAGGTGGGAGCAGAGGCACTGCAAGGGCTGGGGCCTAGTGTGGATTCTGTTATCAGAACACATCCTCAGAGCAGCCCAACCTGACCTCCCGCACTGCTGAAGGAGGAAAGGGAGAGACTAAGGGGTGCTGGAGATCCAGCCACCCCAGCAGCAGCACCACAGCAGGAGACCAACCTCTGCACCCATCCTACTGAGAGCTCCTATGCCAGAGTCCCGGCTGTTTCCCCATTTTCCCCACGGAGTGGAGCTGTGCTGCCGATTTTTAAGGCAAGTTCTCCAGCAGAGACAGGATTTGCATCCCTGGTTGCAGCTCCCCAGGCAGCCCTCCAGGATCAGAGCACTCAGCAGTGCAAATTTGATCAGTATCAGGCAGAGACATCTGAGCTCATCTCTGTCACATTAGCCAGAAAGCACAAACCAGAGTTTGGGCCTGCTTTCTGCTGGCTGCAGGAAGACACACGAAACAGCCCATTTGGCATCAAGCCCGCCACTGCGAAGTTGGCCTGGCAGTGTTTTTAGGGCACATTTGAACTGGTGAAGGGAGTTCATGCAACTTCAACACTTTATGACATAGGATTATGGTATGTTAGGTTTGGTATCAGGAACTCTCTCATATCATCTGATCACAGTACATAGGTTGTCTAAAGAATTCAAAAGTCCGTATATCCCTGCCAGTCATGCTGGCAGGCAGGCAACACAAGGAATGCCCTAAATATATGAACGTGAATGTGCCTAAATATGTGAACAAATTCTAGTTGGCCTCTTGATAAGGCAGAGATGCTCCTGAGGTATGTCAACGCTATGGAATGGACAGCAGGAAATTGCACCTTTGAAATGGTTTTCAATTAAAATTGTTTATTTAGACTGCTGATCTCATTATTCTAAAATAAACCTTGTTTTTGAAAAATCACTGAGGGCTGTTTAATGTCAAGGAGCGGATTCAGATCCAAGCTGTGTGTGTATAATTGCAGCAGTCTCAGCTGCGCTGCTTCTCCTCCACACCCACACAGCAGAGACAATATTCCGGCCCCCCATCGCAGCTACCATATGCACTCAGTGATGGTGTTTTAATGTAGTTGGAAGCCCAGACAACTTTGCTTTCCTGGGATGCCACAGCTGAGCAGAATTCATGGATGGCCACAGAGATATAGCCTCTGAAGTGACACTAATATTTTTAACTCAACTGAGCACTCATAGAAGAGGCCGAAATGGCAGATTGGAAAGCTGAGATATTCTTCTTACAAAGCAGGTAGAGCAGAGCAGGAAAAATGCTTCCTCACCTGGATCACCTCCCAGTGTATGTCACAGTTGCCAGTCAGCACCTGCTGCAGAAGCTCTTGTTGGATCGGACAGTGAACAGTCACACTCCAGTCACAACTGATCTGACCAGTGACAACAGATTTACATATTGCAATAGACAGGTGAGACGCAACTATTGATTTGTCTGTCTACATGTTTTGGAGAGCCATCTGAATACAGATGAATGCAGATATAATATCTTTTTCTTCTGTAACACTTGAGCTTTTGCAGAGGCAAAAAATATATATATATAGTATGTGTGTTTATATACATATATATATATATATATATAAGCAACAGTGCAATGCAAAACTCCTGGATATATTTTATCAATGAAAAATCAAAACCAGACTTTTGCAAAGAAATCAGGCATTAAAATATACTCATTCGAAGAAAGTCCAGTTCATCTTTGAAAAATGAAAAAGCTTTGCTGGAAGTTTTCAGGCAGCTCTGGAATCTTGACTATGAAAGCAGCAAACATCAGACACACAGGAAATGCCTGCTGTATTTAAGTAATTCCATTTCTTTCCTCTTCCTTCTTTATTCTCCAGAGGAGGATATGCCTGTGATGGACTCCAAATGCCCTAGCCATGCCCTATCTGTGAAGTGGAAGCAGGCAGGCTTCCTGTCTGTTAGCCTGGTGTCTCTGCACTGCATGTTGACTTCAAGACAATTAAAACCGCTGCTGCAGCAGTAACATCTTCAAATATCATCCACAAGAAGAATTATTCTGGCCTTGTTTTTGCTAATGCAGCTCAACGCAGTTAACCTTTGTCATAACAAAGAGACACAAAGAGACACCACTGACTCACATGTACCTCGGTCACCAAAACAACCCCGTCCTTTCCTGCAAAGCTTTTCTAATCAGCCTCTAGCATTAAAAATTAGCCAGGCATTTGGAGCAGGATGTAAGATAGAGTTACTCCACCGCAGGTGTGCTACCTTTATTGAACTTCAGGAGGGCCCTGTCAGTCATTTCTCCAGCTTGCTGAGGCTCCAGCTGCCACCTTTCAAGACCAGAGCAGCTTCCAATCTGCTATCCTGCTTGATCCCTGCTAAGGTCCCTTCTCTCACATCATCCCAATTATTAGTGAACTCATTTGTATCAGTTCCAGTAACAACCTCTGAGGAAGATCACTAGTAACTAAATGCCAGCTGGAATTTGTATTGTCAATCAAAGCTCTTTGAATCTATCAATCCAGCGAATTTTCTACCCACCTGTAGTTCATCTGTCCATACAGTATCTCTCCAATATGGGTCATGGTATCCTCTCATAATACAAGATGGACCATCCACTAAAGATAAACACAGGTAAAATTTTCCCTGCTTCTTCTTTGGCCAAGTTCACCTAGTTCTATACACCGAGCAGAGAATTTTCTCTACTTTTCATCACTGAAATGGAAAAGCACAGGGGGGAAAAACGGAGAAGTGCAAATGAGTCAACTCAGTGGGCAACCAGAAGGAGGGTTCCTGCTGGCAACAACAGGGAGGCAGCAGGTTGTCCCAGTGCACAGATATCCAAGAACCACCCATTCCTATGCAGCTGTGAAGAGCTATTTGTCTGAGAACAAGGCCTAGATGAGCTCTTCCCTGTGACACATGGGGCTCGGATGAGTTTGCTGTAACCAGTGCATTTCCAGCTGCAGTGCATGTGAGAATCAAGTCAGGGCCTGCTATTCCAGCAGCAAGTTCATTTCCATCTTTTTCCTGAAAGTATTGCTCTTACATCATAACACTACCAAAAAAATGTATATCCTTTCAGTAAGTCTGCCTTGGTGGCAGAAAATCTGGGACACAGGATAGTGATTTTTTTTTTTAATACTTTAGCTTCTGTTAGGAGATAATCTGCAGTAGCCACAACACAGTTGGTTTGGACTGAAGAATCTCTCCTCAATTTTGTAGTGGAAAATTCCAACTCAATTTCACACATCTGCGTTTATATACCATCAGTTTGGTCTGCTGACGGCGTATTCTCCTAGATCCCACTGGTTACAGTGGCTTAGCACTGCCCAGCATCATGTGTATTTGGCTTTTTGAATATCTTCTTCAACTAATAAAACTTTATTTCCTGCTCTTAGCTGCACACTGCATGGCATTTGGAGTAAACACCTGCAGCTGCCTTCTCCCCCACCCCCTGTTTCTTTTTCTGGTAACATTATGTTCTTCCAGGGAGGAAAAAACATTAATTTGGTGCTTGAGATTATTCAATTACTCAGCAGTACATCAAAGAGAAGAGGAAAAAAAAAAGAACAACAAACATACTGAATGCTGCTTCTTGTCTCCTGTAAGCAAAAGACTTGCTAGAGCACAGATGAACTGGAAACCCAAACAGCTCCTTACCTTGGACCTGGAATCCTAAACTATTGGAGCAGTTTTCACCCAGCTACGTCATTTGTTAAAGACTGAGATTGATTTAGAGTCTGTGGCTGTACATACATCATTTTTGAAAAAAATAGCTGGATTCATTAGTCTTAGTCTAGCTATTTTTCCTTCTAGGTTAACCTACTTGGAAGGAAGTATGAAATTCAGCTAACATATACAAATCCTGTGTTTCCTAAATAATCGTGTCTGTTTTCTGGCACACATGAAGCCCCGCAAATGCTGTTGGGAAGCATTGATGCCAGAAGCATCACCATGTTATAGACTAGGAGAAGGAGGAGGGAGTTTCCAAGCCAAGACAAGAAAAAAATGCTCAGAGAACTCATCAGATAAGTAAACATTTTGATTAAGAAGCACAGCAAATACTAACCATCACTGATAATTGGGCATAGATGCAGCATAGGATTTATGTGAAAATTATATGTGAATGTCAAGAAAAGAGCTCAAGAAATTCCCTATTTAATTATTATCTTCACACAGAAAGACCCAGACTATAGCACTGCCAGACTTTCTTCTTCAGCATTTCCAAGACATTGACACTCTTATCTCAGAGCTGAAATGCTCTGGAGTGTCCCATGCAGCCAGGTCTGGGTCTTGCCTGGGTTAACAGCAGGTGACAAGGCAGGATGTGGTCACCAAGCAACCTATCTGCTGAGTCTACCTGCAAAAAAAACACTTTGAGAATATCCAAAACAAAACCCTGCCTGCCTAACGTCAAGTTCATTCAGAGAAGAGGATATAGTTATTCTTAGAAAGCTTCTGGGTTGCTACAGATTACATAAACTTTTTATTGGTGGGGGAGTAATGTTACCTGCTGTGTGAGCTGCAACAGGCCTTTTCCAAAAGCTCCTTTCATGGTTTAGGGATTCCAGGTGATGGTGAATCTGTCACTGGTCCAAGGTAAGAATTTGTCCTGTTTTTAGAGCTCGGTAATCTCCCTCATTCCAGAACTACTTCCCTATTTGCACTTTCTGTTTTATTTTTTTAAAGATGTTATTTTTTTTAAGGTGCATAAATCAGTATGACCGTGTTTTCTTACTTCTCGTGCAGAACCAAGTGTGCAGTTCCTTAAATGACTTGCATGTATACTTTTAGGATATATCTCATCTGAGATATTTGAGAGCTCCCAGATTCCAACATTGTATCAGGACTAAGAGCCAGGCATGTGTCAACCCTCTCCTCCCTTTACCAACATACCCTGGTTCCACCAAAACAAGGCGATACACAGGCCAGGATAAGCTGAAATAGGGGCCAAGTTTCGACAAGCAGTTCAGGATGGTGGAGCAATTAAACAGCCAATACAGGCAGCACTTCAGACATCTTTTAGATGGTAGGACACAAAATGCTGCCTGTGTGACAAACTGGTTGTTGGACTGTTTTGCCTGATACTCTATACAGGGAGTATAAGTCCCTCTAAGGCCAACAGAAATAGTTCAAGATTTCATCAGGAAGCAATTCAAATTTGCAATCTGTAAGCACATTTGCATTTGTTCTGCACGAATATATTGCAGTCAAATATCTTTTCCCTGCCTATCTTCCATTTCCACACACAACTTTATTACTTTATTAAAATCTATCAACAGAGAGTAAACAGGTCAGAGAGGCAGCATATTCTATGAAGAATCCAATTTCTGTTGCAATAATTTGAGGTTTTTTTTTTTAAAAAAGTAAAAGTGTTTTCTTTAGGGAGATATCCCTCTTTTCAAGCTTCCTCTCCTCAAGCATCACAGTAAAGCAGTGATACTTATCTTAACAACTCTGATGGCTTATTTTCTTGCTGTCACCTCTTAAATCAAATGGGATAAGAACCCAGGGAAAGAAATTGCCAGAGAACTGAGATAAAACTCCTCCTCTCAAGATACCTGCTGTTTTAAAGAGTACTTTGCGGATAAAGACTATCTAATCACATGAATGATATTCTGCAAGAACACCACACAGAGGAAAAATCATCAAACACATTGCTGGGGATTGGAACAGTTTGGTACTATGTACTTGCCTTGTTTCTGTTCCTCATGGCTCTTCAAACTTCCTGCTGTTTGGGCTGGGTTTTATCCACTGTGTATACATTTCAGGCTGAACATCTAGGGAGTTAGTCTGGGTTTTAGAAACTCACAAGAAAGGAATTTAACTCCTTCTAAGAACAAGGCCTAGGTGGGGGAGATGCTGCTTTATCCACAAAAAAAAAAAAAAAAAAAAAAAAGTGTTGCTCTTTCTTGTGCTTTATGGACAGGACTTGCAACCAGGCAGTGGAATAAGCAAAAGCACATGTGAACACCACACAGGAAGAAGAATATCAAAAAAAAACGTCTGTCCCAAATAGTTAGCTCATATGTCATCCACTGCAAGCTGTATCATAGCAGGGCGAGGGGATTGCGGGAAGGCATCTCCTCATGAAGGCATCTGAATATTACCCCCAAATCTAGATTTTCTCCCTATTGCAGGCATTCTAGGCCATGTAGACAGGACTTTTAACAAGCAGCCAGTAATTGCACATTCCTGTTTCCAGGTGTCTGCCTGAGGACCCTGGAGCCCCACGGGCAGAGGAGCTGAACACTCCCAGCTGTGCTCTGCAGTGGTGCCTGATGCCCCAGATGACAGCCTGGAACAGAAAGCAATTTCTATAGCAGAGCCCTTGGGAACCACAGGCTCTGAGCATCTTGTACAGAAAGCCCCAAAACAGGGCAAAGCCATTGGCTTTAGCCTCTGAGTTCCCTCAGTCTTACAGCCTCGCTTTGTTCACTACTGTAATCCCTCACACCAAACAGCTTGCACACCAAACAGCAGAAGAATTTTCGGCCTAAAATCAAGTTCCCAAGCTGACCAGAGAGTGTCCTAGTTTGGAGAAAAATGGTAAGAAAAAGAGCATAAGGGGTAATGTACTATTGTGAGGTGAATGCCGGTGAAGTATTGCCCTATATAAATCTTAAAATGATTATTAATTTCCGGAGGACAGTTACAAGACCAACACCACTCTTCCCTTATCTTTAAGGCTCCTAAGCCCTAGAGGCTGGTGGAAACAAAGGTCCACAGGGGACAGGACGCTCCTTGGACATGTGGAAGAAAAAAAGGGAGATGAAAATCTAGCAGGGCCTTCTGAAATGTCTTCAGTTCTTTTATGGAGTTTTTGCACATTAAGGAAGCATTTCTATTCAAAGAGGACACATAACTGGGGAAATGTTATTACTGCAAACAAAGTCGAGAATCTGAACAAACTGCCCAAGCACTCAGGGTAACTGGTGATCCCTCCCTAAGCTTCAACTTCTAGGAGGCAAGAGAAGAAAAGAGATGGGACACTCTACAAAATGGCAGCAATTGACAAGAAAAAAAGGAATATCAGATTTCTCTGCAAAAGATCTAGGAACTGCTATACCCAAGAAACCAGTAAAAACAACTGTGGTGACCTACAGCTATGCTTTAGGGCAGAAATAATCAGACGTTTGATGTTCCCTCCTTTATCTTTCTTGGTGGATACTTTTTTTCCCCTCTCTTCAGCAAAATTCAGTTTCTTTATCCAGCTAATGCACATTTCTGAGTAGGAGAGCTAGTCTCCTGAAAATCCATAAGCTTAGTTTTCTCAAGCCGGTCCCTATAGCAATTTTTTTACAAGGAAGCTAAATGTTGACCTTTGTGCTATCAATCCAGGACTGGTAGAAAAAGTAGAAAAATAAAGAGATATAAAAATGTAAAACCAAAACAAACTCATTCACTGAAGTTAGTACTTTAGTTGTGTTAAGGATATTTACATTAAAGAGAGAGCACTATCTTTCTCTGCCTCACTCAGTGTCTATGGCAAACACAATATACCAAGGTGACAGAAGTTCAAACTAAGCATGATGTGGTCAAAATGTAGAGAGGACAGTGTTCAAGTCATCCAACTGAACCAATTGGGTGGAACTGATCTTAGAAAGAAGAACTAAGTTTACGAAAGTGCAGAGCACTCACAGGCATTTAAAGTCACTGCCCATTGCCCCAAGAGCTTTCTGTGACCAGGACTGCCTGCACATAAAGATAATCCAGTCTGAAGGTTTCATTTCTCTAAAACCTATACAAGAATAGAGAACTAAGTGTATGATGCTCAAAATAGTACACAGAACTGTGGAACAAGATCCACACAAGAAGAAGGTTCCATTGCCCCATCACTCTGACTCACAGAAGGTTGGCTGCTAGACTTGCTCACGCAGAGCCCAGAGCAAGGCCTGGCACAGACCCACAGTGTAATCCTTTACCCACGTCAAGGGCACTTGGAATGCCAATACTCAGACACAGAAAAAGCTCCTGCTCTGTCAACCACAAAAGACACATCCCCTGTATCTGATTGCCTATTCCTTGAGCATCCCTTGAAGTTGCCCAGGTTCCTTGAAAGACGCTTACGAAGCATCCTCCATTGCTTATACTGGAGGAAGGGCAGGTTTTCAATCTTCTGGGGAACCCATTTTTTGTGGCCCTTCAAGGGATCTGGTATGTAAAAACTAGCTAGAAGATGAAGTGTAGGAAATGTAGGCACAACCAGCAGTAGCACAACCTCCAAAAATCCAGAATTAGAGCTGTATTCTGCATGTAGCTGCGTTTCATTAGGATTCAAAGGAATTCATGAAGACTCCTCAGAGCAATCATCTTCAAGGATGTTTTACAGATAGGATGATCAGGGACAGAACTGTGCCTGTGTGGCTTCACTGCATCATTTTCACATGAAGAGAACAAGGACATGGCAGCTGGGAAATATATATAAATTATAAACCAGAAAACCATTACTAAAGGTGCAGTCACTGCCCATCACTCCCCATGCAGAATCCAAAAGGTGCAAAAAGTAAGGGACTAGTTACTAGTTGGATGTTGGATTTTGAAACCTGCAAGTTAGGAATTTAAGAAAAGAAGAAATCCCAGCACTGCCTAGTTAATCCTACTTAATGCTTACCCAAGATGATCACATTGCAAACTGCGACAGCAGACCAGACTTTCCCCCCACCAAAGCAGTTTGCATCCTCATCCAGTCTAACTGGGGAAGCTGTGGATACTACCACATGCTAGGAACCACGAGAGGATATTCCAATCTGAAACCAGCACCTGTTGTCCCTTATAAAGGCAGCCCGTGTAATTAACCAGGCCTCCATTCATCGCTTTAATGGAGCTGAATTGAGTGGAACGGTGCCAATTCTGAGGGACTCCACCCTTCTGCTGAGCAAATACATGGCAAGCAAAAACCTGAATGTGTGTCTATCTATTTGACAGATCAGGCACTTACTGTTTAATTATACAGATGAGTAACACCAATGAAAGGGTGCTTTTTCCTTGCAAGTTTGTTACAGGGGAATGAACATGAATTAGGCTGTAAAGCAAAACAACTGTGGTGTAAACAGTGTAATTGCTGTCTTCTCATTTGTGGCAATCAATGATCTGTAAGCCATTTTACATGCTTGCCCCAAGCCATTTCACCATCTTGCAGACTGGGGACAATAAATAGCTCCTTTGCAAATGAAGGAGAGATGTACTGCTGTTTAGTGTCCTGAGACAGAGTTGTGCCCTATCAGTGGGGACATTTTCCAGGATCAGGAACTTAGCATCATCCTTTCTCAGGAAATGATAAAAAATAAGGCTCTGGCTTGCTTTTCCTGTGTCACTCAGGGGTAGTAGCACTGAGTTAGGGCACAGAGCAGCACTAAGGGCCCAGGTCCTCCTCTCACAGAGCTTCAAACAGAGCTTCTGCCTCTCCATATGGATTAATTACCTCACACAAAGAGATGTAGCTTTGACAAGAAATTCGAAGTGCAGGCTTACCCAGGTCTAGGAGGTGGACATGTCACACTACCAGCATCCTCATCTGGTTGGCTCCAGGGTACAAGACAAGAGCTTTCACTCACTCCTCTCCAGGCCAGAGGATGGACAAGCCAGTCACGTGAGAGATGGGAGCTCAAATCTGTTCTCAGCAATAATATAAGATGTGTATCCCTTTGCAGCTCCGGATTAAGATGCCCTTCCTAAATGACAGCTGGATCTGGTCAGAGGAATGGCCATTGCCCCCAGCAAGGTCATCTCTGCATGAAAAGTCAAACCACGATAAAAAATAGAGGAAGTTGAGAGAAAGAAATCACTCAGTCTGTGATTACTTTAGTACATGTGGGTGTGAGAGTAGGGAATGAGAACCAGCACACTTTTGCCTCCAGGTTTCTGAGCAGGAATTCAGGTTTACATGCGCTGAAGTACCCTGAGCGTGCACCAAACCTGCAAGCATGCTGTGGGGATCTTGCCTCCAACCCAGGTTAGCACAGCAGCTGACATATCCTGCATCACCATATGAACAGGAAGGTTTGGCTTCAGGAAAAAGTACGGCCTTCAAACAGTGAGCACCCCCAAGGTAGGCACGGTTTGGTTCCATCCCCTCCGCTGTGGTCCCTTTCAGCAGAGCACACAAGCACAAGCTTGAATCATGTGCTTGAAAGGAAAGTAGCCCTGCCTGCACCACCCCGAGGCTCATGCACATAACCAGTGAATGGGGAAGTGAGCTGCTGGTATTCACCAGATAAGCAAGTTGCCAAGCATCTCCTTTACGCACTTTGCCCTGGCACGTAGCATCCAGCAGCTTTGACTGTACCTCTTCCTTGCAGAGCTGGACACATTGCCAGGCCCTCTCACACCTGCGTCCATTTGCAGCATTACTTGACCATGATGGTGCTGGGCATGGTTGGGGAACTCCTAGTGTCCAGCTTCCTGTAGACAAGAAGACAAGCAGGGAAGAGGAAATGCCAGATTAGCCCAAATGTTGGAAGTACGTTTCTATTCCACATGACTGGAAAAAAAAATCAAAACTTGAAATTAACAAACACAACACATAACATTTGATCAGGGGATTAGGGATAGGGAAACTGAGCCCAGTTAAAGACAATGAATTGGACAGTTTCCCTAACTGGGGAAGACTTTTACTTTTTAAGAGGACATTATCTTAAAAATATCTGGCCTTCTGAGTAGCAAAGAGGTCTGACTTAGGAATTCTGCATACCAGGCTGGCAGAACAGTCTTTGATTCCTGTCATGTGAAGCAGCATAGCCTTTCACTCACCCCATGTCCCTAACAGCTGGGGACACCAGCAGCAAAAATTATGTCAATGAGTATTTGAGGGCTTTTTTCCCAGAAAGACATATCTTGATAAATCTCTCAGAGACCAATATGTGAATCAGATTTTAGCCAAGGAAAAATAACGGGGTAGAAGAGACTTCAGGATACCTCCTTTTCTGAAAGAAACATCTCTCATTTCCAAAGGCATTTGCCACATGGCATTGCAACCTCTTTCGATCAATAGCCAACCTAGCTGGCACATCCCCTGCCCCAGCCAGAGCACTTCACAGAATCACAGAATGGTTAAGGTTGGAAAGAACCCCTAGAGATCACGTAGTCCAACCCCCCTGCTCAAGCAGGGACACCTAGAGCATGTGTGCCTTGGAGGAAGGGAGTTTTGATTCTTCAGCCTGCAGTTAGTTACAATTTTCACCTCCTAGACCTGTGTAATTTTACTGACTTTCCTGAAAAAAAAAAAAAAAAGGGTGGGGGTGGGGGAGGGAAGTGCTGTAAAAGGACTCTGTTGCAGATGTGAGAGGTTCAGGTCCTGAGCCCACCAAGCTGCTAAGTGTGAGGTGAGCAGCTCCAGAGCAAGCAGCTCTTCACTGGCACCAGTGAAGCAGAAAGGCACAGAACAGATCACCTGGCTCATGGTACCTGACCACAAAACCCTTCCTTCCTGCCATCCTTCCTCCGTAGCTATGGTTTCTGCCCTAAGATGTGGAGTCACCAGGAAAGCAGCTCTGAGGTCAGCACAACCAACCCTCTCCTCAACTCCACACCTGGTGAAGGTCCCCCAGAAGATGCAGAAACTGCCTCTGATCCTCACCGGGTCACATAGTTGTGCTGCCACATGGCACAGACACATGCAAACAGAGAGGACAGTGCCATCTGCCCACCTCGATTCCCGTAAAAGAGCAAATCCAGCTGACTGGGCATATTTTCATCTTGTTCATTGAGGACAGCCAGGGCAAGAGGAGTGTTTTTTTTTCTTTTTTCCTACTGAATCAGCATCAATTCAAGGAGGGGGTTCACATCCAGTCACAGCAGCAAGAGCATTTGTGCTTGCATCTTTGCTAGGAATCACAGACCAGCTCTTTCCAAGCTCGCTTTCTTCCCTGTTGCAGGAAGTTCCAGCCTGGCCTATAATTAACCCACATGGCTGCAGTTCCTGCTGCTTTCACATCAAGCCTTAGGCAGGAGTTTAGTGGAGCCTCTATAGATTTCACCAGCCATGTATCTGACCTGCTTGGTGTGGAGGGTGAAGGCATTGCTTGAGCTTTCCCGTGGGATAGTCAAAGCTAATATTTACTAGAAGTGAGAAAAAAAAAAAGAAAGAAAAAAGGGGCGAGGGGGGAAGGCACAGCTCTTCAAAAGCATCCATGCACCTGATGGGCTCTGAACTCAGTATTACTCCCCTCTTCCAGGTAAGAAGTGTGATCAGATGCTGGTCTTCTGGTGGAGTGACCCATCCCGAGTGACCACATTGCACTGATACCTTCTGCTGGAGAGGGTGATGGAGCCTCCTCTGGTTTTGGCAGAATCCCACCATGCCAGTACTGCAGTCATTAGTGCAGTATGCAGCAAGTGCTTTGCATGACTCCCTGCTCTCAGTGGTTCTGGCACTCCCTGATTTTAATCAGAGGCCAGATCCCAACACCATCACTTGATCTGTAATTCTGGAAGTGGCCAAGAATCACAGCTTCCTCTCTGACTTTTTGGCAGTGCAATCGCATCCACAGCAGTGAAATCTTATCAACTTTGTAAACTTCAGTGCAATGACATAGTCAGATGCACCCAGCTGTAACTCCAGGCCACATCTAACCATTCATTTCGTACACTTCAGCAATCACACATCTCAGCTTCTGCTTCTCTTTTTTTTCACTTGACACAGATTAATCTCTTTTCTATGTCCTGTTCAGACTAAAATGTGGGCTTCAGAATAGAATTAAAAGGAAAATGTTTCTTTATTAGATTTTCTTGTTACTTGTGTAGTCGAGTGGGATATTTTTTCCCCAGGATTATAAGGCAAAAAAAAAAGGGCAGAAGTCCACAATCCCATTCCCAAAACAAAACTTGGAGACCTCCGCTGCCCCTGGAGTGACACAGAAACCTCCCACATGGGATCCCAAGCCATCCCGCTGCCTTGAGCTGCCTCCTCCCCCTCCAAGTGCCTGACTCCTCTGGCATTTCTTCTCCCTCCCACGGTACAAGCAACCCAGACCTTTCTGCACTGTCCCAATCTGCTCCCAGGAGAAAGCCCAGGCTCTGCTTTCCCCTTCAGAAAGCACAGCCTCCACACTGGGCACCGAGGCTTTGCAAGGAGCTTTGCCAGGAGCATGGGTATGGACATATGTAATGTCACTCAACAGGATGACCACAACCCCAGGGCTGGCTCCCCCGACCTGCCAAAGCACATGAGCAGCACTGTTGAGCTCACCAGGCTGGAAAGCATTTGTCTGATTTCCCTTCTCTCTCCCCTTCCAACCGTCAGAAACTCCCCAAAACAGGGTACCGATTTGCAGGACTATCTTGTAAAGTGGAGGTGAAATTGCACCAGCTTGAATCAAGCTATGGAGGAAGCAGCTTTCCCGCAGTCAGACCGCCAGATCTCACACAGCAACAAGGCTTGTGCTCTGTGGTCTGCACCCAGCCACATCCTCACAGCCCCATTACCGCTGCTAGCCTGATAACAGCTACGCTGTGTGATGAACATCTCCTCCCTTTGCTGCACAGCAGTACAGGGGCTCTCCATGGGTCCAGCCCAAGGTGCCATGCCACCACCAAGCCACAAACCATCCAGCTGTGCAGCAGCACGAGGCTTCCCTGCACTCATCTGCACAGCAAGACAGGCACAGGGCATCTTCCCAAGGTTCAGGACAAGAGCCACCACCGGAAGGTGAGCTTTCCTTAGGTATTTCCAACTAGCTTTCAGGACAGCTTCCATCCAGAGGGTTGATGGTGGCTATTAGTGTCTCAGCTGCCACCAAGCTCCTTCAGGGCTAAGGCACTTAAGTACTACATGCTCCCAATGGTTTTAATTTTGATTAGGCAAAGGAAAGCTTTCTCCTCTTTTGGGCCCACGGGAAGTTGAGCTGAGTGCAGGAGCAGTTTTTGTTTCATTACTTATGAGTAATGCAAGTTTGGGCTCAGTTCTCAAAACACGTCTCTCAACAGCACAAAGCCATTCGACTCTAGTTATTCTTAGCCTCCGAGTCACTACAATGAGAAATGTAATTGAAGTGATTTCCTACAGCAAACTATATTGAAATGCCTGCATTTATTGTGCTGCTTCTGGGATGAGAAAAGGCTCCTCATTTTCAGGACAAATAACATGCTGTTTCTATAAGAAACCACTTCAAGGCTGATTCTTAACAAGCTTGGAGATTCTGGAGTGAAAAGTGGGTACAAGGTGTTTGTAAGGGTCCCTGCCATCCCGAGGTCTCTGCGTGTTTGATGGGGAATTCACAGAGCGAACAGATCAGCTGCACCAGACACATGGGATTCCCCCCGCAGGGAAGGGGAAGAAGTCAAATGAGGGAATCTCATGCCTAGCATGGGAGACGTAACAGTTCTGCTGCTCTGACATTGTCAGAACATAAGTATCTATATTTGAGTGATTTCTGTGCAGAAACAGGCACTGTTCTGTCCGAGCTGTTCGTGCTGGCTAGAACAAGCTAGCTCTGTTCCCCATTCATTTTCAGGTTCATTCATAGAGCTGGAAAATATAGCTCAGTGCCTACACATCTCCCTGGCTTTTGTCTTCCAAATTTCTCAAATAATGTCTCGGTGAAGTTTTCGGGCTCCTTTTTTTAAAACCTACTGAAAGACTTAAACACCAGTTTTGTTAAGCTCTGCCTAAACTTCTTATTAAATGAACAAAAACTGAAATTGGCATAATAACAGAAGAGCTCTCTCCCTGCACACTTTCCTATGCTTACGGCTTCAGTGCCTCACAGCTACACTGCTTTTGCTACATGGATTTTCAGGGAGTCCACAGCAATTCCAGCAGTATCAGCGGGATCTGACCTGATTTCCTATGGGGAACTCTTACAACTTTACCAAGCAGAGAGGGACAGACCTTCAGCACTTCATTACATCTCTGCTCAGTTTTTCTGGGCACACAAGCAAGAGCCTTGCTTTGGTTTTGCAGCTATGAATAAAAACCTGATGCAATGACGCATCTTTCATCTTGAGCTTGGCCTTGTGCAGACATGATTGACTTATCCAGCCTCAAGACACTTCACTGCACAAAACCCAGCCCACAAGTGTCTTTTCCACCATGCATCAAACAGGCAGGTGAGGGGCAGTAAGAAGGAAACAAGCACACAGCAGCCAAGCTTGCTAATAGCAGAGAAATGAAAGCGAGACAGTGGCTTGAAGGTCCATCCTCAAGCAAATATCCCGCCCTACCCTAAAATAACCCTCGCAGGCCTTGTGACTCAGAGGATCACCATGAATCACAGCTCTCCTGAAACATGGCCTATTCTCTGTGCAGCTCATTCCCATTTAACTGCAGGAAGGGTCACAAAACTCCATATGCTGCCAAGAATCCAGATCTTTCAGTCCCTTGAGCCAGGATTCAGGTCTAAATACACTGCTTCCTGAGTTTAATGAAACCCCCCTGGGGCTAAGTGCAGCTGTTACATAGTTAGGAGGAGAGGGTTTATTATGAGTGAAAGTATCCACTGAACTAAGCAGCACAATGTGGGAATATGTCAGTCCTCCTTATCCCACTCAACCAGTGCCCATCTCACCCTACCAGCACCCATCTCTGAGCCTCTGCCTCAGATCTACTCTAAGAACTTAATAAAATTCAGTTAGAAATTAGTCTTTTCTTTAGTCTACTTCTCTGATGAGTAACCATGTAACATCTGTGGCTGAGTCATAACCTTTGTGTAGAGAGAGCAGCTATGGAAACACCCCATCATGTCAGCTTTGTGACTGCCGGGTTCAGATGTTTCAGATAAACCAACTTCTCTGTACCACAATTAGTTCAAAAGCTGTCAGAATCCATGGATAAATGTTTTGAAAATGTTAGCAAATGATTAAATGGTATCATAACTGCAAGGAACAGGAGCAGAAGTGCACACAGTATGGCAGACTGGTTTTACTAGTCTCATGCTACATCATCCCATGGGAACTTAGAAGATCTAAGCATCAAAGTATCTTGCAGACTCTGCTACTATCTTCCACTGCAACCTTGGAAAAGTCAGACTTTAAAGGCCTAGCACCAGTTTAGAGCTCGATTTTTAAAGCAAATCTGATCCCATTTTACTGAACACTTCTACAAGGCAGCTCATTTTGCTGATTGGGGTTCACATGGTAAGTGAGACCTTTTGGAAACACAGTCCCTATTGCAGGGAAGAACACAAGAGCAGTTACTGTGGGTCCATCTATGGACCTTATACACTATGGGATTATATCCTACTTTTAACATCAGTGAACCCTTAGGAAATAAGAACATGGCAAAATAATCCCAGTATTTTTCCAATCTATTTGCAGTTTATGGACTTTCTGAGTCAGAGCTGGTATTGAATCTTCGTGTTTAATAGCCCCAAGGGGCTTTTATTTCTTGACTTTGTCTAATTACTCTCTGAAGTCTTTAAAAATTCTTTAGTATCTACACCAAAGCAGTTAACACTGCAGTTTAATTCCACATCACAGGAAGAAATGTTTTGCTTTGTTTATTAAAATACTGGGTTGTTCAAAAAAACGGGTTCATTCTGTGACCCCAGGTTCACATTTGGGGGGAAAAATGTGAATAATTTTATTCTCTATTCAGTTTCTCCATTTCACTCATGACAATTCTGCTGCTATCATAGATTCTTTCAGTCTGTATTGACTTTTCCAAGTCAATATAAGCTCTTTTCACATAGAAGCTGTCTTATTCCTCTTGTTGCCCTTCACCTTCATTTTTGAGTAGGGCAGTTAAGAAGTGCATGCACTGTTCCAGGTGTGCACTGTTCTAGATGTGAGGGCAAAATATTTCTAGAATGGTTTGTTTTCTCTTTTCTGTTATCCTTCTGTTTTAACGATACCTAGTATTTGATTTGCCATTTTCTCTCTGCTGAGCAGTGAGCTGACATTTTCATACGGCTGTATGTGATGAGTCTAAACTCTTATTTCCGAAAGGCAATAGCTAATTTTAGATCTCACCGCTGGGCATGGTTAGGATTGTTTTGTTTTCCTTAAATACATGAATTTCATCTGTTATTTTACCATTCAGCCAATGAACATTATGAGATCTTTCTGTTATTCTCTGTTGTCAGTTATAATTGTTATTATTCTCAGTAAACTCTGCATCATCAGGAAATGTTGTCACACTATACTCACACCTCTTCCAGATCATTTATGGTATATTGAAAATGAATCCATCATATATCACTACGGTAGTTTATTAGCCTGAGCTGTGAAAACTGATGAAGTATTCCTACTTTTTGTTTCCTATGTTTTAACAGTCATTAATCCATGGAACTGGTTTCCTTTAGATTGGTTGATTGGTTGTTTCTTTGATATTGTGACCACTAATTTAATCCTCTGTTACTCTTTCCTACCAGTTTTCCCAGACTGAAGTTTCCTAGTTTCCTAGATTCCCATCCTGAGGCACCTAGCTGTTGAGATTTTCTGAAAATCTATTCCCTCACTACTATCTGTCTTCACGATATTTGAGGAAATATTCTTCTACTCATTCTGGATTTGTCTGTAAGTGGTTTTTCCTTATAGCTTTTGAAGGTAGAAACTGCTTCTCTAGAGCATTGACACAATGACTAGCAAAAGCTTCATTGTGCAAAAGTAATACAAATAGTAAATATTAAAATACAATTAATCATAAAGGCCATCTTATTTAAATGCCACAAATGCATAAATGCTGGTGTCGGTCAAGTGTTTTTGCATTCAGATAGATGCCATGTACTGAGTCATATATGTCATCAGCTCTCCTACTGGAACAGATCTCTGTGTTCTTGGCCCAAACTTTGAAACATACACAAAAACTGTGAAGTAATTAGAAAATTTGTATGTGTTGTTATGCCATGTGACATGCATAAAAGACAAGTCATTCATGCCAAGCTGTGACAATTTTTACTGAAAAACTCTTGCCTAATGCAAATCAGTTCTGATTGTGATGAAAATATCTAAGCAAAAATTGTTTCACCCAGTAAAACAACTGATGATTTTGAAAACGCCCCACTCCAGTGGCTTCATTCTCCCAGTTACAGCAATTTTGAAGAAAGCTCCGCTGCAGTCATTTGGGCAAAGGCTGCAATACTGGCTTTACAAATAGACCATACCTTAAGTAAGGAATTATGTTATGCTCCAAAATAATTTCACAGACAGGTTATCAAGGACTATTATCAACCTGCAGACTAGCATTGCTTTAAGTGCTTAACTGGATGGTACTACTATATTGTCGGAGCTCCTCGGGCATCTAAGGATGGACCACAGAAGTCAGACTATCCCTCTTTTACATGGGCCCAAGGGCATAGAGACCACCTCTATACACTTATCTTACCACGGGGCTCAAATTACCTGCACAGACCAAGCTCTCCAAGTATCCATGCTACCTGCTTGCTGACCATAAGCAGCCCGCAGCACAATTCAGTCGAGTCTTTAGGAGAAACAAAAAGGTTTGGAAGGGATAGGAGAGACAAGTGACAAACCAGTTTAGTATCATTAGAGATTTTTCCTCTAAAATGATGGGTGAATATTTGGTTTCTTTGTTACTGGACTCAGAATTGAGAGGTTTTTTTCATCGTGGTGAGATGGACAGCAGCTTGGCCAAGAAACAGCAGAGATACAAGATGACCATTCCCTTGCAACTAGTGTGTTAATGGGAAATAGGCTGACTACAGCCTCACACTGGGTACAACTGTAGCCCTATTACAATCAAGCATGATGTATGCATGTACAATAGCCAACAAATATTTCAAGCTATTGTAGAGTCACATTATGGGTCAGCCTTTGTTTTGCTGAGTGTACAAGCTTTGAAAAAGAGCCTTTGTAAATGAAAATGGCCTGATGTTTGTATCAGTTTCCCTCCCAAAAAATGAAGTTTTTTTTTTTTTTTTATCCTGCATTTCTCCCAAAAGTACACACTAGGCCTAAGTCTTGCTCTCACAAAGGGGCTCTGTTTGGGTGCTTTCAGATAGAACACTGATTTTATTTATCAAAACTGAGCATGAAATTTCCATGCCATGTCAGTACTAAATATGCAGATCAGGTTGCTCTTCAGCAAGCTAGGATGGTAGGACCATAAAGAAGAAGGAACCATTCCTTCCTCTGCAGTGGCACTTGCATCCTTCCATCAATTCAGGCAAGCTCACTAAGTCAGAGGAAGCTTAGCGCAGCATCTGAAAATAATAAATCTAATCCCATACTCAAAATCAGAACAAAGACTTTCTGGGCAAACAGTGAGTCAGCCCTCTAAAGACATGATGTCAAAGGACGGATACTGAAATGGCTCTGCAGATGGTGGAGGGCTTCAGCTGCATATGAGAAGCGCGCTGGAATAAAGCCCAGGAACATAAGAATAGCTGGGCTCGCACACGTCAAAGTCTGTGTTCAACCAGCCCCACATTTAGTACCCATGAGCGGCCAGACAAGATGCCTTCCAGTTGCTAGCCCTGTCCAACTACAGGACATGCCTGTAGTCAGAATGATAATGTATAATGATACCTCTCCTCCCTCCCAGGATACCTCCTCAGCCTCCAGCATTCATTAACTTAGACACTTCCTGAGCCAGAGGTGATATCTTAATAACTCTCTGTCCATTTTTCTCCCACAAATTTTAGCAACCACAAAACCCTGCAGCAAGGAGTTCTACAACTTTATTTCATGTGTGAAGCACCTCTTGCTGCTCATCTTGAACCTGTCTCAGTTTCCTCTGAGGTCCTCTCATTCTTTTGCTGGAATAAAGTTATAACTAAATAACTCTACAGTAATCTGCAGGATCAAACTACTGTGCCAAACAATTTGCAGGGTCTAAACCTTTGCAAAAATATTTTTCCAGAATGGTAACACTATTTAACAAACACTGGGTGTTGTTTCTTCCTGCTGCTAGAAATCCAAAGTCAGGAGGAAGGAGTCTGCACTATAAGATACAACCAAAGTTACCTAGCCTATCAAATAACCTACCTTCTCTCTCCAAATATATGAAATAGTCTATGAATAGAGGATGCAAAAGGAGGTATTAAACCACAGTGGGTCACCATTAAGAAATAAGAGATTGGCAGAGCCTGGCAGGTAAGTAACTGATAGGGAGGAACAAGGAGGGAAGCAGAAGAGGGGTGGCATATCCAAAACCATACCCATCCCATACCGTGCAGCAGCTGTCCTTGACCAGACTCCAAAATCAGAGGGCAAGAACATACATCACAACCCTTCTTCATATCTTCAGACTATAGAAAAAGCTTTAAATAAAATGAAAGGAGAATTTAGGACCAGACCTTTTCCTGTTCACTGAGTTCAGCTTCTGCTATTGCAGGCAAATCGCTCATCCATCGCTTTCCATAAAGCAATGAAGCTCCCTTTTAACTTAGGCTATGGTTTCTTTTTACCTTCATCTCTTGTCCCGTATGTTACTTCTCTGACCATCAGAGAACCTCTTCCCACCTCTAGTGTAAATTTGCTCATTCCTCATTTATCCCCATTTGTTCTTGTGCCAATATAATTCACAAGCTTGAAGAGCTGCTGGGATTTGTTCCTGCACCTTTCCTGAAACACTTAGATATGATCATGTCGCCTCTCAACCCTTGTTTTGCTATGCTGTATCAGGCAAAGTCTTTTAATCTCATGTGGTAAAACAGCGCTATCATTCCCCTTCCCAGCATCTGTTCAGTTTAAATTCATCATTCTGGGAATTATTGTGAATTACACACAAGGTTTCAAAGGATGCTCCTAGCTGAGTTATTAGCAGCTCTGGCGTGCTGGACATAAAAGCAGAAGGCTTTCCTGCCAGAGCTAGAAACATTTCCAGGCTCCAGCAGACTCATAAATCTTTATGCAGCCAGCTACAAGGTAAGGATAGGGAGCCACGTGGGATGTATGCATGCGGTTTGACTGCCAGCCTGGGGTCCCATCAGCAAATGGGATATGTAAAGAGACTATCTGGGAATATTTGCTCCTGAGTTTTTAACTGTTTCCCTTACCAGTAGCAAGGGAAGGGAAGAGCAATGTTGCCACGCACCTGGAAGAGCACCAGGCACACTGGGGAATAAGACAGGTTTGTAGGAAGGCCAGAGCACTTCAGCCCAAAAGTATCTTCTGTTAGGCCACATTTTGAGTAAATCAGTGCACCTGAATGCATCACAGCCCAGAACTAAAAAATTCACTATAGAAGAAATATATTCATTAACCCTTAGTTGTAGTAATGTAAATTATGTAGAAATCTGGTGAGAGAGTGGGGGAGAGGAGTGAAGAGATTGACTTTAACATTTTTTTTTAACTGCAGTGGACTTGTGTTCTGGAAGCTTTTAGCCTCTTTGAATTCATGTTTGAGATGCAATCACTGTTGCTGTGGAAATAAACATCATGGAACATAAAAAGAATGTTATCAAGTGGGGAGTAAGCAATAGGAGCAGATGAGCTTGCAGAACAAAGGACTCTCTCATTCTCCAAGTGTTGTGTCTAACGAAATAAAATATGAGGCAGAGTGATGGAAAACATCTTAGAAAAATTGACTGTGCTTAGCTGCATTATATAATAGGACATCAGTGAGTCTTTATCTAAATTGCACATTCTGAAGCATTTCACCATTCTCTGTCTCTAGGCTTCATAAATGTTTTTTTTTTCCTAAATGTGCCTCCCATTGCAAAATGTGTGCCTAAAATCCTTGTGTATGTACGTACCCATTACCGACGCATGAACATCAGATTGCTTCCCTGTGTTCTCGCTTAATCTCCTGTGATTCAAGGAACACTGAAAAACAAAGATTATTGTGTACTTGATATTACAGATAATATCCTTGCCTTGGAGGCTTTTATCTCTTGTGTGGCTCCTCCTCCAGCAAAATTCAAATGTTGCTACTGCTTTGCGACTCAAAATCCGAAGGACTTCTCTTCTGTGTCTGTCCTCCCCTGTAACCATGAGGGAAGAAGTCAGATATCCTCCTGTGCAGAACAGGCTCTTAACCTAAACCGTTGCCACAATTGAGTTCTGCTTGAATCCCAGAGGGGACAAAACACAAAGGCAGCTCTCGTCATGAGACCTTGGGACTACAATTCCTACAGCTGTGCAGCAATGACATGCTTGGTATGGCAGATCTCTATCTAAACGCAAGCTAACGATTGGGAAGGGGAATGTTTGCACAAACACTGATGTCTCACAGACATTCCTGAGCTCCTCTGCAACTACCCGCCTTCATGTCAAAGGGTAAAATGTTTCAGTGCTGCTGGGGCGTAGAGCACAACCCTAAGTAAAACACGGAGCTTGACGTGGATCCCAGGGCAGCAGGGAGAAGCTAGCTCTGCGGCCAAAACCTGATAAAAATGTTAGTCTACGTAGTGAGAACTAAGACCAAGACTAGCTGAGCTGATACTTGTTCATTCCACTGAAAAAGCTGATTTTAAGAATTCAGTTCAGCCAGGACTACCATCCCGCAGAACTTCAGCATAACGCCTCCCACGTCTGCTGGTGTTTCCTTCAATCTTGTTAGCTGTGGGACTGAGCAACCAAGAGCCAGCATGTGACCCTTCACTGTTTGACAAGAAGGCACCAGTGGGGTCAGCAGTCCCGCTCTGGTGCTTGGAACTTCTGCTCCCAGCTCCTCTCCCAGCCTTGCTGGGGGAGCCCAAGCAAGGGGGCTACTGGTGAAGATCTCCACTACCAGCAGTGGGTACTGCCATCAACTTTTCTGCCTGAACCAAAGCTAAAAAATGGCCAACTGCAGATTAGGAGAATACTGCTCACTGTCACAGAGCAGCTGGATGTAAACAAGGAGAAGGTGGTCCATGCAGCAGACTCCTATTTGCACATTGCGGATGCAGCTTGCAATGGTATGACCATGCAAGCAGTGAGGCACAACTCACATTTATTTTAACATTATCGGTGCTCAGGAAGGGCCAAGGAGGGACAGTGAACCAGCAATGAGCAGGGGCAAGATGAATGTCCATTTTTCTCATGGAAATGGAGCTACAGATAGACATTCAACTGGGAGCACTTGGCAAACACACTCTCTCCAGGGCAGGCTAATGAAGAGTCAGGGAGAGCTCAGTCTGCTTTCCAAAGATGGGGAGTTTCCAAGTGCAGATGCAGGCTGGGGAAGTAGCTCAGCTCCTGCATGCCCTCAGCACATCCCATGTGCATCCATCCCTGGACACACATGCGCAATGTGGTTTTACCCAAACAAAGAGCATTTGTGTGCTCCCTGCTCACCCCACGCTCATATCTGCTTCTCAAATACTTCAGAAAGGATTTTGGTGGAAAAAAAGGCATTTCTACAGTGTTTCGTATTCTCCCATTGCCCTCCTTTTCCGAGCTTTGCTCTTCACTTCTAGATGACTGAGACCCTTCACAGGCCAGAAGTTATAAGTGCTCTTTTATAAGCAACTTCTAGGGTCATATGCACTTGTCTCCCTCATGCCCAGATCGGGAAGCATGATTGGCAATTATTTTTGGCAGGGTAGGGATGAGTAGGGCAATGGCGTGTAGAGGAAGGGGAACCAGTTCCTTTGCCCCTTTTACCTGTCCTGAGTACAAGCCGTGGTGTGCAGTGGGTCTCCTGGGTGTAAAACAGCCCCTCTGCTGCTCCAGGGCCCTATGCACATGGCTGCTAGGCAGATTAAAGTCTTTCCTGGCCCATTCCCATAGCACATGGAATCAGCGAGTGGGAGAGAGGCCACAAGCCTGACACTGAAAATGCCTGAAGGCCACGTGAGTGAGAGGGGAGCCAAGAGCATGACCATCACGGCAAGAAGCAGGGCCTGCTCCCATGTGGCCAGTACGGCTCCTGCACTAGGGCAACCCCAGAGAAATAAGGGAACAGACGAAAGCAAAAGAGAAGAAAAAAGGGGCTTGAATGTGGAAGATGTGGGTTCTCTGTTCCCCTTCTTGCACGAAAACTGAAAAAAACATGCAGGGAAATGAATCATCAAAAGTTCCACACGAACTTAAGGTAAAATTTCTTGACAGTGACGGTGACAGAGCACTAGAACAGGCTGTGCAAAGAGGTTGTGGAGTCTCCTTCTCTGGAGATCTTCAAAACCTGCTTGGATGCCACCCTGTGCCACGTGCTCTAGGTGACCATGCGTGTACGGGGGGTTGGACTAGACTCTAAGGGTCCCTTCCAACCTTAAGGATTGTATGATTCTATGAAGGAAAAAAAGGCAAAATTGAAAACAAAGGCAGCAGCAAAAGACAAAAATTCTGAAATAACAAATAGCTATTTCAAAATCACGTTTAAATCCTTTGAGTCATTATTTTCATTCTGCTATATAGATCAAATTGGGTACTCACCTGAGTGTTGCATAAGATACCAATTTACAAACATTTATTTTGAATAGAAGACTAGCGGAAGAGCTATGCTGGCTAACTGCAGGCCCTGCAAGATGCAGTCCTCTTCCCTTTCCCTCTTCTCCCACTAGAAACAAATGAGTATTTTATGAGAAAACAGTAAAATCTCAAGTCTCATTCTCTTATTTGACATCTCCAAGATGCTTAACGCTGTGTTCTAACCCTGCAACTACCCTGTAGTGTGCTGAGATCTAACCTGAAGGTCTAAGGCTTGGCTCTCACCAGCTTGAGGCAGCCCCCTGCAAAACCCTTTATCGTGGTTTTTACTCCAGCCGTCACCCTCTGCCCACCCCTGATTTCTCCTAACAGGTTTCCACCCAGGCTGCAAGCCCAGTGCTACTTGCTGGATCTTGGCCTGAAACCAGAAGGGAACCAAGCTCCCTTCACACCAACAGGAGACACTACTCCCTACCCATGAAGGGAAACAAACTTTTCCACCAAACTCTCCTACTTCACTGATAACGTGTAGAGTTAATTCCACTGTTTATCTGGAGTATTTTGCAGAAGGTAGACATTCCTCTCCCATTTTTGCAGAGGTAGAAACTGAAGCACTTCAGCTGCTGACAAACAGCAGACCAGGGTGCAGGCTCCCCAGATGAGGGTCTGACCACATTGGATCTCTGACCACTGGGGGTTCCTGCATTTCATGATTTCCCCACGTCCCTGCTGGCCCCAAGAGGGGCGTCTGGGGACTCGAGCCCTGTTTCCTTGGCAGCAGCACGTGCCAGCTGGCACCCAGGTATCCAGAGATAGGATGCTCCCGCAGTCAGTGGCTGAAGCCACCAAGCGCCTTTGCCTGGGATAGTGGGAAGAGCACCTGGGTGCAGGATGCCCACAGAGCGCGGGTGACAGGGACAGGAGGCACGGAGGGGGCCGCGGCGGCGGGAGGAGCCGCGAGGGGAGGCGGAGCGGGACCAAACTTCAGCGGCGGAGGCAGGGAGCGCCCCGGGCCGCCCCGGCCCCGCTCCCGGCCCCGCGGCTCCCGCTCCGCCCCGGAACCGGGCGGCTCCGGCGGGCGGGCAGAGCCCGGCGAGCGCGGCGGCTCCGGCGGAGGGTCCGTGCTGCTCCCGGCCGGGTAAGGCCGCGCCGCGGAGGGGGCGGCCGGGGGGCTCGGGGTGCCGGTGCCCGGGGAAGCGCCACGGCCGCGCTCCGGCGCCGCGGAACCGCCTTCCCCAAATGTCACCGGCCCCGGCGCTGTTCGAGCGGCAGGGCGGCTCGCAGGTGCCGCGGTGCTGGGAGAGGTGGGATGCAGGCAGGACTGCGGGTGCAGCCGCGCGATGTGGAGGTGGGACGTGGTCTGGATCGCAGGTGCAGAGATATGATGCACAGGTGGCTATAGTCTGGCTTGCAGAAGTGACAATACGTTCTATGTGTGTGATGTGATCTGACTTTCAGGAGTGACAATATGCTGCATATTGGTGGGTTATGGTGGGTTGCAGGAGTGACAATATATTGAATAGGTGAGACATCGTCAGGGTTGCAGGTGTGACAATACACTGTATAGGTAGGACATGGTTCGGATATGCTGTATAGGTGGGATATGGTCTGGACTGTAGTTGCAATGCTGTGATGTATAGGTGGCATGTGTGGTTTATAGAGTGACAATGTGATGCATAGGTGAGATGTGGTCCCTTCATAACTGGCTGTGAAAACACGACTACTAACATACAGCCTCCAGCAGCCATGCCTGGTCCTGGAGTTGGGCCAACTTTAGACTTTTATTTAGAAAGATAATCTTGTCCAGTACCTCTCAGTCAAGGTCTGCAAAATCCTGCCCAGATTTTCCTCCTTACTCTGTGACTCCTCATCTCCTTTTACTCAATAGCTCTGCAGTGCTGAAGTGGCATCTTGCAACACCGGCTACATGAGCCGATTTCCAGAGCTTGGGGGAGACAGAGGAGACTTCAGATACAGATCTTGAAAGAACCACCACAAAATGGGGTTTGCGGTCCTCCCAGGATAAGATCAGCACTGTGAACTGTATCTCAGTTTCCTGAGATTCCTCAGATGATAGCAACTCTCCTGGATAACTGCATTCCTGGCTGTGAAGCACAGCAGACTCCCTGGTGCTCTGCACAGAAACTTCTGGCCTAAGTCGGTTAAAAAGAAAAGTTGGAGTCAGCAGAGTTACAGTCAAACTGAAATTGTTCTACTGAACTTACTCACTACTTGAGCTGTCCGGCCAAGAAACTCTTTTCTCCTCTTGAGCTGCCAGAGAGGCAGTGCCGAAACTTGGGGGAGGGAGAGAGAAGGGAGGGGTGCAGGAAGCTCTGAGCGTATGCTTTATTTCTTTTTTTTGGTCTCATTATAAGTTAATAATGCCATTCTAGGCTGCTGTCCAAGGATTTTGCTTCAAAAAATCCAAGCCGCGCGCAAGATCTTGTTGTAAAAGATCGTATGAATGTGGGACAGGAAGGGATGTCGCAAGCCAGCAAATCCAGGCACTGTAAGCGATTATATCTTATTGCACAGAGCTGTAATTCATTCGGTCCCAGTCTGCTGCAAAGGGGGAGTATCAGAGCCTCTCTGAATGGAAAGTTATAAAATCTGTACCGATATACAACTTTCTCTCACTTTATGCTTACAGAATCAATGTGTAGTTCTCGCAGGCTGGTGGGTTTTTTGCTCTTACCTGTATAGAAATAGTAGCTGTGTGCTCTTTGCTATGCAATGCCAAGCAAGCCAAAACTTGTAGCAGCTTTTGTCAAGCCGGCTCTGGCTGATGCCCTGGCAGTGCCGCTCCGAGCTTGCTGCACTCCACATCCCTCATGGACGAGCTGAGGTGCAAGACTGGAACTCTGCCCAGTGTCACCAGCCAGGAGCAGGAGATGGGAGCAGTTCAGCAGGAGAGAGCAACACCAGGGAGTAGATTCAGCAGCAAACAGCATTCATTGACCTTAAACAGTGGGGGAACTTCAGACAAATTGAATGCTAATATCAGCTCTCAGATTTAACTCCCAGTTTAATATCCTTGCTCTTAACACTTGTAACAAGGTCTTGTAATAGTGACTCAGAGGAAGTACCACCCACTGAATCAACAGAGTCAATTCATAGGACTGTGCAGCGGCACTAAACAAATCCACTTCTGTCTGGTACAAAATACTGCAGTTGGTACATGCAAACAAACCATCAGGAGCAGTTATGTTCCATTTATTAAAATTGTACAAGGCTTCTTATCTGACAAGGTGAAAATAAGCTAAATATTTTGCAGAAGCTGGCTGTAGCCTTGCAGACTGATATATCCCTCACACTAAGTGGAGGAGTGAGGCCCTCCTGATAACGATGGAGCTGGAATGACTAGGCAGTTCTGACCAAGAATATTATAATCCTCTTGGTATTACCACCAAACTCCAGATTATTTCAGTGTTTTTCAGCATTGCATCATATAGATGCTTGTTAAGTGTTGAAGATGAAAGCTGCCTGCATCTCTAAGTCACTAGAAAAAGTACTGAAAGAGCAAATATTGCAACAGAACAGGAAGACAATTCTGTACTTAATTATATGGAAAGCTCTCAGGTTGGATCCAACCAAGGTGCTACAATCAAATCAAGAAAAGTAAAATAGTTATGTCAATCCTTGAGCCTTGGACTTGCCATTTTTAATAGATGGTGGCATGTTGCTAGTGATTTTGGTACAAGTTTAGGCATAGGTTTTGTCAGAGCTGTAGGATGAAGTTCAAGGGAATATTTCAAAAAGAAAATAAAAGGGCTGTATTTGTGTGGCTTTAAAGTGAAAAGGGGGGATATGGCGTTTGTGTAGCTTCTCGATGCAGCTAAGGCTTCTAGTCAAGGCCGTGTATCGCCTCTCCTTTTTTTCCTAGGAAAAAATAACCAGTGAGCAGCAGACAAGCCTTCTAATTGCTACCAGATGTCATCAGTGGTAGACAAGGAGCCAATTTTATGGGACTGAATGCAGATACAAATAGGAAGAGGGTGTGTGGAATTCATGAGCCCCTGAGTCATCGCATATGATGTAGAAGAATTGCTGCCGTTAAAAGAAATCGGTTGTCTAACATGGCAAGTGAACGTTTGTTGCAATTTTGTCAACATAGCCTTTCACATCTGCAAACAGCTCAGAGAAAGGGTCTGTGTTGAGCAGCACAGGGATTTTACTATCCGATGTAACTCATCGGTCTTGTGCACAGATTCAGCTGTTTCTAGCAGCTTGATACCTGAAACCTATGGAGCTGATGATAAAGGGAGACCTAGCAAAGCCACACAGTGGCTGGAACCCTGTTCCAGGCTTGGAGCCACCCAGAACATTGCAAAATGTTTTCGGAAGTAACAGTTTCCTTTGGAAGGGAGGTTATTCCAGTACTGTCCATTTAAAAAAAAAAAAAAAAAGAGGGGGTAGATGAAGAACTGCCAAATTTTGGAGCTGGTAGGACCTCCACAATGTTCAGGTTGGTGTCATTATAGTAGATGTCACCAAGTGGTGCTATATTGCATTCACTTCCTAATTAGTAGTTATTTTTTTTTTAGCACAACCATTATTTTGCTTTGGCTGAAGTGTATATGGAGGAATACTTAAGGACAGAAGAACTTGCACTTTACTGTGCAGCTCCATTGGAGTATTTTGTGGGAGCATCCCCGCCAGTTCTTTGTGTCAGCAGGACATTCCTAACGGGGATGTATGAGAAATTCCAGCCCACAGGTTGAGTAGCTGCTCACGGGTTCAATGGCACGGACTTCTCTGAAAAGCTGCCTTGCAAATCCCGCTGTACCAGGGAGATACAACCCCTGCACAGCAGAGAGAACAGCAGGGTCTTCCTGGCCCCTCACAGGTGCCTCTTCCCAGCAGGAGCAGCGAAGGTGATTGTATTTTTTAATTTTTAACTTCAATGAGCGGTTTTGTTTGTCTTGTTGGAGCTGGGGAATAACTTTGTTACATTCCCCTGTCTGCTAGTTAAATTGCGTTATTTTTAATAAGGCAGCTATCTCTGTGCTGCTTCTGTTGTGCTGTTTTCGTCTATCTGGAAACTGGTGACTTCTCATCCATCCTGCCTGGGCTGTCTCTCTGTTAAGTCATTTCACAGCCTTCCCCCAATTTAGTAAGTTTTATATTAGCATTATTTTGCAATCCTCACCACACCGGCAGAGATAGGAGCTTCTATAGTATAAGGTAGCTTTTTTTTTTTTTTTTTTTTTTTTTTTGTGAACAGTGACCAGCTTTTCCCCCCCATCTTTTTTTTTTTTTTTTTTTTTTTTTTTTTTTTTAACACCAAAGCTGAACAGGAAACCAAGGGATTCCCAGCCAGATACTTCTCGTGAGACCACACTATATCCAACACCACGCTCAACTCGTTACGTTTTGTCTCTCAGATCATATCTTTATTGGTATGAACTCGTCCTCACTTTCCTGAAGCTCCTTTAACGCTTCTCGGTTGAGGTGTCCTGATAGATGTGACCACATTATAGCATTGCTGCCCAATGCGGAGCTCCTCCTGCCTTGGGGTCCATTGGATGGCCCCAACCTGGTTGCGGGGTCCAACTCTGAGCACAGCTGGGAACCCTTGGCCACTGCGTCCCGGCAGGTTGTTGGTGTGAGTAATCCTCCCTCTGCTCCGGGAAAAAGCCACAATCTCCTCCTTTTTGCCTTCCTGCTCAGAAACGGCTGATTCATCCCCTGAAGCAGACTAATTGCTTCTGCTATTACAAAAATACAAAAAGAAAAGGTCCTCTAGAGTTGTTCAGCTTAACTTTCAGCTGCGTGTGCAGTGCTGTAAAATAAATGTGCTTCTGGCAGAAGCAAAAAGAGTTTGCAGGAAGAAATAAAGAAGAAAGTGGGTTGCAATACTTCCCCAGCACTTCAGCAATGGGCTTGGCAATTCATACTGAATTCCTTAACTTGTCATGACTTATATGATGCAGGCTAAGGACTTGAACATGCCAGGAAGGTGAGCTGGGAGACAAGTATTTTTGCTCCCTGTCAGCTGTTGTAACTGTCTTCCTTTTGCTTTGCATCGTGACAATGCAGCGCTCAGTAGCTTGTATATGAAGACCGACTGAGAAATTGCTCCATTCCTTCTGCTGACGGCTGTTTTCCAGCCTGCTTGGCTCCTTCATTTGTTTATACACTAATGGACTTTGGTTCCACATTTCAGAACAAGCTGTCCAATATTCATGAGCTATTTTGTATTTATCCGGTCCCAAGGCTTCGTTTCTAAGCCTAGAAATTAATTCTGGTTTTTTTTTGTTGTTTCCATTACTGGAGTTGCATTGAATATACAACTGTAACCAAGCCCAAAATGTGGCCTCTACTTATCCATAAGAAGGCCAGAGGGGAAGGACTAGCACAAAGGTAAATTGTTTTACAAACCCGCAATTTCCACAACACTCTTTTGATAACTCCTTCAAGAGAGTGTTGGAGCAAGCTGAGGTGAGTCACTTACTTATAAAACGTTACCTTCATATTTTTTTTATATTTATATACTGGGTGAGTTCAGTGATCTTTCAGTTGGAGATCAGTGAGAGTTACATGCTCAGCTGATGGAAAGTGGTGCAGCTCTTTGGGCTTCGCTGGACCTATGTAAATTTATAGCATAGATTTGCTATAGATTTACTATAAAAAGTCGAGGATATGACTGAACAATTTCTTCCCAAAGAAGTATAGTACCAACTACTTGTTGATATAAATTATTTCACAGGAAATACTAAGGGAGATCAAAATATAATTAATAAGACATCCTATATGTAAGTTAAAACTATATTTAGCAAAGCCATATTCCCTCATCATAAATCTGCATGCTGGTTACAAAACTGTGGATTAAAACTGCAAAGAGAATTTCTAGGAGTGACAGTTTTATGTCCTCTCAAAACAACTGCCACCAGTACTGTAGCAAAGAGAAGGGTTAAGATGCAATTTTAAGCTAACTCTCAAGTGTCGTCACACTTTCTCACTCAGCAGTAAAGAAAATAATCTGAAAGGAATTTTAGAGTGGATTAGTTTTGCAAGAACGCTAAGCCAGGCGCCTACTCTGTACAAGAATTTATTTTAAACAGCTTGAATGCATAACTTATTAAATTAGCAGCTGAGCCTGTCCCTTGGTGCCTCTTGGTGATGTCCATATGCAAACAAGCTCCCTGGAAAGCCTGTGGCAGAGGGAAAGGCCGGCTCTCCTTCGTGCGCATGTTGCCTTTGCCTGGACTTGTGGCGATGATGAATCCCATCGGAGCCGGGCCGCTCCGTGTTTGCTGCGGGCCATTCCCTAGGTGAGACGCCGGCCACAGAGATTCATCAGCTTCCGAAATGGAAAAGCAGATCTCGTGGGAGGGAGTCACGTCTGCAGCCTGCTTGATCCTAGAAAATATACTGCTTCCCTAAGCTTTCCATAAGCATCCGCAGCCTGGTGTCTCCATAGCTCTTTTCAGCGGAGTGTCCTCAAGTGCTCATGTAAATCCGAGTAGCTCTATGGCTCGGCAGCGCGTGCAGCCCTTTCCTCTGAATAAATATTGGCCTCCTCATTTAGTCTCCACGAGCCAGTGTGAGCACATGTGTGTTTTAGGAACCTGGGAATGGGCCTGTGCCCTTTGCTCCAGGTAAAACTGCTAATGCAGTGGGTGTTTTCTTTTTTCAGAAAATGTGATCTCATGTGCAAACAAAATGCAGAGGTTCCCACTGCTAATGGAGCTTTCTCCTTGGCAGGAAGCACCTTCACCCCCAACAGGATGTTCTTTACTGCAGCAATTTCCTAGCAAAGAGTTGCAGAGCTTCGATGTTTTAGATGTTTAATGCAGACCTCCCATTAAATCCACAACAGTTTCAGGAAGCATGAGTGGCAATAGCAAAGTCCTTTGTTTTCTCTATCTGTGGTATCCATCAGATAAGGGTTTGGGGGTGGTTATTTTAGCCTTCTTTACCGTGATTGTACCTAGCACAAAAACAACCAGGTATCTGGTGTGCAAAAAGTGGGCCAGAGGATTTTCGAAAACATACGCCAGTAAAATCTCCTCCCTCTACTTCTAAGAAGAGCAGAGCAGTTTAGGAAGTAGATAGGCAGCTTTGCAGCTCCCTGTTCTGCTCCCGCTGCTTCCTGAGGATGCTCAAATGTCACCGCTTGCCCAGGAAGGAGCAGACCAGCTGGTTTCACTGCCAGCCTAGGAAGAGCCATTGCTGTCACATCTTGCGGGTTGTGTCCCCAGCAGCTGTTCCAGAGGCTCCTGCCCTCCCCCCAGGACAGCACAATGCTGCAATGAGCAAAGTCCTGCTGTCCTCACGGGCAGCAAGGAGGTCGGGCTCTCTACCTGTCTGTTTTTATGTCTTCACGCTGCCACACCTGCTTTGTAACACTGGCTGTGCCCGTTTTTAACGGTGGATGAGAAGCTCCATGGGGTGTCACCTACAGAGAGCACTGTCATCGCAGCAACCTCCCATGGCATCTGGCTCTGCTAGCCCAAAGCAAGCTGGGCATCTCATTCCTAAAATCCTTGAAACTTGGCTTATGAGAGAAAAAAAAACACAGACACAAGAGCCGATTTGTCATGTAAACAAAGAGCAGCAAGAGGGTACTGATTGCTATAATTAAGAATAATTCTTAAAGACAAATTGGGCGTATTTATTTCTATTTAATTGGACTCCTGCATTTTATGGATGCATTGTGTACACAGACAAGCTACTGCGGTGTGCTCTAGGAACAGCAGAGTGGCACTGGAGCTTGAGACTCTAGGTTTTTTCTTTTTTTTTTTTTTTTTTGCTTTTGGTTTATTTTTAGGTGGGATGGAGCTCTTAGTTCTTGATTTAATTCATCTAATTTTAATGCAGTTACTGTTCAGAGAGCCACAGAATCATCTGCTAGAAAATTTGGGTAGCATGGATGCTAATTTGCTGGGGGAAAAATGTCAGCCTTCTCTTTGAAGCCCAAAAGCAGCATGTCTAGTAGAACCTCACCAATGGAGAGATGGATCCATGGAAGGCTCCTCGTTGCCATCTGAGGTGTTTCCATACAAACCCTTGCTCCTCAGGACAGCCTTCAGTGCTGGAGCTGAATTTCGACTTTTTAGCCTTTTTTTTTTTTCCTGTTTTTTTTTTTTTTTTGATATGGCAGAAGAGACAGTCTTTGTATGAGCACAGACATTTCTGGCATCTTTCACAGATTCAGCGTTCAAATGAAATGTGATGGGGGCTGAGAACCCTTTAAATCCCTTCCTGTGATTGAGAGGTCTGGAATTTGCAACATCAACAATCCTTTCATGGCAGGAATTTTTTTACTCAACTCCCTCCCCAACCTACTGTGAGGCTCATACTACTGCTCAGAACATTTAGCTGCTAATCTGAACCTTGGGATTTGTGGATGACTCTTCAGGAGAGCCTGTAACAAACTGAAACTCCTTTGCTGATGTGAAATCCGCCATGAATTCATGCTTATCTTGAATACTCTAAGCAGACACTCAGGCTTCCGACAACAGGATGAAGTGCATGAAGTCACTTCCCTCAGCACTGGGCCACTAGGGTGAAAATCGGTTAAGAAGTGCGTGAGCGAGCTCTTCTCCCAAAATCTACCTGATCTGCACGGAGGGCAAACGAATGAACATGCTGCCAATGTGGCTGGAATCGGTGGAGCGATGCTCATGAGCACAAGTGTTGAGTTTCCCCATGAAGGCAATAAAATTGTTGCTGCAGGTTTTGGTCTGCTCAGTTCAATTCAGATTAGGGGCCTCATGGAGAAAAAGGCAGTTTCTGAATGATGCAAGCTGCAGGTGCTTGCTGTCTGTCACTTCTCAGTCCTACCTTCCTCTTCCTCTTCCTCTTTTTTTTTTTAATTCTTTCCTTTGATTTTCTTCACCGCACCAGTTCTCTGACCTGAGTCACAGCAAGTCAGGGGCACTGTCCTGTTTTCGGCTCGGTGCCCAGAGCGGGTCACATCTGGATGGCGCATAAGCCTCCAGCCGGGCCCATCTCTCGCAGCCACCGCGGGAGCAGCCAACCTCAGTGTAGGGCGTGATGAAGGACACGCAGACATCTTTCCTCCCGGGGGATAGGGAAAAGCTTCTTGCTTCCCAAGACTGATATTTCTGTTGCACTGAACCCTGCCGTCACGTGAAGCTGCCATGCAGGCTGCGTAGGGATTCGGACTGTCCTGATTGAGCATTACTTGGCACGGAGGACGAGAAGGAGATGGGCCAGGAAGGGAAAGTTTGCTCCACTCTTTAAACGCTCCCTTCCGCTGGAACTTGGCTTCAGCTCAGAGATGGGAGTCCAATTCTCTCTTTCCTCTCAGCAGCAGTGGAGGTGGTTTAGTTTGCTTTTGGCTTCTTTCTTTCTTTTTTTTTTTGTTGTTGTTGCTGTTTGATTGTTTTTAAGGGAATAAAAGCATCATTGGGGCTTTTGTAGTTTCTGTGACGGCTTCCCACTGAGGAGCAGCTTTGAGAATCTTAGCAAGTTACTGCTGCGCTTCCCGTGTTGCTCAGTGACTTCTGCTCTACACGGGGCTGCCGAATCAGGGTTCAAAAAATTGCGCCCTGAAAGGCCGAACATCATTAAAGCAGGTACCACCGGGGACCACGAGCTGCTGCCTCTGCTGGCACGTTGCACCCAAAGGATTTTTGGGTCCCACCATGCTTAACTTCCATGGGCACTGCTGCAGGGCTTGTGGCTGCCATGGGAAACTCTTTAATTTGGCTGCATTTTGGACCAAAACAGAGAGGCACACGTCCCTTTCTGCCATTTTTCCTGGGGCTGTGATCACCTTTTCCCAAGTGTGGGTCTTGCTGTAGCATTGATTTGATTTAAGCCTACCTTACTGGGTTAAGGTAAATTGGTTATTGACCGTCCTCAGACAGTGTTACTGCTGTAACTGCGTGTGTTTTTCAAACCCATTTAAAGTTAAGTTGCTGCAATGTTCATATATAAAAGAGTGCTTTAGATGTCACTGACGATCCCGACATAAACATCCTGAAGTGTCTCCGTTTAGCTATAGTTCCTATAGCAAGGATTTATTTACCTATGTGTTTACCAGGGAGGAAGAAGGCATGGGCATTGCTTCAACCTGCGTAGTTAATCCTGCTGTAACCCCCGCCATTCATCTTTTTGGATGGACATATTTCCACTTGCACAAAATTGCACACGGTAGCGTAGCTCTCTGCTGTGCCGGCAAGAGAATCAGCATCTTCAGTGTTGCCTAACAAGATTTGGCACTCATTCCAAAATCTTTTAATCTTTTTTAATCCTAAATCGCTAGTTCTCACCTCAGTTACAGTGAGGATTCAAGAACAGCTAGATCTGAAACCGCTGGGGTTACTGTGCGTGGCGCAAGAAGAGGGATAGAGCAGCTGGGCCTGTGGCCGCCTTGTCCGCAGGCTGATGGCGAACCCTGCTTCTGCTAACACATCTCAACCCCCCTGCACTGAGGGGTCAGATGGGTTTCTAAAACCCTCTCCATTTTTCCAAGGCCGGGGAGGAGGATTTCATTAGTGCGTGTGTATGTGCTGTTCAGATGCTGCACTGGAAAGCACAATAGTACAAATGAAAGCAAGAGAACAAACCCGCCAGCCTTCCCGAAGTGTTTAGAGACAGTACAAAGCTGGGATGTTGTTTCTTCTTAGTGACTGAGCAGTCTGACATGTTGCAAAATACAAAGGCTCTGCCTATTCCCCATGGCAGAGCGAAAACTGGAGCTACCCAGAAACAAAACCTATCATTAGCGCTCGTCCAAGCAGAACAGCCTCCTGAGTGCCAGAAACAGGCACAGAAGAGAGGGAGGGACCGCGCAGAGCAGCAAAAGGAGCATTTCTTTGGGGCTGGCAGCGACAGCCTTGTTGCGAGAAGCGGAGGGAGTCCCTCAGGGACCGCTCAGCTCATAAAACCTCTCACAGAGCCATAGGGAGCTGCAGCTTCCAGCAGTCCTGCAACACAGCACAGGCAGTGGTCCCTCAGTGGCCAGGGCCTGCCCCAAAGACCAGAATAGCTGTGCCCTGTAACATATTCCATGTTCTCAACACGCAGTTATACTTAGCTGGTAGAAGATGCCCTTTCATGCATCTTTCCAGGTCCTATCAGTGGCCCATACCATGCTAAAGGCATGCAGTAATTTAGGCTGTGTGTGTGCCATACAGCTCCAATCTGCACAGCTTCACAGGTTGGAAGAAGTATTGACATGCCCTGATTTGTCTCCCTGGGATCTCATCTCCATAGGAGCTGGCTTTTACCTGGAGGGCAGCTGGGCACAGAAAGCTGCAGGGAAGTACCTTGTGTTCAGAAAGAAAGCAAAAGGAAGGGTTATAGAACAGGCATGGATGAGCGCAGAGAAGGAGCATCGCAGCTCTGCAGTATTTCTTGATACTTCTTCAAGCACCTTGGGGGAAAAGACGGAAGATCAGGAGAGGGTTGCATTTGTCGCAGTTAATGTGGTGACCTGTGAATGTGCCCACCTCAGGCTGTGTGAATGTGCCACCGGGATGTCTCTAGGAGACAGCAGCAGCATGTCCACTTGCAGCTCAGTCAAGGGGCAGGCCAGGAATGCTGCAAGCCCAGCACGGTGCTAAAGCAAGATGTATGCAGCCATAAGTCCAGTGCCAGGTCTCTTTGTCAGGATGCTTCCCTTTTCTCAGCCTGCATAGTGCTAAACTGCCTCTCTGAGATAGCAAAACAGTTGCATGCCATCTTAATATCTGATATGTCTCGCTCCGGTTAGGCCTCTGACCTGATAATAAGCCCTTGTGGTCAGAGACACAAAAGCGATACCAGCACTTCAAAGAGTAGACTTGCCACACTGTGCTTCATGGAAAATATAGAGAGAAGCTGCATTCATAATATATCACTCATATCTGTGTTTGTAAACAGATTTATCACACCATCTGCAGAATTGTACCCTGCTCTCCTCCATGTTTATTTCCTGCCCATTTATACAGTACTGCTCCCATTTATTTTATTTCTTTTTTACGATCAGGTACATGAGCAATCTTTTTTCTTCCCCATAGAAAGAGTGTGCACTCTGTGGGAGAGAATATTTAATCAATCAAATTTGTTCAGTGTGGTGCATAACCACAAGCCGCTACTGTTTCGAGATGTACCTGACTGGGTTTGTTTCTGTTCTCCTCACATCTGTGCAGAGCAGGTGGGGAGGAAGGGATAATTTAGAATATGCCAGTAAACAGGATGCTCTATCATTATTTCCTGTCTCCCGTTGCACTGGTTTCACTTAATTTTTAGAAACTGACTGAACTTAAGGGCAATAATGCTACTACATTCTCTATGACTTTCTGTAGCTGATGATGTATACAACAGAGTATTTGCATAACTGGGGAGGGAGAAAAAAAGCCAACCCACTATGCTATCAAGATCGATAAGGAAGGATTAGTCATGTGCAAATTACAGAGTGATTTACTGGGTGTGAAAAGAAGTTAGACTGAAAGAGAGCTTGCAGAAAGCCTGAAGCCTGGGCACAGTCTCTGCAGCCAGAGCAGCGCCTGCTCAGGAGGTGCCGGTACCTTCCTGGTCCTGGGGCCAGCTGTGCAGCTCATTTCACAGGGCTGCATGAGGAGGCTTCTTGGGGCACAAAGAGGTTTAAAACCAGCAGCCCAGGCTTGCGCCAAACCGGATTTTCAGCTTGGAGCGCGCTTTCGCTTTGGGGAGAGCAGAGAGGTTGGCTCCAGCCAGCGCCGAGAGCCAGGCTGTGAGTCAGGGCTGGGACGGGGCCAGGCGCCCGGCCCGGCCGGCTGTGCCGCCGCGTGGATCCCTGCCCGGTCTCTGCACAGCGGTGCACAGCCCTGCACTGTCACTTCTCCATTCTCGCTGCTAGCAGGAGGCTGAGAAGGTCCAGGGACTCTGGTGAAGGCAGGATGCTAAAGAGACATCCCTGAGCTGCTGGTAGCACCAGAGCCGCATGGGAGCTCCACAACACCCATGGGTGCTTGTTCCCATGCCCACTGCCCACCGTGGCCCCAAACTCTGCCCCAGATGCAGTTTATTCCAAGATCCTCCAGCCCCAACAGTGCAACTTTGCTAAGGCGGGAGTGGTGGAATGCACTAAGGCGAGAGCAGCGAGATGCCACCTCGATCCCAGGGCTGCGGCGGTGGCAGCTGCACACCTCGCTGTGCTGGGGAGCGGGAACTTCCCCTTTGCTTCATGCCAGACTCAAATTCCTGGGTTTGGGTTCACAGGAACAACTTGGGTGTGACTAACTCCAGCAAAGCTTGCGCCAAGAGTGAGTAAGGGCTCTGGTATCTGACCGTTGTGACGAATCTTAGCAACTCTGGCCTGTACCTCGGCATGAGCTTTTTTTTTCTTCCATTTAAAATTATTCTTTTAAAGCTGTGCAGTATGTCCTCAAATGCTATATTTGCAATTTCACATTTTTCCATCATGGCCATTTGTCTTTTTTACAGTTAACTAAACAGTCCACAACTGGAATCCTAGCCAAGGATTTATTTTCCCTTTGAAGAAAAGGGAAAATCTGCAAAGGGTTTTCTCCATAGTTCTATAAAAGTGTATGAGGATTTTCTGTGACTTCATCCTTCAGTAGTACATAGGGCCCACAGCTCTGTTGCAGCAAAGCAGATGGTATCTCTCAAAACGCTTCAACTCTCAATAAAAAAATCACCAGGCAGGCTATCAAGTAAGAAACTTGTAAATGACTGGTCCTTTTTCCTGGTGTTCTGGAAAATAAACCATTCAGAAACTTTCAGTCTGGACTTTCAAGACTTTCCCTACACTCTGCAAGGTAGAAACTCTAGTACTGGCATTTCTAAGGGAAAACAAGATTCTCCTATAATTTGGAGCTGTTTAGTTTGGCCATTTCAGGGCTAGCTAGGCCCCAGGTTCTTCTGACCTCCATGGAGGCTCCTCAGCCCTATGTATGGGAGGGTCGCAGCTGGGTGGAAGGGAGGGGATATGGTGTTAGTGCCTGTCTGGACACCTACAAGTCATCTCAGGGTCCAACACCTCTGCCCAGCATGTGGCTCACCAAGGAGGCAGGTGCTGAAGTTACCCTGCCTGGTTGGTGAAAATATGTGAAAAGCACTTACATCTGTATCTTAATCACTACAGGTTTAAAACAAAGTGCCTCAAACACAAAGTTTGTCACCCAGAGTTTTTTTAACTTGGTTTTGGTGTTTCACTGCAGGGCATCAGACCCTCACATTCATTGCTGCGAACTGAATGGCTGAGGTGGACCATGTTCCCCAGGGAGATAGGCCATGAAAAAGCTCTTCCTCATCTTTGAGCAGATGTACTGCTGTTTTAATAGCTTCCTGCTGCAGCTCCTCCATTTGCAACCTGTTGGACTCTCACATTATCACACACAAGCACTACATTTTCCTGATGTACTTGCTGTAAGAACAGACAGGAAGAGATTGAGTGAGTGCTATAAAATTAGCCTCCACATCAGTCAAAAGAAACAAAGGCAAAAAATAACATGGTTCTCAGATGCTCTTATGAGCAAGATACGCTCAAAATGACTTCATCCCACTACAAACACAACCTTGCCAGGGTAGTGAGATTTTAAAGAGGCTAAATAGGCATAAAGAGCTCAGGGTTGACAATGCCACTTCCAACCTTGTCCTTTCGCTGCATGAAAATAGGCAGTGGCTATTGACTGGTGTAAATTGGCTACTTTAAAGACGTCTTTGCTGGCTTAGATGTGCTAAGAGTCAGTCTACAGAGGTTTCAGGGCTTGAATGTAATGCACATGGTTAACTGGGAAATATATTTACCTTCTCAACAGAGGACTGGCCCCAGGGTGTGCCCCACTTGCCTGAGAGCTGGCCTAAGAAGAGATTTGCTGCCACTGAGGTTTAAGTACTGATTGCTGGGAGAAAAAACACTGCTACCATGGGACAGTCCAAAAATAATTCTTACTTTGTCTTTTCTTACCCTTTCAGGGTAAACTGCTCACAATGTCCATCAAAAAGGAAGGTGCCCACAAGAAATGGGCTGCCCTGAAGGAGAAACTTGGGCCCCAGGAGACAGACCAGTCAGAGGCCAACCTAGAAAACGCCGAGCCGGAGCTCTGCATCCGCCTCCTTCAAATGCCTTCCGTGGTGAACTACTCTGGGCTGAAGAAGCGGCTGGAGAACAGCGACGATGCCTGGATGGTCCAGTTCCTGGAGCTCTGTGGGCTCGACCTCCTCCTGGAGGCCCTGGACAGGCTGTCCGGGCGAGGGGTGTCCAGGATTTCTGACGCCTTGCTGCAGCTCACCTGCATCAACTGCGTGCGAGCGGTGATGAACTCCCACAAGGGGATCGAGTACATCGTCAGCAACGAGGGCTATGTCAGAAAACTCTTCCAAGGTAAGAAGACATCTTATTTCACCAGGTACACAAGGCGGGGGGAGACTTTGCAGAAAAGTTTCTGCTGTTTCATCCTCCTGCCCTGGGTTGAATGTACTTCATAGACGTGTCTTCCAATTGTTCCACTGCTCTGTTGCTTTTTTAGATATCCAAAGGTATTAAAAGGCTTCTTGCAAGCTGTTGATCACAACTGATTAATTACATGGACTGTTTTCCTTATTTTCCTCTTTAAAATGATATTCCTTTGCCATTGCCTCTCTCTCCTTTATGGGTGGGCTCACCTCCACACGACTGTCTTAGCTCCCTGGGGAGTCAGGATAAACACTGCCTTAAGCAGACTTGAGAAGCCCCCAACCTCTCAGCTTTCGTCTTCTCAGCAGGCATTTGCCGTTTAGTTTTTTTCAGGCTCAAGGGCAGAGAGAGAGGAGAAATTCAAAGGGTTTGGAGACTTGCAGCCCATAAAGAGGACAGAATCTAGCATGGCTTAGGCTCAAGAGATAGATACTATTTTCCCTGCTGCTCAGTCTGCTCCCATCTATAAAATTGCAGGTATTGCCATTTAGTTTCTCCAGCCATTCACTTCGTTCCTCATTAGGTAGCAAACTCATCAGGGTGGCTTCTAGGGCTTGCGCTGCACTTTACAGGGAGACCGGGAGGAACATTTCCATGCTACTCTGTGGCACTGAAATCGCAGCTGTGCTTAGAAACCCTTTTTAATATCTCTTTAAAATGCATTTAGGCTGAAAGCATGCATTTTGTTCCCATCTTCAGTTTTAAAGTCCTCTTCCTTTCTCTTCACCATGTGCTTTCTTAACCAGTGTGGAATATAAAACTGGCATTTTTGTACTGTAAAAAATAAATGGCCAGCCTGGATTTCTGAGTGGTCTGACTTCTTTGTACAATAATAAATAAATAAATAAAAGACAGTCTAATCTGCTTCCCCATACCTCCCAGGTCTCATAGAGAAACAGGAATGGAAGGAAGGGAAATACATGAGGCCTGGTTAGAATAACTGACCTATTTCATGTTTATTTCTGCAATAAAAATAAGACTCATTAACTGGAAAAAAAGGCAGTGGTTCATCTACCATTCTAGAAAATACACATCTTTGAAAACTGGAAATAAAACAAGCAAGTGCATTCACTGAGATTTTGTTTGCTGTTAGCAGCATTTCCACTAGTTCTTGAAGCAGGTGAACAGCTATAATCACCAGTCAAAATGCCTGTAGGATAAATGAACTAGCATTTGCTCTTCCCACTAGAAGCTACTACCATATATTGTGATTGGGATGAGACAGCTGTAATACAGAATGTTTTTCCCCATCTTCCATGTACTGTGACTCTGCTTCTTAAATCCTTTTTCTAACCATTGTCATAAGCCCCTAGGAAAAGACACTGAGATTCAGAACATTAATCTGCTATTATAAATTCTTTATTTCTTTTCTGTTTTTCCGCCAGCACTTGACACAACTAATGTCATGGTCAAAAAGCAAGTATTTGAACTCCTGGCTGCACTGTGCATTTATTCATCAGATGGCCACGCTTTGGCTTTGGATGCCCTGGACCATTACAAGGCAAGTGTTGAACTGCAGCAGGAGGTCTTGCTGCCTCGCAGAATGTGCAAACACTCACTTGGGGTCTGACTCATGCAGGTAGATCTATGTACTGCAGAAGAGGAGTAGAAATTAGGTTAATTTTGCATCATTTTGGTAAGAGAGATGGGGATTTATATAGTGAAATTTGTAGGAATTTTGGCCTGGACACTTCTGTGTCAGCAGAAGGTCAAGATGCTGTCTACAGGCAGACTCCTGCCAACCACCATATCCTTTCTGATAGGAAAAGTGCCACCAGATTAACCAAATAGAAGGTGCCAGATCCATGGGATTCACTAATTCAAAATCCAGGGTACTCATCCGTTGTCAGAAAGCATAAAGGGATCTGGAAGGTGTTTCACTGACTTCCTCTGCTGACCAGACACTGCTCTGTGGCTGGGAAATGCAGCTTTTGGCTGTATCTTCCTGTTCTGTGCTCAGCAGGATAAACTGACAGAGCTTTTAGGATGCTAATTCTATTTGAGAGCTTTCATTTAGATGAAAGTTTCTGAGCTATATGAACAGAACTGTCTGAACATCACTTGTGTTATTAACAGAGTGTGAAGAACCAGCAGTATCGATTCAGTGTCATAATGAATGAGCTCTCAAATACAGATAACGTGCCATACATGGTGACGCTACTGAGTGCTATTAATGCCATAATACTGGGGAAAGAAGAGCTAAGAACAAGAACACAAATCAGAAACGAGTTCATAGGTAAGAATATTTGTTGCACCTAACTTTCTTTAGAGAAAATCAGTTCAAAAACCAGGGCAGTTTTATGGCTTCATTATTAAATGTATCAATAAGATAATAGGGAGGGACAAGGAGCAATTCTTGAAGCCATATCACTTGGCTTTGGACTCTTCTCTTAAACAATTTTAACCAGATCTATTTAATCTTTCTTTGCAGTTTTCCCATAGCTTTGAGCTCTCCTGGCATCCCCGTAGAACTCTATTCTTTGAATGTCTTCAATATGTTTCTATAGGCACCATCTTTTGGAGCCACATTTCTATAGATTGCAACTCCTTCTAATAGAATCTGAGATTTCTTCACTCTGCAGCCACTCAGTTTTGCCACATAAGTTTACCCATGATCCAGGATCACTTCCAACTACTTGAATATAGGGATCCTAAGCACCGTAGTTAGGATTAATCTAACATAACATGCTTATTTGAACTGATAGGCCTATGTTCCATTTCTTTCTGTGAGAGAAAGGGGCATATGACTGCACAATTTATTTGACTTATTTTAGACATCTAATTCAGAATGAAGTGAGTCTTGTCCCCAGAAGTGCTTGTGTCCCTCAGTAATCCTAAGGGGATGCTCCTCATCTCACTCAGCTGTAGATGTGTCTACTAAGGTCTCCTCATTTGAGAAATGAATCTATCTGTTTTGACAGATGGATATGAAGATATTCTCACTTTTTCTTTCTGCAAAATATGTTTACAGAATACTATTACATGATCATCATAATACCTCAGTGCCAAGTAACCAATAAATATATATTTTTTTGTTCTCAGGGCTTCAGTTATTGGATATTTTAGACAAGCTAAGGTAAGGATCAACATTTAAATTTCCTTTATAAATGAGATTCATAGTAATATAGCTATGGAAATGTGTCGCTTATCAGACCTCAGTAGTGTTCAGTGAAAAGTACCTGGGTGGAGTGGACCATGGTAGTGTACATGTGGGAACTAGGGGCTTTTGGCCAACGTTAAGACATTCTCAACAGCCACAGTGTCCCTGGAGCAGCTGCTGTCACAGATGGCATTGGCAAAAGCTCTGAGCACAGGCAGAATAAGGCACAACAATGTCCTTGTTGAGGCAGCATTTCAAATTGATGCTGAACTGATGCTCTAAGTTCCCTGATCAGCTTCGTGTATTCGAAAGTGCTGCACGACTGGTCTTTGTCCTGGAAGGATGCAGCAAAGATACTTTGGTGTTGCGTATACAGACATATCTATCTTCACAGCTTCTTAATTTAAAAAAGATGCACCAGCAGAAGCACCTATGGTAAATTCTAGAGTGCATTTCATATTAGTTGCAGTTAGTCATGTTCCTTGAATTTCTCCATTCAGCTCTTTCAAAAATAGTGGATAAATGGTGTTTTCAATATTGCCAGATAGACTTCCTGCCTTGAGAATACTCCAGAGAGCTGAAAACTTGGGTTTAGTACTTTTTGATCTAATATTGAATGGCAGAAAATATAGTTTATTCAAGCTAAAGTTTATTCAAGTTAAAGTTTATTTCCAAACAGTATTTGCAAATTTTTCTTTGTCATGGGAAAAAAAAATAATTTCCAAAGGGTGGAAAAACCCCTCTGTCTTTATACCTCCAAAGAGATGTTCATGCAAAGCATACATTGAGCTAGATTATGCCATAAAATGTCACATTCATTTCCATGTGCTGTCTGTAGGTAGAAGTTTGTTTAGTTCTAGAAAGGAAGTGCTGATGGGATTTGATCCTTTATAAACGAGTTAGTTAGGTGTCCTCAACATTGATTGTCTGAGTACAAGAAGCAAAGAGATAAAAACAATTTAAAATACAACAATCATCTAAATCATCAGCAAAGGGCTCTCCAGTGAAAGTGAATGCTATACGATTGCAGAGACATAGAGGAGGAGGATCTGCTTATCCAGTGTGACACATTTGAGGAGTTCAAGATAGAAGATGATGAGGAATTGTTGAAGATATGTGATGGGATAAACATGAATGATCATCATGAGGTCTTTTCATCTCTCTTCAATAAAGTAAGTAGACTCTCGTGTGGGGAGCAAAGTCATTCAATGGCATAGTCAGCACAGTTTGCTTGGAACCAGTCTGGTTCACTGCCTTACCTTTAATGGAAAGCACGTTGTCTTCCAGGTGAGCCGCTCTCCAGTCTCCATCCAGCTGTTGTCCATCCTCCAGAGCCTTCTGCACCTGGAACCATCTCACCACTCCAGCCTCTTGCTATGGGAGTCCCTGGATGCTGTAGTGAACCGAGCCATTTTGCTTGCAAATGACAGTAAGACTGACATGAGTGGCACATACTTTCAGCGTTGCACTAACCTCTTTTTGTCCTATCTCCTATCCAATACCTGCAAAAGTTCTTCCTAAATGCACAGTAACGAAGCCATGAGGCATCCTAAGAACTGAACAGAAACAGACGCAAATCTCATATATGACATGGGATCAAGCCTTGATGTGAATCCCCTGTAGATGTCAGTGAGCAAGGCAATCACATTGCCTTGCTTTGATGGTTAAGTCCAGATGTTGCAGTGAGTTTTGGGTGGCAGGAGCGAGTGTGATTCTGTCTTCGTTGAGAACATGCTACTCATGCTGGTGAGCCTTGCTGATAGTCACAACAGTGATTATGGGCTTTGAGCTGCTGGGTCAGAATCCTAGGAAGGAAACTGCAGAGGGTTGAATAGCATGAACCAAGCCTTAAGCCCCATTTCCTCCCCTGAGCGTCACCTGTTTTTTTTTCAGTTCAGGGGAACACAGTTGAAGAAGTCATCGAGAGGCTGTTATCTATGAAGAAACAACCAAACAAGCAAAAGCGAGCTGAAAACCGACTGTCTGGGAACATGAATGAAGGTATTCAGACTGAGCTGAAAGTGTGTGCCAGTGCAGTTCAGAGCCCTCTGAGATCAAACAACCCCTCCAAGGCACCAGCACCTCCATCAGAGCCATCTGCTGCAGAAGAGAAGATTTCATCCTCCCAGCTCTCAGCCTGCTCAGCTTCGCCGGAGACGCTTACCCCTGCACCCACCCCTGCCCCTGCCCCGGCACCTCCTGCACCACCACCCCCTCCACCGCTGCCAGGCGCAGCAGCCACGGCCTCCGCATGCACCACAGTGGATGTTCCTGCAGCCCCTCCACTCCCAGGCACATCTTCGTCATCTGCAGCCCCTCTGCCGGGCATGGGGGGCATCCCACCTCCTCCACCACTGCCTGGTATGGTGGGCATCCCACCTCCTCCACCACTGCTTGGCATGGGGGGCATCCCGCCCCCTCCACCACTGCCTGGCATGGGGGGTGTCCCTCCACCTCCACCACTGCCTGGCATGGCAGATGTCCCACCACCTCCACCACTGCCTGGCATGGGGGGTGTCCCTCCACCTCCACCACTGCCCGGCATGGGGGGTGTCCCACCACCCCCACCGCCCCTGCCCGGCATAGGGGGTGTCCCACCACCCCCACCGCCCCTGCCCGGCATGGCAGCCATCCCAGGAGACCAGATAGAAGCTGTTGTAGCCGCCCAGTTCAGCTGCCCCGTTGGCTTCGCCAGGCCTGTCCGCAAGACGGTGAAGACTCCAACTCTGAGAATGAAGAAGCTGAACTGGCAGAAGCTGCCTTCCAATGTGGTGAGAGGTGGGTGCCCCAGGCATAAACTCACTGTCACTTTTCGGGTGACTCGAGGTAAAAACAGTTTTCTTCGACTGTGTCAAATCTGGTTGATTCTATGTAGAAACAGAAGGTTTTTTTGTTTTTGTTTTTGTTTTTGTTTTTCTGGTACATCTGACCTGCAAAGCTTAAAAAAATAGCATTAGCCTAGTAATACATAATGACCATTCCATCTAGATCACTAGGTTAGAATAGGTTGTTTAGAACTAAAATCCTTTGAAAGTGAAAGCAGTGAGATAGATGAGAAGGTTCTCCTAATCCATCATGACACACGCTGGACTTGGGTTTTCAACAGGCTCTGATCTGGGCTCAAGGCTATCTGCTCCCTGGTTCATATATACATGAAAGTCATGACTAAGGGAGTGTGTCAAGGTCAGGTACTCTAGAAATCTGCCGTTGCGAAACAGATGGCACCGGTCATGAACAGGGCACATCAGCCACAACTCAGGAAGGACGCTGAAAGAGTTGAAGAGACCCAAGAAATATTGATTCGTTTATCAATCTGTGGGTCACATTTCCCTCTCCTAATGGATTTGAAAAGGAACCTGAAATGTGAGAAGAATTAAGAGTAGGCAAGGTCAGCCTACCTTGACAAGCAACCATCCACTGTATGGAAGATGGTATAGGTAAGATCTAAATAAAGCACATTCTTAACCACAGTTTCAGTGGAGATTTCTATAGAGAAACTTAGGTCATGATCAAAGAGAAGATATGTTTTAAAGTGCAGTGGGGATTAATTTATGAAGTTAAGTAGTCCTATATTCAGCTTTCCATAAGGAGACTAGATTACAAAATGAAAAAGTTAGGAAGGCCCCAGATAAAAAATGGCCAGGTTGTTCGTGATTCCTCTGCTGGCATGCAAGGAACCAAAATAATATCAGGTATGGGGCCAGGAAAAACGTGGCTAAGGCCCTTCTCATGCTAACCTGGTTGTGGAGGAGAATACAGTTTTAGGAAGAGGATGGTGGCTCTATGATTTCTGTCTGCCTCATGCTTAATTTTCTTATCAGCACATTTTGGCCTAAAGAAACCATGCAAGTTCATAACAAAGTATCACCAGGATAGATGCCTTTTTCTTTCCTAGCACATAACAATATCCTCTGGTTAAGCAGCAATGTACCCTGCCAGTACATGGTCCAGATTGTTCCTAATAATTCTGGTGCTATTAGAGAGTTTGAGGGTCCTTAACGATTTTGTTCATTTTCTGGGGAGTTTCCCTTCTAGCAAGTCCTGTTGCCCCAAAAGCCAGTAGCTTTGAGCTGCCCCTGTAAAGTCTCTGAATCCCTTGTGTATTTTTTTTCAGAAAGTCACTCGATGTGGGCTTCAGTGGGTAGCAGTGGTGAGGAAAGCATAGAGCCCAATTATACAAGCATAGAACAACTGTTTTGCTTTCCCCAACCAACTCCCAAGGAGAAAACGACTGCATCAGTGAAGACAGAACCAAAGGAGGTGAGAGGGTTGTTCTCTTTCTTTAGACTAAAGATCATGGCAGACAGTTCATCTAATATCAAATATCTTCTCTTTTTTTAATGAAGATCACATTTTTGGACTCCAAGAAAAGTCTCAATTTGAACATATTTTTGAAGCAATTTAAATGGTAAGATATGGCCAGTTTTCATGATAGTTGCCAAAACTTCAAGCAGCTTTTGCCCAGTGTCTGTAAGGTGCTCACAAAATCTATTCCAGCCATTGCGCTTTTGTGATCTGTGATGCAGAAACGTCTGAACCTTTCCTGGCTTATAATACACTGTCTTTAAAACACTGGGTCTGGGGGAAACATGGAAAAGGCTTTACATCTTGTTTTACAGAGGAGACATTGTGGCACGTAAACATAGGGCGATTTAGGTGGTAAAAGACTTCTGTGGAGTAAACCCGTACTGAAAGCAGGGTCAACAGAGAATTTAAGAATCAGATAATTGTAAAGACAAACAAGTGTGTAGGGATAGGCATCTAAACTGCAGGATTGATCTCTGGTCCTGAGTCCTTTGGCCAGGGTCAGAAACAAAACTTTGGGCATAGCAGGTATTTGAATATCGATCTTCCAAGTGCACAGTTAATCATTGTGACAGGCTTCCTCTTGGATGACTGTGGCCCTCATTAGGCAAAGCATGGAGTACTTGCATGGATACGTATCTCAGTAGCATGTAATAGTGGAACAAGGGCCTTTGGGTGACGGCTGACTCTGCTCCTCCTCCCTGCAGCTCCAACGAAGAGGTGGTTGCCATGGTCCAGAATGGGGACAGGACCAAGTTTGATGTCGAGGTGCTGAAGCAGTTGCTCAAGCTACTGCCTGAAAAGCATGAGGTCAGGACAGAATTGTGATTTGCTTCATTTGCAGAGCTGTTAATGCAGTGCAGTCCTGCAGTCTTGTTTCTTTATTTCTCATTAGATAGAAAACTTGAAAGCCTTCAAAGAAGAGAAATCAAAGCTAGCAAATGCAGATCAGTTTTATCTTCTCCTCCTTCAGATTCCCAGGTAAGGGAGTTCATCATAAACAGTGTTTGCCTCTAGCAGTTTAAGTTTCTTTATAGGAACCTCACAGACAAGTACTGATCAATATATGTTGGAGACTCCCCCTTCCTTAGCATCATCCCTTCCCTGCCACCCTTGGATGAAAGGTGACTGCTGCTCCAGCACCCTCTTTCCTTTGCAAATTGCAGAAGCTGACCCAGACCTAGGGCCAGATCTTCACAATGAGGCCATGTAACCTATTGAAAGTCATAGTGGAGCTTAAGGCAATGGCAAGATGGGAAAACCCAGGTCTCACACTATGGTCAGTCTCCTTCCTGCTGATCTTACTGCTTCAACAGAAACTACATTCCAGTGACAGGTTACCATGGAAAACTGAACCTCCTTCCACAAGCCGCAGGGCAGAGCTTTGATGTGGACATGGCTGATGCTGTGCCATGGCCATGTTGTAGAGTTGTCACATTTCTAGAAGACCTAGGAAGAAGGCCACCATGTTGGCCAAGATCACAGCATCTTAAAATGCTTAATCAATCTCCTTCCTTAGCTATCAGCTGCGGATTGAATGTATGCTGATCTGTGAAGAGACCAACGTTGTGCTGGACATGATTCATCCAAAAGCTGGAGTCATCCAGAGAGCTTGTGAAGGTAAATGATGTGACCTTATTTCTTTGTCTTATTTACAGCAATAAACCGCAATGTGCTAGAAAACATCTACATACAGAGTTTTGCAATGGGGCTACCCAGCACCACAGCTACCCTCCTGCTGCAGCTAGTCACTAGTTTGCTTCAGAACAAGGGATGCAGCTCTAGGTACTCCCACTGATGGTCAAAGCCTCTTTTGGGACTGAAGATCACTTTCCTTCGCCCTCTGTCCTGCTTTTTTTGCAGCAGCTGTATTTCTCTGAATCACTTCCAACAGTGAAGCATGGGAAGCTCACCAGCCCTTTCAAAGGAGCTGAATTCAGGACAACAGGACTGGCCCTGTTACAACTAATTCATCCAGTATTATTTGGATGGCCACATGGAAATCTTCCTGCAGCAATTTCCTCTGCTGCCACAAAAGCATGCCCTCAACTTCCACAGAAAGCAGCAACACTTCAGTTTTCCCTGGCTACAAATGGAACCAGAAGAGAAAAAGGTTGATATTTTGGGCTGTAAATGCTTAATGCTGAGATGGAAGCATCTGAATACATGGAGCAATTACACAATATGTCTCTGCAATTGGACAATAGATTTCCGCTTGCTGTGATCAGAGCTTCTAGTCAAGAGCAGAATGGAAAATATAGCTGGCAGGGGGAAGAGGTATAAAATCCTTCTGGACAGTTTTATTCTCAAGGTCATCCACCAAGTGAAAGCAAATGTAGTTTACAGTGATTTCTAGATTTCAGATCTGTTCATCCAGAAGTCTCCTTCGGCTTATCCTGGGGGCAGCATGCACAGAGATGCCTGCCTGAGAACTGATTCCAGACCTTCAACAGCACCAAAGGGAGCCTCCTACCTCTTTCTCGGCTTTGTCAAGAGCTGAGAAAGAAGAACCCATCCTGAAGAGCCAGTTCCACTAAGTCCTGTGATGGGTTTCTCCAGCTGGAGGGACAACTTCCTGCTGGGATTAATTGAAACTTCCTCCAAATTTTCTTCCAAGCAGTCCACTTGTCCTCTTGGAGATGTTCCTTTCTCAAAGCTAAATGTGTGAGAAACAACGCCACTGCTGCACCCTGTCTTCAAAACAAGGATAGGGGTGGTATCCTTCATGCACTGATAAGCACCTCAGCCATGCAAGAACAAGAACAGGGAGAGCGTGTCTGGTGTTATCAGCTGGCACCTGCTCACAGGTCTGTCAGACCTGGCTTCACTGCACAGCTGAATAGGCTCTCAGAGTCTTCTAGGATTCAAGTTTTAGCTCAGTTATCCTCATCCATACCAATAGAAATCTAAAATACTTCCACAGAAGGCAGCAAGTTAGTGACTGTTAGTAAAAAGATTCCAACTCCACGTTAGTTTCCATTAGAAATGAGATACCAAATATAAAAGAAGAAACAAGCAAAGGTCATCAAAACGTGTGTGAGGCCCAGCTAATTAAATTGAATTTATTTAGAGTGAGTTCCAGCTGGGCCTTTGGGTTGCAAACCTGAAAAATCCAATTTTCATTTGGTGGAAATCAGAACTCCAATTTTAATCCAGTTTAGGGAACAGTCTTGTTTGACCAAGGCTTTAATTAAAGACCTGTTTTGTTTTTCAGATCTTCTGAACAGTCATCGTCTGCCGCTCTTCTGTCAACTGATTCTCAAAGTTGGAAACTTTCTGAACTATGTAAGGATTTCTTTTGTCTTGCTCTCCCCCAAGTCATTATGATATGTGGATTATTCTTCTTTCTTAGCATTGTAATTTGGCTGGACCTGGGAATTATGTTTGCTTTCTTCTGTCTCGCAGGGAAGTCACACAGGGGATGCTGATGGGTTTAAGATCAGCACTTTACTCAAGCTAACCGAGACCAAAGCAAACCAAACCCGCGTGACTCTGCTCCACCATATTCTGGAGGTACCACTGCCAAGTCCTGGGCAACAGGGAAGGGGGAGGATTTTAGCACAAAAGAACCATTCTTCCTACTCTGCTTTCGTTTGTTGCCACACACTGGTATTCATATCCTCCCTGGCAAACTGCAGCTTTGCAAGCTGAGGTCACTCCGTTAACTTGGGCTAACAGTCTCTATTTGTGGGCATTATTCAGCTTAAAGGGAACTCGTTGTGCGGACACTTTTGTCCTGCTTCCCTTTAGCATCTTTCATGATAATTGCTAGAACTTCCTCTTTTCATATTTCTACAATCTGTGCACATCACCAGCTGCAAACCACAGAACATGTGGCTACCTAAACCATCTTGGCTGTTCTGCGTTGCTTCAACTCCTCTGCCTTTTCATTGCCTCTCCCTTCTCCACCAGACTATACTCAAGATTTTCATGATCCTTCTAGGCCCCTATGTCTTTCTTATTCTCTGCATTGCTGTTTTTTCCCTGCTTTTTCTCCATGTTCTGGTCTGACAATCTCATTCATCAAGGTCTCTCAAATCCAGTCATGTATGGTCAAGCTCCCATTTTAGCTAATTGGTAACTTCAGCAAGCATAGCATGGAATTAAGTTAGGCAAATAAGAATCAAGCCCTTCCAATGCCTTGCTGGGACTGTAGAAACTGAACTGCATCAAACCAGAGCCCTGCCTCCTGCCATGGCCAACTGTAGTCCAACAGAAGAAAGCAAGAGAAATCCCCGGTAAGATAGAACAGAGGACAGTGGCAAGTCAGCTTTCTTTTAACAATGAGTATTTCTAATCTTTCAGCACTCATGTGTTTTTATAGTGCCTTGCCTCTCTGCAGGACCTGCAGTGCTGTTTTGCTCTGTGAGGCAAATCAGACTAGAGATGGGGGGCAGTAGTGGGATGTAGGCCTTCCTCTGCACTTCTGCCCATTTCTCTTCCCACCTGTCTTCCTCTCTCAGCTTATGGCATTCAATAAGCAACATTTCTTTCTCCTCCTTCAGGAAGTAGAAAACAGCCACACAGACCTACTGGAACTGCCAAAGGACCTTGAAAATGTTTCAAAAGCAGCAGGGTAAGCAGTTTCATTTCCTTCAAATTAAAAATCAAACAAACAAAATCCCATGCACATTAATAAGGTATCAGAAAATAGAACACACAGCTGGTATAGCACATTAATGAAATAGCATCTTATTTAGTTTTGACCAAAAGATTTGGCTGGTGAATACTGAAGCCACTCTAATATACAATAGTTGTACTACAGCTGACAACACTTAAGAATGAAATTTGCAGTGCCTTCAGTTAATACTGCCTCACAGGCCTTTCCAAATACTGCACTGCTTTTGTGTTAGCAGGATCTTCTAAAGTCCAGCTACCCAGAAGCAGTTCTGAAGTGTCTTCAACCAGCATGTTCTGAGAAACTAAGCTAATGCCACTCACTGAGGAGAGCATGAAGATGGAGAATAACCCTTTCAATGAGTGGACTCTTTTTGGCATCCGTCTACTCAATACATGAAGTTGTAGGTAGACCTGGCCCAGTTTTCATGAGTACCATGGCAGAAGTAAAATTTTCATGAGTTTTGGTTGCATAAAGAGTTCAGAGCTCAAGATTCAGGCAGTTCTACAGTTAGTCAGTGAAGTGGTGGAAAAGAAAGGGAAAACCAAGCCACCAGCTCTGCTGAATTCTCTCTTCAGTCTTCTGAAGATATTACGAAGTGAACTAATGAGGGACTTCTATTTTTTTTCAGAATTAATATTGATATCATACGCTCAGAGTCCAGTGCCAATTTAAAGAAGTTGCTGGAGCTACAGCGAAAGATCTCATCATCAAATGAAGATGTGAAACAACAGTATGAGAAACCTATCCAGGTCAGTGAATGGAGTTCCTTTATATCTTTCACCTTGAATACCCACACACAAACACACAGCTCTGTACATAATATGTAACAGAGGAGGTTCTTGAGGGGTTTCCAGATTTTGAAGTAGCCTGTGATGCACACAACCCATTTGTATTAATTTTCCACTTCTTAACAGGCCCTAGATATCTTTTGATAAGGCTATTTCTTAAGACCTCCTTACTCTGTTCAAGCCAATCTATTCATTCTCAGTGTGGGTCTTCAAAAAAATCCTGTCTTGGGATTAGGTTTGGTATTAAGCTTTCCACATCCTTCTAGTGCTCCATGTAAACTGGTACAACTCAATCACTAGCAGCAAAGGCCATCTCAGCTATTTGCCCTGCATAAGCTCTGCTGCTGTGAAAAGCAAGGCCGCAGAGCCCTGCTCCAACGTCTTACATTGTCATCTTTTCTTCTTTAATTGCCCTTCACTCATTATCCTCTGAATGGCGTTTTACTGTTTATACTAAATGCATTTCAGGATAGCATTGATGCTTCCAGAAAGCTGGAAGAGAAATTTGAAACCATTGAAAGGAAGAGAGAAGAACTTGCAAATTATCTCTGTGAAGACCCCAGCAAGTTGTCCTTAGAGGACATGTTTAGCACCATGAAAACCTTCAGAGATCTCTTCATCCGAGCCATGAAGGTAGGCTTTTGCACACACAGTGCTGCGCAACCCCAGGACTGGAGCCTACCTCTGCTCAAATAGATGGGGGTGGGATGGACACCTCAACCCTGCAGGGGAAGTAGCCTTTCAGGAGGTGGCTGGACCCCAGCAGAATATTCCCTATTGATTCCTTCCTGCTGGAGCTTCTCTCTGCCTCATATTAACCCCATGACCTGTCCTTACCATCTCAAAGTGGTGCCAGGGCTTGAAAGGAGCCAGGACCAGCTCTACTGGCTTTGTTAAGAAAGTCCAACTTCACAACAGCGTTTCTGAGACAGATTCTGGAGTTTCTGATTTTCATGCTACTTTGGCTTCAGATTCACAGAGGGCCTTCTGGAGTCAAATGCATAAGTTTTAGAGCATCAGGATTTTAAAACAATACTTATTTCCAACTTGAGCAAAAAGCCTTTAGAAAGGGTATGCAAAAAGGGGATGTGGTTAAAAGGCCACAAGTGTGGAGCAAATCATGGCTTCAGTGGCTTTCACATTTTCCTCAGCTAATCAGAGGATCTGCACTGTAGTGGTTGTGTTAGGCAGATCACTGCTGCCACCTGCTATTAGGAATGAGCATAGAGCCCCAGACAAGCCAACAGTCTCCCTCTCACCCCCTTGGAAAGATAGTACAAAAATTTTTATTTACTGAAGAGATCATCCTTCTTTTCATCAGCTTTTCTACCAGATGTTTAGCCAATCTTCTCATGCCTCCTGTTACCTCACTGCAGGAAAACAAGGACAGAAAGGAGCAAGCTGCGAAAGCAGAGAAGAGGAAAAAACAACTGGAAGAAGAAGAGGCTAAGAGACAGAAAGGGGAAAATGGAAAAGTCAGTAAGTATCAGAAATGGTTTCATTAAAGAGAGATGGACATGTCATCCAAAACTGTCTACAAGAGCCAACAGGAGAATTTTCTGTTCTTGTTTTAATGGACTAGGAATGCTAATTTATTCTGTGGGTTTTTAGGTGCTGGCTCACTGAAGGCTTTTAGGTGTTTTACAGCCATAGCTAAATATTGGCCTTCTACAGTTACACAGCTGGGTCAAGAACTTAATTTTTCTGATTGAACAGAGGAGGAAAAATCTCAGATTTAAACTTTCAGTTATTTCAACATTTTTATTTTCTAACAAAGCTTTTTCCAAGCTAGATTCCAAATCTAACAAGAGACATTTGACTTTTTTCCCTGAAATCCCCAGTAGTCTCACCCCAGTTTAGCAGAGTTTGCACAAGTTTCAGAAACATTGCAGATAACTTAAATCTGCCTTTCTGTGGTTGAAAATGAAAGGCACATCTGAAAAGTAAAACTGGAAGAAGTTAAAAAGAAAAATCAAGATCATTTTGACCCTATCGAAAAATAAAATAATAGCCCCACCTACATGAACAGCAAACAGGACATATGACATGCCCTGAGCGACAGCCCAAGGCGCTCAATTATGGAAAAAACCAAGGTGCACCCTAGGTCTGCTGAACCCTGGAGCTTGACTGTGGTCCTGCAGGACCTACTGCCCTGTCCCAGGGGCTGGTTTCACAGTCAGGCTTCATCTCAGAGCTTTAGCCTAGGCCAGCAGGTAGCAGGCAGGGTGGCATCACTGCCTGGGCAGAGCCAGAGGCCTTCTGCTCCAGCTCCTGGGCATGTTGTTGATGCTCATCTCTCTCTCTCTCCAAGTTAAGAAGGGAGCAGTGAAGCAGGAGGACGTGTGTGTCATCGATGCACTGCTGGCCGACATAAGGAAAGGCTTCACGCTGAGGAAGACAAAGAACAGAAATGAGGTGGATGCGCTTCCTAAAACCTTGCCAGCAGAGAGCCCAGAGGAGAGCCAGTCTGGTAAGGACACAGACCTGACTTTATTACCTGCAGCTACTCATTCCCGTCTGCCTCTGAGCATGAGCCAAACACACATGGAAGAAGTTTCCAGTATTTGTATTTGGGGTATTTTATTTAAGGAGGCTTCACAATCAGTGCAGTGAAGAAGCGGAGCAGAGATTCCACAATTAACAGCAATACATTTATTGTGGCATGGCCTTGTGCCCACCCTGATGACCCCTCTGAGAGGGGGTAGCCTGCTGGTGGCACCCTGTGCAGGCAGCCGCAAGCTTGGGCCCCAGTGACAGGAACCCCTTTGAGGACAGGGACCTTTTCAGACTGACTTTGAGCATAATTCTGCAGTTGTACTTAATTATGTGTTTTTGTTTGTTTGTTTAAAGGAAAGAGCATTAAGGATCCACAAGCTACAGGAAAACAAATCAATGATAAGAAAAAGCCAAGCAGCAATGGTCATCCCTCAGAAAGCACCCCCACTCCAGCCACTACTCTAACGGAGATGGTTAAAGATGCTACAGATACCTCAGCTTCTAACCAGGTGTTGCCTAAAGAAAATGCTGAAGGAAAATTGCCACCAGAGTGCCAAGCTGAAGGCTTGTCTGCAAGCTTGATGGAAGCTGATGGGGCTGGTCAGGCAGAGCAGGGAGCAGGCAAGCAGCAGGCAAACGGCCTCCAGGAGAGCACCAAGAGTGGCACCTTCACCTTCTCTCCCACCAGTATGGGCACTGGGATAAAGTTTGGGAGCAGCGGTTTGAGCACTGCTTTGAGAGACAAACTCAATGGGTCCATCTCAGAACAGCAGGACAAGGAATCCCATGCTGATGGCACAGAGAGCATTAGTCCAGCTAGTGAGCAGATGATCCAGCCAAGCAACCTCCAGCTAAGTGCGAGTGGAGAAGATCCTGGCAGTGCTCAGTCCACTCCCTTTGATGAGGCTTATCAGGTAGAATCAAAAGAGACAGCAAAGGAAAATGAAGACCCTGGTACTGACTCAGTGTTGGACACTTCCCAAGAGAAGTCCTTTTCGGAGGAGCCCGCCACCGATTCTTCCTGTTCAGCAACACTCCCCCCTGGACAAACTTACAGTGACAGGGAAAAGCAAAGAACATCTGGGAAACGGAAAAAGAAGAAGAGGCACAGCAAAAGCTACACAGGTAGCCTGTTTTATATATATATTGTTTTATTACTCTGGGACTGAGTTAAATCAGGGAGACTTTGGAGTACGTTTTTCTATATCTGTCCCTCCCCACTCAGAGGTCCAGTGCTGTCCACGGGAGGTCCCCTTCCCTCCCCTCAAGCAACTCTGTTTAATGGAGTTGTTACTTTTTCTTTTTTTTTTTAAATCTGAAAATGGTTTAAAAAGAAAACACAAACATTGCGCATTCTCTTGACATTTACAAGTTGTTTATAAAAGGGTAATGATGAATCAATAATTAAAAAGCCCATTACACATATGCAATAAAGATGGCAATAAGCACATCTGTCATAAGCACTAACGACAGCCACAAGCCATGGTTATGTGCAAACAAGAGCTCCATTAGGCTCCAGAGCAGTGATTAAGAGCAGTTAATACTGGGTGCTTAATCAGCAATCACCCCCTCTCTACTATTTATAAACAGATAAAGCCAGAAACATCAGCACTGCTGTGAATTTTCACCCCCTTTCATAAGTCTTATTCCAAGTGCTTTTTGCCTGCAGTAAATAGAGGACTAACTCATAGGAGAGACACTTGGGTCTGTCAGCCTTTTGACAGATACATCATCATCTGAGCATCCACCACACAGGAGCTTACGCTTATGGTGCTGGCAGCCCTCAGGGCCATAATAATTTCTGTTTCTAAGCAGGCCGGTTTCCCCTAGTTAAAACAAGCTACAGAACAGAAGCGCTTTCCCAGATGTGGTTCCTGAACTTTCCTTCTTCTGAGGCTTTTTCGGAAATGGGGATAAATTTCTCCTAGATCTCTTATTTCCCACCTGCCTCCATTCCCCCTTCCCTGACAGCTTCAGGTGCTCTCCCTGCTCCGTAGCTTCTCCGTTCCAGGAACAGCAGAAGTGCAGAGGCTGCGGATGGAGGGAATTCCTTGCCCTGGCCTTCCCAGGAGGCAGAATCAACTGCGGCAAAGGGAAACCCCGCACTCCCAGCCCTCGCGGTGCTTTCCTGTAATGAGCATTTCTATCTTAAGGAAAAAACTCCCCACAAAAGTCACAGGGCTCCCTAGGCACCCAGGGATTGCATTTAAGAACTTTTATGCTGCTTAAGTGATGGGCTTATCTTAAGAAGTTCCGAGTTGTTACATTTGCTTTGCCATGATCATATAAATTTAGTGTTTTTCTTTCATTTAAAAGCAGAGGTTGACACTGATACTGGAGATAATAAAACAAAAAAAGGTTGTGTGGTACACTGAGGTATGTAACATTGCAAAGGCATTTTTTGTAAACTAACCATAGCATTGAGAATTTACAAACTTAATCATTACTTGGCACATCAGCTAAGCTTTTTGTCTTTGTTTCTAATCACAAATACATTCAAAGCAAATTTGTTACTCTGATTCTTACTCTCCAGGGGGTTGATCTTGCGTTGAATGGAGTCAGTGCTGCTCTCCCCACGACGCAGGGTCATATCCCACACGTCTGTCTTCTGTGTCAGCAGCAGCCAACCTGCCTTTCCCTGCAGATAATTATGAGTCATTCTAACCAAATGAATCCAGCTTCGTGTGATAAACAAAGTCTTTGCTTTGATTCAGTTATTTTCTCAAAAACTGTAAAAATGCAATTTCAGTACACACCTCTTGCAAAGAATATTTGGTTTGCTTTCAGAGCAGCTAGTTTCTACAGCACCTAGACTTTAAATACTCAAACTTAAACTCTCTATAGTTTAAGTATGTGTATTTGATATACGGAATAAAACAGTGGGTGTAGAGAAGAGAAAAAAAAAGTTTGGAGGAAGTTACCAGCTCCAGCTCAAAGCCAAATCCTGTATCAGAATATCAGAATCCCTATCTGACACACCAAAGTAATTAGCTGAAGCAAATAAACCATGTGCATTCATACAGCTTTCAGGGGTGGAGGGGAAGGAGATCGTTTTGTTTAGGGAAGGAAAGACAGACAGACAGAACATGTAAACTCAGTTTCAAATAAGGACATGTGGTACTGCATTCCTCACCAATGTTGGGATTAGGAACAGACAGTGACTTATCACAAGAAAACTTTGGGAGTTCTGTCCACAAGACTTTTCTGAAAGTGCCTTACAGGAAGTGGAAAGAAAAGCAAGAAACAAAAATAAAATGTCCACTGTACTGAAATTGCATAGTTACAGATTGCATAGTTACTTGTTGCCCTTTCCATTCAGATGTGCGTCTCTTAGGAAATGAATCAATGATGCCAAATCTCTTGCGATCTCATTTTGTAAACAGAACGTGTTTCCTCCTCAGCATCCCCCATGCCTGAGCACAAGTGCCAAGCAAGGCCCCCTGCCTCCATCCCCTCTCTTGGGAGGCTGGAGGATAATTTTGTCCTGACTTGCAGCCTGATTTCTGGGAATGGAAAGTCCACTCTGTGGTGGGGTGTTGCACTTCGCTTCAAAAACATAGGAAAGCAACAGGGAGGGATATGTTGAAAACTGGTACCTTGACGAAGCGGCTGCGTAGCCCGAGGCAGGAAGGCAGAAGTGCATCCTGGAGAAGCGACACTGCAGCCACTTGCTGCCAGCAGTGCCTGCGAGAGCCCCGCACCAACAGGACAGGGACCCGTCAAATCTGCAGGTCCCCTTTTTCTCCTCCCACCTTTATACCATGTGCACATACACATTACAAAAAAAAAAAAAAAAATAGACAGAGAAAGGATCAGTCTCCATCTGCAAAGAGACAGCAGAGTTTAAGAATCTTTTTGTTGTTGTTGTTTTAATTTAATTCTAGAGAACCAGATGTTTCATCTCCCCCTTCTGCAGGCTCAGTGTCCAGTGTCCTAATAGACCATGGGAATGTAATCAGGCTAATGCTTGTCTTCCTGTATGGCCTTTGCCTTTATGTCTGTCATTAGAAATGGTATTTTCTTCAGTTATTACAGGGACAGCACCTTAAAAATGATAGTATACAGCCCTCACTCCCCCCCAAAACACCTCTGGGCAACTGGGAGGCCACACAGGGGTGCAGGAGGAGGGCTGATCTCAGCCTAAACCACTGGCAAAAAAATGCTAGCTCATCTTTCAGAAGCATCAGAATCAGCCCATAAATTTAGTGAATTTAGTAACTTAAAATGTAGGAGCACATTGCAACATTCTGCTCAGAAAACAAAAGCTTCATGTTATAGGATTTGACTAGTGCCTAGTGTCAAAGCAACATTGTCTCAACTCTTGAGCATTAGAACCAGTACTGTAAATGTACGGGAGGTTTTTGTTAAGTAAATACAAATTTAGATCTACCAGTTTTTCCTTTATCTGATGCTGGTTTCCGTAGTAGCACCCTGGCTATTAGACACAAGTGAAACCGCAAAAGCTTCGTTTTTGCAGCAGTGACTACTCTGCAGTTCCTCCTCCTCCTGCAGGTGTCACGGCGCGGCAGAAGAAGTAACGGAGCCCCGGAGAGACGCTAACAGCCCCAGCTCTGCCTGTCCCTCGGAAGCGACGCTCTGCGGTACCCACGCGTCACCCGCGGCCGCCTCTGCTGCAGCTGGATGCAAAGCTTCCCCGCGCGCCCGCTTTTAATCCCTTCCTGGCAGCCCAAAGAACCTCCTGGAGACCTGAGCACCTTCAGCCCGGGCCTTACGTGAGCTCTCGGCACCCATCGAGACGCGGGGACTCTGCGTGCGGAGGGTTGCAAGCGTCGGACCCTGAACGAGCCCTTCTTGGAGCCACGTCTTTCAGCCTCTTCTTAGGGCAGGCTCCTCTCGAAACGAGAGCTGAGCGTGGCCCAAGGAAGCACCGCAGCGCTTAGTCCTCTGAGGAATTTTAAAAACAGCAGTGTCTCCGCTAAATTCGGGGTACGAATCAAGCACTTGTTGCACTGCTGCAGGTGGAAAGTGTTCCCTCACCGCTCACCATCAATTTATGTTGAAGCAGATCCAAGGCACAGTTTAGACAAATGTATTTTCCCTCTCAATCGTTTAAAGCAAAGGAGATCCCTCTTGGAAATAAAGTAGAAGTATTTTATTAAACATACAGCCATATAAACAGTGTCTGATTCCCACCTATGCTATGTGTAATTAAGTGTAAGCTTGTCTTGCAGGAGCCTCACGTACAGATGAGGGAGAGTCAGCGCCCAAGTTCCTGTTTTTAAAGCAGCAGAAAGAGGTTTTCCAGGGGGCTCTATTAGCTGCATTTTCAGCTTGTACTTCAGTAAATCTCTGGGTTTGAAAATCATGCTAAGCTGCTCTGAAGTGTTATGTTCCAGCTGCAGAACGGGTAGTTTCATGTTGTTGTTGCTTGAAAACTGGGAATGTGCAGTATTGTGTTTTAAAAATTCAGAGCTTTTATTTCTCAATTCAGTTTTGTAATAACTTTGTATCATAGTTTTGTATATAGCTGTCAATTCAAATTTCTGTATGTTGAGTCTACGGTGTGACACTGCTGAAATATGAATCAAGTGGAAGAGATTGTTACATTTAAAAACTATGCCTTTATATGGTAACTCACTGTGTCTAGACTAATGTTCAGCCTAAAGCTTATTTTGCTTTGCTTTATAGGACTTGGCAGTCCATTTACAGAGAACTTTGCTGGACTAAGTTAGGAGTTCAACCAAGAATTAAATCACTGATAACTTTTAACGGCAGCATTGTTATGAGTATGTTAAGAATTGGTTAACAAAAATGAAGACTAGTTTAGAATAGAGATCCCAGGATCCCGGGGACAGCACAGCCCCGTTGCGGCTGAAATCCATGGCCCCGCTAGCGACGGCAGGCCGAGATTTCCAGCAGAATTGCATCACCCTCCCAGGTATGACTTGCGGTACTAACCTGATCCTGTTCACAGGTCTATCCTTGTCTCTTTTTTTCCAGCCTCAGAACACATCCACCAAATACCAGTCCTGTTACTCTCATTGCTCTGTTTTTCCTGCCCTCAAATTAGACTCCAGGCTACAAAAATCCATCAAACACGTTTACCCAGCAGCCTTGCAACCATCACGAGCCTGCAGCCCAGGCTGGCAGCAAGCAGCCAGCCTCCTCCGGCCCACACTGCTGTTTTACCAGAGGAACAAAGTAATTTTGAGATTTAGGAGCAGGGAACAAGAAAGCTACCCCGATGTTACATGTGGAGTCTTACCTGTGGATACCCCAGGCAGGCTGATTTCTTCGAATGGTGCAGCAGGTGTCCACATCTCTGGCCTTTCAGCCGCTCCCATTTCCATCTAAAGAGGAAAAAAGAAAACCTTTTCACAGGGCCAGGGATTTTATTTCTCTGAATTCTTAGGTTGGTCTTCAAGGAAATAGCATTCGGCATTTCCACTGCCATCAAGAGTTTGCTGAGAACTGGCTAATTTTAAGCCACTGCTGCTTCTTTGTTCTGTAGTAATCTGTGAAAATTATATTAAATTATCTCTATAATAACATCCCGATAAGCAGGTTGAAGCACAGCACTTACCTAGAATTATTACTTAAGAGCAGCTCTGCTTCCATTGCAGAGATTATTTAGCAAGAGGGCAGGATTAGAGCAGGTCAAAGGAAGATGTCCAACTAGGATTTGCTCCATTCGTAACCTTTAAGTAAAGCTTGTGATCCCAAAGATTTTTCAGTGACTTTTCAGCTGTAAGTTCAAACTAATTGCTGGTAAGAACAATGGCACTTACAACTCCTTCAACAGGTCTGTGCTCATTTAAGTGAATGTTGAGTTTGGTCCTAAAAAAAAATATTTGGAAGTATATCACAGCAAATGCAAGTGGAGTCCATTACGTAAACAAGCCTGTGAACACAAGTTTATAACTCAAATAACTGTGTATTCCTAATTAAACATCAGCTACATGAAAAAATCAAGCTATGGGAGAAATGAGCAGAAGTCGTTTCCAAACACTTCACCAAAATTCAGATGTGTTTAAGGGGATGGATTTTCAGGGTTTGGTTTTGCTTCGTTTTTTTAAATTTCAATAAAATATTTGAAATTTTAGAATAAAAGAAGTCAAAGTAATTGACTCCTTTCTTTCATGGGGGTGGTAAGGGCCCACGTTTTTATGGTTTCTCTTCAATAGACTATTACTTCACCATTAAACTATGTTCTAATTCTGGATTCCAACCAGAATTGCTTAGTAACACCGTTGTACTGCACAGTTAAAAGTCTTTTTCCTTTAGTGAACAGAAAGATGAACCAAAAAAACCTTTACCCTATTAGAGAAAGCTCTTGCTGTAATCTTCACAACCCCCTTCATCCTCAATCCCTGATGCAGGCACCAATGTTCCAGGCTTGGAGCACGTCCGTACCTCCAAAATGTGCCAATGCCATGCAGCTAGAGTGTGCCTCTTGATCCTCATGTAGACTCAGTATAAATGCAGGGACTGAGAAATATCTCTGTTCTGTTTGGGAGGGGACGGGATAAAATTCAAAACAAACAAAAAAGATTGTCTTTCAGGAAAATTTCCCATTTTTCATCTGTCTAAACACAGAGCCTAGATCTATTCTGTACATAGATAGACTTTGAGTGTAACATAAAAGCTTACCAGTAATAAAATCAGTACCATGCGAATCCTATGTCTATAAATATATGTATGTGTTAATAGTCATAGCAATGAAATACAGGTGAACATATTAGTAATGGTGATTGCGTTCACCTGCATCTGAGAGTTCATCAGTGAACTGCCCAAAGACAAACTCCATCACAACCCATGTTTTCTTTGGTCACATCATATGTAAAGCTGTGGGTATGCTATAGAAAACAGTTTTGCCATGTCTACAACCTTGATTACAGAGGGAAAAGAATGAGGTAGTAATAGTGAAGAGGCTTGTTCGGGTATTTGTCCTTACTCTGTGGTAATAATAATAATCAAAAAAGGGAAAACAAATGTGAATTTTAGTGACACATGCAGCTGCCTATGAAGGTCTCGGTGCAGATCCCAGCTTAACCACATTTAGCCGAATGACAACCAGTAGATGATAAGTTCTTCCAAACCATGGCCCATCTCAAACCTAGTAAACATCCAACAATAAAAGCTATTATATCCTGCCACTAATCCCTTCAGACAAACAAACCCCAGTTAAAATAACTGTAGAAAATCATTTTTGAGACACATGAGTGAAAAACAGTGGCATATTTATGAAGAGGCACAATGACACGTGTCTATGTATCCAGCCTCCTAGTCTGCTCGTTACCTGCTCATTATCATTCACATCCTTTCATGCCCCATAGCTCCATGATGGTTGTGCAATCACATGTGCTTCCTAAAGCAGGTTTCCCACCAAAGGAGAACTTTCACAATCCATCACAAAGAAAGCGTTGTACAACGTGGTTCTCACATTAAGGAACAATCTCTCAAATCTCAGGCAGCAGCTTGTAAAGGACAGACACAATCCCCCTCCCCCCCAAGTTTTCTCAACAGTCTTATCCTACTTATCCTCTGTAGGATCATCTCTGTCATCTCTATCATATTCATAACTTTCTGCTAGTCATAAAACCCATTTTCTCCAAGCCCCCTGCGCACCTCCTCCCCATTTCTACATAGGCCATCACGTGGCTTCTTAAACTGCTTCACGGCTGCGTTGCAGGTGCACAAAGACCAGCTGGGACCTCTCCTACCAGCTACTAGTAGTGTCTCATCCACCTACACCCTATAGTTGCCTGCTGGCTCAGGCTCCATCTGCAGCAAGGCCCAAGGCTCCTGCTTTATCTCCACCTGCCATAAAGCACAGGTAGTAAAGCACAGTTCTCTTAAAAGGCTTTTGCTCTTCACCATTCCCACAGTCTAGCCCACAAGCATTAAGCATGTAGACTTCATCTCCACGAGCAGAAAACGAGCCCTTCTGCTTTATGTTCCCCCTGCTTTCAGTAACTTGGTACGAGAGAATCAAGGCACAGCCGTAGCTGCATCATAGAAAAGAAGTGGTTAACTCGCTGGATTGCAAACATTAAAAAGCTTTTTGATAGCCAGAGCTCTAAACTGGGGTGGAGAAGACTTGGGTTACTGGAGTTACAGCTTTTGACAGATGCCTTAAGCATGTCATTTCTCTGTGCCTCTGTTTCCCTATCTCTAAAATGGGGGCAATCGTATCCAAATAAAACACTTTGACCACTGATGAAAAAAAAAAACTGATGAAAAGCATCACAAAAGAAAAGCTATTAATAGTAAACACACACACACACACAATAAGTTTTTTCCCCTCTTTTGTGAATTTTCATCACATGGTTGCTCCTGTAAAAGCAAGAGTGCTGCTTACAAAGAACTTTAATTCCCCTCATACCTCTCTGAAATCCTGATTGCAGGAAGCCCCTGAAAACCACACAAATGTATCTGAAAGGAGGAGGGTAAACCTTATGGCAAAAAGGAGTTAAACAAAAATTGCCTTTTCATTGAAGGATTGACAACTTTGATTTCTTCAATTTATTTTTTATCTTTGGAACAATCATTAATAACAAAAAGAAAGTGATACCTCTTGAAAGGTCCACAAAGACTCCTAATGTAAGCAGAGCCCGACTCCAGACAGCAGCAAATGCAGAAAACAAATGATCATTCTCCACTGGTTAGAAATCATTTACCTACATGACTGAGGTACAAACTTTTCCCCTGACTGATTTATACACTTTGTCCTTAGCTTCTAGCCATTTAGCAAACTGTCCATCTTATTGCCTTTTATCATACATCTTGCATTACACAAATTGACTCTTGTGCTTACATTTTTGATGGTTACCTTGAAACTTTCTAGAGGCACAATTTGTAAAGCACTAAAAAAAAATAAAAGAAAGAAAGAAAGAAATTTGAAAACAACACACAAGGGGACAAGGGGAAGTGGCTGATTTTCTGAACTGTTCCCTGAAACCCCTGTTTCCAGTACATGAATGACTAATAAATGAGCTTCCAGCTATGAAGAAAATGAAACCTTATACAATAACACAGGCCCATATCAGCCCACCAGCAGCACCACAAATAACAAAAGAAATGATAGTGCTTACATGGTCTTTTATATGTACATGTGTGTGTTTATATATACATAATCAATACTCAGCACACATTTCAGGGCTAATGAGAAGCAGGTCTATTTTCAGTGCTTCAGAAAGTACAGAATGAAAGTTTGTGTTGTGGAAGTCCTTGAATATTAGTAACTTTTCCAGTAAAACAAAAGGTAGAGTAGCAAAATACTCAAAATAGCTTTAGAGTTAATTGCAATTTTCATTGCTTTTCAGCTGGATTGTCAGAGCTGGGCTAGCCCATAGCCTGCCTTAGCTGGATGGTGTAAGCCCATTACCTTACTTTCATACCTGTCAGGAGCAAACCAGTCCCTTTTTGCTTTCATTAAGGTGCAATTTTCTTGAGAGAGATGGGTTTTTGCATATTCTAGGAAGAAGTTTCATGCAGAGATTTTTTTTTTTCTTTAATATACCCACAGGCTCATTTTAATACTATCAGCAGTGTAAATTAAAGCTGCCTTGAAGTTATACCACAGCCTTAATCTTCCTAGCAGCATGGATTTCACTGCATAGTCTCAAAAGCATAATCTTTGAAGGTAGATAATTATAAATCTATTTATCATTCAAAGCATATTAGCTATTTTTCTTGTGAAGCATTTTTATTTCATTAGAATTTAAGAACAAAATTTTCCTTTTACCCAAATCCTGCAGTAATTTAGAAGAGCATTCTGATTAAAAGAAAGGAAGAAAAAAGAAAGAAAAAAAGCCTAATTAATAGGCTTTTACTGATGCCTCTAACAGCTTAATTAATTCATATAAGCAGCAGAAATTTCACATGATTATTTCTAATAAGAATTTTTATCAGCTCATTTTACTCCTAATATTTCTATCAGAAAGTGGATTATTCCTCATTAGGTTCTTTCACAGTGCTGAATCCCTCACTTGTCCTGCTAGGGTAATTACAAACATCTGTACAAGTTTAGCACAAAGACTGTAGAGTCCTGAAGGGGATACATTAGGTTGTTTGCATAAATTAAATGTAAGCCTAGTTTACCTTTGGGAAAACCTTAGTGTTTATTTGTGTGAAAAAAATTTTATGGAAAGTGACAACAAATTAATTCAAGTAAACAGCAAATACAGTTAATACTAATTTCCTATTATAGGTCTTTGGTTTAGTTATTTTAAGCACACATTTTAACTCATTCCATTTTTTATGTAAATCACATGTTATTTTCTAGTTGATTTAATATTTAATGCTTTTAATGTAAGAAATTCTTTACTAAATTAGGATTAAAACCACAAACCACATTTTTATGGCTTTTTTTTCCTTGGGGCCTTTGGCTCACAATTTAACGGAGGCTCTCCCAAGAACTGGACATTACCACCAGAACTGTTAGGTTTTAAAGACAAATAGTTTCAAATTATAGGAGGTATTTTAAATAAGTACTGTGGAACAGAGATGTATGAATTGCAGGTTTTAATGCAGTTCCCTTAATGACATAAGCAGACAAAACTCTACCTAAACTACCACGTAAGGAGAATAATGGCCAGCTGTAAGTATTAATGTAGTCATTTGAGGACATAAAAAATGGTATATACCTAATAAGCCTCCAGTTCTCCCTGAACATAAAACTAAAAGTACCCATACAGCTAACACTGTTAAAGTCACTAGTGTTATTAATGTATGTTTTGTTAAAGACATGAGTTCATTAAAGGCCGGGATGATGCAGGTCTCCATCACTGTTTCCCTAAGATGTTTAAAAAGGGCTATATGAAGTGCACTGCTACTAACATTTGGATGTTTGCTCTCACTCCCTCCTTAACATCCAGCGTTATTAGAACTGTTGAAGAAGGTCACTCTGGAAGCCAACCAAAGGAGAGAAATCACACACCAGCCACAGCCACTGAGTTCTGGAATAACTTCTGACTACAAGAGGTGGAAGTTCTGGAAAAGAAAGCTCCACCCTCAGGCAATCACAAGTCCTGAACTTGCAAGTATTTCTACTGACCTGCACACTTAAAATTTGCTTCAGTTGAGGACTGCTTCTGCAGCCCATAGCCTTTTGCAAGAAGCTGTAAGAGAAACTGCATAGTTCCAGCACAGGAATAAGAATCTATGCTGTATTAGTCTTTCCCTTTCAGTCAAATTTTATCTTAGCTATTCTTAAGCTTACCTATCTTTTATCTGTGTGGTTACAAACTTCTAAGGAGCCTAGGCTAAGTTGTCCTCACCTGTAGCTTGTTTAATTTATTAGGTCAAAGTTTCTCTCAAAATCCCACCCTCCTGCAGCCAAAGTAAGTTGTGGTAATGCTCTTCTTTAGGGGGTGGGAATGATTGTGTCCCTGCTGTATGAGAAGTTGCTTTCTTGCACCAATGACTATAGCTACTTCCATAGGGGGAATCCATTTACCCCTTTGAAAGAAATATCCTGCCTAATGGCTGAGCCAGAGGGGGAAAAAAAGCAATCAGAAGGCAGGTAGAGGTATACAGTGGTGACTGCATTTGCTTTTGTTTTCCTCACATGTTGCGACAAAGAGGTAAAAGGAGCAAGAGGAAAAGGAGTCCTGAGGTGAGGCTTTGTTTCTGAAATACACAGCTGAAACTGCAGGGCAGTGTCACTTCTATTCTCTGGAAAACAGATAGAAATGTTTCTCCTATTTGCCCCAGGTGGAAGGTCTCTGTTGCTTTGGCATTTCTTTGTAGCAGTTAACAGAAGCTGGCAGCTGGGTGTGACCTTGCTAATCCTTGCACCTCACTATTGTCTTGTAGACCAGGAAAACAGGACCAGGGGAGCCATGGAGAACACTCTGCCAAGCAAGAAGTGTCCCCCTCAGCGTAATTCAGTGCCCAGGAGATTTGTTCAAAAAGTGAACAAATGCATTCAAGTTGACATGGACTTGGAAGAGGAGAACCCCAGGGCTGATCTGAGCCTTTCTCCACCAACCTGCTTTTCCAAGAAGCGCCAGCAGTCTCCAGGGAAGACGTCACCTCCCCAACGATGTGCTTCCCCGTGCTCCCCACAACAGTTTGCTGTGCCAGCAATGCAGCCGTCGCTGCCAGCCCCTCCAGCCCTACCCCCTGGATGCAAGTTGCTCTCAGCACCCCTTCCCAGGCCGGGCATAAGGGCCCTGCCGCTCCCGCCGCCGCTGCCGGGCAGCGATGCCGACTGCGACCGCCTCGCCTGCGGATGCGCCGGGCAGCCCTGCGCTAAGAGGGCCAAGACGCCAACGCTGAGGATGAAGGTGTTTCACTGGCAGAAGCTCCCTTCTGACGTGGTGAGACGTACGTGCTTGTAACACTGGGCTGGCCGGTTCGTTTACTTCACATCTAAACAAAAAATAGAAATGTTGAGGGTTAGATCTTGGTGAGTTGGGCTACGCAGTTGGTTCTTTCATGCTCTCTCTCAATCCTTCAAAAAAAATGTCAATACTAATAAACTTGAAAAGTCTTGACTTACAAGTGGAAGAAATAATAGACTGGAAAAATGTATAGAAATGAAGGTCCAGATCTGTCCGTTGCTGCAAGAAGTGACATTTAACCACTCAGCCTCTCTCTCTGATTTGTTAAGATGTTGTGAATCTGCTAATTAAGGTTTACAAAATGTTTTGAAGTCCATTGAGTGGAAAGATCTGTTGAACAGTAATGGTCTGTGGTTTCTCCTCAATGAACTCACCGTTCATCACATTGATTTTCACACTGCTGCAAAAGCACTAAGGTCTATGGTTAATATATGGTCTGTCAAAGGTGCTTGCAAGGTCTCTTCAAGTTTAGGCAAGGAATAGGCCCCTCATGTAAAACTGGGAATGCAGTTTCCATTCCTGCTGCATTTTTTAAAGTTCAGTTCACAGGCCATGTATCTTGTAGGAGTTTTCCATTGTGCTCCCTGCCAAGAAAGGGGCTTGGTAGGACATCAGAGGTTCTTTATGAAAATACTAAAGTGAGAATTGTAAGAACTTGTTGCTCTGATAAAATACACAAACGATCACGCAAAAAAGCCTGGGTGACCCACTGCTTGCTCTCTTATGCAGAGATACAAATTCAGACTCATTCCCAATGTCTTTAAGGGATAGTGTTGTAATCTCTCCTGAAGGAAAAGGAGGTGAAACATTTTGTTAAAAAATCTAGTGTTAGAGATAACTTCATGTTTTGAAGTGCCATGTGTTGTGTGGATGGTTCCTAGTGAATGTGGCAATGGTGGTGGGCTTGGGAGTTCATATCTCTTGTAAGGAGAGATGTTTTCCTAATACGACGTAACGTCCCCTGTGTGGGTACCACAGTTGTGCAATATGTAGACTATTAGCAACAGCAAAAAGAAGTTGGAGAAACCCATTAAGTTCATCAGCTGCCTTCAGCTTGCCTTCAGCAATGAGCCACATGTGGTGATAGTTTTCCAGGTTTAATTAGCCTTCAACCCTTTGGGATGCTCTCCGTGGGAGCTGCCACTCTTAAATAATTAACATTTGCCCAGGACTAATGAGCCTCGTATTTCATTCATCCTCTGAAGAGCTTTCTTTTCTGCAAGTTTCACTGCTTGGAAGTGTTCCTCTGTCTCTGTGGTCCATCTTGAAGCATCCTTCTCTTCCAGAAAGCCGCTCCATGTGGGCTGCAGTGGCAGGTGGCAGCAAGGACCTTGTAGAGCCTGACTACACCAGCTTGGAGCTGCTTTTCTGTGTTCCACCAGCTGCACACAAGGAGAAAACAGGGCCAAAAATACATAAATCAAAAGAGGTACCAGGATTTCTCCCTTGTAGAGCCTATCAAAGTTCTTCAGAAAAATAGCTTATTCACTCTTTATTGTTGTCAATCTTTTATAATAAAGTAGGAAGTTTTGATATCTACCTTCTAAAGCTGACACCAAAAAAAAAAAAAAAAAGGGCATGGAATGAATAGGTATAGGATTAGACATGTTGAATTAAATCTACTGAGGAACAGATCTTAGATTTATAAAGAGAGAATGTGGGAATTTCACTGATAATTCTTATAAACTAGAATATTTTTGATAAATCATTTCCCTTTTTTGTGCTTTTTTCTCTTTCTGATTCTTTCTAAAAGAGATCTAATGACACACATGCTTTGTAAATTGCTCCAAGTTTCAGCTATGAATAGTGTTGATAATGGTATTACTGAAGAAGCATTAATTTTGCCAATAAATGCACAAAAGCTCAGTCTAACTGACTGCTTTTCTTTCTTATCTTTTTTTTTTTCTTCTGCCAGGTCACATTTATAGGTCTAAGGAAAAGTCTTCTTCTGAATATATTTCTGAAGCAATTTAAGTGGTAAGTGCTGTAGAGTAGCCTCTAATTCAGCATGTAGTCTGAATGAACAGAAACATGCCAAACACATAAAATAAATTTAGCAGAGATTTTATAACTGCTATGTATTTTTATCAGGGAGTTAAGGTTTTTTTAGCTGCTAAGATGTGGTAGTACTAGTCAGACTCTTCCCAGGCAATTAATACCATGTTGGAATAGTTACTAAACCTAAAATGGAACAACACTGATTCCTAAAGAGGCAATATTTATAAATAGCAGCAAAATCATGTAGGAAAGTATTTCTTTTATGCATTATCGACATAAATATCATTTGCACGCAGGAAGCATTATTTAGGAATTCTGTAGCTAGTTAATTTTAAAGGGACATCTTCAGAATTTAAAATTGTTTATAATTTTTATTCACAGATTGTCTATAAAGAGGGAATAGTTTACTTAATTAAACAAATGGAAGTTCACCAAGTCACAGTCTCCAGAGGATTAAAAAGAGAAAAAGGGAATCTATAGCAGTTCTTGGCAAAATCTCCTCACTGATGTTCCCTGGAACTACTGCAGTATCAAGATGAATTTTCTGATCTCTCCCTGAGTGTAATCCTCTGTGCAATGTCCCATGTTATAAGGGCTTCAGAAAGAAAACTCAGCCTAGAGATTCCTTTGTGCTAAGAATAAATCAGAATCAGTCTGAAAGGTTTTTTTTTTTTTTTCCTTTCAACCCTCTGTTTTTTTTCCATTGCAAGCTCTGCTTTATGGTGTAAAATAGCTCTGTGTAGCCTAGCTGCTATTTTTTATCTCTACGTGATTCCCTGGGCAGCATCTAAGCCCTCCTGGGAGCAGCTAGAGACTGTGGGATCAAGTAGTTGAGCCACGCTTCCCATTTTGCAGGACGATAACGCTCTGTACTGAGCTGCCTCCTCTATTAGCAGTGGTAGGTGCAGGGAGTTGATGTTTCCAGAACCCAAATCAGAGCAGCCTGGTTTCATTTCAAAGACATATTGTCTGCCAAAGTTTTAGGAAAAGATCTGGGATGAAACTTTCTGGGATTTTCCTAAATGTCTCTCAGCAGGAGAAGAGCCAGCAGTTTTAGCCTTGGCTTCACTGAAAGCAGTATAAAAAATTCAGGAGTAAATCTCTCCTTAGTGCCACTGGATGCCCATACTAAAAGGGGAGGACTCTGTTGTATGACGATGAACCAAACTCAGAAATCACACTTAAATTATTATTAAACTAGCTTTAGGCTTCCCTCAAAATCTGCTTTATCATGCTTTTAAGGAGTGAGATCCTAATAACAACGGAAGGCAAGTGCAGTATGAATAATGTCCTTTATTCCTATGATGCTGTTTTCTATTCCTATGATGGAACTGTGCTCTCCTATGTTTTTTGTGTTCCCTCTTCTTACACTGCTGCTCCTTGGCATCTCTCTTTCCTACAGCTCCAATAAAGAGATTGCAGAAATGATTCACAAAGGGGATGGATCCAAGTTTGATGCTGAGATGCTAAAGCAGCTACTCAAACTGCTGCCTGAAGAGCATGAGGTATCTATCATCCTGCTGATTCTGCTGGACCTAGAGCATGCCTGGTGCTCGCTTTTGAATATTTCCACTGGTAGAGCAAGACAGTGTGCCCGGATCCCTCATGGCCATGCACCGTCTTAGTCAATGGATTCCTAGGATAGAGCAGTAGTGAAGTCTTACCCAGCAAAAATCTGGCCTCATGTTACAAAGATGAGGCAATAATACACTGTGAGCCTCACCAAGGGGATCAGTCCTGCTTTTCATTCCTGATAATTTAATTAAACGAGTATAATATATTAGCATTTGTAAATCTGGGTGAATAAACAGACTTTCAGTGTAGGTTTCAGTTGAGAGGTGTTGGGATCTGTTTTTCTGAAGGGATTGCCAGGCTAGATTGCACCAGAACATGTTGAAGTCCTGCCTATCAATCAGGGATTTATCATAAAAGAAACTGTACAATCACAGCCTTCCAAGTGAAGCAAAACTTAATAGTTTTACTTCTAAACAGGTCTTTGCAAACCAGTTTGCTTGTGTAATTTATGTCTCATCTGGCTCAGTCCCATTGTCTGTGCACACAAATAGTTCAGAAAAAACAGCTTTGTCTCTGAGCGAAGCAACCAGGGCCCCAGAAATATTTTACAATACTTTACAGGGGTTTTACTGTTTTATTCCTTTTTAGATAAATAGCCTGAAATCTTGCAAAGAAGAAAAATCAGAACTAGCAAATACAGATCAATTTTATCTCCATCTCCTGGAAGTTCCTAAGTAAGTAAAATTTTCTTTGATTTCTACTTGTGAGTGTATGTGGCTTACAGGGGTTATCCATAAGAATCCTGTTTCCTGTGTTAGAAGGATGTCCATAAGGTTCCGTCCTCAGGAGAAGGCATGTGATTACTATTCGTAGAGCCTTCAACTCTCTGCTACTAATGGGTGAGAAACCTCTCCTTTCCAGTGGCCAAACAGACTTTCTGATGCCTTTAGGAAACTTGTTAAATTCACCTAGGTATTAGTAAGTCATAGTTAGAAAACTGTTGGCTGTTGTGCAGTGACTATCTGTATGATAGTGTATGTGTGAAGTTACAGATTGAATGCTGGCTGCCAGTTCTCTCCATCCCTGTGTTAGAGATTTCAGTCTGTAAAAAAAAAAAAAGAGTCCACAAAGCCATGAGTAAATTACATCAGTGTCTGTGGTTTGGCCACCTCCTGAATTGTCACCAAGCCAGATAAAGCACACAGAAGGAAATCTTTTTGTTCTTCAAAACACTACACAGTGATATGTTACAAATCACAGGAATAGTCCCAGTGAAATGTGATAACTTGTCTATCCTGCAGCCATTTGTGGTAAAATATGGTGGAGAAAATCTGGCTTTTAATTTTCTCAAGGTTATAACTAGCTTTAAAAACACTCTATAAGATGTTTCCATGGCTTTTCCGCAACACTGATCCACGATGAAGATGCATAAAGATACTATTAAACAACATCACTGCAAAGTGGTTGGAATTTCTGTCTGAGAAGTTGACAGGAAGAACAAAAGCCCTGCCTAGTGCTGCCCAGGAATTGTCAAAAATTATTGCCTCGTTATGCAAGGAAGTCACTGCCAGATTTGATTACAACATTGCTTCCTGAAAGAGGAGGTTATAGTTATTTCTAGGACGTCTTTGGAAAGGTCTAGGGGTTTGATTCCAATTCAGTGAGACTTCTCTCTTGTCAGAGCATTAAAGGTAACATAAAAACACTGGTGCTGCTCTTTGCCTAAAATGGGAAATTCTCTCACTGGACTTGAGACAATTAATCAGGCCTGTGTTTCTTTTTTTCTTACTGACTTCCCTTAGCTACCAGTTGCGGGTTGAATGTATGCTGGCTTGTGAGGAAACAAAAATTCTGCTGGACTGTCTGTTGCCAAAAGCACAAGTAATCAGGAGAGCCTGTGAAAGTAAGTGCCTCAGTGATGTGTCTATGCCCAGTGCTTAGGCACAGAAAACTTCTATCTAAATAGACTCAATCATATCATATTCTATAATCTAATGAAAATTAACCTTTTAATTGCTGAATATGTAAGGAACATCAAAACCCTGGCTACAGATTCTGTTTCTGGAGTTCATTCTGCAGAGCTGCAATTTGTGCTATTCTGCAGAGCTTTCATCAAGATAAATAAAGCAGGCATGTTGGCTCATTCCTACCAACAATCCCTCACAGAGAAGAAGGAAATTTTCTATATGCAAATCCCAGATTTTGTTTAAATAAAAGTCGAACTTGTGTGCGCAGCAGAGAGTTTTGTTCATAACAATGAAGCTCTTCCAGTTCCTCCTCTAAGTTCGTTTTGGTTGTAGCCCAGGCTATAGCTCTGTGATGGACCTAGTCAAAGTGACATAATAGAATCTATTTTGTTTTACAAAATATGTATCCTCAATTATATAAATTCCCTCCGTAATAATGTTTCTCTCCATAATAATGTCTGTAATATTTTCATAAACTCCCTCCACAAAATCAGATACAGTTTTCGTTTTAACTCAATTCTTTCCTAAATTAGCTCTTGGATTATAGCTTCAGATACATAATTTTAAGCAGCCATGACTTCCTGTTGCCCAGCTGCACTTTTGTGTGTTTGTATATAAAATCTGGCTATAACTAGGTTATTCGATATCAGTGCTATAGCTACTCTTGGATCTGTGTCCTAATCAACAACTTTCTGCAGTCTCATTCAGCCCCCAGCAGTGTGGGCCAGCATGTGGGTGAGAATTCTGTTCTAGCTCTGCCAAAAATGTTGTTTGTATTCCAGTTTCTGCTGTCAGTATGCACAGCCTCTCATTATTCTCATTAATGATGTTTACGAGGCAAAAGGACCTTCACTTTTTAAACCTGTAACAATGTGCTGAGAATGACAGCTACTGACCTTCTCATGTTTAAATACTTTCTCACGTGTAGTTGTCCCTCATGAGTGGTTGCAGTGATGGTATATGTATACTCTAAAATTGATGGGAAATCTCGTTTTCTCTGTAGTTTAGGGAAAATACCAAAAAAAGAAACTTCTTCATTGTGTTTTCGTACATCTGACTTATTTCTGTTCATGCTCTCTATAAACCATTTTTATGTTGTTCTTTTTTCCAAATTCATAATAATACTGACTTTACATAATCTTAGATGAGAGTTGTTTTAACACTGCTGTCAACGTAAGGAACATCCTCTTTCAGAACACCTTATTTAATTTATGAAAATGTCCCTTTCTATTCTTCAGCCCTTCTTACAAGTCACCGACTGCCAATTTTCTGTCAGTTGATTCTTAAAGTTGGAAACTTTCTGAACTACGTAAGTGAAGTTATTTCTTTATAATTGTTGTACTTCTGAAGATAGCAGAAAATTTAAATACAAGACTTGGAAACTGAAGCAAAGATTTTTTTTTTTTCCTGCATTTTCCAGGGGCATCACAGTGGAGATGCTGGAGGCTTTAAAATTAGTGCCTTGCTCAAGCTGACAGAGACAAAAGCAAACCAAAGCCACATTACTCTACTTCACCATATATTGGAGGTAGGACATGGAGGTCAAGTCAGCCTTGTGTGCCTTGATCTCAAACATACCCTGAAATGAAGGTGCTTACACAGAGTCTCCATGCCTACAAATGCAGTGAGAACTTTGCCACTGTTTCCTGGGTGGAAAGGATCAAACACCTATGAAATAAAATCTTTAGATAGTTAATACTAGGTTTCCTTTCCTAGATTTGCTTAACATGCCTGTTCCCTGGTAAAGGCTAAGCTTATCTAAGTATTATTATTTTTGTCCTGATACTGTTCTGAGAAACTTCCATACTTTTTCATTGATTGTACAAAGTAACTGCTTTTCCACTTGAATTTTAGGAGGTTGAGAGAAACCACAGAGATTTGCTGCAGCTTCCCAATGATCTTGACTTTGTTTCCAAGGCAGTAGGGTAGGACTCTTTGTTTTGTTTTGTCATGTATCAATTGCCAATCTCCATAGAACCAAGCACGAGCTGAGTCATTTTATGGTGGTATAATAAGGTCACAAGATTTCTCTGCTGTGTGGGAGAGGTTTCCTTCCAAGCCCGAATGGTTCTGAGATTTACAAAGCATTTTGGCTAAAGCCACTCAAATGTAGCTCAGTGGGATTTACAAGGAGTTAACGCCTTCATTTTCAAACACCAGATTCTTCTCCCACAGGTTGCAATAGGAACAGTATCTTGCCTTAAGTTTCTCCTCACAGAGCTGTTGTGAGGAGGGGACATCAGGGACAGTGTACTAGCACTCAAGGGACCTCATGAGGCCCAGAATTAAATATCACTATCAGTGTATATGTGGGTGGAAAGAAAAAGCCTGGTCCTCCAGACTTCCTTCCATGTGTCTGAAAGCCTCATGAATTTAACACCAACTCAGCCTAGTTAGCTCAGAAAAACAACATGAGGATATGCTAAACTACACTGAGTAGGAACCCAGACTTACAGCTCAGGATTAGCATTTTTTAAATCTTATATGAATTCTTTGGAACCTTACAATGTTTTAATTTTTCTTGTAACTAGAAGCTAGGGTAAACAGCAATCTGGAGATGTACTGATATTTTTAAGCAGCTGCTAAAATTAATTAAATTCAAAAATTATGTTGATTCAGTAACGCAGCAGAAAGCACTACAAGTTCTCTGTGAGAAGTTTAAACTGGATGATATGTTGAAGCCTGCATTTCTCTCTGGGTTTGTGTAATAATGGAAGACTTGTCTGAATCTAAATCCTCCTAGTTGTTAATATAAATGTCCTCTTTTTTTTTTTAATAAAGTAATTGCCCTCTAGCTTAGTCAAACCTTCAAACTTATAAAATTGTTTTGCTAATCAGCCTTGGGAGAGCTGTTTACAAAGCAAAGCCTGCAAGGGACCTTTTTAATGCCACTCACATCTGGATACACCATCAAACACCAAGTCATGTAGTGCTGATCCAGTAGTTTTTGTTTGGATTCGTGTCTCTGCAAAGGGATTGTCAGAACAGCAAAATGTGTTTGTTATGCAACATGCATGTTTGGGCCTCCGTGTGAGATAAATGAAGTCCAAAAAGAGATACAATTTCTGACTACAAATAAATCAGGGAGAAAAACAGCAGGGAGAGAAGACAATATTGGCACAAAAGAGATGAGTGTTAATTGTCTATGAATAAAAATACACTGGAAGTCTTGGAGAAGGTTTATAAATACTGGGACAGTAAGATTCTTCCACAGTGTACCCATGGAGGTGGTGGGGGCTTGGTGTTCAAAAAAAATGTGAAGTAGGGACGCAAAGGAAGTATCTTCCTCAGATGGATTTTTAGCAGCTTAAAAAGGAGCTCTTGCGGAGGAGAATTATTTGCAAAGGAAGGGTCTGCATTAGACAACTCACCCTATATTCATTTGTAGAGATAATATTGTCTATAGTCATTTAACTTAGAAGAAAAAAAAAAAAAAAGGACAGACTTGCTGTTTTAATTTACTTTCCCTTTTGCGGGCCTTTCAGAATCCACTTTGAAGTTATGCAGGCTGAAGCAGGTGCCAATATGAAGAAATTGTTGGAAATAGAGAAGCGTGTACTTCTGTCAACAGAGGATTTGAAAGTACAGCATGGAAAATCTGTTCAAGTAGGTAAACTGGATGTACCCCAATTTCCATTGTTTTTCTCAAATGCTTTAAAACTCTGCTTCGCAAAGGCACTGAGATTGCAGGTTGCAAATGGAAGCAGTTCTGGAGGAAGCAGGGCATAACCACGCTCCTTCTGCGTCTCTGTGGAAGAAGTGTCATGGGTTTATTTTCATGCCTGTAATGTGGTATTATGAAAAGGAAACAGATGAGAATCAGTCAGCAATCTGTGTGGGCAAAAGAAAGGAAGGTCTTAAAAAGGAAATGTAGGATGCAACTATAAATGGATATAGTACAGTGCAGTAACATGTTTTGACTAGCTATTCTTTGAGGGGAGAAAAGGAAAGTGAACAGATCTACAGTCTTTTTTTTTTTCCTTGAGCATATTCCCTGAGCATTTCCCTGAGCATATATATTCCCAAATATCCTTTAGATTCTAGCTTTTCCTGTTCTCAAAATGGGGTCATATAACTAAAGATGATCTCTTGATTAGTCATCCCAGGTTGAGTGAAATTTCCATGTGGATGAATATGATGAAAGTGGCAACATGAAGTGAGTTGCTTTGGGGCCTAACAAAAAGGACGGGAAATGCAAACAGTTCAATTAAGAAGAAAGAATTGCACATTGGTTTACAATCTTAGCTGTCAGTTCTTTAAAAAAGGATTGCTCTGCATTAACTTGAGTCTTCTGGGTAGCTCAGAATATGTTATTTCTTAATGTGCATAAATTGTGTTGTAAACTGTGTCTCAGGGCAGTATTAGCGCTTCAAAGGACCTGCAGAAGGAATTTGCCATTACTGAAAAGAAGAAGGAAGAACTTGCTGATTATCTGTGTGAAGACCAAAAGAGAATATCCTTGGAAGAAGTATTTGTCACAATGAAAACCTTCAGAGAGCTCTTCCTCAAGGCCTTACAGGTGGTTTGCATTTGTGAATTTTTACAAATACAAAGAGATTGCCTTTTTTTAACAAACAAGGATGTCTTAGAATATTTGCATATTTATTTATTTATTTTCAAATTGGGCTGCCTAAACCCTGGTTTCAGGGGTAAATGGAAGTAGTTGCTTCTTTGCTTGCAGTCAACATCAAGAAATGAGCATGTGGGCAAATTCAAAATGTACTCTTTTAATTGGTGCAGAGAATTAAGACCTTTAAGATTGGTTCCAGCCTAAAATTACTAATCAAGCCTCAATAGAATAGAAGCTAGTGATGTGTGAAAGAATAAGCAACCTAACAGGTTTTACCGAAGGAGTGAAGGTCTTGCAGAGGCAAAGCCTGTAAGAGATATGTTTACATGCAGATACTTCATGGCACTAGTTAGTTCAAATCAGCATGTTTTACATCCTCTACAAAACCACTTCCCAAGAGATGATATTTATACCTTTAAGATCTCACAAAGTAACACTCCTTGCAATAAGGATTAAGGAAGAGCAACTTTCCCATACAGATTGTGTAGACTAGCCCCTCTTAATTACTAAACCTCCAGTAATCCTCTAGGTAATATTTCCTACTGCATACTTCATGCCCACAGTAATGTTCTTTCTCTAGTGTTTTCTTAATGCCAGGTATTAGTGGCTTCACATAATTTTTTAAAGCAACAACAACCTGTTCCTGAGCCGAGTCCTGCAGAGCACAAGACTGGATTTGCCTCCTACAGAAGGAAGGCATTTTCAGGCACATTATGCAAGGTATTGCTGTAATGCAGATATTTATGCTGGGCAAAGTCATGGCAATGGTGGCTGATGTGTGTTTTAGGGTAAATCATAGTTTTAGATCAAAACAAAGAAGCTTCTGTGACAGCTTCTCAGACAAAAGATGAAAAAGATATCCTTTAATATTCCCCCTACCTGGAGGTATGAGATATGTACAATTTTGCAAGCAATACAGATACCTTAGTACAGAAATGAGGTGATAGTGTCACAGTCGAGAGGGGGAAAATAAATGTCAACCACAGAAAATATTTGGCTATAAACTTGACCCTCAAAATTTAGCTATGAGGTGGAGTACTGAGAGAGTTCGGAACACCTTGGCTCAACATCTATGTACAGCCACACTGGAAAATTAATGTGAAGGGTAATTCTTGCTTCCAAAGTTCTTTGAAAGAAGAAGTCCCAATAAAGGTTATGTAGGATGTCATGGTGGAGTTGCACATGGAGGTATGAACAACTTTTTTTTTTTTTTTTCTCGTTGTTCACAGCCAAGTTAGAGCAAATGGAAAGGACCTGCTTTTCCTCTACCCAACATGTAACCTCCCTTTCATCTTTTCTTGGTTCAGTTTCTCATCAGTACCTCACCTCAAAAATACCACAGCTGTTAATCATTTCTCTCTGTCACTATAGTAAAAATACTGTATGTGCTCAAAACAACAGCCTGCTGAAAAGTTCAAGCTTTCAATTTTTAAAAGATTTTTATTACTCTCTTTTTTAGATTTTACACTAGAATCAGACAACCTCCATCATCTCTTTCAAGGTGTTTGTCATTTGGCTAAAATGTGGCTTTTATTTTAAGATAAGTGCTCTGTGTAAAGCAGGTCTGTTGGCACTACCAAAATAGTTAAGGCTGTCTTTCCACTCTTGCACCAAGTAATCAAAGAATTATTTTGATAAATTGTGGTACTTTCTGTTTCCAGGTTTATCCAAACATACTTTGATTTTTTTTTCTCCCTCTGTTTCTTGAGTATTCTTTCTGGTTTCTTATCCTTCAGGAATGAAGACTGAGCTACACAAATGAAACATCTAATGTGCACCTTGCATTCTTCTCCATCTATTTGATGAGGAAAAAAATGTCTTTCAAAAACCCAAGTGACCCCTACAACTGGCACAGTGAAAAATAGCTGGTCTTTAACCCAGGCTGTATGTTTTTCTGCTTATCAGAAGAACTAAAAGAGCAGATGGCAGGAAGAAGAAGGTGGGGAGAAAATAGCTTCCCAACTCAAAGTTAGAGTGCAGTATTGGAGATGCACTAAGTTCTAAAACTGTGTGGAAAAGAAAAACTGGGTAATTATAGAGCATGTGGGAAACATTTGATTTTCCCTTAGCAGTTGCATCTATTCAAAGAGGGGAGCTCCCTCTAAAGATGCAGTCTAATCTCAGAAAAAGGAGAAAAACAATAAACAAAATCTGCTCTAGGAAGTGCTTGGCTCTTTACAAGGGTCAAAAAGACAGTTCTGTTGCCTGTTGTGTACTCTTGGACAAAGGAGCTGGAGCCAGCTCCTCAGCAGGGTGTTGGATAGTGTGAGGATAAATAGTTATCACAGAGCATCTTTTAATGCAAAGATCCAACAAGAATCTAATGTCCCCAGCTCTACTTTATCTAGTCTAATTATTACAGCAACCTTTAGTGAACCCAGAGCTGGAGCAGGGATTGTGGGCATTCGTTCCCTTTCCCTGCTCCTCCTCTGTCTTAGTGGCCTTTCTCATGTTGAAGAAGCTGTTAGCAGTGTGCTTGTGTCGAGTCACTAAAGACTTTTTTTTTTCCCCTCACTCTCTCTGAACAATTCAATTTAAGTTTGATCAGTCCATAGATTTACTGCTAATGGGTTTTGGTTTTTTTTTTCGTTACTGAGTGTTCTGCTCAAATAGCAGAACAAGGTAGCCCTGAATTCACCTCCTTTACTTCTTGTGCAATGTAGCGTAGAGGCATTCTCCAAGGACTTGCAGTTTTGAAAGTCTCTCAATATCAACAATATCTCAAAGGAAATATTCTAAAACACAGCAGGAATTTATCAGGTGAGCACATAAGAGGAACACAATGATGAAAGGCTTCTAGCTTGTTTTTAAGACTTCGCCACCTTCATTCTTTTAGCAGATTCCTTTCTTCATGGCAGGTGAATTCTTTTTTTGCCAGGGATAATGCACCAGTTTCCTCTCCTTCTCCAAGCATCCAGTGAAAGTGCCTGTAACAATTCTACAATTCTGAGAAAGTAATTCTATTTATGTTCACAAGTTTACTTTATTTGTCGGGAAGTGTTTTTAAGGACCAAAAGATCCTAGTCTTTTACATTCTGTAAAAGCTCTAAGAAATTCATGCATGTTTCCTGGGACTTCATCCACAGCAATCAACGAATCTATTAATACTTTGTTGGTACTAAAATCTGCAAAGAAGAGCAGGCATGTCTCATGAAGAAACCTCTCTGTAACAAATGAAAATCCTCATGGAAATTATTAACACAGCAGCACCTTCCTCACTACATCACAAAACCATGGCAAGTGGCCCAAAAACTGAACTTTCTTGGCTGACTGGTTGCAGTTGAAAGCATGTGGAATTCCAGGTGGTGATTACAATGCTCTGTTGATGATTGCAGCTTGGAACAGGGATTGCATAAGCTGTTAAGAAAATCAACTTGATATTCTTCTACTGTTAGCCTGATCATTCAGAATTACCCCCTCATACAACTGTGCTACTTGTCTAAATCCAGAAATACTCCTCCATTGACTGTAGGTCTTCCTTTACTGAGAGTAATCATTTGATTTCTTTCTCTTCCTCCATTACTCACAGCATCCCAGTGTCAGCAGGTCTAAGGAAACAGGAGTCCTATCTGACTGCATGAGTCCCAACAGGACAAGTCACCCTGATAGCTGCATGGTTGGCACCAACAGACTTGCAGCCAGGATCCTGCTGCTGAGCACCAGGGCAGCGATGCAGCTGGCAAATATAATGGGTGTCTAAAGAGGAACTGTAGATTGTTGTTCAACAGAGTGACAAGTTCCTGAAGCTTCTGGTAGAAAACTCTGAATGCAGCTCATATAAAATCAAAGATGCTTTGGAATAAATATAATAAATAAATAAATAAATAAATGCTAATTAAGTCGAACTAATGTTGTGCTTTGTGATCCCCAGAATTAATTACGAATGCATTTCATGTCATAGATGAATCTCTACAGGTGAAATTAATGAACTAGTTTGCTAGTAACATCGCTACACAGAGACATTGTGTAAGACATTGGCTTTGTTCTGGCTTTTGTCCTCAAAACCCTGCAGCTGAAAAATGTCATTGAAAGGGTGTATAAGACTCATTTAGAGTAGTTACTCATCGCAAATCATAACCAGTTTTTACTCCAGTAAGTTTTCTTATTTAACTTTCTATTTGTCATTCTGTCTGAATGCAGGAAAATCAAGAAAGAAAAGAGCAAGCTGCAAAGTCGGAGAAAAGGAAGAAACAACTTAAAGGTGAAGAAGCAAAGAGACTAAAGGGAGAGTATGGAAACACTAGTACATTTAACAAAAGCTAAATCTGGATTTATTGATTGGTCTTTTGTTAATCAGGAGGAATTCATCTGTTTAGCTATGGATGATGTAACACTATGAGAGTGGTTTAGCAATGGTTGGTGTAGCCAACAAGCAGATAGTGAAAAACGTTGTAAAATAGGGTAGTAGGTCTGCAATTTTTATGTTCATGTAAATATTCAGAAGAGATCATGATAGGGATCATGATAGGGACCAATGAGCAAATTACTAGCATTTTGCTTAAAGGTAGATGTTGTCCTGCTATTGCTCTGCACAGCTGTTTGTAAACTTCTGAAGATGCAAAAAGATAACACACTTTGGAACTTCAGGATGCCTTGTGTGAGGCAAGTTGAATCACGTGTTACTGTTTCAACATTTTTTTGCTCTATTCTGATTAGAGTTTCAGTTCCTTAAAGTGTTTTGTGTGTGCTTAATGAGAGCCTGTGCTTTGCTGGACATTGGCAGACTGACATAAATGCAAAATGCTGGGCTTCACTGGGTATGAAGTGCTTCTGGTGTTAACATTTGCACACCTACATTTTAGAGTTCCACTTTGGCTTATACGTGCTACTCGCTTTTCAAGAAGGTTTTTGTCAATAGCATTTGGTTATGATTCTTGATTCTTCAGAGAGCAACGGTAGGAATGGTGTTAAATAAATATGAGGGGAGTTTACATAAATATTACACTGGTTGCTTACCCCCTTAGAAGGCTTGTAGTTGTATGTCATTATCACTGTTGTCTAAATAAATGGTCATCTTTTAGCATCTGTTTCATAGTTACTGGTCTTTAGAAGTATGTTTTTAAAAATATATAAACATATTGAAAACTGACCAAAACATCTTTTTTTGATACTGCTGGACACCTGTACTGTGAATGTTTTATCTATTTTGCTATTATAACATGCTTAATGTAAATCTGAAAATTAAAACAATAAACTTTATTCTTGTAAATAAAGAAAAGTAAATTAGTGCATGATAAAATTATAAAGCAAAATCTAGCAGATATAAGGATTAAATTGTTTAAGTCCTGTAAAAAGGAAGCATCCAAACATAATAAAACTTCTGCAATTTCAACATTGATTTTAGAGGAGACCATAGAGAGGTTTTTTGTGCCCTTCGAGGAGGTGAATATAATTCAGGAAATACAAACTCAAACATGAGAAAGAGAATTTAGACTGTGCTTTATTTTTCAATACTTATTTTAGAAAATGTGCCTAATTATTGTACTACTAACATAAAAAATCAGACATTTAATCTATCTATTTTTAATCTGCATCAGGGTATGGTGGCATAAGCTATAGAGTACATTAGGTTTGGCCTAACCCAGATTGGAACTCATAATAAACCAGAGATATTTGGCGGGGGGGGGGGCATATATTTAGCAAATTAAGGAACTTATTTTCTGAAGGAGGTAAGGAGAGGAATAAATTTGGTAGAAGCCTATCAGCATATTCTTACAAGATTATGGCAGCCTGGTTCCACAGAGAATTACATGCACATTTAACTTTTTAGGTATCTCTCCTAAAGTCAGAAATATAAAATGCACAGGGGTAACCTCATGCATAAATCTTTAAAGCCCTAATCCTATAGTCTTTGAATCTCTGACCTTAACTCTGGTCACATGCTCTGTTAGTGTCAATGTGTGTCGTTTCCAGTTGCCCGAGGATCACTTCTCTGCAGCTGCAGATGTGCCGCAGGCAGCACGCAGCAGGGATGTCTCAGTGCAGGCAGTGATCGCTCTGTCCCTGGTGAAAGCAGAAGCAGACATCGTTATTAACTGATAACAAGGAAAAAACTAAGCTATGAAAAGTACTAAGAATCAGGCAGGTCACAATTTCACAAAAACATAAATGTCCAGAATAAGAGGACAGATTGATATACCACTTGAGTGCATGTATTAAAACTGCTTGCTTGTAAATAAAGTTTAATTCAAGGTAGGATCTTCAAAAAAAAAATAGTTTTGGTGCCAGGCTTCTGTTGATTCCAGATATCTACCAGATATCTAGTTATTCCTGAACCCCTTTGAACATAAATGATTGCACGTATGGTTTACATTAAGATTTTTTTCATGCTTTGTGCCGGATTAAACAAGTGTTTTGCTGTATTTTCTTCAGTTTTTGTTGCAGCAGCTCCTTTTATAAGTCATATAAATTCTTGAAGAGAATTTTATCAATGCAAAGACCAATCCTATATGATAGTTCAGGAGATGATAAAGTATTTGGCTTTCTTTAACCAGGTGGAAAAATAAGATCTTATTCTAATGCAAAATTGGACATGTAGCTGGTGACCAAAGCGAGCAATAAAAAACAGAACTCATAAGAATAAAATGTGAAATGTGTACAGCAGACTGTGTTAACTATCCAGTGAGAATTTATGTATCTGGTGCAAATACTTTAACTGTAGCAGAAAATGAACTGCTATTAAAAGATGAAGAACAAGTCACTTTTCACTAACAGGACAGGAGTTCCACAATATAACTGACATCTTTACATACAGAAATCTGATAAAGCAGATCCCCAGACCAATTTGTTATGTTGATTTATTCAGGGTCAAATACAAAGAGCTTTTCATTGGCAAAAATCTGTCTATACTTTCACAGAACTTAATCATCTGGTTGTAGGTAGCAAAGTGATATATGATGAAATGTCACCAGCATAAATTGGCCTTTAAATAGTGAAAGCTTCAAGTCTTTAGGAGCAGCCTGTTAAGGAGAAAATTCTTTCATTCTATGGGGAATAAGAAACAATTGTTCTTTTGCTAAAAGGCTACTGGGTTACGGCTGTATTGCTATGCTTTTTTAAGTATGTAATAATGGTTAAAAAATTGTATAACACAAACACAACTTTAATGTAGAAATTGCTTGGTATTATATGAAACTTCAAAAAGAAGCTTGAAACTTGTTACTGAAGTACTGTATAAAATAAAAACACATTGCATTTATACTCTAATATGTACCTCGGTTTTTAATTCGTTCATCTTAGTAAACAGAGTTAAACAAATGTGTCTGAATGTGTGAGGCTTATTAGCTGTGCTTTTAAATCACATTCTACCAAATAAGATCCCAAGTGACTGCTCCTACTGTACTGATTTTAAATACATTCCTCATTTTCAACTGCATTGCTTTCATGTAAAATTGCAAAGACAGGCTATCTGGCTCTTAATATTCTAAAGAAGATGAGAGGGAAAAAAGCTTCTTAATTGCATCTGGCAACATAAAACTGTTAAGCAGTGGATTTAACTCCACTCCCCTGATTTCAATGGGTTTGTCACAGTTTTTTTAGCAGAAACCTGGCAGTTTTCAGGCTGTGCTCTCACAGATATAAAGGAGTATTGCTCTATTGCAATGTTTCTTTAATCTCTTAAAACATACATCCTTCTGCAGAATCTTCAGTTGATTTTATCAGCTGAAGAGATAGTCCAAATTGAGCTCATTCTGTTTAAATGTGCTTTTAAATCTCTCAGCTGTCATTATAAGATCTTTTGTGCATATTGTTTACTCAACTGAAATCATACAAGGAAGACTCAAATTTTGTTATCAGTTTCATTATATGTTGGTCAGAGAAAGACACTCCATTACTCAGTCATGAGTGCTCATGCTAGTTCCTGTTCATGTTTCTAGCTGGGGAAAAACATGGGTTTGAATGTCTGTCACATTTGAGAAACTCAGCTCCTCAGTCATTCAGTGGTGATACCCAAGTGCAGATTTGTGGGACTTTTCCTTGGGTTTATAGTCACTGCTTGCCAAGTGGAGCTGCTAGCAGAACAGAGCAGCTGCTGGGAGAACCACTCTCACAGTTCAGCTGCAGCTGGAGCTTGTCATGTTGAACTCTGGGTTAAATTGCATGTACCCATCCGCAAAAATGTAAAAATGTACAGATTTAGGTGGCTGCTGGCTAGCTTTCTAAGTGCTATCGAAGTATTAGAGCTGGGCATTTAAACAAGGGGATGCATACTTTTGAGCGAATTGGCAAAAATCTTTAAAAAAGACCTACACTATCGGCATGTGCCCAGTTAATACAGTTGTTTTAAGCCAGAGTGGTTAATGTTGAATCATATTTGCCTAATTTGTTCTTAAAAACATCTGAGGATAACAGAGAAGGATTCCACAGCCCCTCAGACATACCGCTTCTGTGCTAAACTGTAAATATCCTTGGAGGTAGCATTATAGCTATAGTTGTTTCAAGTCTAAATAAAGTTTGTTCATATCTATCAGACTGGCTGGTTTGTCGCAGAACAGATACTTTTTTTTTTCATTGCACCCTGTCCACCACAATTAGAGAAAATACATTACTCCTTTTGAATTCGCAGCAGCCTTTTACATATTTGGCAGCTGTTATCGTGTCACTTTTGGTCTGCTTTTCCCTGACTAAACAGCGCCAGCCTTTCAACTGCTCATCACAGGGCCTGTTTTCCAGACCTGTGTTCATGTGCTCTGGTTTTCATCTGGATTTTCTCCAACTGGATGTCTTCTTCCCCGCAGCGTAGGGCAGTGCCAAATCTGGGCACCGTACTCCAGCTTAGGGGTTCAGCAGAGCTCAGAGTGAGACTGGCTCCTTTCTGTATTTTATAGGTCGTTTATCCATCTTGTCATGATGTTTGCCTTCTTTTGCAACTGTATAGCATTTTGACTCCTATTCCAGGACTCTTCTTGTCGTTTCCAGCTTTGTGCCATCTGCATGCTCAATACGCGCACCCTCTGCTGCACTCTGCAAGTCTTTCATGAAAATATGCAATAAATATTGAACTATTTTGTGTTCTTTTTTTATATGCAACTTGTCCAAATAACTCACTGATTACTACACCCAGAGTATAGATTTTCACAGGCTTTTGTACCAATTTTATCAAAGTTCTCAAATTCGTGCACAAACTATTCTTTGGTAAAAACATAGTTCTGATAGTACTGCACCACACCTGCAATCCTGAAAAATTTCCTGTCACTCACCACCTAACCTCGGTGTCAGCCCCAGTGTATCTGTCAATTTACAAGTCATATCACATCCTGGAAGAATTTGTGACTGGCTGAAAACCATCAAGAACAAATAGCTGAAAACATTGTAATTTCATGCTAAAATGGCTAGATTCTGCCCTTAGGAAGGCCAATTCATGCTAGGATTGTTTTTAAAAGGCAGACAAAATATTGCCAAAAAAATAAAAACAAACAAATGAACAGAAATAAACTCAGTCTGGAAAATGTTTTGAGTGCCTCTGTTAATAGACCTAGAGTATGGTAATAAGTGAAAAAGGATTGCAAGAATGGTAATGCTAGATACCATAATAGGTATTTCTTGCAGCAAAGGGTATTTTTATATTCTAGATGTGTGGCACTGACTAGCAGCCTTTCAATTTCAGAGAGAACTTGTGTGTGTGTGACTGAACTGAGTAAGTGTATTGCTACATTTTACTATCCTCAATGCTCATGTTTTCAAATTGTAAAGATACACACAGATATAATATGTGCCGCAATGAGATACGATTTTTGTTATTTAGTGGACAAAACATCAAACAAAATAATTCTAAAAGACGTGATGTAACTGTAAGGAATGCTTTAGAGCAAACTTTGAAACAAAGAATGAAAGCCTGGAGGCGAATAAAGTGCCCAAGGATGGAGCAAGAGTAGAAACCATTTACTCTGTCACAAACTTTCTTTGCCAATAATCTAGATAGATCAATTGCAGTAGATGTGGAGTTAATCAAGGCATTTGATGTGGTACTGAATGTGGGTCAGTACAGCTGGAACTGGGAGTAAGGTATCAGGTAAAGACAAGTTAAAGTCATTAACAAGGATTTCTGTTACACAGCAGGACCTCAGTGTCTGCAAATGACTGAGGAGCTGAGAGGCCAGTGCAGAAGTTTATGAGAGGAGGTCTTGGAGCTGCCAGCACGTGGCTGTGAAGAGAAATGCAGCCAGCGATGGTCTGTCCCCATCAAAAAAGCTGAGCTCAGTGCCCTGGGAAGCTCAGCCGGGAAGGCTGGCCATGCTCGGGGGAGAATCCCAAGGAGTCTGTGGTAAAATCTATGCTTCAGGTGTTGTGGCCAGTATTTGGCACACAGGGGATCACAGGAACCAAATGGCTTGCAAGACTTCATAGTTAGCCTTACTACTGAAATCATCACCGGAATAAAAGTAAAGGTTAAAATTCAGAATTTCTGCAAAATTCTGAAAGCCAGGATGTTAAATCACACATGGCATCTGCTATTGAATATATATATATCTGTGAAATGCCAAAGGAGCTGTGTCTTGCATGTGAAGTGTTAGCAGCAGAAAGAAGCAGCAGTATTTCAATGTGTGAGATACCAGCAGTGTAGGGCAAAAATGTGGGAAAGGAGCCGACTTTCATCACGTATGTAACTTGGCAAGTCCAAATATGTCTTAGGTGAGATATTTCCAGCGGAAAGGAGAATACACTAATTCCAGTATATCAGGTACTGGGGAACTTAATGTGGAATATGCAGTTCAGTTTAGGCCTCCTGTATCCAAGAAACATGAACTGAATTCAGAAGAGGATCAAGGAAGGTGGTGGAAAATGATCAGGGATTTGAGAACCTGACAGGAGAAGACTAAAAGAGCTTAACCTGCTCAGGCTAGCAAAATGAAGCCTGACCCTGGCTTCATTCTATAAATTCTTTCTATAAATACATACATAGGAAAGATGGAAGAACTATTTAAAGCAAATGGCAGTGTCATCACAGAACATATGGAGATAAATTGGCCAGAAATATATTTAGGCTGGGAAACAGTAGCGGTTTCTAACTAGGACAGGTCCAGAACAGTTATTTTGCAGGAATACCGAGGTACATGGTTTAGTTGATTGCAGTAGCAGGGAAAACTAGACTTACACATCAGGAGCTCCCTTTCAGTGTTCTGCTCCGTATTCATGTCTGCCATCAATCACTGCCGAACGCTCAGCTGGAGCCTATAGAGCTCTAAGATTAGATAATATTCTTAGTTATCTTCCCATCTTCGAGGAAATATTGCAAATGCTGGAAATGGATGTTTCTTCTGTTTGCCACCACCCACACTTGCAGGAGGCTGAAGCCTGTGAGGTTTCTGTACGTGCACATACACACACATGTTTGTGTGTGTGTGTGCATGCTTGTGTATATGCATAGCAGGCACACACACAGCATACATACACACACACATTTGAAAGGGGCTACACGTGCTCCTAGGTCATATAGTGTGTACACATGTCACTGTGACACAATCCTGGTGCCTCAGACATGTGTGTGTGCATGTCATCGTGACACAATCCTGGTGCCTCAGAGCACAGCGTGTCTCAGTGACATGCTCACACCCCAGACCAGTGTGTCGATGTGTGTATGTGTATGTGTGTCCTGCTGCACCACAGGCCCAGGCACCTCACATCTGTGTGTGTGTCTGCCTCGCGATGCAGACAGTGACACAGCCCATGCGCCTGTGTGGACATTGTCTCAGCGCATGTGACACAGTCCTCGTGCATATGACAGTGACACAGTCCATGTGTGCGCGTGGCAGTGATGCACTTCCCATGTGCGTGTGGCAGTGACACAGTCCCCATGTGTGCGTGTGGCAGTGACGCAGTCCCCGTGTGTTCGTGTGTGGCAGTGACACAGCCCATGTGTGTGTGTGTGGCAGTGACACAGCCCCCATATGTGTGACAGTGACACAGCCCCCCCCCGTGTGTGTGTGGCAGTGTCACAGTCCATGTGTGTGTGTGTGGCAGTGACATGACACAGTCCCCATGTGTGTGTGTGTGGCAATGACACAGCCCATGTGTGTGTGTGTGGCAGTGACACAGCCCCCATGTGTGTGGCAGTGACACAGCCCCCCCCCGCGTGTGTGTGGCAGTGTCACAGTCCATGTGTGTGTGTGTTTGTGGCAGTGACTGTCCCCATGTGTGTGTGTGTGGCAGTGACACAGTCCATGTGTGTGTGTGTCTGTGGCAGTGACACAGCCCGTGCCCGTCCCCGGCCGGGGCAGCCGGGCCCGCCCGTCAGCGCGGCGGGGCGGGCGGGCGGCGCCGTTAAAGGGCGGCGGCGGCGGGCGCTGGGCTGGGCCAGGCAGAGCGCGAGGCGACGGCTCCAGCCACCACCGGCAGCACCATGTCGGGCACCCGGGCGTCCAACGACCGCACCGGCCACGCCGCCGCCGCCACGGCCGCCGGCGGCCTCAAGCGGGCGCGCAGCGAGCCGGGCGGTAACAAAGTGACCGTGGTGCTGGGCGCGCAGTGGGGGGACGAAGGCAAGGGCAAGGTGGTCGACCTGCTGGCCACCGAGTCGGACATTGTGTGCCGGTGCCAGGTGGGTGCTGCCCGCCCGGGGCCGCCGCTTCTGCGCTTCCCCCTCCCGCTTCCTCCGCCTTCCCCCGCGCCTCCTCCCTTCGCGCAGCCCTGTCCTCCCGCTGCCCCCTCAGCCCTGCGCCCCCTTCGCCTTCTTCCTCAGCGCTGCCCTTCCCTCCTCCTGCACACCAGGTTGCTCCCTGCTTCCCGCCCTCCGCTCCGCTATCGTTCCCCTTTCCTTATTTATTTATTTATTTAATCATCTGCCCTGCTCCCTCTTCTCCCCTCCTTTCCCCCTTCCCTGAGCGTGCGGTGAGGCGAGACCGTGCCCTGCGGGAGAGCCTGTGCTCCCCGCTCCCTTCCCCCCTCCCTCCCCACGCTAAAGGCCACTCGGAAAGAAAAAAAAAAAATCCCTGAACTATAAATATAAATAGCTGACCCCTCACGAGGAGCGACACCGGATCCCACCCCGGGGCGGGGGGCGCCGGCAGCAGGTGTCAAATGGCGGCGGGGCCCGGCCCGACCCCAAGTGGGACTCCGTGCGCCTCAGGCTCCCCAGTATGCGCTGAGAAACTGGGTTTTATTTATATTTATTGAAAGTGCCAGCAGAAAAGCTCCAGATATCCTTGAATCCCAGAGAGGAAACGGCCAAGGACGTTTGTGTAATTAAGTATATTATGTAAATAAACGTTGTGGTGCAAGTTAAGTATTTCGAGTGTGGAGGAAGTGCTACGGTGTGGAACATTAAACTTCCCAGATCTTGAAGTCACCTTGGTGAGAGGTTTCCGTGCAAGTGTTAGCTAATGAGTATGTAGTATTTGGGCTACAGGTACAGGTGTTACAGTGCTACAGGTACTCACTATGACTCCTCTTAGGTTACTTTTTGAGGGATGCCCTGAGCCTGCTTTGAAGATTAGACTTGCCGTCCATTCAGAGAGTTAATTTACAGCACAGTGCCCAGGTACAGCCCAGATACTCCTGGAAGGATACGGACTGCCTGTGCCTGAGCATGGATAACGTGATGCCATTAATATGGCATTTGGTGGCTTAATGTGGTGCCACCTGCATCTAGATCAGCTTTCTGGAGCTTGCTCCTGAGACCTGGGGCAGGTGGATGCAGGTGGGTCTGGAAGAGCTCTGGGCTCCTCAAAACAGTGTTTGGAGACACTCCATGACCTGCACCCAGAACGTGCACTTGAGATTACAAGAGGGCTATTAATGCACTGACTTAATAGAAGTGTTTTGAGGATTAAAGTTTAGAGAATATGAAACACTTGGAAAAGGAAATGCAAACAACCACTATTTTTGAGTGACAAAAGTTATACAGTTTACATGAAAAATCACCTTGTTTTTGAATATTTCAGTGCATTTCTTGCACACCTGGCAATTTAAAGGATGCTTTCTAAAACATGCTGTTTTAATAATGTATTATAAAAACTTATTGCTTGCATTAAATAGCTATAGGCAAATGAAACTTTTTTTGATCTAATTAATTTTGACTTTTTCTTTGTGTGTGTGTGTGTGTGTGTGTGTGTATATATATATTATATATAAACCTTTGGCAATAAGTATTAAAATCCCTTTTTTCTCTTCAAAGATAGCAGGAATATCGGGACATTGTAAAGAGGTTATTTCAGTAAGAACTACTTTGATTAAAATAGCTGATAACATGGGCACACATAGCCAAATAAACATCAAGAAAAGGTACTTTTAAATGAATGAGGAACTGCAGACAGTTTAGGGCAGTTATCTAACTGATGTTTATCCAAGTTAGGTTATTACTGGAGAGCAACCAAAACATTTTTCCTCTAAATTTTATTTTTACCAAGCAAAGGCACTCAGGAAAAAAAAAAAAAAAAGGAAAATAAAGAGGGAAGGTAAATATTTCTTCCTTATGGTGGACTTTTGGGGCATAAAACTGTTGCATCAGTACTTGCAATGATGTAAATCTCTACTATGTTTTCAGGCAAGGATACAATCGGAGAGTTTACCTGCAGATCTTTAAATAGAGGTGTCTGTTTGTGTAAGACTTTTAACTGATTGAATATGAAACATAAAGAGAAGCTGATTTTTTTTCTATCATCTATCATATGGTTATAAAACAAGAAGCCCAGATATGAATTTAAACAACTTGGTCACATAGATCAAACCTCTTCATTAATTTGATTCTATGTCAAAATGTGACTTCAGGTGGTGGTTTCTTTAGTGACAGTTCTCATTCCAGCCTTTCTTTCTCACTTCACTGTCATTTGGCAGAAGTTACTTTCTTGTGTGTCTACCTCCAAGAGGAGAGCTTGGGGCAGGTTGTGTTTTCTACTTGGATAAATTCACAGATCTGTTTTAGAGCATGACGAGGGTGATGGATCTCCAGAGGCACCTCTTAGATCTTATCTGTGCCCTAAAAAGTCATACACAGAATTGACACAGTAGCTTGACATGCAGGTAACAGAATATACCTGGTTGATCACCTCTTTCTAAGAGAAGCAGGAACTGCATAAAGCACATTCTTAATTTTCCACTGCAGGTGTTTGCTGTACACATTTTTGTATGGACATGGATGAGAGAGGGAATAATATGTGCTGTCATAAGTGGCATGAGAAGTGTTATGCACCCTTGCAAAGAGTGGGGAAGGACTTGAGACCCTCTACCTTACAGTATAGGTGTGTGACAAGAATGTCTAAGAGCTCTTATTGTAATAAAGGGTAAACTGCATAAGTAATTCTGCCCTTTCTCAAAGTTCTCTTCTGAAGAAAGTCTCTTTTTCGTTTGCAGCACAAACTCGTGTCTTGCCTTCATTTCATACTGAAAGTAGTAACAATGATTCAGCAGCAGTGAACTAGTCCAAGAGAGTTTTAAAATTTTCAAGCCTTGTTTTGGCACTGCTGTGCCAGTGCTGCTGATGCCAGTGCTAGATGTGTCGCACATGTGACACGGAGCTTCTGGAAACAATCTGCCTGATACTATCAGCATTCTCTTAAGAACTGGCATTGAAGAAGAAAGGCCAAATTAAAAGATTGTGGTTGCAATAACAATAGCTGTTAGATGAGAAGCTGGAGGAGGTCTTTACAGCTTAACGAACATATGACAATGTGCTTTTATTTTTCCCTAAATATAGAGGGGATATTTGAAAATGTTTGTAACCAAGGGAGTCTGCTTTCAAATTAAGAATGGTGCCAGTTTTATAGAGATCAAAGACCCTCTGTCTTTTAGAGACAGGAGGACAAAATAATTCATGTTAATACTACAGGAAAGCTGAGGTGATTGAAAAGGGTAGCAGAAAAATGCTTTTATTAAGATGACTTGTGGTTGCGTAGTTTGCAGTCATTTGGGCAGGGGAGATTTAATGAATTCATTGTACCAAGAACTTTGAGTGACCGATTTTGTCAATGACGTAGATGTCGGTAAATAAGATTAAGAAAGGTCAGTCAGTAAGAAAGGCCTAATGAAGTTTTGCGTTTGAAACATAATTGCAAAATTAAAGAACAATCTAGCAAAGAGAGAGGATATGCCCAACTCTTAAGCTACCAATAAGGAAACTAGCAGTAGCATGCAACAGTGGTCTCTCTGATTTAATTTCATAATGAGGTTGTAATAAATACCACAGATACTAGAAAAAGATGCTACTTTGAGCACTGTGAAGGAATATGCTGTGGGCATACCCCACAAACCATGAAAAATCAAGCATGGCAGAAATACCAGGCAAGAGAATTTTGTCCTCTGAAGACAGGAGGTGGGAATGCTGCCTTTATTCCTCTGTTGCACAGCTGGTGTAGGAGGCCAACGCAGGCACATGCTGCTGTGAGTGGCCCTATTGATCTTGAGTTATTGGCACCATTTGCGACTGGGATTAAGCGAGGGCAGTTTTCTGTGCTGAGTGTGCAGAGCTGCCGGGGACCGGAGGCTGCTGGGTTTTTGTGTGTGTCTGCATGTGTATCACGTTCTGTTCCCTCTTAGGTGAGATTTAGTGATAATATTTAGTGTAACTTTTTCCTACTCATATCAACACTTTCATTTTCTAATCATTTAGTGCTTATGGTCTTCACTGAGAGATTGACCTTGGAGTTGTAGCAATGTTCAGTGACCACAGAACTGCTGTTTTTGTTCTTTAATGTTTTCTTTCAATAATCTTGTTTGCACACACACAAATGTTCATAGAGACATGTTGGTCTAAGTATTTTTGCAAGCCTCCCTGCATATAAGCCAGTAGGCTTTATTTTGCCTTTCAAAGCAGAGGGACGTGGTTTGTTATGCAAGAGTATTGTTTTCTTTAGTAAACAATAAAGAAATCCACCCTTTTGTATTCAAAACCTTTTTGTAGCAATCCGTCACTTGAAAATAAAATTTGGGGTAAAATATCTTACATTTTGCTCACACATCCTTACACGGGGTAAAATATCTTACATTTTGCTCACACATCCTTACACGCTGCGCTGTATCGTTTAAAGCTTTAGAACCACATGGTGACACTGATTGCTATTTTAAACTGGCCTCTCCTCCAAGTATCAGCAAGATATCTCAGGGCCACCAGGATTATAAATACTGTATGAGAAGGTCAGGTTTAAAGTTTCAAAATTTCTATAAGAAAGCAAGCTTAACTTCCAATCCCCTTTATAAAACCTGATGAATTCATTAACCTACACGAGCATCAAAATAAAACAGGTGAAAATTAAGATCAAGTGACATCTGTTTCATTCCTGCTGTAACTTGCAAGCTAACTTGTTTGTCACAAACTTGTTTACAGATATAAGAAAAGTTATGATCCTATCCTTGGATCATATTACTTCCCACAGGGACATGACTACACTTCTTCAAAAGAGATGACTAAAGATGAGCTGACATCTATAGGCTGCCTCTGTTTGGCTTCCTTTATTATAGGGATTCTGCTCAGCTTAATCAGAAAGCTTTATCCAGTGTAGTATTTTGTATCAATGTACTTTGAATTAATTGCATTCTTGACTTGATCTGCTAGGGTTTAATGGGTGTTTTATTGTTGTAGTGGTCTGTATAGTATAATTTTTACATAGTTTGATGAAAAACTTGCATTTAGTTTAATAGAGAATAACTACAGGTTAGCAGGGGCTAGTCTGCCATACAGACTGCCCTTTAGAACCAGAGTGGGGTTAGAGTTCATTTTTCTGATATTTATAAAATCTAGGTTTGTCTAGATGTTAAGATCCACTTTCATTTTTAATAATATTATATTTCTAGTGCAAAATATGTCTGATCTACTGTCTAGGTTTTTGCATTAGAAATATTTTGCATATTTCTTTGAAAGGTCAAAAACTGCTCAGCTCTTCTGGAGAGTACTTTTATTTATAATCGCAGTAATAATCTTACTAGGCTGTAGAAGGTCTCTTTTCATGGGAATTAGGAGCTTCTGAAGAGATCAGTCTTGTAATTAGTAAGGTGAATTCTCTTGGTTTTATTAGACAGTGAGAAGAGACATGCCAGATATGAGAATCAGATATATCTGCTGTATAAGCACTGTTCATATTCAGAACAAATAGTGCAAATATAACCCTAGAGATGTGGCTGGTCTGTCAGGAGGTAAATGCTTGCAACTCGCTCCAGTTCCTTGTCATTACTGTAGTTCTAAAACCCACTGACCCTGGAGTAGTTCTAGTCTAAATCTAATTCTGCTTATTTCCAAACCAGCTCTCTACAGTGATTTGGGGTTTAAAAAAATAAAAAATATATATAAAAAGAAGAGTTTCTTGGAGCTGCTTTGGGGCTATGGGTCGTACTTAAACTGGAAGAAATTAGCTAAGAAATAAGGTAAACTTCTAGCAAAGGGATTTAGAGCAAGTGCCTGGAGCAGCAGCCTCCCAGCCTGAAGGTACTGCACTTCCAGGCTGCTAGGAAAAGCTTTCCTAAGCACAGGATTTTTTTTGTAAGGCTCTGACTGTTCAAAGCACTTAATGAATTATATTAGTCTGTTATGTGTAGCGGTCTAAACAGACCTTCTGTTAAAATCAATAGGTTTGCTCATTCTAAAATTCATGTAAAAGCCAGTACATTTATTGAAGTCTACTCCAGGAAATTACAAGATAAATTAGAAGTAGCCATCATTTATTTAAATTGTAAAGCAAAAGAAGAAAGAGAACTTTTTTAATGGTGTTCGTCTCCAGTCAGAATCAAGTATAAAATATTACAAATGCAAGAAAAAATCTCAATACAGATAAGATGGAAGTATTGTATAGTGTATTTCATAGTATAATACAAGGTGTTTGGCCTGCAGATGCAACTAAATGCCTCAAACTGCTTTGCTTTGGTAGAATTAGCAGTGATGTGGTACATGTTATTAAAAGACGTAGTCATGAATCATAGATTGTGTTTTCAGATCTAGACTGCTCCAAAGTTATGTTGTTACGTTGTAGCTGCCATTCTAAATCGTAGATTATAGACCCACAGATTATAGTACCACAAGGATCGTTCTGTAATCCTGTCCGACTACCAAGGACACAGTATTCTAAACAGCTGCACCACTGCCAAAAGGAGAAGCAACATGATCCCTCTACTCCTACTTAATATTCCCAGTTATACATACAAGGATTAAATTAGGCGTATAAGACCGTGCAGTGTAACTGTTCAGGCACCTCCGTATACTTCCTAGCATACAGAGGGGCCCATCCAGACTCTGGTCTACCTTTCGAAATTATTTAAAATGTCCTAGCAAATCATGCCTTTTTTTGCCAATAGCTATTGCTGTGGAGCTCAGATTGCTGTGCTTTTTTTTTTTTTTTTTTTTTTTTTTTTTTTTTGGTTTACCACTCAAACAATCTTTGTCAGCTGCAGATTTTCGGTAACAAGTTTCTCCTTCTACCTGTGACATTGATGAACATTGTTAACTAGCAGAGGGTGAGAACTCTTTCACTTGGCCTGGCTGTCTGGAGAGATGTGTCTGAGTATCAGGGCAGAGCTTACCCCTACTCAGACATATGTAGCATGAGGGCAAATGGGGGCAAATGGTTCCCGTATTGAACAAGGTCATTTTGGCTCTTAATGGAAATTCTTTGTTTCCGTCTTGGAATATTTTGCCTTTAAAGAATTTTTTAAAAAGTGACCCTCTGTGTATATGTGTATATAAATATAATGAAGCACCAACTTTGAAGTCATGATTTGTTGCATTGTGATGTGGTGTTTTTTGCAAGTGGTGCTAAAAAAAAAAAAAAACCCTGCATGTTCCCCTCTGCCAACCTATTCATAATAAGTATTAATTCATTGCTAGATGTTTATATAAGTATTTAACTGTATGCAAGTATAAGATGTGATAGCTTCTCAATGTATTTTACTGATACAGTGCATGTGTCCACGTACTATAGAGCTTTGAGATGCAAGAATCAATTATCAGTAAAGGTTTTCACCCTGGAAAAGTGGATAAACCACTGTACTAAAAGAAAAGTTGCAATGTTTAATGTGGTAACTAGTTCTTTTAACTCCTCCTTACACTAGCACCATATGTAGCCTTATACTCTCTTTGTGGTTATTAGAGGAAAAGTCCAAAAATACAGTCTAATCTTCTGAAGAAATCTATTAAATTTAATAAAATATATACATTCTTTTTTAAAAAAAGCTCTCCATATGGCATTATTCTTTTCTGAAAATAATACCTAATGTATTTCCTGTTGCTTCGCTCATGAAAACAGCGTGTTACATCTTTTTATTGACTTACCATGAGCTTATTTTCCAACCTGGAATATGACAGACATCCTGCATTGCTGAATTAAGACCATATTGCTGGTGGCCTTCTGGTTTTTAGAAGGGACATGTATCTTGTACTGGCACAAAATAGTAAAGATTCCTGAGGCAGAATATATTGAAGTAATGCATGTAACTTACATTATATTACATATCCTACTGCCACCAACATTCTTGGTTTATATTATCTGTCCAGCAGGACTGAATGTTATTGTAAGGTTTTAGCAGATACAGGCTGCATGATAGCTGCTGATATTTATGCTCCTTTTTTTTTTTTTAATATAATATATGCCAGCTTTCAGTGCTGATTAAGGATTGAAAATTAATGCCTCTTTTTAAGGATTTGCTAAATCAAGGAACAGTTTATTTGGATATGAATTGTTCAAGAAACATTTAGGAATCATAAATTGTCTCTTATAAACACCTACACTCTGGTATATTGCAACTTGTAAAATTTTAGCATACAAGAAGACACTTCTGACCCTAATTTAGGAGTGGTGTTGCCTCAAATTGTTAGTCTTCAAGTCTTCTCTCCTTTAGTCATGTTCCTGTTGATTAGTAAGAGTATAACTATAGTATTAGTGACAGCTACTACTTCTGAAGGATCTTTGGTTCCTTCTTTTTTCATGAAAGGTGAACATGGTGTCTGTAGTAGAGGCTGTTAAACCAGATGGAGTGTGTTCTTCTGAATTGGTCAATTGTCTCATATAGGCAAGCAGAATAGGACAGCTAACTGTGTCAGAAACTGTGCGGTCTCTTTCTCAAGCCCTGTATTTCTATAATAAAATAAACCAGTGTTTCAACCATTCCCTGGCCTCTCAAATATCGTGTAAAGGAGTTCTCTGCATAATTCTTTATTTGCAAGATGCTTAGGAGTCCTTTCCAGCCAAGTGATCCAGTAGTTTCCTAAATCAAATTAAATTTGGACAGGCATAAACTTTTCATGTGCCAAGGCATAGGTCTATTACAACTCAGCCCTTCTCTATCAGCTTACCTTTGCAAACATCATTGTTGAGCTCACACCTTCTAGAAGTTGAGAATTACTTTTGTCATATTTAAAGGCACATTTCTTAATTCTTTCTTCCATAACACTGCTTAAAAAAAAAAAAAAAAAAGAGTTGATTTGTTTTAATAACCTACAACTTTTATTTGCTTTATGCTGTAGGCACAGCATAAAGCATGGTGACTGGGTATCCCTTCCCTCAGAGTTTGAATATAACAACTCTGCTCCTCCAGCTACAGCTTTTTGTTTGCAGATGACCATTTCCTGTCACCATCTCAGTTCTTGCTTCAGTAGATTCCACCATTCCAGGGACATCTACATCATTCAGACTTCCTATCAAATTCATTAAGATTCATAATCCTTTTTGGAAAACAGAAGGCTTGTAACACCAAGGCAGATAACAGATTTCAGTTGGGTTTTTCCAGTTGTACAAGACAGATATATTGTTGCAGAACACCTACATAACTGGACCTTTAATTTTTAAGCTTCTTTGCTGTTCCAGTTTCAGTCAATTCATAATCTTGGTTTATTTAGCTCTTTATGAGTTTGTCCCTTGTCTCATGATCCTCTCTTATAGACCCTTTGGAAAGACCATTTTCTTGAGAGAACACCAGCTCCACTCTCAGGCTCAGTAGATGATCATACCAGGTGTGAATTCCATCAGACTGTAAAAGTTGTTGAATTTTTGTTGACTCCATTGGATTCTCCATTGATTGGAAAATTCTGCAAAGGCTACACATGATCACAGTTTTATACACGGAAGACCCAAAGAAGCATTAACCATTTTGTGGGTGGGCAGGAAGAGCTTTCATTCACAGGAAAATATTGGGTGTTGTAGGCTTAACCCCAAAGACATCACAATGACAGAAGACATTCAAAAATGATGGGTTTCTGTAGGCATATTAGGCATTGCTATGTTTTGTTCCCAGAACAAATTTTTAAGTTCCTTTTTAGTTCCCTTCACCACTCAGCATCTGCTCTGCCTTAGTCCTGCTTAACTTGGCGCTCTTGGCTTGCTTTCCAATCCTATACAGTGCTGCTGAAATCTTCGAGCCCTATAACAGTCCTGTCTAAGCCCCTTTTACAACACTATCAAGAAACTATAAAAAAACAGTGACTTAAGATATGAAAGCATAAATAAAAAAGATTACATCACCAAATCATTTGCTGAGAGTTTAAAGCAGTGGTATAAAACCATTAATCTTGTGTTTCTTTCTGTTGCAGGGTGGGAATAACGCAGGCCATACTGTGGTTGTTGATGGGAAAGAATATGATTTCCACCTATTTCCTAGTGGCATAATTAATCCAAAGGCAATTTCTTTTATTGGTAAGACACATTCTGTATTACTAGAGGAAATAATGTGGTGGGTAGCTGCAGTAAAAAGTGAAGGAAAACTTACAGGTAACTGTCAGTAGGATTTACTTTAGCTTCAGCTGTTTGACTTTTATTTCACTGCTTTAAAACGAAGAGTTATTCTACATCTGTCATTTTAATAATAATGTTTATCTCTGCTATCAACTGTACCTTGCACAAGGCCAGTCCAAAATACATGCATAGATTTCACCCTAAATTTGGTAAGTTTGTTTCTCTTGGAATAAATTCCTTTGGTATTTCAATAATCTCTGCTCTTTTGGCCTAATTATGTATCTGTATGAGTTTAAAAATAAGGCATTGGACATTAAGAGTGTACTTAAGTGATAGGCAAACTGAAATGTTACACTTATTCAAAATTAGGATGCTTTCTGAAAGAAAAGAATATATGCAGAATATGCAAGAAATGAATGTAAGTTTTCCTGAGTCATGAAGCTCTAGTTTTACTTCGTTCTATTTGATAATTTCCAAATAGATAATTGAAATATATGAAACAATACTGGATTTTTTTTCTGATAAATATTGTGTATTGTCTTGCTTTCCAGTTTACTCTTCTGTCAGTTAGAAGTAAGTTATCCTAAATTTAGACTGAAAGAAACTGTTGTGGGTATTTCTGATGTTCCCAAAAGGAAGTAGCAGCTGTGTTGAGCCCAATACATCTAATCTTCCCCATCTCATCAGTATGCTGTGTGGATGTTCCTTGTGGATTTTAAATTGTAGCTCAGTGTTGAGGAGGAAGCAATGCTGGTATTATAGCACAATTTTGAGCTGAGTTTAAAAAATAGATGAATACAGAAGAAAATTTAAATATTACAAATCAGACTTGCTAGTGGTGTAAGGGGTTTCTTTGAGCTTTCACCAGTGAATTGTTGAGACTAAAGGCCTGGTGCAAAGTTCACCACAATTAAATAAAAGAATCCACTTACTTCAGCTAACTTTGAAGCAGGCCCTCCACTCAAATCTGAAATAAACAAGTTTGGTATTTTGGATTTCAGCAGACTTGTAGCTATTTACCCCAAATGAAGATTTATCTATAAAAGTTCTCAAGAGCACATAATGCAAAATGTGAGAGAGTTGGTCTTACAAATTTTAAGAAGATTTCAGACAGCAAGTATTTACATGCATTACATGCTAAGAATGGGTATTCTACTTCTTGCTTTAAAATGAATTATTTATGTTCCCAAAGGTAATGGCGTAGTTATACATTTACCAGGCCTGTTTGAAGAAGCTGAAAAGAATGAAAAGAAAGGTTTGTACCAAGTAATTTTTAACTTTTCTTTACAATGGCATCTAATTTGAGATCTTCTCTAAACCTGGGCTTCTGACCCTAAATATTCAGTTCAATGACATTCTGGGTTTTGAATAATGAAAAAAACATTTTTAATGAGATATTAAAAATATTGAGTAGTTTTTTGGCCATCAGATAGATTTTCAAAAGCAATATATTCCTGGAACTTTATGCATTTTATGGTATTTGGTGCCACATTGGGTAGAAGATAAAATGCTGAAGTTTATGGAAAGGCTTCCCTTGATCTTGGTGACGATTTAACCCAGAGTTTTCTTGTCTCAGTTTCTGTGTCCAAAGATAAACTCTGTTAGCCCTGCTTTGAGCAAGATCAGATAACCTGCTGATGTCCCTTACAACATAATTATTCTGTGTTTCTATATGTGATGCTATGCTTTCTGAAATACAAACAGCGCTTAAGTGATTTATCACATTAATAATTAAGCAAGAATTGTAATTCCTTAAAAAAAAAATTCTTACTCAGTTTATAAGAAGTGTGTATGAAGCATTGCATCCTGTCACTGTAAAGAAAAACTGAATATCTTTGTCCATAACAAAAGGAGAAAGCTGAAAACAATATAAATAAAAAAAAAAGTCTGTTATCAAAAATATTAGTAAAGTTTGATATTCACCTATGATTTATCCATTTTGTCTACAGTATTCTTAAAAGTAGTTTTAGAATCTAGAGGAAAGATAGATAGATAGATAGATAGATAGATAGATAGATAGATAGATAAAAGTAAATCCTCAAGTTTGACCAGCCAGATGAAACCAGAACACATTTCTTTATTTCTTCTGACAGGTTTAAAAGATTGGGAGAAAAGACTTATTATATCAGATAGAGCTCATATAGGTAAGTGATGATTGAAGGGGGAAGAAAATTCACAATGAAGTTTAGCTCATGCTGCTAGATGACATTATCTTCTAGTCCTATGTTTGACCTTCTAGGGTTTCTTTCTGAGTTATATTCCTGAAACGTACTGGAATTTGTACTCTCTGAAGAATGATGTTTTGCATGTTTTCACAGAGTTTTGAGCTGTAGTAGATCTCATGAGTTGGTATAGCATGAGAAGACTCATGCTGTCCCAACAATAACAAAGGCTGTGCATTTTGAGGTGGAATTATAAATGTCTGATTTCAAGAAGAATGTTTTTCTCCTTTCTCCTTTGGTCTCCCATTGGGTCATCTGGGTTTTCTGTTGCAGTGTTTGACTTTCACCAGGCAGTAGATGGGCTCCAAGAAGTACAACGTCAAGCACAAGAAGGAAAAAAGTAAATATTTTCAACATCTTAATTTCATTAATAACTATGTAAATTTGAAAAATTGGCATTACTTTGGAAAACAGGAATACTACACAGCTCTAAAAAGGCTTCCTGTTGTTATTAATTCTGTTATGTTTTGACTTTTTTTTTCTCTGCTCCAGCTTATATTACTGAAAAAGCTGTTGAAATATTACTGAAGGCAGGATCAGAATTATTCAATATTTCCATTTTCCCGTTCTCTGTGCCACACAGACATCTTGAAATTCCTATTAAATCCTTAAATTTCCATTAAAACAATGCTTCCAATTCAGTTTAAAATCGGAACAGTGAGGCTTTCCTGAATTGTGCCTGAAGTGTTGGCAGGGGTAGGTTCTGTACTGGTGGCCATTTATTGCATATTCATTTCTCTTCATTGTGATGTTAGTTTCTCTTTTAATTTAAATATTATATATTAGCACACTATGCAACTTAGCAGAGTATATTATTATGCCTTCTGAAAAGACAAAGGTTTATGTGAAGACATATGTCTACTTTCTGTTAGTTTCCTATCATTTTTGATAGGACAATTTGTTGGACAATTTCAACCAAATTTAAGATAATTAGATATCTCAGAATTACTATATTCCAAAATGGAGGTGAAAATAGGCTCTATTTTTATCCTCATTAAGATAAAGGCTACTGTAAGAAAGGGCATAGGGATGGAGATGGTATGAGTAAAGCTTCAATTGCGCTTGAATTACAGTAAACAAAAAAAGACTCATTTGCAAGATTCAAAGCTATAGGAAACCCTGTTTCATCTATTTGATCACTCACAAAACTGTTTATTGTTTACAATGTTTACACAGTGCTGCAACTGTGAAAATGTGAGAATTACATTTGCTTCCTGTTGTTTTTTGTGAAAGACACAGAAGCACTACAGGATAGCATAGTAATCCTCATTACTATATAAAATATGTATAGCCACACTCAATTAAGCTTTTCTCAGCCTAACCCAAAGCTTAATCCTATACTCCATACCATGAATATTAGCAATATTTATGCAAAGCTGCTGAAGCATAAAAATTGATGTGTGTTTATTAACAAAAATATAGAGCTTTTTTTTCTTTTTTTTAATTCATCATAACTCCTGCCCAATATATAACATATGGAAAGACTTTAATAAAATTACTTGGCATAAAGCATATTTCTGCATATGTTTATAAATGTTTTGGGACTTCTTTTTATTTAGTATTGGCACAACAAAGAAAGGTATTGGACCAACATATTCTTCCAAAGCTGCACGAACAGGTCTTCGAATTTGTGACCTCCTTTCTGACTTCGATGAATTTTCTTCAAGGTACAACTATTTTTACTAAGTATTATATTAATGAGTGATACATTTTGGGTTTGCTTTCCGAGGAGATGTTTTTAAATTTGTGTAAGAATTTTGTGCATAAATCTTCTAAAAGGAGAAGAAAATTAGAAAGAATGTGGGGGTATTTCCTGTACTTCGTATGGTTTATCATCAATAAAAATAATTTTTTGTACATTGGGAAATGCTCTGATTGAGGTATGAAAGTTCTGTGTGCTTTCTCTTTATAGTTGTATTTACGCTGTGTAATATAAACTGTGTTCTTGCCAAATCTAAAGACTTATGTTCTTCATAGACATTGTTTTGATATTTTACAGATTCAAAAATCTGGCACAGCAATACAAGTCAATGTTTCCCACACTGGAAGTGGATGTAGATGGGCAGTTGAAAAAGCTAAAGGTAAGAACTTTAACATTTGTAATGTTTATTCAGTGTCAGGGAAAGTATATAGGAAAAATATTTATTTCAATCGAAAAATGTAAATGGAGGAACATATTTCTTATTTTAATAATTAATTAATTTTTAAAAAACTGCATATTTTAAGAGAATACATATTTTCATTATTACAAAACCTTTTTAAATAGTAGATATGTTTTTAGTAGAATATTATCTTAATATGGGGATTAAACAGAGAAAATACTTGATATAATTATTAGCCTCATGTAATGTTTTACTTTTTCAACCTAAGATAACTGTGTTGTATTAAGGTAGTAAAGAGAACCTAAGGTGACACCTGCATTCAAGCCATGACCGAATTCTTAGCTGGCTGAATTTACTGAAGAATTGTTTGTGGAAGCTGTGCTCTAATAAGATGACATTATAAGAATAGCTTCTTATAAATAAATTCAGAATAGTCATTGATAAAGCATCTTTGTAATATATAAGAAAAGACTATGCTAAAAAATAATCTCTCTTCTTTCACAAAGTTTGTCTGGTACTTGTGCAGAGTTGTTACCTTAGTTTTAAAGGTATTTTTAAATACCTGGACGTAGTAATTCTTCTCTTGTGGAGCTAGCATTATTTCTAAGTCCTAGTCTCATCTATATATGCCCTAGTATGTCCAAACTATAGTCGATAGACAAAATGAGGTAAGTACACATCATTTCTGTGGATAGAAATGGTACAGAAATTATGGCATTCTAATAATAAATCACATGTTCTATAGGTTTTATAGGTGGAATATAAGTTTTATTTTTCAGACAAAATGCAGTTACTGAAGCTAGCATATTAAGGTTATCTGCATGTCCCCTATTTCAAAAGTGATCACAATGTTCTCTGCTTCTAGCCGTTCAGCTAGCATTATTTGGGGAAGCTGACATTTATATTCAAATTTGCAGGGGTATGCTGAAAAAATAAGACCCATGGTTCGAGATGGAGTCTATTTCATGTACGAAGCTCTTCATGGCGCTCCAAAGAAAATTCTTGTTGAAGGAGCCAATGCAGCGTTACTTGATATTGACTTTGGTAAGCTAAATTGTAAAGTTCCTTATGCTCCTAGAAGATAAGGTTTATTTTGTTTTGCCTGCATATCCTCTTTGGAAACTGTAGAAAAACAGAGACAAAAAATAATGTTTAATGGGAGTGGATCTCCAAAAAGTAAAGCACAGTAAGACAGAGATTATACCGTTAGCAGGACTAAGCACTTAGCATTTAAATATTGATCTTACTGAAGTTTGTCCCAGTGAGGTTGAAATTTCTGTCTAGATACTGCCTTTATTGCATACAAACGGGTGTTCACAGAGACCGAGCACCCGTTGCAGGGCTGCTGAGTAGTAATTCTGCATGTGCATGTGCACATCTGTATGTGCATGGGGACTAAACCCATAAGCACGTAGCCTATGAACTTTCTTCAGCTGACCTCTGCTGCCTTACCAAGAGTTTGGTTTAAGCCATCAGGTCTCCATGAAGATGGAATAAAGACCTGGGAAAGGGCTCCAAGGAAGCCAGATATTACCTGCAAGCATACAGAGAATATAAAGAATATTGTGACTATCAAATTATGACCTTTAGACCAGGCTCTCTGTGGCTTTTGCTGCTGTACTTTCTGTGATAGTTTCAGTGCTATATAGAACGGTGAAAAAAAACTTTGCACAGTGTCAGCATCCAGATTGAGTTCCTAACAAAAATTCCTTTTAAATTTCACCATTACGGGCAGCCTTCAGAGAGAGTTGCAAAGGATGAGTTTTGAAAAGTTTATGCCAGATTGGAGGAAAGCATCACCTTAAGTGCAAGAAGTAGTATTTTTTCTTCTTTGACTGAGTGAACTTCTTTATCACAAAAGAATGTACTTATAGAAAATGCAGTGGTAAGTTCATGCTCTGTGTGGAAAAGGTCCTTCATTTTGAGGGTAATTCAGTGGACTTAGCAAATTATATGTATTTATATTTCTACAGGAGAAAGCAAGCTGGAGAAGAACAGCTCAATTTGTTCCCTTGAAAGCAGAACTGGAGTGTGTAATAAGTAGAATTTAGCCTGCTCTTTGGCTGCTTTTTAAGTTTATTTGAGCTCCTCATTGCAAAACACACAGATGAAAATCTCCTATGAATTAATAAACGAAAGTCAGTCTTTGTTTCCCGTCGTTGCTGAGCCGTGGCTGTGCTGTTTTGTTTCTCTGGCAGGCACGTATCCTTTCGTGACTTCATCCAACTGCACCGTAGGTGGAGTGTGCACTGGGCTCGGGGTGCCCCCCCAGCACATCGGCGACGTGTACGGCGTGGTGAAGGCGTACACTACCAGGGTGGGAATTGGGGCCTTCCCCACGGAACAGATTAATGTAAGTTTGATGTTACAAAATGCAGTGTATATAATCGCCAAGAAACAAGGTCAATGGAATGGAATGTTTTAATAACAGGGTAAGGGTAGATGTCATAGCAATGCCAAAAAGTGTCACTCATGAAGTCTGTAGAATTACCTGATGAACTTAAGATGTTTATGTTCAAAGGAGGGACACACCAGTGTGATGATGTTATATTACAGTTTGCATTTATTGCAGGTGCATGTCAGTGGCAAAACCTTGTCCTAGGAAAGCTTAAATTACATGACACCATTCTGTGCTTAACACTCTGTTCCAAGTGATTTAGAGAGCAACTTTGGTCTGTACATCAGCCCAATCATGCACAAACTGGTCAATAAAAAGAGGAGGGAGAGATTTTGATTCTTTTAAACTATATATTGTATTTTCATTATCAAGAAACTAGAAAACTCAAGATACTGATTATGAGCTATACACACAGAATTCTCCTTGGTCACTGGTCACTGATCTGAATCTGATTAAAGGATGTAGTAACCAAAATCCATTTTTTAATGGCAACAAAAGGATTGGTAATATCTTTCAATTTCATGAATCTTATCAGTAATATTTATTTTTCCTTAATTCTTTCTGCACTACAAAAGTTGCCAACCCAAAGGGCACAGTTGGTGTTCTCATGCTGTGGTAGTATGTAGGAGTCCTACCCATGGACATTGATCTTGTCCCAAGAATTTAGAGTCTAAACCACAAAACAACAGATGCCAAAAGACAAACAAATTAAACACAAACTCTTAAAATTAAAAACAGGACTGAATTATCAAGGAAATCTTCCCATCAGATGGAAAATAGAGAAAGAGTCTCTCTGGAACATGAAACAGAGAAATTAAGGGTTCTGCAAAGACAGTGACTGATTATATGTAGGTTTTGACTGATATAAGAATCCCATTCATATGGGGCTTTACTCTCCAACTAAGCCCTCCTTTAGAAAAATAGAACTTTTTTTAAGAAATTGACCAACTAGATATTTCCTGCTATTTGTTTATAAACTTTTTTAGTGAAATGCCACTAGCATCTTTTTTATCTTTTAGGAAATTGGAGACCTTTTACAGTCCCGTGGCCATGAGTGGGGAGTAACCACAGGCAGAAAGAGACGCTGTGGCTGGTTAGATCTTGTCATTTTGAAATATGCTCATATGATCAACGGATTCACTGCGTAAGCATCACAGATTTTGCGCTACATTTGGAACTGGTTATTTTGTGCTTCGCAGAATAAAATATGTAGGTAACTAATGAAAATCCAGTAAAGTTTTACATTTTAAGTAATAAAATAATTGACAATGAGAAACTGAAAATTGTCTTAATGATAATGTCTCTCTGCTAATACATTTTTTTCAAAACAAGTAAAATGACGTCATGATAACGACTTTTTTAAAAATGATTTCACTTTGCTTACATCAGATGACCAATGTAGAATGAATCAATATGTCAGTTAATTTTAACTAAAATTATTTCCTGTAGTGTCATTGATCCAGTGCTTTCGTATTGACCTATGATTTACAGTGCACTGATTTAGACTTCTGTTGACTCTAGTGGATCAGATACACAGAACTATATTCTGCACCGTTTGCACACACTCTCTCCTCAACTGAAACAAGTGAGATGATGAAGAGCGCTCAGGAGCTGTCCCAGCTTTCATTCCAATCTTGACAGATCCATTTATATAAAAAGATGTATTCTGAAACCATATTATAAGGGTTGCCTTTAGTGGGCCAAGAGTTGGGACTTAGCAACTTCCTTGGCTGATAACTTACTTTTTAATTCAAAATATATTTTAAATTGCCAGGAAAAAGTGGCTGTTTGTTTAAGTACATAATGCCATTTTGTGTGTTTTCCCACGTTATCTTTTGTCTAATACTAAAGATATGAGCTGAAATGAACAACTACTAAACTGTTAATTTAAAATTAATAAGCTGGCTTTTTGGATAAAATTGAAAAAGTTTCATTAAAATTGTGTCCATACAAGGTACACGCTTACATTCAGACAAACATGTTCATACATGCAAACATGTGAACCTGAGCATTTTGTTAGCTTATGAGTTGCAGCTTAACTGATACTGCTTTTACTAATAATCTTATAAAAGAAGAAAATATAAAAAGATCTTCGGGTGCTATTTTTTTTTAACTGGGCTTTATACTTTGCTTTAACTTAAATGCCTGTAGTTTATGTGGAAATAGCATTAGGAAGTCTTTTGTTTCCTTCTGTTACTGTTCTATACTATTGCGATACTTCCATTAATAAAATTGTGTCAGCTGGTAACTCATATTTTAAAAACAAATGGACATGAGTCCTTCAAAAACAGACAAGAAAAAAAAAAAAGGCTCTATACCGCTTGTTTCCCAAAAGGCCCTTTATTTTAATCTTTGTATTCCTTCTGTCTTTACTAAGCAAAAAAATGTAGCATTGACAATATATGTACATACCTGGCTAAATCCTTAGCTCTAGGCATTTATCAAGGTCTGGCATATTGTTTCTAGAGAATTTGACAATTTTTTAAATGCAGTTTTACTTCGATCAGCGGTTGCTACAATGTTTTCTTGATGTTCCATTTTTGTATCTCAATATGTTCATTCAAAAGACACAGAAGGTTCTAAACAGTCTGGTTTTAGAAATGGGATTTAGTAAATAAGTCACTCATAGCTGATGTGAATCTGTAAGAATATCAGGAATAATTAGTAGTAGTGAGATAAAGTGACATGCCATTTTATACACCCAAAGCAGTTCCAGTAAGTGCTACTTTATGGGGTCGCTTTGCATTTTAAAGGGTTATAACTGAACGCTGTGCACCTGTACGAGCAGCCAGGCATTTAGAAATCAATCTTGGTGGCGCAGTCATGCATTCTTTCCAGAGGCATGAGTTCAATTAACAATGTTCATCGTTTAATATATTTGTGTTTTTCTGCTTGCTGGGTTGCCTGAGTTGGATTTGTGAATATAAAACTACAAAAAACAGGTGGAAAGGATTAAGGAGGAGGATGATAGAAAGATTCATCATATGTGTAACTCTATTCAATATTTTTCTGGACAGTTTGGCATTAACAAAACTGGATATTCTTGATGTCCTTGATGAGATTAAAATTGGAGTTGCTTACAAATTGGGTGGAAAAAGAATTCCTTATTTTCCAGGTATGTTGTGAAATGTTTATGATTGTTTCTTTCTTTCTCACCTGTAAAGTTTTACATATTAGGAAAGACTGTGAGATTTTGGAAACTATATTTAATTCTTTTCTGCCATACATCTCATAGAAATTTGCAGAACTTTAGTATTGGTATAAAGATCACTGTATCAGTATATTAACATTTTCCATTCACATTATTCTGTGTAAATGATGATAAGAAGTTCAGACCAAATGATGATGAAGCATTACCATTCTCCTGTGATAACAACTGTGATAAAAATGCTCTTCCACAGCTAACCAGGAGATACTGCAGAAGGTGGAAGTAGAGTATGAAACGATGCCTGGCTGGAAGACCGACACAACCGGAGCACGAAAATGGGAGGACCTCCCACCCAAGGCACAGAATTACATCCGATGTGTGGAAAACCATGTTGGAGTGCCAGGTAAATATGTGTGAGGATGCCTCACCACATGGAAACAGCTATGGAAAATGCTCTGGGCACCAGGGGCTAAGTGTGGCATGAATGCTGGAGTTTGGAAGGGATTTTCCACTACAGCAGTTTAGAAAGCCAGCATGTAGACCTCCCCTTTCCATAAAGCACTCCAAAGTCACAGTTAGGGTGTATAAACTAGTTGCGACTGTTGTAATTCCAATGCTGTGCATGAGTTAGAAAATGTATGATAGCAGTGCCTGCAACTCAGCAGATGGCCTGTGTGTGGTCATGGACACAGCTGTGGTTGATGGGACATGTAAATAAAGCTTCCTTATTTTATTTCTTGGCTACTCAGCGTCAAGGCAGGGATCTCAGCATGACTTGGGAGGTTTGATGGCTACAGTGGCTAAACCTACCGTCAATTTTGTAATATCCATGGCCAATGAAACTGCACTGGAACAATCATAGGTTATTTGGGGTGCTTGCTCCCACAGGATAATGTTTTTAATTGAAGCCATACGTTTGACAATATTACAGCACATGTGCATCACAGTTTCCAGTTCTACAGCAAGAAAACTTTACAGTCTGACAGAGCTCTCGCTTCCTCTCTGCAGGGATTGAGCTAGACATCCTATCATTCAAGATAATGATAACTAAACATGCAACAGATGTGTCTCACCTTCTATTAGGCCTTCAATCTGCGATGCTTTGTTTATGGCATAATTATTCCATGCTATCAAACTTCAGTGTGCTGCACTTCTAATCTGGCAGTACAGCAGGGGTAAAGTAATATTTGACAGACAGTAAATTTTCCTGGCATTTTGTTTCAGCACAGAACTGGACAGTTTGTACTGAAACATTATGAAAAGATGAAAATTACAACAATTCATTAAGATTCATGCTCTCAGTGATTGTTCTAATAGTTGTGTTTTTTTCTCTCTCCAGTTAAATGGGTCGGAGTTGGAAAATCAAGAGAGTCAATGATCCAGCTATTTTAAACAAACGAAGAACTTTTGTGATGAGAAGCACAATTTGGTGTTCATCTGTTCCTTACTGCTTCTTCTTTAAATGGAGATGCTATTTAAAACCAACATGTTCTTCTAGGAATTTAATTGAAACAAAACATATATTCTGTATTGCAACATTTTATTTACCTTGAAGCTCTCAGTAAATTCTGTGTAAAAATCTACTTGGTGGCCGCCATGAAAACTCAAAGAATTACAAATCCATAACAAAATAGGGGAAAAAAATATTGTTAAAAACTTTGAGCTATGCTACTGTTCAAAAGTGTTTTATATCCATATAGAGTTACTTCTTCATGCTGAAACCAGTATTAAAACATTTTCAATCATTAATGGGTCATTTTAGAATTTTAAAGCTTAGATTTATTCTTTGTGTATTAAAACATCTGTGTTTTGGGGTTGGCGATAGAAAGACAAATACCATGTACTGAATTGGTTGGATTATGCAGATCTTCAGTTCCTAAAATACAGTAAAGTTAGATAAGTATATTTGATCACACAATACAAAGCAATTATCCATAATCCTGTGATTTTCTTTTTAATAACATTTTTAAATAAGGTGGAAGCAAAGAGAGTCCTCAGGCTAAAAAACATGTAGGGAGAGTGGAGCCAAGAGAGCAGTGACCTGAGACATGTCTTCCTGCTAACTCCGTGATTCTAATTTTGAAATTTTTACTGTAGGTATTTGGTGAGGAACTTGGGACTTGCAGCTCTGTATGACACAGTCACTTCCACAGCTCCTAGATTTCCAAGAATAAATCAATGCGTGACTTAATGATGACTGTTGCAGTATTTACACCCTTTGCACGTTTTGACCTTCCTCAGCAAAATGTAATATGTATTTATAGAAGGGGAGAATGTATGGCAGCTGGGGTTGGGACAGGGAGAAGCAACTAAGAATTCCTCAGAATTCCCAGGAATACTCGGTTTTCTTGTGGATCTTCAAATTGACAATGGCCTCTAGATCTCTCAGAGTGACTGAAGCCTACCTCTAGAATATGCCAGAAACTGAGTTATTCCATGTGCATGGAATTTTCAGAGTAAATGTTCCTTTTCTGTAAGTATCTCAGAGAGCTATAACACCATGCATAACACCCTGTACATCATTTCTAGATGCTGTGGAAATGGTATCACAACCCTAGTGATGCCATTGAGCTGTATGTGAATATACCCCTTTTCTGAGATAGTAAATCCAAGGATACAAAACAAGGACAGTCTTTGCATCAGAGATAGGGAAAAATAAAAACCTACCAAGGGGCTTTCCAGCACAGAGTTTCTCTCATGTGCGCTCACCCGCTTTGTCTTATTTTGCTCAATTATCAAATAACTGCTAATGTTCAAAATCATTTATGTTCAAAATACAAAAAGACTGTTACAAGAACACAGTAAGCACTTAATTTAACAGCTTGTGGTGCAGAATTCTTCTTACACCCTCTGGCTGCAGTGCAGTCTCTTCGTATCTCAGTTCACTACAGACTGTGGCTCTGTACCACAGTCAAATACACTTACACCTAATAAAAAGAGCCCAAAGCTGCTGTGACTCCATTTATCATGTTGGACAATTCATTTAACCTCCCGGCTACTGTTTTACAATCTGTTAAATGGCCATTAGGAATACTTCCTTACCTTCCTTTTTTTATACTGCCTTTTTTAAGGCCTGTGGGTTAAGTCCTGTATTCCTGACTTTACACTGATGAGCAGGTACTCCTCCTACGCATTTATGGATGTTATAATGAAGGAGCAGTGAATGGGATTTCTGACCATATTTAACGTTTGTAAAGCGCTTTTGAAAGGTGCTGAAAAAGTGCTTAAATGTTACAAGCACTGTGAATTGTACCTCATTTATATGAGGTCATTTAAGCTTAAAGCTGCTTGGAGATACGCTAATCAAGACTTCATTTTACTGTGGCTCAACCTTATGACATTTGCCTACTGGATGAGTCAGACTTGTTCCTTTCTTGGCCTCATCTTCAACACTGCATTTGTGTTAGGGGGTGGCTGCTGTGCTTAACCTTTGGTTGATATATAGACTATGTCTATAATGACTAACAACACAGTGTGCTAAATAACTGGATTATATGATCAGCTCTAAATGAAGTATTTGATGTATTGAAAAATTTGGTTCTCACAGCGTATTTTTCCCAGGTTTATTGACTCTTGTTCACATAATCTTTTAGTTTCCATTAAGAAAGTTGCCTGTCTTTGCATTCAAAGATTCGTCAAAAACCCAGTGCTGTTGTCAGTGGGCATCATACAATAGGCAATAATCTTGTGACTCTCTATTACAGTACAAATTATATTGTGTATTTCATTTCTTAGCTTTTTCTTTTATGGAAGTTCTTCTCTGACTGATTTTCATACATATTGTTATTGAGTTAAATATGAATAAGATCAGGTTTTTGTTTAAAAGCTCTTTAGTTTACTGAGTGACACAACCCTTAATAAGAACTTTTTAATATAAACTTGCAGTCATTTTGACTGTTTCCCATGTGGATTATTTAGTATTGTTTGAAATTTCATTTTAATAACAATCACTGTGATGAATTTAATTGCTTCTTTCTCCCCAGCCAAATGCAATAATAATGTCTAAAATTGGTTCATGCATCATTCTGTTAGATATCTTGATGGAAGAACAGGGGTAAATGTCTATTAAAATAGCATAATTTGTTGTAAAGATTATAGTTTTTAAAAAGTAGCAATTACTGAGTAACTTGTTAACATTAATGCATTTGACATATTTTATGACACTTACCTTTCTAACATGGCCTTCCTATGCAGGTGTGTGCTTCACATGCAGTATAGGCTTTTGAAGCTTTTGATTTTTGATTTGGCTACATATGGTCTTACCGCTCTGGCATGATGCACTTTATAAAATGAAAGAAATTAAACATTTCTATAGTAATATGCAAACTATATTTACACCTTTCCCTCTATGCAGATTTTTCAGACAAATTTTGGATCCACACTTGGTATTCTGTCCTGAAAGACATATTAAAATTAGTTTAAAATAAGAATACTCTTTCTCACTCCCTTTTTAACAAAATGCAAAGCATACAAAAACCTGGTTTGATATTTCATGTGTTTAAAATAGTAGCTATCAGGAACTACCCAGGGAATTAATTATTTTTTTCAATCTATGAGAAAGATTCTCATTATTGAGATTTCTTTTACATACTAGGTAAACTTGATCAGGCTTTGCTTGGTTACAAGCTTAGCAAGGCAAATCCATGATTAGCCATCTTCAGTTAGTGAATGCTGATTTTATAAAAAAACAGAACATTTCTCTTTGTGAATTTCCTGATTGGTGGGAAAAAAAAAAAAAAAGGCCTGTCCGGAAGAGATGGCTCAAAATAATTCACATGAGCTCCATATGGTTCTTTATCAACAGTACTTAACTGAGAACGGGAAGATAGACATGGACTCAGACAACAAAATGATCATCCCTAGAATGTGAAAGGGTTGCAGATGAGTACGTTAAGGTCTTCCAAAAACCTTTATAGAAATTACTCTTTTTCTCATCCATTTTATGAGGAATCTGGAATAATAGGTGAGTGGATTGCGCAGTAAATGGGAGCAGGTTAGTACAGAGCTCAGTGCAATGTCTGAAAGCTGTATAGGAACTTCCCTGCTTATTGACTAGCATTTCTACAGACTCTCTGCACTGGTTATAAATACTTGCAGAAAGGTCTTTGATTGCTAGCTGAGGCATCTGAACCGGTTTCATCAAATTCTGTGTGACATTGGTACTGCCCAAGGCAAAAAAAATAAAAAAACAGAAAACTGAGTAAGTGACTGGTGAAATTACCCACTGGTAAAACATTGTGTTTTGTAACTGGTCCATCTGTTGTCTGTCAGCTGGAGAATGGAGGCTTGAGGCTGGGAAGGAGGAAAGAAGATACAGTCTGATAAAAAAGGGACCAATATGACCATCTTGCCTTTGTAGAGTTGCAGTTAATATTTGGCTTCCCTGCTCCTACCTTCTTTTAATAATAGCTAATATGGCCCCGCACCTTACAGCACTCCGTAATCCTCATGGAAGTGGGCCAGGCATCTCCACAGTTGCATGTTTCATATCTACCAGATCTATCAGAGGGTCGATCTCAAGTGCTGAGTGTCTGATCACTCTTTCAGCTAGGCATTGGGCAAGAAAATGCAGCTCCTGCCATGTTATCTTTAGAAGAGCTCTCGACTTGTTGTGTAGCTGCTGCACTGGGGAATTAGCCTGTTGTTTGTTAGCTACTACTGTGATAGCTGAATCTGTTAGTGCAGCTTTCGTGTTTCTGCTAGGTCCGTGTTTGCCAGTGAAGAAGAAGGCACCTGAGGCACGAAGCCTTGGTCATCTTAGTACTAAACAGGATTCATGGCACGGGAGAATTTGTGTTAAGCATCCTGCTTCATGGAGGTAAGAAATTTGGTTCTTTGCAAGCTGTCAAATAAAGACTTTGTTAAGGAAAACTTTGTAAAAGTTCCTTCCCAGTGGTAGAATGGGACTAGCTAAGCCCTTATATGTTGTTCAAATTCGCGTTAAATAATAATTCATATAGGTGTCAGCAGTAGAGTGAGACATTAAAAAGTAAAGCCAAAATAATTCCAAGGATTTTTTTATTATTATTATTTAGCCTTTTAATCAGCTATATTTATAGGAGATCAGTTGTTGTAAAATACCTTTCTGTGTTATTAATATCTGTTCAGTTCTACAACAGAGACCATGGATTAAATATCTGCCCACCAGCCCTTTGAGATTATCTGTAGGCAAAAATAACAGGAAACAAATCCTCTGTTTATACATACACATACAGTTTATAGTTTCCTTTAATGTAGTAAATTTGGGGCAACAGCTGCATTTTTCAAATGTTGGAAATAGTACAGATTTTTGCACTGCACCCACAAATATGTCTGTCAAACACATGTCTCTGTCAGGACAAAAAGCGACACTCATGTATTTGAAAGTTTTTGCTGTCCTGAGAAAATATATCCTTATTTTGACATGCGGTACCTTTTAAAAGTTGAGTACATGCACCAGAGTTTGCATTACAGACCTCGACATAGTTCCAAGACAACTGTGTTGGGTTTCAGGAGGAACCTTACAGTGCTTGCTAAGTGGCAGAGTACTCCAGACAGAATCTGGTGCTTGCTGCAATCCTTCAAATGCCCTGAGCAGAGGACTAGCCATTTGTGTATGAGAATGCAGTCAGCTATTAGTGGCCTTACGATTAGCAGAGATGTCTCCGTGCTTCCTCATCCAGACAGAACTATGAGGTGGCTGCTCACTGAGCCCAGTCCTTCAAATGAAACTCACCTCCAGGCATCACTTCTTCTAGAGCAAATCTCTCAGTTCTCCCTCCAGCTGTGCTTTGGTTTGCCCTACGGAGTGGTATCAGCATGGAAATTGGATTCCTCTTGGGTGGAGCTAAATCAGGGATGCTCTCCAGCTGTGTCCCCTGTAGGCTCCAGATGCTGATGGGGACAGACATGGGAAGATGAGAACTCCATCCCTAGCACAGACATTGGGTCCTCAGCACCAACTGCTTTGCAGATTTATTCCTGTTGGGCTAAACTATTTGCTAATACAACAAAGGCAGAGCTTTGGAGCATCAGCCATCCCGCTTCCCCTTAAGCGGGTCCTTGTTCACTTCACACTAATTCCTAACTCGTAACTAATTATTCCCTGCATGGTTTCTATCAAATGCTTAATGAAGTCTAAATGAATTATAGCTGTGGCATTTCCTGTGTCCATAAAATGGGCTATTATCAAAGAAAGGTAAGTTACACAAGGGTCATCTATTTTTGCTAAGTCCATTTTGCACTCTGTCCTGGGCCTTCCCTTCAAAATATTCCTGGAGTCTTGCAAACTATTGAGACTCAAACTACTGAGACTATATCAGCCCTCTGGCCAGCACAATTATTTTGTCTCCTTAAAAATGAGTAATGTATTTTCTCTTCTTCAGTAATACATTTCTGTTACCATTTTGAAAGATTTTTAAGAAGTATTTTCTCCTGATCTGCAGTTGCATATGCCCCTTCTTTCAGAATTCTGGGAAGCAGTTTATTTCTATACAGCCAGGATGTAATCATTTCTATGTCAGAGAAAACACAGTTTGAACAGCATTACGTTTCTATCTAAGCTTCTAGAGATGATTACTGGAAAGAGTAACTAAAAAATCAAACCCACTTGCTGACAAGAAATTTTGGAGACAATAGAAAATGTATTAAGTACTTTAAGTATTGGATAAAGAATATACATTCTGCAGACAAAATAAGAATATAACAGTGAGGGTGACAGAGCCCTGGAACAGGCTGCCCAGAGAGGTTGTGGAGTCTCCTTCTCTGGAGATCTTCCAAACCCGCTTGGACGCAGTCCTGTGCCACGTGCTCTAGGTGACCCTGCGTGTGCAGGGGGTTGGACTAGATGATCTCTAGAGGTCCCTTCCAACCTTAAGCATTCTAGGATTCTATGATTCTATGATCTTTACTTGTCTGTGTTGGATGGTGAAACAAATAAGAGCTTAACAAAGAAACATCTCTAAATTTACTGAAAAAATGAAGTTAGAATAAAACAGCAGCAAAGTGATGCAGAACACAGTTGCGTGCTCAGCTTTGCCCAAAGAATCACCAGTGTCTGGAATGAATGTTGTAGGGAATTTTGAAGAGGAATATTAAGCTATTTCATTACTCAGTTACAATCGTAAAGATGGACCATTCTGCATTTCTATGTTTGCACTAATTCAGTGGTGATATATAGGTATTTTTAGTTTACTTGTAGAGTTTGACTAGTGATAAAAAATCAGTATTAAAGACAGTACTGAACATCTTCACCGTCAATCTGGAGATCTTCCCAAGCTTGAAGACATGAAAGAGCCATCAGAATAAAAGGAAATATGATTGTCTATCGTGTCAATATCTTCTCTGAACTTTCCATGCAGAAAAAAAAATAAAAAAGGAAGAAAAAAAGATGAAAGATCGCATATAAGTGGGAGAAATGTATTGAGCATAAACATGTGGAATATATTATAATGAATATTAGTACAAGAAGAAAAAGGTCACAATGGAAGAAATAAAACATACTAGCTGGTTAAGGGGTTACAAATCAAATAAGATATTTTATCTGTCGGAGATTGATTTGCATCAGGCTACATCCTTGAAAAAAACAATGCTAATACTGACGAATGCCTGAATCCTGTGCAAAAAGTACTGATAATTTCTATTCTAGTGGGGAAACAGGACAGCAGCACAAGCCTCATTCTATAAATTAGCACCCTGAATGGTAGGCCCAAGACTAAATATTACTTTTTATAGCTTATAGCTCATCTTTCATGCAAACTTCTTAGCAAACAGCAACCAGGTAGAACACGTGCCACACAGACTCCACAATGTAAACAGATTTCAACCTAAAAGGCTATACTAAGAGAATTTCCACATTAGCCCTGGCGATGGTTACTCTAACTCTAGATGTGGCGTGTTGTCCTGGCAGTGCTCACACTCTGGCTCCCTTTGGCTCTGTGCAGTTCTGTTTTCAGGACAGAGGTCTGCTATATCCAGGACTGACAATAGCCATTTAAACACATTTAAAATAAACACTTGTCTCCTGGGGAATCATTTGTTACACACGGTGAGTGCAGAGAGCCAGATTCGCTGCCCGCATAAGCTGCCAGTTCCTTCTGAGATGAACGGGTGTATCCTGAGTTATTCCAGCTATAGGGATACGACAAGGAATGAATAAAGGAGCAGCATGCAAAACACGACATACAAAACTGTCCTCAAGCGAGAATTAATTTCACAATAAAATGCTAACGAGTCTTGAGAGTGCCCTCTAGTGTAAGGGAGGGCATCAAGTCTTTGGATCTACCAAACTATACCAAACTATATATATATATGTAGTTATACATATATATATGTATGAGATACAATATATAAAAATATTAATAAATTAATAAACATAATGAATATAAGTATTAATAACAAATTAATAAATATAAGTATATGTTGTATCTCATGGCTAATAAAATAGTAACATGCTACGAAATTCATCCATCTCGTGCTAATTTAACAGCACGTACTGGCTCCCGTGCCACGATGGCAGAATTTTGACTTGGTGACAGCACTCTTCAACAGCTCGCCCTTAATTCTGCACATCATTCACTTATCAGACCTTTTTTCACGTGTGGACTCATTCCCCAGGACTGGAAGCACTAACCGGTCACAGTAAAACGAGACCCATCTGTGTCCTGGCCCTTGCTAACAGGTAACGGCTGCGTCGAGGCCCTGGCTGCCAAGGCTGGTGCGCTCTGATGTGCTGGGGAAATAAAAGGGAGCAAGAGAAAAGGAGCAGCCTGGAGTTCCTCTGCTGCTCCTCAGGCTCTGACTGCTAAGTATGGGGTTTCCATTTATTTCTAAGTAGCCTGATGATGAAAGATTGGAGCAGATTTGGAATTTAGCACAATTTCAAAGCTAGTAACATCCTCTGGATTTCCATCCGTTCCTGAAATGGAATACTTTATTATGCTAAAAGGTAAAGATTGCTTGCAAAGTGGGGCACAGACGTGATGATTGAAGGCTGATGAATATTTAGATTCACGAAGCCCAAACAGACATTTTGGATATTTTGTCTGACACCCATGCTTAAAACAGATGGCAGAATTTTCCTCATTTTCTTCTTCTCCAAATGAGGTAAGTTCTTTTCTTTTAAGAAATCATTCAATCTTGACTTACAATGTCTATGATTTTGATTCCAGTGCACCTGGTCAGATATAATGACTAAAAATTATAATTTGGGGTAGGTGGGAGCATGGCTGACAGCAAACATTTGAAATGATTTATGTTACAAATGGACAAAAAGCAAAACTTTTAAATTCTCTCATTGATTACTAGGGTCTAAAGTCTAAATCCCTACCTTTTGTGGGCAAAGTATTGTAGTACAGGTCTGCATGTGGTGTGTGTATTTTCCCAAAGCCAAAGGAATGTGCCACCAATTATTACAAAGGGATCCGTAAACCTCACTTGGTAGAAAGTCTCATAAAGACTAGATTTAGTAAACATGTGGATAAATATGAGAATACGAGAAATTGGAAAATGGTCAACATGTCTCAAAAACATTTTAGAAGTCTGTGAAGGGATTAATAAGCATGTGGATATGAGTGATCCAAATAATACATATGTTTACAGTTTCAATTTTTTTTGACAAAGCCTTTCATGAGAAAAAAAGCTCCTTTAAAAACCATCTGCCACAAAACAAGAGCAAAGAATTTCCCATATTAATATCTCATTAAAAGACAGGAAACAAATGGTAAGAATAACAAATGGTAAGAATAAATGATTTCACAGTAGAGGAAGGGTCTGACAAGACGTCTGTGCAACTTGATGAGTTTATAAATATTCTGTGAAAGGGACTGAGCACTGAGGTATTGGCGTTTGCTGAATTACTGTTAAAAGACAAATCTAAAAACCAATGGGAAGGGCTGCAGCTGTGTGTTTTTCAGGCTTTTGCTATTCTAAACTGGTGATAAAATGGTAATGGCAGTATGCAGGAACATGTAAGGGGGGAATATAACCTCAGGTGTGTGTGTGTGTGTGTGTATATATATATATATATATATATATAGTGATGAGTTCTAAATTAGTAATTATCACTCAGGGGAGTGATCTTTAGAGTCATTTATGAATACTTTCCTGAAAACATCAGTTCAGTACTCAGCAGTAATATAAAATGATAAATCAGACATTAGGAATTATTGGGGAAGGAACCAAGAAATCTTTTTTTAGATTTAGACCGCCTAGGTTCCTAGCATGCCCACAGCTGGAATACTGGCCACCAACCTTCAGAAAGGGTGGTGTGGGGTAGGAAAGGTTCAGAAAGGACATCTGTGCCTATGCATATGCTACAAATGAAGTTCACCACCAACATTGTGATCCACATGGAACTCCAGGCTCCAAAGATTTCTAAACTGCCAGAAATCACAGGTGAATTAGGGCCAGAACTGTCTGAACGTGCCCTTGCTTCAAGTACCATTTCTACTGGCAGAAATGGAATATTAGGAGAGACAGACTATAACTGTGATCCAGTCCAACTTTTGAAATTTGCTTACTGGAAATAGAAATTCTAAACCAAATTTTAAAGCATTATTCTTTGTTCTATAAGTCAGAAAGATGTCAACCAGGTGACAGGTGTGTAGCATTCATAAATAAGTACAAGAAAGAAAAGCAGGAAGGAAAAATTGTGTCACTTTTTTCCTGCTTTTTTTCATAAACATGTTTTTAAGGGTAAGCCAAAATTATCATATTTCACAATTACAATTAATGGTTTGGGATTTGCTTGGGGATTTTGCATATTCAGAAGCTGTGTAACATAATACACAAACTCATTAATTAACTTTGAGATTGTCAGCATTAATTTTCATGAATGCTCAATGCCAGCAAACTCTGCCAGATCAAATCTCAGCCTTTCTTCTACTTCCAAATTACCAGTCGATCTTCCTCAAAGCTTATTGCTGTCAAATTAATGAAATAGTAGGGAATCATCCTGATTGGCAGATAAACTAATTCTCTCCTTATAAGGTGACAGACTATGCTGATGGAGACAAAACAGAATTATTCTGCCTTTTTGATTTCAAATAGGAAGTATCTGATCAGTAACAGATGTTGTTAAGGTCGAGGCTTGCAAAGCAATTAAAGAAGAGGTGTCACCACCTGAGGCTGACTCAGATTGCTGCAACAGAAGGTTCCTGCATTTGCCCCGCCGTGGAGGGGTGGTGGCACGTTGCAAGTGCAATCCTAGTAGAACATCTTGACAGTGACATGTGCCAATCATGGGGGAAAGTGCCCTTAAACTTACCCTTCGGTGAAAGCTCCAGCAGCACATGCTGCTCCTTTCAGAATCTTTCCATATTCCAAGATCAGAGGTTCAGAGCATCCTTCACCATAAGCAGAGTAGCGCTTTTTTTCTTCATAGCCCACACAGGTTTTACCCAGTTCAGCTTCATCCGTACTTGTGTCATCTTAACGAAACGTATAATCTAGTGCTCCCTATCCTGAAAGGCAACAGCAAGCTGACTGGGGTTACATTTTGATTCACACGTACTTCCCAGAGAGCTTCAGGGACCTCAGTACATGTATTTAATGATAATTTGCAAAGACATAACCAGAAATAGAGAGAAGAACATGAGTTTTCAAAGCACAGTGGAATAATTGCTACTGAACATCTTTAGTATCTGCAAGTACATACGGAAGACAACTAAGTGGAGTTTTTCACAGTTTAGGAACATTTGGCAAGAGTCAGATCTTCCAGCACATAAGATATTTTTATAAATTACTATGCATTACAGCTGTAGCTTCCATTCCACAGACAGCAAGTGCTAGGCTGATCAAGAAGTTCTACAGAAAAAGAAAAAAAAATCACTCCTATATTTGTTCATGATTCTGTCCAGAATCCTCATCTCATGTACATAACAGGGGAAAAGCTTGAATATAGAAAACTCTCTGGGAAAAAATAAACAGAAGGAAAACAACTACTGTGATGGATTAATATTTTATTACTGGAAAAATACAAACCCAGACAAATTGCAGCACCTATGCCAGGATATGTTACCAATGACAGTTTTGAATGTCTTGTTTGCATTAAGGAAAACAAGTCATTTTTGAAATATATACTGAAATACCTATACATGTGTGTATATATATATACACACGTAGTATATACTCTATATAGTATATATTATAAACTACACTATACCATATAAATGACTGCTCAGTCACTCAGAAATGTTCATTATCAGTAATGTTAGTGAACCTCTCCTAGAAAATCTAATTTCTCATTTTTGTTACTAACAGATTTTGACAAGAGACAGTTTTTGTTGTTGTTGCTGCTGCTTTTGTTACTACCAGACTGGGACAAGAGCCCCTGGCTAGTATGAGTTTCTAAGTTTGTTTGTTTGTTTAAAAAAAGAAAAACAATCTTACATTTATGCACCTTTTCATTGGTTCCGTGGCACCTACAGATCTCAAATAATGTCACGGGCAGGATGGGTTTCGGCAAGAATTATCTGAACCTGAGAAACACGGTGCAAGACTTCTACAGCAGAAAAGGGGGACAGGATGTCAGCAAGTTTATTGACACGGCGGAATCTCAAACGCTTCAAAAGGGCCGCCCGCCATTGCGCTCCCGCCTCCCCTCAGCGCGACCCCGCCCACCCGCACCTCGCGCTTCCTCTTCCCGCCCCCGCATCGCCATTGGCCAAGAGCCGCCATGACGCATGAAGAAGGCTGGCGCCGGCAGCTGTGATTGGCCAAAGCCGCTGTCGTTCCCCGCGGAGGGGGGCGGGAGCGGCGGTTCCTCCCGCGATGCCGAAGCGCTCGTGCCCCTTCGGGGACGCGGCCCCGCTCCAGCTGAAGATCCGCGTGGGGCTGCGCGAGCTGAGCTGCGGCGTGCGGGGCGAGGAGTACCGGCGGGAGGTCTTCGGTGAGCGGGCGGCGGGGCGGGAGGCGGGGCGGGCGGGGAGCACTGGGCCCGGCCTGAACCATGAGCGCTGCGCCAACTGTCCCTAACCGTCGCTCCAGCCGCCGCCCTTTCCCTCAGCGCTGCCCCAACCGCCTCTAATGGTCACTCCAACCGCTGCCCCACGCGCTGCTCCTTCCCTCCGGGCGCCCCTAACCCGCCTCCCCTCTCCTGTCGGCAGAGAGGACCCGGCAGCTGCTCTTCAGGGGCGCCCAGGCGTACATGGAGGGCGCCTGGCCCGCCGGCGCCCCGGGCACCGGCGCTGTGAGCCGCTCCCCGGAGCCGGGCGGAGAGGCCCGGGACACCCACCCAGAGCGCTGCTGGAGCGGGCAGCTGCTCATCGGCCACGACGGGAAGCTGCTGAGGCGCTCGGCGGCCACGGAAAAGGGTGAGTTGTCCCTCCGTGGCCAGGAGACACCCTCTCCCTCCTCCCGGGAGCGTGGGGCGAGTAAGGCCTGCAGGTCCAGGGAGAGGAATGCGGTTCCCTTTCTAATGTTCCAAATAACTTCTTTTTAACCTTTAGAAACTGTTGCTGCTATTGTATGTATGATTTGTGCAATAAGGTACGTCTTGTTACTGAAGTGGGAGGCAAACAAAGCTGTAAGTGAGCCCTATGCTGTTGTCTGCCATCCTGTTCTTCAAAATGCTACTCGCTACAGCTGTGGTGTGGAGGGAGGAAGCATGCCCTTGCTAGTCTCACAGGCCTCTTAGATACTTTTTCAACTCCTCAGTTTTGCTCTAAAGTGCATGACCCTTAAATTGCGTCTCTTCCAAGCAGTTCCACCCATGGGAGTTTCCAAAGCCTGTTCCTCGTGCGTGAGAACGGCTGACGTCAAGGAAGCCTGTACACAGTGCGACCGCTTCGTGTGCCAGAACTGCAGCAGGCTCTGCAGCTCCTGTAACGCACTTACCTGCTCGCTGTGCTCTGTCGTTGAGTAAGTACCTAACAGACTTCTCAAGCTGCTGTTTTTAATTACATATGGTCTCAAAATTGGCATAGTGGATGAAGACCCAACAAATATCTAGCTCATTTACCCGATGGGTTTAAATAATTCTCATATTGAGTTAGCTGCAGCAAAGCCACCAAATATAATATGAAAATAAAATGCTTGTGAGAGAACTAATTAATTTTAGTGTAAGTCCAGTTTTTCACTTAAATATTCTAGGAAACAAAAAAACACTTCTTGCTTTCCTGTCAGCAATATAGTATGCTGGTTCATCATGACTGAGTGTGCTCGCGTGGACTAATCTTGAAGGATAATATATATAATATAATATAAAGGAATACTGTGAATGTTGTGTGGAAGTCCCATGGTTAAGATTGATAAAAAAAAAAATAATAATAATGAGGACTTTTTTTCTTATGATTCAGAAACATTAGGCAGTCCGTTGATTATTTTCTCTTGTTTTGTTGTTTTTCCCTAGTTATGGTGATGTTGGTGAACAAGTTATCTGCAATGGTTGTTCAATATTTCAAGTCTGAAGCCTGATGAATACTCCTCATGGCTAAGACGTCCACAAATTTCATGATCTCCTCTTTGTGCCTGGTCAATTAATACTTTTAGCATATGAATTAATTATGGAATTTTTGTGTTTTGTATCTTTATATGTACCTTTTAATATTGTAGCTAAATAAACTTCTATATTTTGAGGATTTATAGATTATTTTGAGTCAACTTTGCGATACGTGGCATGTCTATTTGAAGTGTGGTCCTCTCATTCTGGAATCTATAACAAAAGGTTTATCACCCCAAGACATCTCTCTTCAGTGTCTACTTGTTACTCAGGTGGTAGATAAAAAGGTAGTAGATAAAGAGCCAGAATGCTCTTTTTGTGGGTTTAGAATAGAAACCAGGAAAACAGAAATAGAAACTGACTGTACTTCCATGCTCTTCCCTCCCACCCCCAGCCTTCCTCCTCTGGATACTCATCTTACTGTTCATGAATTAATGAGGGCAGTTGTCTAAGCCTAAATGTTTTCCCAAAAAGAGAATATGCTGACTTGTATTTTATTTTTTCTCAACTTTCACAAACCTCTTTCTATAATAACTTTGATGTATCAGTCTTTGAGCAGAAGCTTTATTTAATAACTAAGTGTTAAAGATGAGTTTTACTGGATCATCCTTGCAAGGTCTCAGTATTAAAAAGTACTGTATTTATGCATAACTTTTTATTTTCCTGAGTGTGTACTTAAAAATAGCTCGTGAAGTGGTCTGAAAAATGGTCAACACTTTTGCTCAAAGTGTCTTTACAAAAACCTGCTCAGTCTTCAATGTCTCTTGAGATTTTATTGCAAAGACCAGTTTGGTTAGGATTTCTGTGCTGTAGAAATAGGAATGAGATGATCATTTATGTGCTACTCAAAAGTCCCTCCAGGTAACTTTCATTTGCTATCTGACTGTGGGTGTTTTTTTTTTTTTTTTTTTTTTTTTTTTTTTAAAGTGCTTTTACTGTAAGAGGGGAGGGGGGGAAGGATGAGTTAAATAGCTGTCTTTAAAGTGCAGGCAAAAAAAAGATTTGGGGAGAGGGGAGTAAGTCTCTAATGCACTCGTAACTAAAGCTCCGTTTCCTAACTTATTTGCTCTATATTCCTAGAAGAAATTCTGCTGCTTATGCTTCTTGGTCTTCTCAACTGAAATTGTTATATTTTATATGAAATTATTTTTACCCTTCACTCATTAAATTTGCAGAAATTACCTTTCTAGAGGAACAGCTCTTATAATGCTAGCTCATTTGAGAAATAAGTCCCCCATCTGTAGGAATGCATTTTATTCTTTTCTATTTAATAGGCTGCTGCAAGCATACTGCCTATTTTCAGAATTTCAGAATAAATATTGCAGCTGACTGAACAGACTATAAATGTTTTAGCTGGGGGGAGGATGATACCCATTGCTGAATAGTGACACTTCATGTTGCAGATTGCTTGGCTTTGGAGGTATTTGGCATAATTAGGGGCAGGATGACATGATTTCAGGCCTCTGCATAGCAAACTAGGGATTTCTAAAGCGTGTGTGTGCCCTTCAGTGTGTGTGCCCTTCAGTGTATCCTAGGTGGGTTGCTTTACTGCTGAGTCACCTGCGTGTACGTCATGGTGGCCTCCCTCCCGTGCTGTGCTTTGTTTTTGTGTTTCCCCTGGTTGTAGCCAGTTAGAAGGGGAGAGTTACTGCTACTTACTGCAGTAGCCGAAAGACTTGAATTGAGCAGAAGTAAAAATAAATCTTGTCCCCATCCTCCAAGCAAGCAAACAAAATTGAGTGAGTAAATCAAGTAAGCTAGTCGTAAAAAGTGTCAGTGTGTGCAGTGATTTCAAAATATTGGCTATCTCTTTCAAAGCTACAATAGATTGAGACAGGATGACGGTACAACCCGGTTACCAGGTAGCACAGGGCGGGTAAAAACATTGTTTCTACAGCAAGCAGCTTAAAACATAAAGCAGAACTTTTGAATGGGAAGCATCCTAAGGTTACTGTGTTCAAATGTTACTTTTAGGATCAATTTTTAAAGTTTGTGCTTCGTTTGAAACTCTGAGCAGTGAATGGAAATGTCTTTGTTAGGCTTATTTTGCAAACTGCAACCTGAGCGTGTATCTGCCTTTTCTTGTTCTCTCCTGAGGGTGAGAAGCTCTCCAGGCTCCTGGAGAGATGAGGCAGGTTGCTCACAAATGGTTTGTGTTTCAAAGTAGCTGATAGGTACTTGGCTCATTTAGACAATGCTGTGTTTCATAGAAAGCTGTCCTCTGTAAAAAACGATATGGGTTTGTTGGCTTAAATTTCTTATTTATTATCCTCTAGTTAGTCCCTTGGAAATGGGCTTGCTAATTAGAGCAGACACCTTTTGCAGAATAAAGAGTTAGAAAAAAAAAAAGCGGGGGGTGGGGGGGAGTGAATCAGGAGGGAGAGGGTTAGAAGCTAGGGTGGGGAGAACAGATAAATCACAGAATAGTACTGAAAGCTTCTGCACTGATGCATTGTACACAAGGTTTTGTTTTGTTTTTTAATGGCTACCAACCTTTATGTTTCTTGCAATTCAGAAGACCTAAAAATATTTCTTTTTTTACTCATATGCATATATTTCAGTCCCATTATTGAGGAAAATTCCTGTTCTAGTTCTGGATAAACAGTAAGAGGTAGGAAAAGGAAGTATGTTTAACTTTTCTGTTTCCTACAGGAAAAAACAAAATAAACCTGTAAAAGGGAAGACTCTTTAAGTGAGAGATTCAGACTTTTCTGTGTCTTGTTAACACCCCTTCAAAAGGGCCTGTCTGTTAGATCAGAGCGGTACCCTGTGCGCTTCTGGGAGTGTCTATTGGAGCTAGAGAAGTAGTCTGTTTTATTAAATAAGCAGGAGGTTTTCTTTTTTGTTCTGCTTTGTTCTACTGTTATTAATATATATTTTTTCCTCCACCTCAGTGTGGAAAGTGTCAGAAAATCAAAGTTTGGATGGACTTCAGAGGGAAGCTCTGAGGAGCAAGCATATTGATGAGTGAAGATATCCTGCACTAATGATTTTGCAGATGGCTAGCAATCTCGTGATATAAATCTTAGATGCCCTATTTTTTTTATACAAAGAGAGCAAGCTCATCTGATCAGGTTTAAAACAATTTTGTCTAAGTCTCGTATGCCAATAAATATTGAGCGATTTCAGGTTTTCTCTTCAGAGTAATCCAAGTTGGTAAATTGCTTCAGTACTTGGTGTCTGCAATCTGCATTGGAACAAAACCACCCAATAAGAAGAAAAAAATCACTGAAAAGATTACATAAACTTGAGAAATTTCCTTTAACAGCATGTTCCTGTGACACATATCCCTCATAACAATGCTGTGATCATGAGGGGCAGATTGAACTTGGTGGGTATGCAAATAACCTCAGCCCTGTGCACACAGTAAGCAGTTCTTGCATGCTAATCGTAGCAGATCAACAGCCGATTTGCTTTCCAAGACAAATTTCCACAGCTGGATTTTTTTATATATATAATTAAAAAAAAAATATTACCAGGACTTGCAAATCTGGTGCCCTTGTATGATTGGTACCTCTTTTATTTAGTACAACCAACACCTGACTGGGAGAAGCTACCTCCTTTGGTTGCGAGTCATGCTCCAAATGGAAGAGAGACTGAAAGCAATTTATGACCTTTCTCTTCTTTCTGGACAGATGATAACTAAATGCAGCTGGATTTTATTTCAAGTCAGGGCATAAAAATGAAGTTATTTAGTTGCAATAACTTGCAACTAAAGTTATAACTTGTATCTTGGTGGAAGATCCCTTCTTTCTTTTTTCTTTATCAATATGGGTAAGACAATTTGATCTTGATCTGTGCCAGGACATACTAAGAAATGACAGAAATCTAAAAGTGTTTTAGAACTGATTTTTTTTTTCCTGAAGGTACACAGCCCAGAAATAGAAAAGGAAACAGTAGCTTTGTCCCCAGTTTTTCAGCTCTGATTCTTTTGAACCCTGGCAACTAGCCTCCAAGTGAATGGGTAAGACAATAGCAAATGCACTGTACAAATAATACTCGTGTGTGTCTCATCACACAGAGCCTTACTAGTAGTGGTGTGACTGTGTATTTTGACAAGAGCCAGACTGTGAATAAAAACTGAACCCTAGTAAAGCTTAATTGATGCTGAACTCCTACATACATGGTATGAGCACAAGCTTATATGTGCTGTGGAACTGGTTATAATACTATTTTATCATCACAGATGATGTCTTACCTGTTTGTACATTCTTTACCTTTCAGCAAGATTCCTGTAGCATGGAGTACCTAGGCATGAAGTCTTCAGTCCTTAGGAACTCTGAATGATCCAGAGAATGACAGTGTCACTCCATAAAATACTAATGGGCGGAACAAAACTGCTGCAGTAATACAAAGATGAGATAGCCAAACTTTATAGCTTGTTATAGCTTATCTTAAAGCTTAACTATGACTTGCTTGTCAATGTGAAATGTGTTTTCTGTGACATGAAATGAGTAGCTTGGCGGGAGACTCTTCTAAGATATCATCCTTTCCCATGTATTTGCTTGAAGGAGGACAGATAAGACAAAAAGAAAGTGAAAAAGGAGAATGGGGAAAAATAACACACTGGTTTCCTGATGCTTGATTTTTGTAAGCTTTTTTTCCTTGCTTTCTTTAGTTTTTTTAATTACTGACATTTACAAGGCAAGGTTAAAGATCTTTGAACACTGTATTATTACTCATACTGAAGGAAACTGGTTTTCCTATTAGAAGCAACCAAGAGACCTGAGAAAATATTAGTGCTGCTACTATAATAAGTAGAAGCCATATAATTTTAAGATTAACATTGCTTGTGGGTGGATAATTGGAATAAAATTAAATGTTTGCTTTCTAATTTACATTAATAAATTGCAAGAGGGAGAGTCTGAGACTGGATATTCACTACATATTTTATAATATTTTAATGACTATCACTTAGTTATGCATTTAACTCTTCTATCACTTTACAGTTTGCATAAATATTTTATATCCAAAGATGCTCGAAGGTTGTATTGCTTATGGTTAACTTGCATTTTGAACTGCTGTCTTTGTAAGTTATAGCACTAGTAAGCATCACTTTTTCTCTTAAAGCCTCAGCTCCAGAGATAAATTTCTTACTAACTTTAAGTACAGGTTTTTAGTTCTCATCATTATGATTTCCTTTAAAACCAATGGTCTCTGTAGAAGATAGATAATATACTTAAAGATTGTGACTTCAAGACTTGCTTTAAAAATAGGATTTATACATTTAATTGTATTTTACATAGTTTTGTTCAAATGTAGTTGAAATTAGAAACCCTATTCTCACTGGCTATACTGTCCATTTATTTTTGCAGGCAATTACTATTTTCCCATTTCTTCCTTCCTTGACAGGAATAGTTGCAGGTAGTGGCCCAGATGTCCACTTGATAAACATCCACAGCAATGCAAAGGTCAGTGTAGATGTGCCAGGCAAGATCCTGATCTATTTGCCACATATATGCCTTTAAATTTATACTGATGTTGCAAAAAGATGGCAGAGGCTCCCTGCAAATCTATTTTAATCTGATTAAAGAATTAGAATGAATGGTAATATTTTATTTTAAGCTTTTAAAATTCCACATATGTAATAGCAAATACCTACATTTAGTTTCATGCTATATCCACAAGGTGGCATCACTATGTTAGTTTTGCCTAGATTCCTTCTGATGTTCTTAGAATACTGTTAAAACATATAGCCCATGATATTGATACTGCCATAATTAAGACGATATTCTTACTTTGTTTACAAAAAAAAAATCATCTACAGGTCCAAAACATGTTTCTATGCTTTAAAAAATGTGTCAATAGAGTTATTTATCAAAAGTACTTGGTAGTCTGTATAAAACAAAGTCAAATCTTCAAAATGGTCCTTTTTGCTGCATGCAAAGAGAAAAGTAAAAATGTAAATCATGTGCATAAGATTAAAGCAAATTTAAAAAAAAAAATTTAAGCTATCATTATTGTTAATGGACATATTTATATGCCATGCAATACATAGGTCACACTGCTCTTTTCTTTTAAAAATATTAGATTGCACAATTTGTTGCAATAAATCAGCATATTTCACATCTTTAAGAGGAATAACTTCCCTGCGATAGTGTAAGGGTTATTGTAGAATAACCTATAGTAGAATTTTTGGAGGAGGGTTCAAATGGATCTGAAGGTGCTGAGGAAGCAGGTAATATCCCTGCTGGGTTGTGGTAGTGACTGGGGTGTAGTACAGGGTTGTAGCAAGTGTGGGAAGTTCCTGGTGATTGGGTAAAGGTGAGTGTCTCGCTCATCCTCAAAGATGACAGTCTGAAGAGTTACAATCTGGTCAGCTGAAGCTCAGGCTGCAGAAGATTACAGAGCAAATCTTCACAAAAGGTTTGTGCAGTGCAAGAAGGTGTTTGGGAACAGCCAGCGTGAATTTATCAAGACTCAGTCATGCCTGCCCAACCTCTTGGCCTTCTGTGATGAGAGAACAGCAGCTATTGCTTGCTTTAGCAAAGTTTTCGACTTGGTCCTGCTCAAATGCTCTTGTAGGACCTGGGTTGGAGAGTTTGGGCAGATAGACTACAAAGTGGGTAGAAAATTCACTGGGCTGCCAGGCTGGCAGTGGCCTTCCTTGGGGAGTTATTACTGGAACTGGTTCTAATGTCTTCACTAATAATTGGAATAATGAGACAGAAGGGACTTAGCAAGATTCTGCATGAGAGCAGTTTGATTGTAGGCAGCGGTTGATACGTGAAGGGAGGCAGCTGGAGCCTCAGTAAGCTGCAGAAATGGGCTGCCAGGAGCATCCTGAAGTTCAATAAGGGTAGTACAAAGCCCTGCATCTGGGAGGGAGTGACTCCATCCAACAGCACAGGCTGATTAGAAAAGCTTTGCAGGAAAGGACCTGGCGGACAAGGTGCCATGTGAGTCAACATATGTCTTTGCTATGCCAAAGTTAAACCATGTTGGGGTTTTGTAAGACCAAAAGCAGGAGATCTAGGCAAGTGATTCTTTCCATCCATCACTCGCGATGCTGCCTCTGAAGCACTGCTCCCACTTGGAGGCTCCCAGGACAAAAAGGCTCTTACCGTGAGTGAGTCCAGGGAGAGGAAAGTACAAGGAGAGGCTGAGCAGTGTGTCTGATCAGCCTGGAGGAGGCAAGGCTGAGGGAGGTCTCGTTTTTGTCTTCCCTCATCTAATGAGGTGTGCTGAAAGGAGATAGAAGCCAGGCTCTTTTCAGAGATTCGCAGTGAAAGGGCAAGGGGCAACAAATGTAAGTTATTGCAAGGAAGGTCTGATTAGATATAAGGAAAATACTCTTTATTTTAAGAGGGTTTATGGGTTAGAAGAGGCAACCTGCAGGGGTATTTGAGAGCCCATCCTTGGAACTAATCCAAATCCCATGGAAAATGTCTTGAGCCTCCTGAAATAACTGCAAATATGGCTTTGCCTTGAGCAGGGGATTGGACATAATAACCTTCAGATATTTCCAGCCTGAAGTATTTTATGATTTTTCTTGAGGTATAAAGCTGTATCTCTATGTATTCCCCATGGTGTGTTTTTGAAAGCTTCGCAACTTTATGGTACGCTTAAAAACTCATCAACACTTTTGACCTGCTCTATCTGCTGTTCTCCTAAGCATTGACTACTGCCCACTGCCAGAAATACGGAACTGGTAAATGGATATGTGGCCTGAGAATGTCCAGTCTTACATCATGTTTACTCTGATAGAACTAATCATATGATGAAACTTAAGCGGATCCTTAAGTGTTTAGCTGGGTTGTGCTGTAGCGTGCAGCACTTCACAGGATATAGATCCAAAAGTCTAAAGAAATAATATATATATATATTTGTAACCAGCTTGTATACAAATATTAATGTACTTTTATGCATCTTGGGCTCAGTGAGTTTCATTTTAGGAGCTTGATTCTCCCACGGTTTCCTGCCGTTAGTAATAGCTCACTAAATGAGCAATCTGATTGTTTTAATTTCTCTTTCCATGATACCAAGGTTATTTACTGCCACAAATTAGTTTTAGAAATGTTTTTAAAGTGAGTAAAAACAAGCTAAGAAGTCTGGAACTCTAGTCATTTCAGTAGAACAGCATTAATTTTCATGGTTTCCTCAAAAGCTTCTTGAAAGAAGGAAGCCAGTGATGTGCTCAATTATTGATTCCTTAATTCTTCATTTCATTTTTTTTCTGAGTATTTTAACTCGAGATTGTTCTAAAAGTTCCCCTTTCTCTGAAAATGAGACACTTGTTTTGGGGAGAGTTACATGTTTCATGACTTACACTGTGGTTTAAGACATCTGTGTCATTGGATGGTTGAGGTTTTCACAGGAATACCCCACCTTTCTTGCTCAGCAATCCCTTGGTGTAAGGAAATTCTACAGCAAACTGATGCATTTGTGTGTGAGTTCAACTCACAGCTGTTCAGCATGAGCTCCTGCAGTGGAGTCCTTCCTAGTTGGTTTGTAGCCTACTGGGTGAATTGTCTTAGTGAGACCAAGAAGGTATCAGAAACAAAATTAGAGGGACTTCCATTCCCTACTATTACAATTGTCCCACTCTGTGCACTTGCATATGTTCACTTGTGGGGGGATAGAATTACTACTGTAACCCCAAATTTTTCTTCAAATTCTTGAGTTTTTCTGATTTAATCTCCCTTCTGTGCCTGTATGACCGATTTGGGTATGGCTGTGACTTGTACACTTACTTCTGCCCGCCTTAACACTAACAAATGTTCCACCAGTTGCTGAAATGCTGTCCCTTGTTCTGAGGAAAAAAATGATCCAAGCTCATGATGGTGTCTCTTTGTTGCTGCTTGCAAAGTGATGCAATTCCTTTCTCTTTTCCTCAGTATTGTCCTTGATTGATTGTGTTTTACAGAGCAAATACAGCTTAATGTGCAAGAGTGGGGCCTTTGAGCTTTATCTGCAATTTTGGTGACTTACATTTCTTACATATAAGAAATAAAATAATAAAAAACTTTTCTCTGTCTAAATTAAATGAAAACTTTCATGAGTCCTTCAGACACGCTTGCTGTCAGAAGTGAGACTACATTTTAATGTTGTAAGTGGCCTACATCACTTGTAGGTAGAAACTAGTTCAAATCTCCATACTTCTTCTCTGTGTTTTCGGGAGAGTTTCAGTTCTTGCGGGGCTTTAACTTTATGTCTCAGAATATTTTCTCAGTTTACTTAACTTGTGCTACCATCTGTTGTTCTGCAGCTACTCAGAGCCAAGACGTCTGATGAAGATCCGAGTTCTCTTAGATCAGCACTTGGCACCAGAAGCTTTTCCACCACCCAGCAAGCAGTTCCAACAGCTGCATGCATGAATCACTTAAGTTATAGTACCCTGCAGCACTCGGTAAGAATGGTTTTTGACAATCTGGTCATATGCCATACCAGCAAAAGTGTTGTGAACTGAGCTCCTTGGATGGTGTGACATAAATTGAAGATCATTATTTTGATATGTATTTTAATATAATGCACTCTGAAGTTTCATTATTATTCTGAAAGCTTTGGAAATAACCAGAAGGGTTATATAATGGCTTATCATTAATTACTAAAAAACTTTGGTAGGTCAGAGTTGGTTTGTTTATGTATTATAGCAAACTATTCTGACATGTTCCCTATGGTATTTCACATTACTGAGACAATTTGCCCCAGCAGCAGAGCCTCTCTTCACATGCTCTTGAGTCAGTCTATATTTAAACCTGTCTCCACCAGTATTTTGTTTCAGTTGTTTTAGTCTGTTTTGCTCAGCTGTGGATACATTCTTGAGTATGCTCTGCCTTTGAGAGATTTGCTATCACTCTGTTGCTGCTCTTTTGCAAATGTTACCTAAAAAAAAAACCTCATTTCTTCCAGAGTTTAGCAAGAAACAAGAGCACTTCTTTAAGAGTTGCAAGAGGATGATGTGGATTTGTCACTGGTTTTTGTAGCAGTTAATGCAGTCAGCTAATATAAAGCCCAAAGGATGGACCTGTCAGCTAGTGTAAATCAGCCTGGTGTCATTGAGCAAATGGAGCGATGCAGATGAGGATCTGATCCTGTATAAACTTGTGCTTGCTCTAGTGTTGTCATTTGTTTAATGATAACCATTGGTTTGGCAGAATAGTAAACACAGAGCCCTTCACAGAACTTATTATAGAGTCCATATGTTTGTATTTCAACATATTGCTGCCTAAATAAGGGCAGGCAGGGGAAGACACGATAGGGAGGTTGTGTTGTCTTGATTGTGTTTTGAAGCTGTGTTTGCAGACTAGCTGGAGCCAAGCAGGGTAACTATAGGATCCGATATTATCCTCCAGGAATGGGGTGCTGAAGCTTCTTGGGTGATTTCCATGAAGCTGCCTGGCAGGACTTCCCCACAGTTCCTCTTGGAAAATTGGGTCAGTGGGTACCTAGGGAATAAGGAGGGAGAGGTGCCAAAGACAGAGATCCTCAGTCTCAGGATCCAGATGCAGCAGAAGTGGGGTGGGAAAGGACAGTGTGCCAAGACTTCAACCACTTTTTTGGAGTAAGACTGCAACGTTTTCATGCCACTGGCAATATATCTAATCCACTTTTCAAGCCGTGCAGACTGATGTAATGCATTGTTAGCTGGAGGAGGCTTAGGGTCTGTTTTCCAGATTTTAAAGAGTTCTCAAGAGTCAGGTAATTCAGCAGTTCATAACTCACCCTCTAGAGGGACTCCAGAAGATGGTTTGGAAATGACTAAGAAGGCTTAAATTAGAATGAGAGAAGGCAGGGAAAGGAAATAGTCCACTGATTCTTTCATATGTGCTGGAAAGACACAGCGGAAGGAGGAAGAAAAGAGAAAAGGACTCGCTCAAAGGACAAAAGCAGAGTGGAAGTTCAGCCAAGCCTGGTGCAGCAGAGGAGCCCGTTCCCTAGGGCAGCTCAGCGGGGTGCAGGCACCTCCCCGAGCCCGCAGGGCTGCAGCAGAGGGACAGATGGTGCCACCAGCCCTGTGGCAGATGGGGCAGCAGGAGCTGCTTCGGGCTGCCAGGTTTGTGCTTCCTCTCTAGCACCTCTTGACCGCCCCAGGCCTCCACCGGTCCCTTTACCACTGTCATGTTCCACAGACTTACACACACCCTTCTGGATGCATCTTCGTTCGATGTAGATCTGAGCTAGACCTCTTAGAAAAACAGGTAAAGGGAGTTGGATTGAGGTGCGTGTGCTTTTAACACTGGAAAAGTTCCCTCACTGACATTTAGTTTCTTCTAAAGTGTCTGTGTTTCATTATCAAACCAGAAAGCCAGTGGTCAACCTAGGAACAGAAAGTGTCACCATCATCACCACCCCGTGATCCATCTGCAAGAGCAGGCAGAAGCAGGAAAAGCTGAGGAAGGCTGTTGTAAATAACAAGTAGCCCTTTTTGATCTTCCCTTCCTTCATAATGGAGAAATAAGCATAAGAAATAATACTTGAGAAAAGTAACATGACTTCAGATTTTGCTCAAGTAGAGTGAGAGCTAAGTTTGATCACTTTATTGGGGTTGCACTTTACATTTATGGAAATAAGTACATTTTTCTACTGCTTTATTTTCTTCTAGTTCCCTCTGCATCCTTTCAGTCTCTGTTTGCAAAAAGGGACTTTCCTCTTTCCCTCTGTTCTCATTCACTTCCATCTTATTCTTGTTAGTTGACTGTCATCAAATATTCCTATTTAAAGTCTCCTTATTCTTCAGTCTGACATTACTGGGGCAAAGTCTGGCAGCTGAAACTATATGGAAAGGTTATTGTACACTGCATCTGCCTGGCTTAAGAATGATATCACTCTCTGCATTTTTCATTAAAGACTTGTGTTTTAATATCTCTGAATATTCACAAATCCTTTAAAATCATCTGACTTACTGAATACATTAGAAAATTCACTACCTATTATTAAAAAAAACACACACACAAGTTTTATATCATTGCCCACCCCTGCCCTGCGCCTGGGAGAAGGCGTCGTGGCTGCTCCCCAGTCAAACACGAGTTTTCAGCTGTGGCCCGTGCTAGAAACAAGCGCAGAGAGCCCAGCTCAGAGAGGTGACATGAACATTGCAGGGATCTGTGTTGGGCACGACCCGTGCAGGAGAGGAGAAGCTGCCACCATCCAAGCCCAGCAGAGATGAAAGTGAGCAGGGTGAGGGCGGTAACGAGGGCTCCTTCAGGCTGCAGCTCCGCGCCCAAAGCTGCCATGTAATCCTGCCTGTGGAAGAGTGAACATCAGCACGTAGGGTTTTGTGTCTCGGTCACGGCTGGTCTCAGTCAACCCGCTCCCATCTCAAGCACTGCAAGGGCAGAGTTGGTGTCCCTGCTTTAGGGGTACGTGCCAACAGCCTGCGCTTCGGTAAGTGACAATACACTGAAAAGCAAGGGACTGTCATTATCACAGAGAAAATGACCAACTGACCAGAAAGAACTGCAACTATAATGCATTTAGGTATGTAGGACCTGAACACAGACACGCGTTTCCCTTAAAACACTAAATACTGTGAACTCAGGCTGACCAGGGCTCCTGGTAACACACAACAGAGTTGTCTCGTTGACAGCATCAGTACGGTAAGAAAATAATGACGAAAGGAAAAGATGGAGTTTGCAAATAACTGAAGCTTTTAATATTTGGAGTAGTGACTGTGAATTTTGTTTCTGTGAATAATTTTTAGCGTCCTAGTCAAAATAATTATAGCCTCTTCTATGGCATGAGACTAGGTAATATTTAAACAACATGCCATGAAGACCTGATGGTCATAAAGACCTTTCTCCTCTGAAAGTGGAGCAACCTCAGAGAGCTCATGAAGGCACAAAATGCAAACAAGTATTGCAAGATAAGAGGAAGAAACAATGCAAAAATGTCACAAAAACAGGATCTTAACCTAGAGTGGAATTACACTTAGCTCAGGAAGAAGTTTACAAGGCTCGGGTTTAGGGGAAAAGGCAGTGAGCAGTCAGAGGCAGAAGACAACAGGAAGCAACATTTCGGCGAAGGAAAAGCTGATAACTGGGCTATGGGCAGTCTGAAGAACCACAGGGGTAAGTGGTGCTTTCACATACAAAGTCCTTAATCTGGTACTCAGGAGAGGATCCACCACACTTGCAAAAGCAGGAGGGTAACAAGCAGTTAGAAGGGGGGGAAAAAAAAGAAAAAACCCACACAAACAGGAGGGAGTTAGTTATTAAAGTAAAATGGCCTCGTTTAAAATAATTTCAGACACCAAGCAACTAGTGATCACCTGATTAGAATGCAACATATGTCCCATTAGCCAGAGCGCAGAAATGTCTGTGCACTCAGCTGCATTTGGGATAATAAGCGCTCATTTGCTATAGGCACTGTGTGTTCTTTTAGTCTTACTTCTAGTGGCAATTAACCTCCCTGTTATTAAGAAAATTGAGCTCAAAGTGGAAGACAAACACACTCATTTGCAGTATGTAGCGCTGCAGAAACCAGATCCCTTTAACATAAGCTCATTTCTTCAAGTGTTTTTTTACCTCCACGAGGTTCTTTTAGCTACAGTGAACAAGTCAAACCTTCCTCCTAACACCCCCAAACTTCCCCGGAAGAAACTCCACGCAGCTCTGCAGGCGCCGTGTCACTAAGCTTCCCTTCTGCAACTCAGTCTACTTTGGATTTCCATCAACACTAATGGTGTTCATGGTTCTATCTATAGCTTGATTTATCTATTTGTGACATCAGATTTTTCACCACCATCCTAAATCCTGCTACTAGAGCAAACATTCTGACCTGACATATGTTCTCTGCAAAACAGTTTTTTTTTTTTTCCTGGGTACTCAGCATATAGAACTCTTGCATTGATCATTTAAACATATGCAACCATTCTCATTGTCACAAAACTCACATTAAAGCAAGGATCACCAAACCCTTGAAGTTTTTATCTCTAACACCTAAAAACTATGGTAATATAAAAACTGGGCTTAAATTTAAGTATTAGAAAAGATGCTTTAGGCCTGGGCGCAGCAGCAGGGGAGCCTGTGGAGCTCACGTGGAAAGATGATGATGCAGAAAGAAAAATGAAGAAACAGCAGTTTGTTTTACCGTGGGGGTGAGATCAGAGCTTGCAGAGTTCCGAATGCTGTAAATCAGAGTGATCTCCCAGTTTGAAGGGAGAAGAATCCCACGTATCCTGGTGGGCTCGTAGGGAAGGTGTGAAAGGGAATTTACAGTCACCCCTTCTGCCAAAGTCTCTTCCCCCCAACAGCACAAGCAGCAGTGTCTCTGATTCTACCAACCTCCAACTGACCTCGTCTTCTCCTGACCCAAGGCAAAGCTACACAGAGCTGTTTCCTTACTCACAGCTGTCAAGGATTTATTAATTTGTCTTTCCAACCTGAGTTCATAGTCGAGTTCCTGGGCTGTAACACTGGTCACTGCCCCGGCTTGCACATAACTGTTTCACCAGTTGCCTTGCTGCAGCGCTTGGGATCCATCACCTTCCCCGCAAGCCAGGACTCCCCTGCAGGAAGCTCTGCCCACCCTTCGGCTGCGAGAACCAAGGACACGGCCAACAGCAGCAGGGAAAGGCAAGGGGAGGCCCCGCTCGGCGCGAGCGGCAGCCGTACCCGAGCTGACACCGCAGCAAGGAGGGCACTGAACGTGAGTTCAAGGCAGGCCAGGGTTTGATAGGTGCTTGTAGGACATTCCTCCCAAGTACAAAAACAGCTGTGCAAAAATACAGACTAACAAGTATTAGTAGCAATGTTTCAGCAGAAGTGCACAGGAAGTGACAGGCAACACAGGAATAGACTATGAAACAGAAATTCAGGAGCCTGGTCCAAGAGAGGAATAGTAAGCAGTCAATACAGAAGATACAGAAACACAGAGAGAGGAATAAAGTTGTTGAATCAAAGGGATAGTAAAAAGATCTTAGCTGCAATAGATAAAACCAGAGCGAGGATGACATTTGTAAATGTCAGAAGGAAAAACAAGGAAGCCTTGGCTGCACAGGTAGTTAGAGAAGTATTTTTTAATATATGATGTAAAAGAACCTGCAAGTTTAAGCAGTCTCTGCATGTAAGGTATGGAAGTAATCTGAGGTGAAGGAGATCCTCAGGTCAGAGACTTTCTTGACAGAGGGGGACAACAGTATGTTAACGATGATGGATATGCTGCTACACGTTTTCCCTGCTAAATCAGAATTTAAAGAACATACTTTACCTTTCTAGGTAGACAGCTGTAATGGGGATAATCATTCAATCACAGATGACAAGCAAGGTGTTCTGAATGATCCCAGGTGAAATGGGGAAAAATACCCCTAAGACAGTGCAGGTGTCTTTATTCACCATTACTGCTAGCAGTGCTAAGCTACTGACAGCATTCTTGTTACTGCTGTTCCACCTCGATATGGGAGCTGGAGCAAAATCCAACAGCAACAACTGGACAACAAACAAATAAACAAAAAACAAACAAATGAAACCCCCACACCCTTCTGAGACAAATCAGCCCCGCCAGAGCAATCTGATCCGTATCTTTCCTGCGCTTGGAAGACCAGATTTTCCTTGGGGGAGCTTATGGGAACCCTTTGCCCATTTGTGTTGCCCGGGTTTGGGCGCGCGGAGCAGAGCGGCTCGAAGGGCCCGTCACGGCTGGCAGGTGGAGAAGGCGTCTCTGGTCCCGGTACTCCGGCTGGCTGCACCCGCGGGTGCAGGTTTAGAAGCAATGGAGCAACAGGAGAGTTACAAGGGGACAGAAGGGGACAGGCTATCTGGCATGAATTTAAAGTGCCCTCTACAGCCTATGGATCCCTTCTCCCACCTTCCATTTTTGTATAAAGTGTGTGGTAAACTATGCTGGGAATTCCAGCCCATTTCTTGAACCAGAAATATCTTCAACATTTAACATCCTACTGCAGCTACATACATCAAACTAAGCAGAGAGCTTGCCCTTTTTTCCCCTGTATTCTCTTCTTCAGAGGAGATTCCTGCCTCACAGAGGTAGCTCCTAAAAACCATCAGCACCAGCCTCGAGAAGCGAGGGGCAGCCTTGCACCCTGCAGGAGACTGGACCAGCAACTCTGCACAGCGGGGCCGCAGGAACAGCCTCACTGGACCAGGCAGGCAGCAAAAGGGCCTGTCCTCACTCACAGCCCCACACCACGTATTTCTGGCACAGGGTCTATTCCTTAAACTTCTTCCAAAATTATTTTGGAATAACCATCAGCACAGAGAGGAAACAACTGATGGAGGACAGAAAAGGGTAAGTCCCTCAACGGGGGCACATGCTCCAGCCACAGTTGTTGCATCTCTACAAATCCAGAAGGCTCCTACCACAAGAAATAAGAACCTAACTTGTTAAAGCAAATTTTATTTAGTATGTTGAGGGAAACTTTCATATCATAAGTAAAAATACTAGAGTTCAATGTTGTTAAAAAAAAAAAAAAAAAGTCAAGGTGATGGGCTCTCTGTGCAAACAGCAGTTTCTGATGGAAAGGGGAAGTGAGGGTTTTCATAATATACTCCCTTTCAAATAAAAAAATTAAATGCTAGTTAACTGCAGTACATGTCATCATTTTTATACAGTCAAAGAGAATGAAAAAGAAAAAAGCAATTCAAGAGAACGCAACCTACACTGGAATAAGTTCATTTGCAGCAGAGACAGAGTAAGACTGCTTTCATGAAAATTACAAAGAAACATGATACAACAAAAAATAGGGTGTAGGGAATTTTTCACTAAGATTAAAAATGAAAACAAAAAAGTTCACTTTTTGAACACCATTATTATTCAAACACATATGAAGTTTCAACCTAGCTTTTTTCCTACACATGGGAAACACTGTTAAAGTGAATCTTCAAGAGTGAGAAGGCACCATGAACTGTCAGCTGATACCTTTAACGCACACTCAAGAAAGAAGAAATGATCTGGCATGATGCAAAAAATTCCTTAAGTGTTTATATATATTCATATATCTTTTCATAAAAAAAAAAGCGGCAACAAGTCATTACTTCAGTGCCAAAATGTCCTTTTGTCTGGCTGACTCGCTCATTAAGACACTTCTTACTTAGCCCTGTATGGTATTTTTATACACTGGTGAAAGTGGGTGATTTTGCACGGTTGCATTTCAGATTAGGTTGGTAAGTTGATGTTTGCTGTATTCTGAGAAGCCAATCCTATTAAGTATTCCCAAACTCTACGCAAATGGAGTAATTAAATGCACTGCCTTGAGTGGAATACTCATCTGTACAATGTAGCAATGGACTAGATTCCACTGAATTCACTTTGATATGTAATGTCTTGCAGCAGATGTTATAACAAAAATAACTTTTGCTTTTTGATTTACCTCACTGAGGCAAATTAATGCTGTTCCTATAGTTGGTTTTCTGGAGTAGGATGATACTTCACTGCTGTCCAAAATGAGTTTGAACCTTAAACCTCCAGAGTTTTGTTCACTTTGTTGCTTATATTATTGCACTAGCTACTAAAGTCTTATATCTTCCTATATAAATCTAATTGTTCAGAGTGCAGATTCTATATTTAATGAACTGTATGAAATAAATAAAATAAGGGAATTTTCTGGTCAGAGTTGCTGATATGTTGAATACCTTAATTATTTCTAAGGTAAACAGTTTTGGTGTATGTTCTTAAAAACCTATGGTCATTCAGCATAAAAGCCTTGACTTAATACTTTAAGAATGGATTTGTTTCCTTCTCAAAAATGCATCCAAGAATTGTTTTAAATACAGAATCTGTGAGGCTTCCTACAAATTCTTCTAAATTGTAATACAAACACAGTTTGTAATTCAGATAATATAGAAAGTTCTCTAGTGTCCATTGAAGTAAGGTCCCCAAAATGCAGTCTGTTTTGTTTCTGAATGGGAAAACATTGCAAACATTAAGCGGTTCCACTGGCTGAATAGGAGAACTGAGGAAAATGAGGTCTTCTCTCGTTATCTACACAATCCATACTGTCATCTGAGAACAGAAAACATTACACAACACTTAGTACTTTTGCATTTTAAGTAAGCAAATGATAAGATAATGCACTGCCTGCAATAAATTCAGTCGCTTTTTCTTCCACAGGCTGACAAGGCTCCCCTGCCCCTCCTCTCTCACACACGGACACCTACACGTGTTCAATCCCACCCTGCCAAAGGGGCTCTGCAGAAGATCAGTCGCTCCTTAAAGGTCCATTTAACACCACGAGGAGCTGCACTGCTTCCACGTGCGACCACTGCTCTGCATTTGTGGTCACCACCGTTTCAGAGCACCAAACAACCTCAGTCACCATGAAAATCTGCTCTGACTGAATGCGGATCACACTCAGTTGCCTGCCTCTATATATGCACAATGTGTGCACATGTGCAAAACTAAGAATTATTGTTCATATGCAGATTTTGAGGACACCACACAAAATCACAACACCTTCCAAAATAGTTTGAAGAGAAAGTTTTCACATATCTTTCCAACTACTTTACAATTTTTGTTCAAACGCATGTATGGGAATAACACACAAATTTTAACTTATGTTTCGTTCCCAAGTTCTAAAGAGACTGGGCAGCATTACAGTGAATTTTTGGTTGACTACAGAAAAGAGGGGGAAACATTTGGGAAGCTTTACCTTGGTCAGGAGGAGTGATTGTAATCATCTGTGCTGTAAATTCTTCATCGAAGTATCTTGTGTCTGTTTCAGATGTAACTTGTGGCTTAAACGGAGGTACAAGCTATAAAAGGTAGAAAAATACTGTCCATTTACAGGTTCTTTTGGTACACTTTGAAACAGCTAAGAACTGAAGATATTAGAAGGCAGTATGGCTATTCCTGCATTGCTAAAACAAATGGTAGTATAAAACTGAGCAGTATCCAGTATATTTAGGTGTGTATGTCCCACAAAAGCACATGGCAAGAAGTTTTTCCTTTAGAAACTATTTGCACAAGGAAAATCTTGGGCTCCTGATGTTTCTAATTGTTTGTAATAAATTAAGTGCTTATAAATGGTAAAACAGTATATGCTATTGCACCACTTAATTACATGCCAGCTGCAGTCAGCATCTTGCAGGTTTGGAGAGGATGAAAAGGCAAAAGGAATATGCTCAGTGACACCAAATCAGTCAGACCTGGGCACCACCCTGAAGGTTTCAATTTCACAAAGCCCTAAAACTACAGAGCCGCTGCGTCTATAAACCTCAATGTGCAACCATGATCACTGGTGAGCTACATGGGATAACGGTGGGCCAAGGCAGCAGCCTCCAGCGTTACTCGCTAGGTCCTCGCAGAGCAGCTTGAGGTCAGCGGTGAGACTGGAAACGCGACGTGTTTACGAGCAGCAGGCGGGAGCAGCCGACCCGCCCTCCCGTCGCCGCTAACCCCCACGCCGCGCGCTGGCTGCCGGCCACAGGGCGCTGGGAACCGCCGCAGCGCACGGAGGGGAGCCCTGCGCCGCCCCGGAGCCGCCGGGAAGCCGAGCGGCCGCCCGCGGATGCACGGGAGGTTCCGGAGCGCAGCGAGGCCGGGATGAGGCCCTCCCGGGGGACACGGAGCAGCTCTCCAGGCCGGCCTCGGTTCACCCCCACGGGGGTCAAGCGTGGCCGCCTCAACAGCACAGGCCGCGCTAGGCAACGACTCCGGAGCGTGACGGAGGAAGCGCGCGGCTTCCAACCCGAAACGGCGGGAAACGTCGGTCCAGGCCAGCGGCAAACAGCTCCAAGGGGAATCCAGCAGCAGCACGGAGCCTCGTGCTCCCTGCTCGCACTGAGCCCACCACCACGCCGAGGGAAGCTGCTGCCTGGCAAACAGCAGCGAGCCTCAAAAGTGCCAAACATCCTTCTCCTACCGTCCTTCTTCCCCTCTCCGAGTAGATTTACGGAATCATTTGCTTGACAAGTCAATCAGTTAATAAGAAAAGCAGGAGCTTCATTCAAGTGCCCTGTCTGCAGGGTCTTCTTTCTGATCTGTTTCGAGAACATGTAACAGTGTTATCCTGCCTTATGAACAGGCAGGGTGCTCAGGGATGTCTTAAAGGAGCCTGACAAATGTTCCTAGCGAAAAAAAATAACGGATCATTGTAATATAAAATTTAACTTACTATAAATATAATTTTTTGTAATATAAAAATTCATAATAAAACTTTTTGTAATAAAATGCTAAGAAAATAAGCTTTTTGTAATAAAAACTCTGTAATATAAAAATTAAAAGCTTATCCCAAAGCCATAAGCCGCCTGGCCTTGCACTCTCGCTAAAGCTGTCACAGAGGACCCGTTTCCCATGATGTTACCTCACTCTCAATCGAGCCATTCCAGAGCGCGGTGCATAAATCCTTGTTGAGGATGCGTGCTCACTGCTCCCTGTTTTTCAGAACTCTGCTCTCACTCTCCTTGCAGCAGTTTTCTGCTGTTCCTTGGACGTGCCTTGCCATGGTTTTTGACAACCTGCACACGGACGAGCCCACGCCATCCCGCCCTGCCCGCGGTGCTTTCGGTGCTCGCGCGGCTCCCGGCTGCTCCTCCGGCGCGGGTGCCGCAGCGGGTGCCGGATCCGGGCACAGCAGCGCAGGCCCGAGCGCCGCCGCCGCCGCCATCTTCTCTCATACCTCTTAAGAGCAGTTTGAGATAGTGAGGCTCATGCCGCAGACAAAGTTTTTTTCCTATCTGTCAAATTCAGCACGTTAAATTGGGGAACTGAAGGGAAGCGGCAGAAAGCTGTAACACCAGCCCTGCCCAGCAAATATGTTCCTTCAGTGGGAAACTCTCACTGCAACAGCCCTGCAGCTCAGCTGCAGGGAGAGGTGCCACCTGTATGTTCATTTAAGAGGGGAGGGAGGAAAAAGAGATTAAAAATCTCACTGAGCACATTTTGCTTCTGGGTGAGCAAAACAGTGCAAATTAAACGTATCCGGAGACACACAGCACCAACTTTCCACGATTTTCTAATCAGGATTTTAAATTCTTGGGTCAACCCCAGTTATTCCAAACTTCCTACAGCTCAAAGCAAAGCTGTTTCCCAAAAGCTGAGCTGCGCTGCCATGGTCTCGCCTACCCTCCGCCTGTACGCACAGGCGGATCCGCCTGCGGACAGCGGGTACCGGAGCTCAGCACCTACACCCCGCACGGACACGGCCCGGCCTTCCGCTGAGCTCCCGCTCGTGATCCCGGGTAAACGCCGCGGGATCCTCCCTGCGCCACCCCCAACGTGCAACGGCATCGCTCGCTCCCAGGCTTTGCAAGTCTCTTCATTTGCACAGCTTATTCCCGAAATGGCTCATGGTTTAGATCCCATTCCACATGCACCTCTAACTGGACAGGGTAAAACCAGCACCCAGCCCACTTGGATACACTAAAGACAGAAGTTTTCCCAACCAGCACACAGTTTTCTTCCAGATACTTCTCATCGGGAGTTTTCTGGTAGTTTCCACGATCTGAGTCAGCACAGCACATAGCCTTGAGGAAGAATCTCACAGTGCTCCTAAAGAACATTTTATGAAGGCTTTTTTTGATCCTATGGATAAATCAGCTGCCCCAGCTTGTTTGATTTCTCCTCCATCCAGCGAACGAGAACTACCATCCTACTCGTTAACAAATGATTGCACTGAGGATATCTAAGCTCCATTATCAACTTTTAACCTAAAATTTCAGAAAAATAGCAAAATTTTATGTATTTAGTTTATCAAATCAGTCAAAAGACTCAAGTTTAGAACAACAACCCAGATATACTCTTCACATTATGCAGTTCCCTCCTGCCCTCCATGGCTGCATCCAGCTTTCAAGGAATACTCTGAAAGGCCGGAGGGGGTCTAAGCTCCAAGTACTGTTCAAAGTCACAAAACACAATTTATTTTTATTTTTAGGTTCCCTTTAGCCACACAGAACTGTAAAGAAGAAAGAGAAGATGGAAATAGAGCACTTTCTGTAACTATAAGCAAGCACTGGACAATTCTCCCAATATGCTATCGAAACCAGCGGTATTATCCTCTATATTTTAGAATGTGAGAATCGCTAATAGACCACAGCTTTATCAGAAGTTTCACCTGAATTTGATATTTTATCAGAATAATCCAAAGAATTAAGCTCTGAATAAATTAAAGGCTGTATTTATTTTGAAAAGCCTTTTTTATTTCAAAAGCAGCACGCTATTGGGACACAGGAGTTTCTTAGCTGTTCCTACCAACTGAGGGAGCACTAAACCTCATTTAGAAATTAAGCTCTATCTGATGTGATAGGAAGCTGCAGAGGGAAGGCTGAGGCAGCACAAGACCACGGGGCTTCAGGAGATGGAAGCCTTGAACCCCCAGAGCCAAGCTCTGGGCAGCTGCATTTCACACGAGTGTTACAGAGAACGTGGCTGGCAAGAAGCAAAAAGGACAAAAAACAGCAGGTCACCCTCAAAGGGGTGAGCGGAAGGTCTTGGATGAGTAAGTTGTTTTGTGACGAACAGAATAGCAAGACAACAAGGACTGATGACACATTCAAACTGAATGGGTCAGTCACTTTGATTTCAGTGGCTCATGTTGGAAAGCCTATAAACTCAATAAGTCTTAAAGAAAACTGCTGAAAAAAAACCCCAAATACTTCACATCCTTCCTCTGCCACAAAAAAAAATTAGACTTGAATTGATTTAACAGCCTACATTCTCTGTGCTTGCCTAATTCAATCTAATTTTATTATTCAAACCAAGACTATAGAAGGGAAACAACTACTTTTCCATGACTGCTTCCAGGCACTTTCACATACTCAGGAACTACTGATAACTCACTTCTGGACTCCATAAATTGCAGGGGATAATTCAACTGACAGTGAGAAATGGAAACAAGAAATCGCAGGAAAAGCCATTTTATATGCTTATATACTGTCTAAATTTGGAAGCAATTTAGGTCACATCCTATTTGCTCAGTCACAGAAACAAGTATTTCATTGAGAGATACTTTTCCCATTGATGAAATAAAAAGCTTTGGTTCAGAAGTAATCTAGCTATGACGCTTAAGAAACGAAGCAATTTAGCTCTGTTAAAGAAACAATTGCAAGCCTCTTTCATGGAGGCCTTCCGAGTACCTTACAAGGGCAGCAAAGTTGAAATATTCGGTATAGCTACAAACAATTTACTGGAGGAGAACAGTTCTACGAGTACCTTTTTCTCGTATACGTCTTGCCAAACAATGCCAGCAAAGAACTTGTGTTGCATGATCTCCTTCGCATCGTCAGGACCACCACCTAACCTGTTTGGGACAAAATAAATAATTGTTTGAGTACATCTATTTTTCTCATACAGTTTTCACAAAATAGTAGCGAAGGAATTCTGAGTTCACATGATACATTTCAGAGTCCTAGCATTTGCTTTTTGCATGAGTTTATTGCTAAAGGGCTGCAGGAACCACAGGTCTTGATGTCTATTTAACAGTTCCACTGTAAGATTTGAAAACATACCAAGAAATCCTTAGTGATATAGAACTAAGGTTTCTCTTAAAAACAAAGCAGCACAACACTTCAAAAGATCTGGCCTTCAGAAATGATGCTGACTAGGAACCGGAGCAGATCCTGCAAGTAAAAGGTCCTACGTCTTCTACATGAAGAAGTGACCATTCCTTTCAGTTTTCTGGAGTGATATCAGCAGGAAAATCGGAATTAATTTTGAAGAGTAAACAAAACAAGGATTTTTGAGACAAACTGATTTATGTAATCCGATTTAAATTTCCATTAAAGAAAACAGCTGACAGTTGCAGTGATAATATCACACCGTATGCAAAACTTTCCTCATCCTTGGCTTCAAGGAAGTACAAAGGGTGTTTTATTGACTTAAGGTACATCAAGATAAAGCGCTTTTATTCCAAAATAAAACCGTCCACTCGGCTTAGAGATGCAATCTGTTTAGCTGCAGCCTTGAGTTAGCAAATGCCTGAGTTTTGCAGTGGAGGCTGGAGCATTCCCTAGAAGGCTGCACCACATCTGCACGCACAGACGTGCGCTGGGAGATCAAATGCAAACTGAGCAACCAGCAGGACACTCACCTGCTGCTAACAAGCTGAAGAGGCTTTCAGGATCTTAAATGCTAAAGATACTATCACGGTCATCCATGCTGACACGTAATAGTTGAGCGTTCAGTGATTCTTAGTGTGTTTTCCTCCAATTCCCTGGTGAACTGGGAAGCTAACCCTGTTTTAAATATCCAGAACTGTCTCTCTGAAAGACTAAAGGTTTATATAAAATTTTATAAACTAGACTGCTAAGTACAAAAAGGGCCAAGGACTGTTCTCTGAACCTGAAGCCAGGCAGCCTGATGCAGTTCTGAAATGTTTCCATGACACACGGTAGCCTGTGGTCCCAACACCTGGTTATTTGGGGGTAAAGAGAAGGGGTCCAATTCAGAATACCAGGAATAACGTGAAGGCTCTGCTACAGCCCACTAGAATGATATTCTCACAGCCTGAGCCTAAGAGTACGACTGAATGCCCTGGGACACGGTAGGTGGTACACACGTGCGCTTGGAGGGAGGGTCACACACGGTGAGTGTTGCCCATCCGCCTGTTGGGAGGGAGCCGGCGCGCGCCGCGCTCCCGATCACGGCCGAGCGCTCTCTTTGGAGAGCGCAGGCCAGCACAGGACACAGCTGGAACAGGAAAACTCAGCAGAGGGGACTGGCAGTTCTGAGTTCACACAGGCTTCCTGGGCCTGTTTCATTTAGTAGCAGAGTAACCTAAGGGTTTCCTCACCTTTGTTCAGAAGCACCAGGGAGCTGACCCCAAGCCACCACGTCACACTTCCCTCCCCACACCAAGCCTGGGGTCACCCTTCAGCCTCGCAGGCCGAAACAAGCTGGCCGAGGGCTCCACCAGGTGCCGCGTGTGCCCAGGCCCCATGATGGGGACGAGCTCCGGGGTGGCCGGGACAGAGACGCTGCTTCCCCGCTGCCCCACGGGCACTGCCGAGTCTGCATCAGGCTCCTCGTTGCTTCCCCAGAAAAGATAAAGATTTGGGGGAAGAGGAGGGGAGTTTTACCTTCTTTCTCAAATTCATGCAAGTAAATGCGGTATGAAAAAAAAAATCAGATGGTCTAAAAGTTCATTCTGGCCTTGAGGTAGGACTCACTTTCCAGAAGTGTTACAGAGCCCTGCTCTGTCCTGGCAACAGCCTTGCACTTCCCAAGCACTGCAGGACACAAGGAGAATTCCTGCTGCTCCCTGCTTGTGACACTGCTAAAACTCCCTGCTTCATGGGCACCTTCCACTCACATGTCCAAAAATCAGCATGTGCATCTCCCATTGCAAGGTCTTAATAAGATCCTCTCTGACACGGCCCCAGATTTGTCCCTACAGCAATTTAAACATATCCCTGGGCTCAAGAAAGCCACTGCTGCTTGTGTTCACCAGGGCAGAGGACCCAGATGCACAAAATTCACCTTATACAATTAAGAAGGAAACTAGTAATTTATTTTACTATGGCTTTAAGCATCACAGGCCTCTGGTAGCAACACGCAGGCATTTAGGAATTGCATCGACATTGCCTTCCTGTGACCAATATGAGGGCCCCGTGGAAAACGCAGCTCTGGTGGGGTTTGGTCACACCACAATTTGTTAAGCACCAATTTGGAAAGAAACAGCTGTAGTCTACCCAAACCCACACACAAAGAGCCTTTGGGGCTTTCCTGTTCAGGGATTAAGACTTCTGGAAAGTTTAATGTAACCCCAAAGCTCAATGCTGAATGTGACTCCCCTGCTTCATCCCTACCAGGATACAAGTGAAAAAGCAGCACTGGGAAGCACCTCATCAGAAGGAGAGATGAGAAAGAACCTCTCATTCTTCCTAAATGACAAGATCCAAAAGTAGCATGAAGGAAAAGAGTGAAGGAGGTTGCAGTAAACACCCTTCGAAAGGGTCTGAACACTGGGGGGCCACCTTGACCAAGGGACAGGAGTCCTAAGGCCCAGCATTAAGTAGGACAGGAGAATTCAGAGAAGACATCTCAGAAATTCCCTTAGTTAAAAAGGGCTAAGATTTGGGACTTGCTAGACACCCTTTGCTGATTAGATCCTCCCCCCGACCCATATAAATTCACCTAGTTTATACAGACAGTTCTGACTCCTGTTCCCATCTCCACAGTCAGAGAAGGAATAACAAAAGTTATTTACAAAATTTGTTTTACATATATAAATATGCTAAAATCTCACTTGGTACATGGCACAAAGCAGCAAAGGAGAATTTCAGGCCACACCAAAATGAAATGTTTATTGAATAGCTTTTTCCTTCTTAGGAAAATGAAGGTTTGCATTCCAAAATTAATAAATTTATATCAATCCCAAAAGAAACTTCAAAATTCCTTTACTCTTACAACAGGGATTTTATATGACCAAATTTAGAAAAAAGCCATGATTAAAAGCAGAATGCAATTTATTGTTCTCCATATTTTCTCCATATGCCTATGAGCTTGAAACTGCACTGCTGTTATTGAAAACAGAATACCAAGACTGCTCCAATACTTCCAAAACAGGTACAAAGGGCTTCTTTTCTTAAGATTTCATTCACTGATCCAGGTCAAGACTCACTAGTTCCCAGGGATCTAACTTAAAGCTTCCTCATCACCAAGTTCATTATTTGGTTCCCCCCCTCCTCCTTTTAAGAATTTACTGGAAGGGAGAAAAATCTCCTGGTTTATTTTCCTGGTCCCACTGACACGTCTCCCGTGTCCCACTTACACTTACCAGCAGCCACGAAACGCTGCCAGCTCTGCCCCTTTTGGCTGCAGACAACGTCGTGACGACACCAGCATCCGTGGAGCCGCCGGCTCCGCGAAGGAGGGACGTCCTGCCCGGAGCGGCGGCTCCCCAAGGCCTCGCTAAGGGCTCATGTCACCTGCCCTGCCACACACACACTTACGATTTAACTCCTCACCCAATTCATCTGTCTGTGCATTTGGCTGTTCTTCTTAATACAGCTTCATGAGCTGCCTCAGAGGCAATATTACCAGCACTCCGGCCCCAGCACACAGACCACATGGAGAGAGGTGCTGAGTTAATGGAAAAAAACATGAAGCTGCAAGGCCGGGATCTGCGAATCCGACCCCCAGCATCTCTGCCTCAGCGTTTCCAGCAGTGCCTGAAACGCTGCAAGTGCAGAGAATTTGCAGAATGGCAGCCTCAGTTAAAGTGCTGGACAAACAGCGTTTGGTGAGAAACCAATTCCACCAATTTGAGAACCATCCACAAGCCAAGAGGCTCCGGACACACCAGTGTAACCAGCAAGCTGCAGGCGTGGGCGCCCGCTTGTCTATCAGCAGCATGGAAATCATCTGTCCAACGGATCAGAGCATCGCTGGTTCCAAGCCTGCTGAAGATGCATGTGAAGAAGGGGCTATTTGTATAGAATGAGCATATTGTGGAGTAATTATTGGCATTGGAGAAACCTTGTAATTAGAAACAAGTGGGCGTTCTTTGTTTGTAAACAAATTGCATTTTGGTTCATCAGAGATGCTCCTTTAAGGACGAATTACAGCAGATGCTGCTTGTGTTTGCAGTGATTGAAAGGCCCCACCTGAATAAGCTGGAGAAGGGTCAGGATTCCATTTAACCCCGCGGGTTCCCGACAGCAATCCCGTTGGCACGGGCTGCAGCCACGTCTGCAAGCACAGAGCCCGTGGGGCTGCTAATCAATTGCACAACCTTTTCCTGGAGGTCCCATTGCAAATCCTGTGTGCTTCAAGAGGGAGCTAAAGCTGTGCCCACACAGTGCCAGCCTGGCCATTTTCACATCTATGAATGTCCCTCCTGTTCCCACTAAGCTGAGCTGTCTGATAGCACAAACTATGGATTAGCATCACAAGACCCTTCAGTAGTATTTCCTATTAAAAATAGGGATGGAAATAATCCATAGCAATGACAAAAATACCTTGCTTTAACATTGAGAGAAGTGACAACATTTTCATAGTATGTGGGCACATATACACTAAAATTCCAAAAACCTCCAAACCAGAGCAGCCTACCTACCCCTCACATGAAACATCAACTCATCAGGGGGTATTTAAAGAGAAAGGGTTCAGGGTGGGAGATCAGGATAGACTCATGATTTTTACTTAGAAACTTCCTGAGTTGACAAGATGGCAGATTCTTAAACTATTGTTTATTTTAGTGAGATGATTACCATTCTTTTTCGATCTTGTTCTATTTCTTCTAGCCATTAGGATTTTTTTTTTAAATGAAGGATTGCTTTTTAAATAAGGAAGCACAGCAAAAGAGAAAGTAGGAAAAGTAAGAAAAGCAGATTAAGCATGGTATACATTCCATCACAAACATGGTACAAACACCACCACCTACTGTCCAAAACAAGATGCTAAACCAATGGCACAGATTTCACAGAGAATTCAGAAAACAGAAACCAGCAGGTAGAAGGTCAAAGCAGTCACTAGAGAGCAGTTTGCAATCCACAGCCATCACCTCTGTACTTGTGACCTAAAACAAATAGACCTTGTTTCATCCAAGGCTCTAGTTTTAACAGGAGCTACTGTGTACTAAAACTCAGCCACCTGACTATCATATTCACTTGGTGCTGGTATCTGCAGTGTAAGTTCGTGCCAAAAGTTGAAACAAAAATAAGTCTCTACTACATTTCTCAGTTATTCTTGATAGGTAATAATTTTTAAGTGTTTAGAAATAAAATCAGGATTTTTCCTGAAATCTCTTCCTCAGCTTTAAACAAAAAGAATAGACTGGAGTGTGTGTGTTCAATAGCCCTCCTTTTTTTTTTCTGTAGACTTTAGCAGATTTATTTTTGTTTGGCGTTTTTTCAAGTTCTGTATTTCTGAAGAAACAAAAGTTTAAAAAGGAAAAATTTAAGAACCACTGTCTCACCTTTGCTTAGGATCTTTCTTCAGCAAACCTGACAAAAGAGATTTTGCTTCGGGTGACAAAGTGCGTGGAAATCTAATCTCCTCCATGAGGATGAGTTCGAAGAGCTTTTCGTGGTCCTGGTTGTAGAAGGGGAGCCGACCACACATCATTTCATACATCACAACTCCTAGACCCCACCAGTCCACGGCACGACCGTAGTCGTTATCTTCCAGCACCTGCAGGAATGTAAGGAAAACATTTCTGAACCAGGAACAAGCACAGGATTCAGGAGGCCAAACTTGAACCGTTAAATTCACATTCTTGCATTTCATAGCCAAATTTATCAGCACAAGTATTTGCAGAAGATCCCTTTGAAAACAACTGGCACTCATGTTCACTGATCACTGCAGGAGAGAAAAGGGGTAAGAGGAGAAGGAGCGTGTATGTCACGGCCTCCATGATAAGCACAAACTTCTGAAGTCTAAAGGCTAAGAACTGCTCTCACATTACAGAGCCAGCTGCTATAGTCTCACCTATTCCCCATTCCAAACGGGATCCCAATGATAACAACAGGCAGCCGTTCTGGGGAGAGGAAACGGTTCTATCAGCCCGTGACTTGGGATGTGACAAATGGTACATCGGTCACCTCCGTATGAACCTGGACTCACCCAGTGGGTCACGCTGCACATCATGAAAGATCATCTGCAAATATCAAAATAAATCACTAACTCAAATTAAAACCAAGAGCCCCAGCACTGGCCCTACCGTTTGACCGAGTGCAAGGCTATAGAACGGCAGCCAAATTGTCTTGGAAAAAACCTCCCTTCCTCCGCAAGTGCTCAGCACTGGTACACTGGCTCGAACACAACTTCATTTGCAGCCCTGTAACCAGGCACAGGAATTGCCAGCGGGACGAACACCTCGCAGCTGGCACAGTGGAATAAGAGCAGTTCCCTTCACTTTTCCCCCATTTGGGGCATTTTTGCCCAACAAGCCCAGTTACTGCAGGGACTCAGGTCCCAGCAGCGCTCAGCTCTCCCTGCCTGCCCAGCAGCAGCACCAAAATGCTGCATTTCTGGTTGTCAGAAGGTTGCAGAAGTCAGGAGTGGTTTGTGGCCTGTGGGCGCCTACGTGGAGCTGATGTTACAAGGGCTTCTCTAGACTTGATGTCTCCTATGCAGTTGTCCGTAGCTGACACGGTCTCATATTCCAGATTCTGTCCTCAGGTTTTAGTTGTCATCTTTACTCTTTTTACAGGTCTGTAGGCAACTGCTTAGTGCCGAGAGGATTTAAAAGCACCGCTGTGCTACCAGCGTTCTTGCTTGTTGTGTGGTATCCGCACAAGCTCACTTTACACTGATATGGTTCAGAATATCCAGAAAAAGACTCAAAGAGCCAACTAAACTCCATGCAAATTTTGTCTTTAACAGAGCAGGATCTGAACCCCTTAAAGATCATTTATAAAGGTCTTACACACACACGAAAAGAAGTATCAAGACACTCTGCAATAACTGCTTGCATTCTGCCTCCCTTTATTCTCTAATTATTCTCCTTAATTACCTAAACGAGGGAAAGGGCCTGCAGTAAAAATCAAAAGGCTGCCAGGTATTAGATTACCCCACATAGGTCTATTTACAGCATCCCCTGCCGTATGATTCACACCAAACGACAGCTGGCTCTACAGCTGCCCCATATATGTATAAGACGGACACAGCTGCGGGGCTGCCAGGATTCCCGGAGCCAACCTCATCCTCTCCGAGGAATCGCGGCCCGGCAGCTCCAGGACAGATTGTGTGACCGCGCAGGCAGCCGGCTCCCGAGTCACCCCCTCTCGGAAGGCGCTTCCTGCCCCCGCTGCCCTGTGCCTGCATCTCCTAAACAAAACAGACACCGTGGCTTCTATTCCTCCCCCTTTTTTTTTCCTTTTAATGCTGCAAGAAAATATAGGAGGAAAGAACTGGAAGAAAAATGGCCCAGAGGTTATTTGTGCACATAACAAGCGCTACAAGTACTTCCAAGAGCAGCTAGTAGACTTCGAACAGTAATTTCATTAGGATAACAACACTGTGCTACAAATCAGGTTAGTAACCAGAACTCTGTATCCTTCAACTCTGTGACACTGCTGAACAGAGTATAGAACGCTGTAATTTGAAAGCAAACTATGCTTTATTATAAATAGCATGTGCTCATATTGGTGATTGCACAAAATGGAGCAACAGAGTTAAAACAAAATAGACCATTAAAAAAAAAAAAAAAAAAAAAGATTGCAACAAGCATGGAAGCTGGGAAGCAGCAAAGCAACAAGGGCATTTCGCGCACATTAATGGATGACCAATTCCCACCAAGCAGCTCCGGACTGCTGCGAGGTGGAATTTGAAGGCGAAGGGATGACAGCTGTAAACATCACACTCACTGATATATCTGACCCATCAGAGTTGACACGGCTCTGTCACTGTCATCCATGCACGAGATGCCAATATGAGCCTAAAAACAACTAGGCAGCAACTGCGCAAACACGCTGCTGCGCTGGACTCAAGTGACAGAGAGAAGAACGAGCCCTCTCCTTTAAGGACCTATGACCTTAAGCACACAGAATGCTACAAATTTCCTGATATTTTGCATGCTATCGACCAGATGACAAAAAGTCTTCAGAGTGTAACACTCCAGCCCTGCAGCTGGGACTTGCAAGTAAGCGAGAGCTGGGAGTAATCCAAAGGATTTGTCCTACAGGGTTTTGGATGAGCCTCCTCATTACAAATATTTAAAAGAAAAACAACAGCAAATAAGAAGACTGAAAGAACAACCAAATATATTTGCACAGGGAATCCCCACATTCCAGTCAAGGAGAAAAAAAAAAAAAAAGTTTTTTAATAGTCTCGCAAAGCCTTCATGAGAAACTGAAGTTTGGCTACTGATTTTATTTATTTTATACAAGAGTAGCAACCAAGTAAAAGGCACATTTGTGAATAAAACACACATTTTCATACTGCTAATTACTCCTTGCACCAGTGATTCTCAAATTATGGTGCATGGACCCCAATTTAGATTCCCTGATGATTTCTGGTGATGCATGCAGAGCTGGCAGCAACCACAAGACTGGCTCCACCTCTTGCTGCAAGCTGCTTTGACAGGTGCCCACGTTCTTCATCATTATGAAGAGACTGGAGGCCCCTGAAAGCAGCTGCAAGCTAAAGAACAAAACACAAAAACCCCAAACAAACAAAAAACAAAGCACACAACTGCCTCCACCACCATGCAGGTGAAGAACTCAAAGCACCGAGCAGCAGGACAGCAGCTCTCAGCAGAGATGCATCATCTCCACCTGGGCTTTCTACACTTTGCACTTCCACATATTTTAACTGAGGGCACGTTTGCTGCGCACAGTTCTCCTGCCTGGGACTTCTGGGTGTGCTTATAATATATATATATAATATATATTCTGCCTGCAGCCCCAGACTTGCTCCTGCCTGTGCTCCGAGCCGGACGGCAGCCCCGTGCCTACGGGCAGCAAAGCGCCCCGTGCAAGGCACTAAACCCTTCTGCAGGGCACAGGGCATCAGCTCCCAGGGCCGCTGCCTCCGGCCGGCGCAGAGCGTGGGCTGTACAAACTAGTGTCTGCCTGCACAGCGCCCTGCACACAGGCACATCCTCCATCGCACAACTGCGCCTTTGATCTGCCCTCAACCACCTCGCTGCAGCGACAGCGCCTGCGTTGCACAAGCGGCCGCAGGAACAGCGCCGGGGGAAAGCTGCACACGCACACTCGCATTTCTACACCTTGCAAAAAGGGCTCAGTGCAACGGGAAAGGGGCAACTTGGGAATTTAGGTTCCCTACTTCGGAATATTTGCGTTGAAACAGAGTTGTTCAACATTAACACCGAGGAACATCATAGGTTTATAAAATCATGAAATGATCAGCACTTTTAATGTGCGCAACAACAACTGCTGGGAGAGAAGGAAAAAAAAGTCTGACCTTTCTGACCTCCTGAAATGCATCCATTTTATATTGCCTTCAAGAAATTTTACTCTTTGAACAAGTCTTGTTGATAGCTTTCGATTAGACCAATATGTGGCATTTGAGAGCATCATTTAGTACAGTGGCCAGCACAAGCATACCTCTGGTGCAAGATACTCTGGAGTGCCACAGAAAGTCTTCATCGTTGCTCCATCCTTTATGCCTTCTTTACATAGTCCAAAGTCTGTTATTTTTATGTGTCCATCTTTATCCAGCATGAGATTTTCCAACTGAAATGAAATCCAAATGCAAGACACTATTAGATACAACATACAGTGTTTCTGAGCAAGTCAACTGAAGATTTGAATTTCTGAAGCTCAGTTTACAACTTTGTTCTCAATGGATTAAGAAATAGCTGCCAAAGAATAACGTGAATATATATTTATATATTTACATTATATATACAAATTAATTTCATATATTTATATCACTTTCCCTAGTTCTTTATGGGACATCTTTTTGGAACTACTACATATACCGCAAGAATACAGAAAGTATTGTATTTATACTTATAAAACATTATCACCAACAGAACACCAGATTCTTTTAAAAATATCTCAAGTATCTCCTCCAAGAATTCCATTTCTACTTCTTACTCTAAATGATTTTAAAGCATATTGTGTACTAGGATCATCTGTACAATTAAGACATTTACCAAAGAGACCTTGTACCTGACAATCACTTTATATCAAGCACTTGATACTCATTCTAGTCTGCACCTCTAATTTCTGAAAATGCAATTCAGGCTTTCAATGCAGAGTTTTGACTATTTCTGAAATAAAGTGCCCTTTCAAAAGAACTAAGACCATGAGGGAGACAAAAGTCACAGCAGGAATCAGGAATCCTCCTCTCTGAAGTAGTCTGAAAATATTACATTCCATACTTCACTTCAGTTGTTCCAAAATAAACTACCAGTACCAGCTCATCCCTTCCTTAACAGAAAAGAAATTCTGCAGTTGCGTTTTCCTGAAGAATTTCTTGGAGGTTTTTGGCCAGAGTTTTCAAGCTTATTCAGTTTTCCAATTGTAGGCAACTACTACAGGGATGGTGCTGCACAAGATATTGCAGGGAAGCACAACATCCGCACAGTATAAATATATATTTATCTGACATGACACAGGACAAAGAGTCCAGGATTACACTTCACCACTTGGAAATGCCACCAAGGTCTCCCTTGGAACACAAGCAATCAAGTTAAGATGCAACTCACCTACCTCTCCAAAGGTAGGCAGGACACTGGCAGTGTCCTGATAAATACATAGTGGTTTGATTATAAAAGCATTTAGACTTTCTGTAAAGTTTAGTCCAACAGCTGCAATAATGGCTGTGTAAAAATTCAGTCAAAAGGTTTTCTTACAGTTAGTCACAAAAGCAAATGATCATTAAGAAACAAGAAGCCCAGACTCCCTAATCTTACGAAATTAAGTTTTCTGTGTACCTTCAAATCTCTGTAAACGACGTTCTTCTCTGAATGCAGATAATCCAGTGCTGAAACAATCTCAGCTCCATAAAACCGAGCCCGGTCTTCAGAAAAGACACGTTCTCTTGACAGATGGAAAAACAACTACAAGAACAATAATTTGGTATGTTTATGTCATCATGGTTCTGAGTTAGGTACAACACTTTGTGGGCCATCCTGCTGTAAATCTGATATTACTTAAGGGAAAATCTCCTTCCTACCCTAACCCAAATGTTTTTTAATAAATTAAAAGATCAAACAATTATACCTCATACTCACAGATGCTGCATTGTGTGCTCCACGATTTTGTGTACAAAATGATAAAAATACAACTTAATTGATCTATAATTATATATTAAAACTATAGTTTAATGACTTGACACATTGATATTTAATTTTTCCTTAGGTGTCTAACAGTGCTTTCCTATGTTTCTAATTCTCTCTCCAAAATGACATGTGCTCACAATATTAATTAAAAAGTTCTTAAGATATCTCAAGAACGACTAGAAAGCAACCTTTTTTTTTAAGCTACTAAATGTCAGACTGCAGTATGCTGCTGTCTTACGCAAGATATGAACTTAGGCACAAAATCTGTATTCTCTAAAACTGGAATTAGGAAAATTGAGTCTTAATGCTTACTAGGCATTCACACTGCAAACAGCTCTAACTGCGACAGTTCAGATCAACTAGAAGCACAAACACGGAGCCTGCCTAAATAATGCCAAGCAGAAGGAGCAGTAGTTCAGGAAAATCCTAGGTAGTGAACATTATGAGATTTCCCTTACCTCTCCTCCGTTAGCATACTCCATAACAAAACACAAGCGATCATGTGTCTGAAAGGAATACTTTAAAGCCTGAAACAGATTGAACCAAAACTTAGCACAAAGAACACACTGACAGTTATAAAAACTTATTGAATAACTTTTTTTTTTTTTTAGGAAGATGGACAAAGATGGCACTTTGCTTTTAAGGGGACATTTTTTTGTCCCTCACACTTACACAACACTTAATTGTTTCAGCTGAGTACTGATGCACTGCCAACTTACTTTATCAAACATATTGTAAAAAAACATTAAAACATGCCCTCACAGAAGCTAGCACTGCTCCCTACCATCCTGTGGAATAAAATTCTTGCCCATTTACAAGGATATAAAATCCTTTGAGTCTCTGCCCGGGCCAGAGACTCCCACCGCTCCGCCTCAGAGGCGGGAGGACGCTACCAAACCCAAAAGCACCAGGTTTACCCCAGTGACTGCAAGGCTGCTTGTCCCAAAGTGGCACACTGACAGCCTGCCAGAGGATTGAGCAACGCTGCCAATATCAATTTGCTGGCAATTCACAAAAACAGAGCAGACAGAGGGTGTGATGGACTGTCACAAGGTGCCTTTGCACAATCATGTCATGTGCATTCCTGTAGCAAGAGTAACATCAGTTTGTTTGCCACAGTCTTAAATTTCTTGATCCTAACCCATTCTCATAGCTGGATTCTCAGGACAGGACGGGTCTTGTTTTGGATATTTGGGTTTATGAAAAGATTCAAAAAAAAAAAAAACCACCACACACAAAGGATATCACCACCGTCATTACTAGGGGAGTAATTTTTAAACCGGTTTTATTTTTTCAGAGAAAGGGAGGACTGGGTTTTAGACATGTCAGCAACCACCTACCGACTGTACACAATAAAGCCAATATTTACTTCCATATGTCACGTTTAAAAGGTCTAAATTCCAATTAAACCTTTGTGTACCTGGACAAAGGCAACCACTAGGGTCCTACACAGGTCTTTGAAGAGCAAGTTAGAGGGCTTAAGCAATTGAAAACAATTTAGAGCCGAATTATAAGATATACTAGAAAAAAAAATATTTGGGTGGAACTCGAGTATCTGAATCAAATCCGGAGACTGTGGCTGTTGGAGGCTCAGACTAAGGGTATGGTTTGATTTTGCAGCTAAGCCAAACTTAGCAGCAGGTAAAGCATGGTCCTGCTCATCCTCATGCCATCACATCTGCTCTCATCACTGTCCTTATCCTTGGGCTGGCATTACCAGCACTGTGGCTCCATAGAGGGCCATTTTGGTAACTTAATAAAACAAAACAAGCTTGACAAAGAGAGGGTTAGAAGGTTTTTCACACTCTGCCTTCCTGAACTGGTTTGTCATAAGGTCAGGGTCACCCTTGGTTCTGCCACAAACAGATGACCAAGCATTTGGAGGTCATGGAAAGCAGACCCTTCCCTCAAAGATAGCAAGCTGTTAAAATGGGTGAGCTGTAAAGGCGAAGCACGCTCCAAGACCCTATGGAAAAATCTAATTTCAAGAGGTATTGAGGACCCACTTTGCAAAAATCCAGAGACTCAAAAAAAAAAAAGCATTTTAATTTGCACTTGCCAAAAATGGAAGGCTACAAAAATAAACAGCCACTCTGAAAACAGATCTGAAATGTATTACATAAATAACACAAAGCAGGAAAATCTTAGCTGTCATGATGTCAAGTTATGCTAAGAAGAAGTATCAAAAAAAAAGAAAGAAAGAAAAACAGAAATACTTACTGTTAAGAATGGGTGCCGTGAGTTCTGCAAAACACGGTTTTCTGTGAGCGTGTGAGCTACTTCATCCTGCAACACAAGCAGCAGGAAATCAGCACTGAGATCCCCCAGGTGAGGGGTCTCTTTTCAAACAGTAATTATTTTCAGGGTATTCAGATTTTCAGGGTATCCTTGCTAGGACTTGCCATAAGGCAGTATAAAGGGTTAACTGCATTCCCAATTTCTGCATCTACTCACCTTTGCAACAATAACTTCTTTCTTCAAAATTTTCATAGCATAATATCGTCCCGTTGCTTTTTCTTTAACTAAAATGACCTTTCCAAAAGTGCCTTTTCCCAGTAGCTTCAGGTATTCAAATTCATTCATGGTCTGTTAAGGATAGAGATGAACAAGAACCAAATTAGATCGACTAACAATAAATACGTTGTCAGACAAACTCCTTGTTCATGTGAGAATATGATGCATGTTATTTAATGATTTTCTTTTGTGCTATTCAGAAACAGAAATTATTCTTTCTTAGAAATGAATATAGAACACTTCCCAAAGACAACCAAACCCGTTAGAGAAAACCATAAACTGCCCATTAACAGACAACTCCTTTACATGGCTCAGTGAATTGTGTGCAAGTACCACTCAACACAGTATTATTAATCTGCAGACATTCTGACCACCTTCTCAGTGCACAGACTCCCGAAGAGGCAGATGTTGCTCTGATTCTACAGAATTAAAACACATCTTTTTTCCTGATATTCCCCACCTCTCTAGACTTCAGCTTCCTTGTGCTCCACTGAAGAGCACCATGGGCAAACCAAACTGCCTCACGGATTATCCATCCCTTTGCTTGTTTCTCCATTAGGAAAAATAATGGGAGAAAAATGAGAATTTACTGAAGGTTGAGGAAAGTCTCTCTTACAGCGCCAATGGCCATTGCCAGTTTGGTTACAGAAGCTTTATACAGACAAAGGCTACTGTAGACTCCAGGAGGAATAAAATGAGGTTAACACAGGTGAGAGTAAATGGAAAGACATTGGAAAACAGAAACCCAAATAGAGGGTCCTGATAGAACGGAGAGAAGGGAAGGAAGGTTGAAGAGAGATACCTAAAAGGGCTCCACGTATCACAGAAGTAATCATTGCCAGACCTGAGGCCTTGGAACCTACAGCGTGCAGCTGAGCTCAAACCCTGGAGGATCTAGTCAGGCTTTGCATATTCCTGCCTGGCCAATGGCTACACCCACAACTTGCAACTACAACCAACTGTATCATTGTTATGGGAAGAGACGTCTCTTGAGGGATCTTCTTGCCTGCATTCAAGAAGAACTAACAATTCCTTTTCCTGCTATGTTCACTTACCACTTTGTGTTTTGGTTTTGTCATAGAAACTTCCATTTCCTCAGCACCTGAATTATCACTGGGAGAGCCAGATCTAAAATCCATCATCTCTTCTTCCTGCTTCTTGAGGCTGTCTGCCACAGTTTGGATGGCTTTTGTCCATTCTTCCCTGGGAAAATTTAAGCAGTGACATTTGTTACTTGTGACTTCAGATTATCACCTGTCACGGCGAGAGTCACCAAGGAATACTGAACAACCAATGTTCTCAGATGCACCAACCTGATGCATGCTGAATTTCATGCATTTTCAAGCACTGTAAAAAGTATTTTTGAGATCACTTTTAAGATATATCTTTATTAATTATACCCAAAACAAGAGACAACTGAAGAACTGAACAAGAGACTTTGGTTTTGCTGCCAAAACCAAAAAGCAAATGGATATCCCACGCAGCACAGAGCAATTATACACAGTTTCTCCCATTCTGTATGGGACAAAACACAAATACCCTAATGCTGGGGCCATGTGCCACCTTATCACGCACATCTTGGATTTTAATGGCAAAAGGTGTTCTATGATACTGTATTAATGCCCAGGATCCTTAGGTTACTCCACTGTTGTAGAGAGGATGACTGAAATACTGTCATTCTTGTGTAAAGTTTAGCAAGATATCAGCAAAAAACGGGCAATATCTTCATTACTCCCACTACTTTTCAGTGTTTTTTTTATTTTTAGGCATGGGTCTTGCTCACAAGAAAGTTTCTACAGCTGTTTCAGCAACTGGTGTTCTAACACTGACCCACACCTACGGAAAACCATTCCCACTCCAGTGGAAGTGTCCTTTAGGGAATTTCACACCTTTGGAAACTATCTATATGTTCATGGCATTCACTTCATTTCACTGCAAACCTATCAAACAAAACTGCCAGCCAACTCACAAGGGTTTACAGGGTTTTGGCAAGAGTTTTAAGGCATGCAGGGGCAGAATGGAGCTTCTACAGACTATGCGAGTTTAATGTTTTACTGCCTTTGGTATCTGCAGGGAACAAGATGCAGTGTTTTCCGCTTGCAATGCAACATTTTCAATTTGGACACTGGCTCATCTCTGCTCCCAAGGACATCGCAGGTAAATTGCTCTGTGATTACATCAGGAGCAGAAGTAGTGAATGCTGAACGAGCCCAAGCAAAACTCAAGTACTGCAGAAGCCGTGCCAGCACAGTCACTGTCACATTTCTCGACGGTTCTATGCAACATTCCATTGAATTATTGGATTAAAAAAATAATAAAAAAATAAAAAGTGACCATCTGAATTTCAGTTGGGAATGGCTGGAAGAAGTGAAGCATTCCACAGAGGAAACAAAGGCCAGATGAGAAGTACCTGACACCAATATATTAAAAATTACATCAATTGCAGAGAGCCTTCCATGGCCAAATATTTTTTTGAATGTTTTTTGAAAAACAAACTATTTAGTTCTATACTACAGATGCAGTAGGTATCTAGGGAAAATTCCCTCCAGCTTATCTCCAAAAACGGGAGAAAGTCAGCAACACAGAATTACCAGTCTTGGGTTAGAACCTATTTATTTTCTTCAGCTAACCTTCACCTGCAGGATTTGCCTGGAATGGGCTGGTCACCATACACTACCGTGCTCTGTCTGCTGCAGCATGGGAATACAGATCACACAAACCCAGCAGTGCTTCTGAACATCCTCCACGAGCTCCCAGCAGAAACCTTCTGTTCAACATAGTGAACACATCCCTTTTTGTTCTAGTCATTTTTAGTGTTCAGATTTTTTTTCTTCTGCATTTATATTTCTCGATTTCTCTCAGAAAACAAATTTTGGCTTTAAAGACACCGAGAAAACCAAAGCATGTATCTACTCTCTCATCTATTTTCAGATTTGTTACTGACTTCACTGAGACGGTGGCTTGCCAGAAGTCCACCTGTTTGATTTCTTGGGGACCTGTATTTTACCCTCAGAGTTTATGTCCCAAGTGTTCACAACAGAGGTGACTAACACTCCAAGCCCTGAAGTGTCACACACCTGACTTAACTGGCAAAAAAAGACTGAAATAAAATCTTTCCCCAAGTGGAAATTGTTATTCACTCGCTTCAGGATCACTGACCACAAAGGTACTAAACCAAACAAGATTTTTTCTTTTTTTTTTTTTTTTTTCTTTCCTTTTAACTTGATTTCATCTTCTTCTGAACACTGTAACATAAGCAAAACAATAAAGAGCAACCTTCTTTAAGATACTGCAAGAACATTGGGTTCAATTTGCTGCTCTTGGAAAATAATTTTTAAAAAAGTGTCAGTAGCATATGTATGGAGGACAAGGGTTTTAAATACCCCTTCCCCTAGGGCAATGATACCAGAATAATAGAAATTCAGTTCCTGAAGAGCAAGTAGATATTTAAATAGACCGTAGTTGTAGAATAGCTGTGCTAGAAAACTCTTCCCTCATGAGGAAAGAGACCAATTCTCCAACACGGAGAGCGCAGGAGGCACTGCTCCTAGCTTTGTTTCCTAACAGCTGAAATCGTTATCTGCTGCAGGTGCAGATTGCTATCACCTTTATCATCTAATCTGCATAAAACATTAGCAATCAGCAATGATACAACAAACTTCTTCCTTTAAAAAAGTGTCCTAAAAGACTTTAAAAGGACAGTATTTTGATACAACTCAACTTTGCCTGAATCTTTCTTTCACGTGAGATCATCCTTCCAGAAATGCTCAGGTCAGAAACCCTTCATTTCACATACAGCAAAACTTCCAGTGAGAAATAAATTCTAAGTTTCCAGAAATAACTACCTGCCTGCTGGCACACAGATGCACCTGTCCTTTTTGGAATGCTGTTAGGTTGGGTATCCATTTCCAAACACCACTCGACCCCACTCTCTGAAAAGCCACCCCCTTTACAAAGTGCCTTTTACACTAGAACAGGCACTAAAAGGAAGACATTCCAATTATCTGTCACTTTGCAGCCTAGACCTCCATCACCTGATAAATAAGAGCTTCAGGAAGGGGCTGACTGTGAATGCTGAACACTTGCAGCTGCTTTCCCAACTAGTTTATGTATTAAATATGAATGAAACATACCGCTCTTCTGGAGTCTCCACATGAAACGTTCTTTCAATTACTGTGGTCCACTGGAGGCATCTAATGATAAATGTGTTTGGTTTAGGTCGCTCTGTCTTCATCAGCTGGCACTCTACCCCAATCAAGGAAGAAAGAGTCATGGTACATAAGCAGGTTTAAATAATCATTTGTCTTTATTCTTATCTAGCAAACTGTTGCAATTAATCAGCCATAGAAATCTCCATAAGTAGTTCTTTAGGAGACTTGAGACAATTTACTATGTTGATGAAACCAATAAATAGCTCAGTAAACAGTCATCTAGGCAGCACTCAAATCCAGCCCTGCTCAGGAAGGCTCCCCAGCTCATCGGCCTGGAAAGGCAAGAAGAAACGTGAGGTGACAGAGAAGCCATTCGGACACATGCAGGTCCTCCACCTCAAAGGTCATCCCCAGCCCAGTGCATGGACAAAGTCATCTGATCACGAGGCACTAATATCCACTCAAATCAAAGCCAATGTTCCACCTCCCCTGCTTGGGATTTTACCGACAAAGCCCTGTCCTTGGCTCTGAAAGAGTCAACAGAGAGCATTTTAGGTCACTTTGCAGTGCCCTGACCAAGACCGGCCTCTAGAGAAGAGCATTTCCAGCCCTCAGACACTAGAGGGAACATCCAACTGCAGCGGTGGCCAGGACAGACCCGCTGCGGAGCGCCCTGGACGGCTGCCGCGGAGCGGGCAGCGCTGCCAGCGCGAGCACGGCCGACACGTTCTGCAGAGAGGGATCCTCTCCGCGCAGCAGCCCCAGCGCCTGCAGTCCAAAATATGTCGAAAAGCCTCTAAAAGGCCCCCTCTCCTGGGAATTGAGCATCGCTTTTATTTCGCATATCTGTTAGTTTAAACTTCATAGGATATTATGAGCATTTACTCCTTAAATTTAGCCCTAACTACACAAAAACAAAACTGAAAAAAAAAGTCAGTGAAATTGTAACTGACAGGTCAAAACACCATTTTTTTTTTCAGAGACTCCTATTGGAGGAAAACCAAAATCAGAAGTGGCCGGGGAGAAAAAAAATAAAAAATAAAAAATAAATAGATGTTCTTTTTATTACATTAAAATGTTTTCCTTGCAGTTAATGAAGCCACAAGCTCACTATTATTTAGTCTTAAAGCTCTAAATCAACTTCCAAGCAAATAGATACCATAAATGCCAAGTAAATAGACACTATAAAGACAAGGAGGAATTTCTGCTTACTGCTGGAGCTACAGACATGCTCTACTTTCAGTATCGTAGAAGCTGCAAACAGAATGCAGCCAGAAAAACAGCACACATTACTAAGGCCACACTAGTATTGCTAGGTTAATTTTATTACTGTGGAAATTTTGAGTGCTCAGTTTTAAATTCAGCTTCTCAATTAGCAGCAAGATAAAATATTTACCACAGTGTTTTTGGGTGCTGTACTTTTGGCAATATATTTCATGCCTCATTTGCTGCTGGAATTATCAGCTTTTCAATGAGTAGTTTTGTATTTTTCCTGACAAGAAAATCTAGTTTTTCTTTAATAGCGCGCAGAGGCTATGCTGCATCCTCTTAAAGCACTGCAAAGAGAAAGTTTATTAATGAGTCATGAAGAGGTTTTAGTGTGATAAACAGCACTCCTTTACTCTCCAAAAGGAGAGGACTCTGACAAAAAGACGCAGCCCTGCTCTCAGCGTGCCACAGCCAGTGCTCCAGCAACCTCCATCATCTTTTGCAGAATGGCAATTAATGCTGAACACAGCGACGTGAGCTGGCACAGCCCCGTAAGCCAGGCCCTGGGAAATTTAACTCCAGAGACCCAAGTCCTGCTCCCAGATCTGCCACCTTAGCTTAGCTCCTGCTCTCGACTGCTGTAACTTTCTTTTTGTCTGGGACTGTCTTCTGTGAGCCTGCCCAATGCAGCCAACACACAACTTGATTCTGGCTGAAGCCTCAAAGAAGGAAAATCAAACTAATTTCTAGTTTCATGCAAATCCAGAGCTGCTCCTTTGTGCTTATCACGAAAGGCAACATTATGAAAAAGCAACTTGAGAGGGGTTTGCTTTCTTAAAGCAACCTTTAGATTTACATGTAGTCTCTCAGAATAAGTATTCTGAAATAGCAGTACATGTATTTAAGCTAGGCTTGAACTCTAAACTTTAACTATTTAATTCAGCATAATAAACCACACTAGGTGTTTCCTGTCCTAGAAGGAAACCAATTAAATACTCCCACTTTTCCTCTAAATCAGCATTGTCCATCGATACGCGTTAAGCTTGCTGATCCAGCAATCTTTAAGGCATACAGCAAGATAAATAATAGAGATTTGGCAGTTAATAACCACTATAATTCAAGTATGTCACATAGAAGTGTTTTGTTTAGTGAACAATATGCTGTCTAATTACCCTGCTCAATCATAACAGCACATATCAAGAAATACAGACGGCTTTCTTTGTAACTGGCATTACCAAAGTGCTGTGCCACACAGGTTTCCAAAAGTTTGAGGCTATCACAAAGTTCTCCCTATATATAACTTAATCCCATGGAGTTTCATCAATTAAACTATGAAACATTAGGGTTTTTTCTTTCTTACTCTTATAACAAGCTCTGGTTTTGCAGTTTCAGTTGGCAAGCTAGAGAAGGCACCGGACTCAGCTTTTATGACCATGAACAGCAACATGTACCACTAAAGCAAAGTATAAGCGCAGACTCTGTGTAACATTAGGTCTGATCCATGGTGTGTGTGGAGGTTCACGGGCTGAGGGTCGCTTACCCACTTTGAAGACAATCTTTCCTGTCAAAATGCCAACATAAGTATTTCCCACTTGTAACAAAGTAAGTACTATAAACAGCAGCCTGTTAAAAATGATTTAAATTGCTCTAAAGAACCTCTTGATTCTTTCCTGGCGTTTGGTCTTTTAAAGTAAGTAGGACAGAGAAATTGTTCCTAACAGGAATAGACACCAAGGCATTCAAATGTAAATTGCCATTTTGTATTTGAAAGACACTTAGTATTATCCCAGTGACTTTCTAAAATGTCACAATATTTGCTTCCCCAGCACTTAAGCTAAAAGGCAGATTACTTGCGATGAAAGTGTCAAACTCTGCTCCCCATATACTGACATCACACTTTAAACCAATAATATCAAGGAAGAATCTTTCCCATTCCTGCTTTAAGGAAAGGGAAGAAATAAAAAGGCAAGTCAGAACATAAGAATGATGGATAAATAAAACTTTGGAAGAGTAAGCAGGAATATTGCAGAGATGCTGCTTTTCTCTCAGAGCTACTCAACAGATTTCCCCCTGCAAAGCACGGCACAAGGGAGGACCCGGGAGGCCAGGCTTGGAGATGCCCCAGGACCAGCAGAAACAGCAAACGCGGCTGCTACAATCCCGCCGTCCTGCACCGGATAAAAGCTCGGCCACAGACGCACGTTCCTGGCCCAAAAGCAGCTCTGCTGTTGCTGAGCGGTGAGGTTTTCTGCTGGACAGTCAAACCACCACCGTCTACCTTCCTTTTTGACAGCAGAAGAAATAATCCCTCTTCCTAGCAGGGATGAGCTCTCTTTCCAGGTCATTTTTCACACTATACTATCCTTTTCAGCTATGTAGTTTAAAGTGCCTATAGCCTTACAGGTAGACACACACGATACTCAGTTACAATCTGCATGAAGGCTACCTAACAGATTTACAGCACAAGGTCTGTTGGTTATTTATCTGCAGGGTCTGTGCAGCATAAAAAACTATTTAGGTAACTTCACCACTAAGCAGGAATAAAAGAGCTGTAAAGAACATGAACTCCAATGTGACTCAAAAAAGCCAGTTAGATACTGAGTACATTTAGGCACCGTCTTTCAGACATTAAATAAAATTCTTAATAGGCAACTTCTGAGGAAAAATAACCCCTTAAGCATATCACTGGGCTACAAACATAAACGTATGGCTATTTTATATAGGAAATTATGTACTAAAAAAAAAGAAACCGAGCCTCTCTATCGCGAGAGCTCTCTCAAAGTTTTCATAGACATACGATCAAAACCACCACAGACCGAAAGGAAAGGCTGGTTTCAGATAAACTGCTTCAGGAAAAGACTAACTGGTAGGGAAAATAAATTATCATTAGCTAATGCTACCTTCTTTCACTGTTTTCTCCTCAACTGAGTATTCTTATCTCTCACTAGTTGGCAAAGATCCTTAACATGAACATGACACTGCACGTGAAAATAGTCCCACAGTCATGGGGAGAGGGATGGGGGACTTCTACTTGCACTAACAAAGACAACATGGTTTTACAGCAGAAGAGGAAAAAGATTTTACACAGAAGCATGGGACCACTTCCAAAGAACAGACTGACAGCGACAGCCTGCCATCTCATTAAAAAAAAAAAAAAAAATCTAGTTCACTAATTAACAAAAAAGTCAGGGCTTCCATGGTCACATGAAGAAAAAAAAAAGTGATGAATTTTTACAAAGCATTTAAGCAAAATCCACCCCCACTTTTGCTGGCAGCTGCCTTCTGCAGGCTCTGTCTGCTGTGTGAAATCTGCATCCTGGCCTGTTCCTGCAGGGCTGCAAAAGTTAGTCCAAGTGCAAGCAGGTTCAAAATGAAGAGCTGTGCAAAAGAAATCTGAGTGATAAAAGCGGGCAACTAGAAGGGAACCTCACATCAGATACTAACAGCACTGCACATCACTGCCTATAGGAAAAATAAAATCCCCATGAGGCAATAACCTCTTCAGTGAGACAAAAACCACTATTGTGGCTTCCAGTGAGGAGGCCTTCCCGCAATCAAGGCCTTCCAGCCCCAACCACTGGATTGCCACGCAGGGGCCATTGCTTCCTAGGAGCATCCTCCCATCTACTCTTTTCCCCACAGTGCCACTAAGGGGGCTATACCTTATTGCAGAGGCATGGGTCTCCTTTTCTTGAGGATGCTCTGAAACCATGGCAACAACTTGTTTATATATTAATGTCAAGGCTGATGAGCTCATTTTGCCAAAAAAGCAACTCATTCCTGTTGTGAAAATCAATTTAAGTTAACCCTTTCTGAAAGCAACTTGCATAAAGAAAAAGGAACACACCTTTTTTTTTTTTTAATTCCTTAGCCCTGAGTTGCAGAAAATAATTACTTTAAGTAACGCAGTTAACAGCAAAGGAGGAATCAGTGTCCTGCAAAAAGTGCATTTGTTAAAAGCCTCTGGCTACAGACCAAGTGCTTTAAAAGATCATCTATGAATTAGCAGCTTTCTGTTTTCTTTCCTGATCCATAAGGAGCTAGCAGTCTAAAAGAAGAAAGTACCATACCCTTACTGAGGTGCACAGAGCACATCCATTTTCTCACCAAAATGGTTCAACGAGATAAAAATGCCCAAAGCACTCTTGGCATTTGGTGCTGGTGCAGTCGGCAACAGCATGTCCATTATTAATTTCCAGTCAGTATTAGAACTTGATTTAAATATATATATATATAAATGTACACACACACACATACATTGGGATGAGAGGGTATTGAAGTCATCAGATAAAAATGAAGTTCTGCATTAATTCCTAAGGCTGCTTTGCCCTTTTCCAGGCACAAGGTGTTCTAAAATGTAACTGTTAAAAGTTCACGTATAAAGGTGGTATTGCAAACTACCCTGTCACGAAGAGGGAAAACTACACGTCTCGGTGCAGGACTTCCTCCCCACCAGTGACAGGAACACAGAACGAGATCATTGTTAATAAAAATAGATCACTGTGGCACCTGTTAAGTTGTGGGATGAAACACAGGCAGATCATGAGACAGGAAAGATTAAAAACAAGAGAAAATAAAAGCTGGAAATATACAGGGAAAGGTTAAAAACATGTGCAAGAAAAGGAAATTCTCTTCAGGTTCTCCTATTGCATGCTGTGCTGTGCTGGAAGACCTGAGCCCAGTCGGAAATGCCTTCATAGGACAGAGTGCAGAGGTTGGGAGATTTTATTACTTCCAAACCTTTTGTTGACTAATAAAAGAAAAATCAGCTTGCTTTCATTTTTTTAAATGAGTATTTCATTAAATTTAGTGCTCAATCCATGTTCTCTTATAACAAAGAATCTATGTTAATGCCATTTGAATCCAAACCTGATTGCAGAACAGAGGCTGAAAACACTTAAGCTGTGTTTACCTGCCAAGTACCGAGACATGCATGTGGGTCAAATTTTACTTTAAAGCCTATTGCTGAAAAAGACATACAAAATACTAATATATTCATTTTATTTTACAAGTCAAAACTGTAAATCGGTAGCAAACTGCAAAACTCAGACATGGATTGAGCATCCATACATTAAAACTACTCGTTACATTCATTGGCAAAACTGCTTTTTGTTTTGTTTTGTTTTAAATCACCTCAAACACAAAAAGTAGCATTTAGATAGATTGCCTGTTTTGGGCAGATTTGAATGGGATTGATGCTGCTTACCAGCACTACAATTACAAGAAGCGATCAACCTCCAAACCGGATGAGGGAGCACATAAAAACACTTACGAGCTACCGAGAAGTTATTTAAAGGCGATTCCCGTTGGTCAACATCCTGTGGTCGCTCCTTGTAGCCGATGAACGTGCCGTCGTTCTTTAAAAGAAAATACCGTGGCCTCCATGTCTTTATGTATTCTCCTGGAAGAAAAGAACAGGCAAAGGGGCCCATCAGAAAATACCCCAAACACAGACTGGCCTGCAAGGACTCCTACGTACTGCTAATTCAGGGTGATGTGTGGTTTCAGAGGCTTTAAAAACATTCAGTCCATTCTGATATGAACAATAGAAAAATACAGATGCCGAGTCGGATATTGCTAGTGATGTTAGCCATAAAAATGAGACTTCATAAAAGGTAAAAAGCTATGTTTTGTTTTTCTATCTATTCCTATTTCCATTCCAATTCTGCAACATCTGCCTTAAATGCATTTTAAAGTTTGAAAAAAATCAGAGCAGATGTCCTATGTATTATTTCTGCTATTGTCATTTTTCATACTGACAAGTGGAGAAATTTTTTTCATTTACATTTTGCAGCGCAAGTATTTTAAACAACAATGGGTAATTTACTAATTAGTCAACTGCTTTATCAAACCAACAGTCACTTTTGGAACATAAAAAGATAATTCTCTGCTTAAGTTACATAACATCACTCACTCCTCTCACAATATCTCAAGCATGAAACATGAGATGATATATCACAATATGAAGGGGAAAACACTAGATGATGTAGAGCCACCAGGAAGATTAAACCAACCATCTATTCTGAAAAATACCTTTCCCTTTGAGGAAAGCATCCCTCGATCACACCATGCTACTGCTCATCTGAGTAATTCCGCGCAAATAACAGTCACATAATTAGATTACTGCCAATTTCAAAATCCCCAGCAGTAGAATAAAAAGAGCAGATTAAAACCTCAGTTATTTACTGGATTTACTCCTCAGCCCCAACCTGGGTCTTCTTTGTGTGACTGCACAGGTTGGTGGGCCTCTGTTTCCCTCTTGCTCTTCATCCACGTCATCATCCTCTTCACCAGTCTCTCTGGAGTCTCAACTAGCTTCACATGAGCAAGTTGGGCCCCTAGGTCCCAAAAAACCCTCCAAAAAGCAACACCCGTTTTAGGCTCTGTTACAAAAGCTGTGACTGGGGGGCTATTCGAGACAAGGTTTCAACCTTGCTTTGCAGACCTTTGCTCCTACCACCACCAACGGCTTAAAGGGTTATTATAATGAAATAAGATGGTGAAGAGATCCCTAGGAAGTGTCCGGGCTGGACAGGAGCTACACCCTCCAATAGGGCTTCGTGTTTGCTCTTTGTGTTTGATTGCCACGAGGGAGAGGACGGGGGAGCAGGCAAGAGGCAGCTGGGAGCTGCGCTCTCTTCAGCTCCACAGGGAGAGGGCCAGTCCGGACACCTGCCCGAGGAAGGGCCTGGAGCAGCCCCTGTGGCAGCTCCGGCCACGGGCTGGCTCTGCTGCGACGAGAGCAGCGAGAAGAAAAGCCTCCCGCCACTTACAGGCCAACCTTCAACTGTTCCTTCTAAAGCAAGAGAGCAGGAGTGAGCGGAAGGGAGCGGGGATTTGCGTAAAGGCTGAGCTGGTCTACTTCGAATAGAGGCTGCATGTGCAGAAAACATCTATTTGCGCTGATGGAACAGCAAAACATCACTACACAGAAAGAGAAATATGAGAAGAGAAGAAACAGATAAATGGCAGTTTTTAAGCAAGTCTGCTCCCGCTGCAGGTTACACGTCGCAGTGACCTGCACGAGGCTCACAGAGAAGACGGACACGCACGCGCGTTGAGGATTGCAGGAGAGCTCACCTACAGCGGCCACGACTTCATGTTCACAGACAAAGCAGTCAATCAAGAAGGTTTTGATGTCTCTTTTTTCTTCTTTATTCTGACCTTAATTAAAAGCTGGTAACTTTCTGGGCTCAGGAGCCGATTATGAAACCTTTCGCATCCAAACCGCCAGGGCAGTGAGATTATCCCAATCTCATTACACTGCAGTTGTAACTGTGGGATAAGGAATTCCCTAGCGGGCTGCGTCTCGCTCTCGCTGGTTTGCCAGGCACGCGGATCACGGCAGGCGGCCGTCTGGGTCATCGTGGGTTTGGAACACGTATGGGACATACCTTGGAGTCCGGTACTTTTCTTTCTCTTTCACAAAAGAAATATGGCAATGGCTAATCTATACTGGCATAGCCTGAAAACACCTTCAGAGGGTGAACAAACTACATTATCTCACTAACGAAGTGCAAAATTAACTCACCCTATGTCACAGGGGAGCTAGAAACATCTTAGACTCCTCCTTGTATCTGCATTTGTTATTGAAACCAAAGTAGATGGGAGGAAAAGGAAAAAAAAAAATCAGCAGATGGACAAGGCAGGCAGCTTCCTTATTCCCTCATCTATACTACAAGTCTTCCCAAATGGCATTTACAGAGGAGACATTTACTACTTTTACACCATCTGAAATTGCTCTCTGATTGTTTTCAGTGAAGCACGCATCATTTTACACACTTACATGCAACTGCCACGAGACTTTTGCTCTCCCTTATCCTATATTATATTTTATTACATGTTTACGTTCTGCTCCCATTTTCTTACTGCTTTATTCCACCGACCCATTTGTTTGTTACATATACAACATTCAATAAGATTAATCACAGTCTTCAGAATGGTGTATTCCATATCTATGCCATCCTACTCCACACTTGCTATCATTCACCATTTACACTTTCTACATGAAAAAAATGAAAAAGATTTCATTATTATCAGACATTTCACATGGACTATTTCACTCAAACCTTTACCTGTTCATCATTCTAGCTGCTTCTGGTTCCTGATCTAGCCTGCTAAATTGCAAATTAGCAGTAATATTTTAAACTTCTTTCCACATGTCTGGAGCTTAATGAATCTTGAAACGTGGTAAACCTAAATATTATTGGTTATTGCTCTCATAAGGTGCATCAGTACCCATGACTAAATTGCCTGCAGCAGCAAAATGTACACTGTAGAATCTATAAGTTCATTATATAACATACTGAGGTTATACTTCTAAATCTTGCAGCAAAAAATGGCATACCACTGCCTTGTCTGTGACTGCACGATCCTGTAACCTGCAAGTAAAGCTTTATATTCATACCTAAACAAACTCTCATTCCTCGCAGAAGCTCTGAAATGCAGATTTGCCAACACACTCATGAGAAAAACGTAAAAAGTGCATATCATAACTGGCACTAGTTTTAGCATAACTGCTAAACACCATAAACTTCCTACAGCCTGCAAGGAGAAGCAAACTGACCATCAAAATCTCAGTATTTTAGGCAGAAAACAAGTTTGTTAACATAAACAAAATGTAACTGTGGAACTGGTAGGACAAAGGTGACTGAAAAACACTAACACCTTTTCCTTCCTCAGTAAGCTGTCATTGCCTGAAGAACGAACAGAACTATTTGGATTTTTGCCCTGTTTTTTGTTCTCATTGGGGTATCGTTTTTAAGACTCTAAGCAAGTTAGCTGTAGTCACCACTAACCTTAGTTAGGTAGTCTTACTGTAAGGAATTCGTGAAGTACAGTAAGGGCAAGCATGTGCAGTGAACCTACTCGACAACAGTAAAAAATAATGATGATGATGATAATGATGCACCATGGAAAACTGAACAATTTACAAAGCAAAACATTTTTTCCTCTGTGATTCATTGCTTGTGTAATGCCCTGGCAGAGCTTTCTTTGTTTTCAGTAACAGAATGCTAACACTGCAGACACAAAAAAGCAAGAGCACGGGTTATAAATCCTACATATAAAACTCCAGCATCAAATAGACTCCTCTCAACTTGCTAGCTTTATTATTTAAAATCTTTATGTACCATTCTGTTTACTCAAAGCAATTTTCAAACTGCAAAAACTCCCAAACTGTACATATCTGCAAACGTACGTGAAGATTGCTATAGACCGATTTCACTTTATTGCCTTGTCTCAGCCCTCATACTGCACATTACAACATTTAATATACACTTTCAACGTAAATCTATCTTATGCCAAAAAAGCGTTCCACAATGAGATGTGCTGCAATGCACGCTTACATGTGAATATTTCTGAAAGTTAAACGCTAAACTCTTTTCGTTCATAAAAAGTTATTTCTGCTGAGGATTTACAATAGTGCAGGGGTAGGTTATTTTCCTCTCCTCTGTACAACAGCGTCTCCCCGAATCTGGAGCTGTCTGCCTCTGATAGAGTGTCTAACATCAGAAACAGCTGCCACTCCCTGGGAAGCTTACGGGGTAAGTGGAGAATAATGAGCAGCAAGCACCAGCAGAACAAAAGAAAATCCATCTTTATTTACCAACTGCTGCATGCTTGTTGCTGCATCAAGCTCATTCAGCGCCAACACCACACCCTTTAATTCAGAACAGACTATATTTAAGAAGCCTTTGCTTTTCTTTAAGCCATTGGTATGTATGAGATGATAAAAAATAGGTTAACTTGAGCAAGCATCCAGGGATATTCCCCATCCTTTGGAAAAGGTTTGGTCCCACTGTTAGCTTTTTTATGCTCCAAAGCAAGGAGAAAAAGGCCAGGACCCTCAAGTGAACAAGGTCTCAGTTATATTACGTGTGTTCAAGTGGCTGCTACAAATCCATAGATAAATAAAGTATCAAGAGCAGCACCATTCATTGCAACTGAAGTTAACACTCCAAGCGTCAGAGCTCCACGAGGCTGCCTGGCGTTCCCACGCGCTCGGACAACGCGCCACATTCCTCGGCCCCGCAGCACTTGGCCGCTCGAGCGCAACGCCAACGTTACACCAGCTACAGGGCCGACGAAGCCCTGCTCCAAGGCAGCCTGATTCGTTCCTCGATCTCCAGTGGCAGCGAGAAGTCACCTGCCTAACGAGGTCCGTCAAAACGGACACCGCTTCCTCAGAGGCGAAGCTTTCAGAGGCTGCCATCTCGCGCGTGCCGGGAGAACGGGGCACGGATCTGCAGGTAGCGTCTGCTGCTCGAGTAAATATTGCAGCTGTCCAGGCCCCTAAAAATCAGCTGAAACCAAGAGAGATTTGAGGAAAAATAAATAAATAAAAAACACAAAGCAGGGTTTGAAAGTCATCTTTGCATTTTGAAGCCTCTTGGAAACAAGCTGTTTCCACACGGAGCGAGCTAATCCCGTATCATAAATGCTTGCTACTAAACAATTACAGGAGTCTGGGGCGACTCAAATAAAAAAAATCCTAGTTGAACTATTTTTTCTGCTAGCTGCCCAGGCACCTATGGGGTGAGTTCAGCACCCGCGCGTCCCTCAGCACGCCATCAAGGGGAGCGTTTCTAAATCGAGCGCCAGGTTTAGGGCAGCTCCGGGAAGGGCAAGGCAAAGAGCGCTCTGCTGGCGTTCCCAGCGCGCCGGCGGCGGGAGGACGACTCCGGCTCGCGCGCCTATTCAGCGAGCGCAGAAGGGGCCCCGCTCTTTGATTGTGCTCGCGGGCGGCGCGGGATGCGCCCGGCGCCCCGTACAGCTGCGCCCGGGGCGCCCGTGCCCTGCATCCCAATGAGGCGGCTCCCAGCGCGGCCCGCGGGGCTCCCCGACGGGGAGGTCAAGCCTGAGGCGGCAGCGTGCCGGCCCCGGCGCCTCCGCCCGCCTCGGCGCCTTTCACGGGCCGCGCGCGGCCCCCGCTGTCACAACAAGCTAATTCAGCGGCCCCGGCAAATCCGCTGCCGCTTTTATTCCCGCTGGCTCTCCGTGCAGCTGGAGAGGGGCAGCGCGGCGGCTCGGAGGCCCAAGCGGCCCCGCGTGACAATGATTGACGCCGCTGCCAACAGGTTGGGAAGAAATGCCGCCTCCTCGAGCGCGGCTCCCGCTATTCTCCGCCGGCCGCCGTTTCTCACGCTCGCACAAAGCTACAATATGCGGCACCTGCTTAATTATCATATCCTCAGGGAATTTGGGGAGGGAGGCCAGGGAGAGGGAGGCTGGAGGTGGGGCAAAGGGGAATGATTAAATGCGCTCATGTTCAGAGCCACAAAGGAAGATCTGAACGGGACTCCTTCAGAGCGGGCTGCCGCTTACCGTCACCTGCCACCGCACATCTGTAACTTCCAAAAACAACAAATAATCTTGACTTATCGCTTCCCACAAAACTATATGGACACATTTGGTGTAAAAATAAAGGTGTCAGAAGCTACTTCTGCTTTTAGCTACACAACAGCAGAGATGTAAAACGCTTGACGAAGGCGAGACGGATACTCCGAGTCACAAATCAGGAGAGACCAGAGGCCGGATTACAGGGACAGAGAAACCCACTCTCACCAACCCCTTTTCCATGAGGGGACAGACAACTACCATGGTCCCCGATTTCATCTCCCGGAGGTGTCGGGATCACCAGCCAATGCCATCAGCACAGAAGACGACACTTCTCTCTCCTATCACTGTATTTCAACCGCCTGGTTATGTAAAAACCTGAACACGGAGGTTTTTCTCCGCATTCTCCATCCCCTGTTTTCCGCTGAATTTCGGTTTAGAAGGTCAAAAATGTTGCTATGTTGCTTAGAGCAATCAATTTAAGCAATACCAGATATTCCCAAAGGAGGGAAAGAGAATTAATCAGCATATAAAAAACTCCTTACTCCTACCTTCGGCACAGCTTAGTCAGGCTAGTCCTAACCTACAGCTGTCTCCAGTGGGAGAAGATGCAAATGGAGTTTCATTAAAAACAGCAGTTTTAAGGATAGCTACATAAGTCATGGGAAAGTATAAAGCAATTTTTTAAGCTATGCTGAAGGCAGCTTGGAGTGAATTTCATCTCCATTACCTCATGGTGGGCACAAAAGGATTTAAAACTACCTAAAAGTGTCCAAGATAATTTGAGAAATCTTTTCTCTAATAAGCTTACAAGCAGGTATGGCATTTTAATGAAATAAAACATTCCAGTAATAAACAGAAAATGCTACCATGTACTCCTGCATTGCTGGCAAGGGCCTGGACCTCTCTCATTGATAAAAATAAATAAAAATGACAGAAGAGGTATCAGATGCACTAAGCTGAATTAAACACGTTTAGAACAATTATTGTTCCCCAAGTAATTTTTGCCTTAACACTGTGATGGAGCATCTAAAAATGCACTTAAGATAATAAACCACCTCAACTTTTCAAATATCTCCCTTAAGAGGAAGAGGGTGCCTACAGCTCTTCCTTGAGCTTAATCTGAAGTTAATACAATCATTATTTTTGCAAATTATGCTCTTCAACGCATTGGATTTATTTGTGTGAAGGGTGCACAACAGACTTTCAAAAGACTTTATAACTTCTATCAAACATGCCCTGGTATATTTGAACATATATGTAACAAGGAAAGCACTTTTCCAGACATCAACTAAATGCTGATTTAGTTATTTTACTGCTTACAATAAGATACAGGGAAAAGCATCCTTAGCAGTGACTCTTGCACTTATTTGGACGCATGCCTTATTTGAACATGCCATATCCAGTTTTGTTCTTCAGCAAAATCCTGTCTAGAGAGAGGCAGACAGTTAAAGACGTGCAAGGCACCGAGAAACATACAAAAAACAAAGCCTTTTCCATAAATTAAGCAATTTCAAAAAGCAGTTTTAACTTGCATTCCTAAGACCACCTACACATAACAGGGTACGATGAAGAAAAGCACTATTTGCAAAACAAAAATTTGCTCTTCCTCCACTCTGCCCCATTTAAAAAAAAAAAAAAAAGATTAGGAGAGCCCAAGACACAGGTGATATTTTATGACTGCAATTTTATGATGCATTTATTTGCTTCACAAACATGAAGCCTGAAAACTGTTGCACAGAGACTCACCATCATCCTCCCAAAGTTAGCGAGGCGATTTGCCTACTCCAAGGTGCATGTGCATGGGAAGCCGAGGCCATAGAGGCGTAGGAAGGATGCAGGGCACATACAACCACCCCAGCAAGGATGCATGAGTCCCTGGCTTGCTCACCTGGGCTCGCATTGCTAGATCATTGTGCCACTCAAAGTTAATCCAAACCTCGGGAAACTGGCACAGAAAACATAATTTCCACTTGAATAAGATGCAGCTCTAACAATACGCACTACCACTTCACAGTCTTGTCAAATTGATGAGAAAAAATCAAGGAAGGAAAGGACATAAAGGGTCGCTGGCTAAGGGAGATGCATATTAGCACCTTAAACACTATCAAAATTAATTCACAATATACAGCAAAAATAATGTGCATTATTACCAAACAGCAAAATTCCTACTGCTTTAAAATGATACCAGAATTTAGGCCTGTAATAGGGGAAAACACATATTTGTAGTAGTACATGCACATAATACGAGCATGCTTTTAACCCCAAAGTCATCTTTTCTAATAGATGGCTAACAGACAGGCTCATCATACATCCTCCTAATGGCTCCAAGCTCCAGGAGAGATGCATCCCATTTAGTCTCATGAGCACTTGCTTCTTACACAAGGAGAAATGAAAAAACACCTGATGCAGCTGAACATACACCCACCTATCTTGATACTATCATGAATTAATTGTCATGATATAACAGCATCTTAGTATGTTAAAGCCACTTTTCATTAAGTAAACGCATCAAAAATAAAAGGTTTACACACAGAAGTCAAAAGCAGACGGACACAGGAAGATGGATGGGAGAATTACACTCTCCAGACCGCAGTGTCCTATCCTGTTCTTTTGGGAATATGTGGCAAAAATGCCAGGCTCCTTTTAACACTGCTCATGTTCCCTGAGGAAACACGATCAAACACGCATCCCCACTGCCAGGCATCCTGCTGCTCGCACCGGTTTTGGTGGGTATCAGACCTGGCTCATCTCCCATGGGATTTTCAGGAGTCAGGGACTGCGGCACCAGCCCCAGCGTTCGTTAGCACTGGATTTTCCAAGCACAGTGCCCTGCATGGGGCTGCTCCTCACCACACACGTCCCTCGGCCACCGGCCTCAGGCCAGGGAGCCCCTTCCTTGCCCTCGCTGGGGTCCAGACCTGCTAGCTCTTCTGCCCACTCTTTTTAAGAGCTGTAACATGTTCCCCAAAAAACACAACCAAAACAAACACCAGAGCACATCGCTAGCCTGGCAAGGTTATAGCCACCATTCAGCTGGATAGGAGAACTTGTCATCATTGCACCAGCTGTTCAAGGCAGTTTGATACCCCTGCTTCGAGCGTGAGAATACCAGCAAGCCCTAAATAAAGCTCAAAACTCATGTGAGCTGCCTTTTCTCCTTCTCCCCCTCCCCTTTTTTATTAAGGCTGAAGGTCACCTGGGGTAATGCTCCTGGAGAAGGTGACACAGGGCGATGCTCGCACCTCGGGGACCCGCGCAGAGGCGGCGCATGCAGCAGACAGCCCCTCGTGCAAACCCTGCTTTGCAGCTCCCTGCTCAGCACGCGCTCGGGATGCAGCATTTCACCCTACTTGTCCCTGATCTGATGCCAGGGGTTCTTTACTGCTGCAAGGCTCAGAGGCATGAGAGGCCACCCCGAAAATCCTGCTGCTGCCAGCAAGGTGGTAGGGACGGCGGGAAGGAGCAAGCGGCACCCACGAGCCTCGACGATCCCATTGCACAATTTGGGCTGCGGTCCGCGGTGTCGGAGCGGATGCTGCTGCCAAGAGGACGAGCTGCCCCTGCAGACATGAGCCCCTCCTCGGTGCAAGCAGAGCCAACGCTCGCTGTGAAATCTTCTAATGGGCACGTTGGCCATGAAGCTTCCGCCTTGCTCTAGTTTGCGGGTAGTTGTAAGTGTAGATTACTCCCAAATTAATGCTTTTTATTGCACTTACTTCCCATCTCTCCCTTCATACTGCAATGAGACCATTTTTGGATCTGGATTACAGTCATCAAACCAAGAGACTGAGTATGCTTTCCCCAAAAAGCAGGTACTGCATTCCTGGAGGAGCTAATCTGCTATTTGCACTTATCTGCAGCATACTAAGTGAATTTCTAGTGGGCAGATCTTCTTACAAATTACAGTTTTGCAATTAAGCCAGGCTTAGGCACAGAAATTGGAAGGTACAAGTAACACTGAACACTCCCCTCTTCCCTCCTATTCCCTTTTAATTTTTTTAAAAAACAAACAAAAAAAAATCAAAATTAACGCGCCATTATTCTACTCGTTAATAAAACTGCAGTTCAAGTAAATGACCAACTGAGCACACAGTCCACTTCTGGGTCATTGCCATGAGCTTAAAACTACACTACTTCATATACTTTTCCTCCTCGTTTAATCATATTCCCTTTTCCAGAAGAAGCAGGAGCTTTTTCAAACAATGAAGACATTTAGTTATTTAACCACAGGGGCCATAAAAGATTAAAGTGAATTACAAAAATTAATCCAAACTAAATGTCTCCAATATGATGAAGTTTCCTTATGAATCTTAAATCAAAAGATTCCCAGTTTAAGATATAAAAATCTTATTAAAATTGCTGTTGCTTTGCAAAACTATCTCTGCCCACTGCCCCTCCTTATTAAAAAGGCAATCCAAATTGCTATTTCCATAAAGAAATATGTCCAATATTGACAGGACTCTTATGAAAATTTCTTAACAGCCTGCAGGGACACTTGTACTTAGCAAAAAGGTAAAATCTATGGTAATTCATCATACAAAATCAGCTCTGCAGATCAGGCCTCAAGAGCTGTGCTGTAGCCGAGATTTTTACAAAAGGGAAGGGAATTAAATAGCAACATTTGCAGCCCTCAGTTCTTTGCACCTAATTCATGACAAAACACAGAATGAACAGCAGGGTAGTTACAGCCCTCTGTACATACCTTAAAAGGTAGCCTTCCCCTTTTCAATCTTCAGAAAGGAAATTATAAACAATAAGTTACAAAATGATTTATGATAAGACAGCAGCCAAAGGGAAAAAAAAAAAAAAAAAGAGGGTGGAAACAAAAATAATAATTTTAAAAAGTTACAGCATTACCAGTGTTGGTTTCTTTTAAAAACAAGCAATCCAGCTACATTTTCCCCTTCCTTTGTGCTGAAGCTTAATAAACATTTTCTCCGAGTTACCAATTTTAAGAAAATCGCTGGATAAACACTCGCGTTAACCCAGTGAAATGGCTCAGTGCCAAATGTAATGCCAAACTTCCCAGTTGCAAAACGAGCTGTTTTTACACACCAAAGTAACCACACAGCAGGCCTGTGGAGTCTGAAGACAGCTGACAGAGATGACTGTTGCTGTCCCCCCATTGCACCGACATCCATCCAAATACCAACATCTGCTGTGCTACAATTTACTTTTTACACAACATTTAGCAAAACAGTGCCTCTGACTGCAACATCATTAAGGAAGTAACAACAAATAAATCGCAAAGTCCCATCAGACAATTGTAAAATTAAAGCGTAGTTTGTCTTGCATACGCTGAGCTTTAGTTCAGATGTATTTGACTTCAGAAATAATAAGCGTTAGAAGCTGTTTTCTTTTATTAAGCACACAGGACAAAATTCTATAAACTGTGACAAGCGTAATCCATCATTACAGTGAAAATTACAGTTTTGAGGATATTGACTTCACTCAATAGACAGAAAAGCAGATGTCTGTGAGGCATCCTGGCCTGCCCAGGATAATCTTGGCAATCCAAACTGCTAAAAGGATTACGCTACGCCTTGAAGCATAAGAAGTGCACTTCCCATCCGGGGCCCTCTCCTTTCGAGCGGCCAGAAGGCGCCTTGGTGTTTACGGAGCAAGGCGTCAACGTGCCTAAACGAAGCCCCCTTTAGTTTTAGAAGCAGCGGGAGCGCGGGGGCCTCTGCAGTCGGACCTGACGCCACACGCGGGAGGCAGTAAAGCAGGCCAGGAGAGCGAGTCCTTTTACAAACGCGTAGCCTGGGGGCTCCAATCTGGATTTAGGCTCCCGAGTGAAAGCCGGGTTTGGTTACTGGTTTCACTTTACTGTCCGACAGCCTACGCAGAGCGCAGAAGTCGCTGCATGATCTGACAACTGGCACCCTGTTAGGCAACAATTAAGGGTTCCCCACCACTGTCTTTAAATGAAACCTTAGAACTGCTTAAAAAATATTAATATTTTTATTAATATTTTAATATTAACAAACTCCCCCCACATCTCGAGACACTATGCCCATCAGGAATAACCAGCTACCGCACACTCAGCTCAACACACGAAACACACGTGGCAGGCTGCATCTCAAAGCATTTTCACCAAAAGAACACAGCTTTCCTCAAATTGCTATCAGCTTAACTGTGGACAACAGCAACATTTCAGATAAGGCAGCCAGCAAACATTTTGGTAAGCTCAGGGGACACTCTTTATCCAATTTGCAGATAAAAAGCAGGCAATATCCAAAGCCAGATTAACAAATGTATTTCAGTGCTTAATTCACACTAGAGTCAAGGGGTTAGGTGCTTAAATACTGCTGGGGATTTTGGGCAATGTGAATCGGTCACAGATATCAGCATGAAACATGGTGATGCTTGGGACAGGAGAAGCAGTGCAGAGCACAGGCTCTGCACAGGCTCCCTCCCGAGCTGGGGATTACAGGAAAGTTCCCCTCTCCAAATACTGCACAGCACTTGCACAACAGGAGTCAAGGTCCATCAGAAACTTATCTGCAAGGTTTGCTCCTGTGCAAACGTTCGGTTCAAGCTCCGAGTTGACGACTCGAACACTGTTTGTTTGCCATTCATCCCGTGGCCCGGTTGGCTTTCGGTCAGACAGATGTGTGCCACATGCCAGGCGTTTCCCAACCTCCCTCTGCGCACCCTGCACACACTACGACCTCTCGGCAAACGCTGCAGCAGAGGAGGAAGTGTTTCTGAGAGCCTGCGAGCTCCTCGCAACCACTTTATTGCGGGGTATAAATGTTTTCTCTCGCCCTCCACTCCCTACTTGTAAGGGAAGGTGTGGGGAGGAAAGGATAAGGAGGCTGGGTTACTCCAAAGTTATTTTTGTCTTGTTCAAGTGGATGGGCAGAGACAACTAAATATAGAATTCACTGAAGCAGGTGAACAAGGAAGATTGCAGGAGCCACAGGTTTCGACAAGCAGGCCCTAAACAAAGTTCCCTCCTATTATTTCCTGACTCACAAAGCTCCCCACACACATAAAAAAAACCCACGCTTCCATTTTCTTGTGCAAGAACTTACTGACCAAATATTCAACTCGCTGCAGCCTTCCCTTTGGACATGTGACAATATAAGCGCTAAGAGGTTTCCTGTCTCTTACCTGCTTATACTATATATATAAACAGGCGCTACGAAGCCCATGTTAAAACGGAAAAAGCTTCGCACCTTCTGTGGTGTTATCGGTCAGAATTTCTTCAGAAGAAAATATGCTTGTGTGTACATCTGGGTAATACAGCCCCACTTGAAATCAAACGTTAAGGAATGTTATGTTGTCAGTAGCAACACAAAGGATGTGGTTTCTAAGAAATTTAACCAGTTATGTCAAGGACAACTGCTTTTCTCTGGCCAGGCTGCAGTCCACGCCTTGCCCAGAGTAACTGCCAGATTAGCCTGAATCCCACAAGTGAAAAATCCATTCGTATTTCTAACTCCTTCCAGCATTTGAGCTGCTCTGTGAAATGCACTGGGAGGGTGTTACCAGAAGCAGGTACCTGCCCAGCCACTGTGAGGTAAATACAAGTAGTCAATTCTCAGCAGCAAGGAGCAAGTCTGACACAGGCTCGGGGCTCCTGCGGTCACCGATGCAAGTGCTAACATTTAGTACGGACATTAAATGCTTCTTGGCATGCACATGGTATTCAAGCAAAGAAACATGGAAAAGGAAACACATTCGGGGAAGGGACAAGGTAAAAACAACCATGCTCATGCAAAATATTTCCCTTCTTCCATCTGTGCCCCCAGCTACCACAGTATCCAAGAGGCCCTTAGTCTTAACTGCACTTGTCCTCCCTACACCCCTGTGAAGTAGGGAAGTGCTCTTATCACCACTTTACAGACAAGGAACCGGAGCAGGGAGAGATAAAAATAACCTTATCCGAGATGATCAGGTAGGAGGAAGTTTGTGGCAGAGCAGGGGACAACTGGCTTCGATTGTAGTTCCAGGACAGTACATAAAAACACCAGTTACCTGGTCAGCTATGGGATGCTCTGCCTCCAGCCTGACCCACCTTGCTTCCATGGGCAGCAAGAGTGGCAAGAAGGCTGCTCATTTTATTAACAGCATTGCCACTCCAGCATAAAAAGAAGAGGTGTCAGATGCAGGCACTATTTACATGGAGAAGTCCAAATCTGGACAAAGAAGACAATTTCCAAAAGTCATTGCTCTCTTGGTATTGTGGGAAAAGGAAGGAAGATGCATCAAGTTTTCAAAGCACAAATAATGGCAAGTCATATATACAGTTTTAAAATAATTAGTGAAAGTTTTATTAGGAAACTGATACTATACATGCATGCATCACTGTCCCTGCTCTGGAGATTTTAGATCATAAAACAATAAAAAAAATCCCTTAGGGACTAGAACTATCCCTCTTCAGACACAGATCTAAATGCAGATTTGATGTAGCTTCATTCACAGAGCCTGACTTTACACTACAATCTCGTCTCGGATAAATCAGATGCTAGAAGCTACGGACTACTGAAGGTTTCTCTTTTTTGGCACAGTTGGGCTTCAACCCTGCCCTCAAAGGCTCTCTTCTCAGAGAGAAATGGCATTGTAGGTTCAACATTTACTCTGTCCTTTGGGACTAGAGTTGCAACCATCCAGAGCACCAGTGGCAAAACAAACTTCTACAACAGGAGGGAACACACAAAATCCCGTAAGATGTCAACTGAGGTCACTATTATCCTGGTACAAGCAGCAGAGATCCCATGACACTGCAGATCACCCAGTTTATCAAGCCTCACTCTGAAAGGAGGAAGGGCCAAAGGAACATGGACTGCTATTAAGCTATCACCAACAGGCCTTGAGGGACAGGACATTAACACTGTTGTGGTTGGGGTGAAGAAAAATTCCTGGGTTAGTAGCGTCTGCGAGCAGATCATCAGTGCTGGCCATGCTCAGCTTCCAGGTCACCCCTACTACCAGTAAAGCAGCCTGTCAACCTTGGCTCATAAACTGGACCCTACGGCTCAGGGTTCTACTTTTACAACAGGCTGTTGTTATAAACTTGAACTGCCATCAGTGCAGCACAAACCTGGACCTCCCCTCCTCCGCTTCCCTAGGCCATGGTCGGGGACTCAAGGAGCTGCAGGCAGCTGACGTTGACCAGAAAGGCACCCAACAGGATCCACCAGCGGATTGAATAACTGGAGGCATGCTTGGAGAGGCTCATACAGAACTGAGCTAGCCCCGGGACACATCCTGCTACCTGTGTATCATCACCTTGGGAAAAATCTTGCGACCCTTTCTTCACGCCAAGGCTACAGATGGGAGAGAGAAAAGGCTGCATGAGGTTCCTTTCCACTTTGACACCAAGAGAGCAAAAACCCCAACAGCTTTAAAGCTCCCTCACACAGTCAGATTTAGCCAAAAAGACATGCCAACGGCTACAGTAAAAAGCAACTTCTGAACATTAGGCACAAATCTAGTATACTAACAAGCAGTGAGCTAGTGAGATGTGTTTATTATTACATGGTTTGAACCTTTTCCTTTATAAATCCCAAGTTTTATTTGAACAGAACAGACAAAAAAAAGACAAAGAAAGGCAGCTGACAGCAGACAAATTGCTGTTTATTCTCTGCTTGATGGTCATCACAGAGAATATCAAACCTAAAAATCAAACTGCTCTCATCTAGAAAGGATTTCTTACTCTCCTTCAAAAGCAGGCTCAGCTTTGCAAGAGACTTCTGGTTCCACAGGCCAAAAATGTAGAAACACAGAATAATTTAGGATGGCAGAAACCACTAGAAGTGATTAGGTCTAACCTTTCACTCGAAGCAGAGCCATACAAAATTCTGAAAAAAGGCAAACAAACAAAAACCACCCATTATGCTACACGTTGGCAATCCACAGTAACTGTTAAACTACAAGTGTGGAGAAACCTTTATCAAACTCCAGCGTTCAAATCAAATTTGAGGAGCAAAAGCCAAATCCTGCTTGGCCATTTGCCCACATTTTAATCTTCTTGCCTCCAGTAACTGGTTTGAGGACTGTAAGAGCCAGCAGAAAGATGAATATCAATAAATATGCCTTGTGTATAAGGGGGATAAAAAGGAGAAATGAGTTCTGTGTTCTCCCATGTTTCATTTCACCACATGAATCGTGAGAGAAATAGCACAGGATAGTTCATGGTGGAAAAGGCATGCACAGCCTCTGAAGTGTGAATATACATCTACAACCACACATCCTGTTGTGTGTCATTCCACTTCTAAAATGGTGTCTGAAAAGAGAAAAGTCTCCAGAAACATGAGGTTTTGCCATAATCACACCCAGTCTAGCCGAGGGAGTAAACAAACTTCTTTAAGAAACCAAAAAGTACTGTTCTGAAATGGCCCGTTCCTACTAGCCTGGAGCTGCTGCCAAGAAGAAAGCTCTTCTCTAGCCTTAGAGTAAAGCATTGCCCTAAAGCGGGATGGAAACTTCCTATGCACTGATTTTTTTTGCATTCTTGCCAGTCACCTGTTTGCTAGAACATTAATACAAAAAGATGAAAACTTTCACACATGCAAACAAAAATAAAACAGTAAATCTGTTTTTTTCCTTAATGCTATTCTCAAGTTTTCTATAACACAATGATTTGTATCACTGCAGCACACTGCCATTTCAGATGCACATCTGGAGCTGAGCCACGTGCTGTACAAATAAAACAAAGAGACAGTCCCTGTTCTGCAGGGTTTAACTGATCATGAGACAGGGACAATGGAAGGCTAGACAGACAGACAGACAAAAAGGGGGATAAACACTGGGCATCCCAGCGAACCGCAGTCTCAGCACATATACAGTGTAAGCTTGTCAAGGGCTTTTGTAAGCAACACAAGAAGCCACAGCTTTGAAAGAGGACAATCAAGTGGCACTGCAGATGTTTACACAGAGCATTTCCCCAGTGTGAAAGGGCAGCACAAGAGAAGCACAGAGGTGCTCGCTTGCCCCCACGTTGTGGTCTTAGTATGGAAAGACTTTCTAGGGTAACTGAAGGCAGAAGTTAACATCTTAATAGCAAATTAGAGGCTGTAAAAATAGGTACGGAAAGCAAAGCAGTGGCTTATATTGAGTGCTGCAGAGGAACTAGGGGATGGCAACAAAGCAGGCGTCCAGCAGGACAAGCCGTGCAGCAGTGCTGCGATCACAGCGAGGCTACTTGTCAAGCGTAGCAAAAACACAAGATGATGCAAACCTAAGAAAAGTGTAATCCCCCCACCCATGTTTTTAGTTTTCACTTCCATGAATCTCAACAACTGTGTTGCACAGTGTACTTCAACAACTACAGCAACTTGGAAAACATTGCTGTCTTTGAAGATTAAAAAATACTTGCTCTGCAGACAAACTGGTTGAAGTTGCTGTACAGTCGAGAGAAGCCTCCATTCGGAAAGCAATCTGGCTACCTCTCTCCTGGGCAAAGATGATAGAGATACATGTGCAAAATCTTGTCTTCCTTAGAAATTACAACTGATACTACCCAAGAAGACTGACTGACTGGGAAAAAAATGTGTCAACTCCAAGTGGTGCAAGCTGTGAAGAGCTGAACTGTACATGGTTGGTAATGGCCTTCTCCTAATTGTTACATATTTTTCCCCATCTTAAAATATTTTTAGTATTATTCCTAGTGAACAATTTACTGCACTGTAGATCTGTGGCTCCTTCTGAAGTCAGTGGGTGCATATCAAAAATTTGGAACATACCAGAATTGCAAGCATTAAAAAAAAAGTAGCACCGGTTATTATGAAAGGATGAGACACCTGCAGAATAAAGTGCTCCTATTGCAGCAAGGACAGCAGATTCTAACCCAATAAAATAACTTACCAAACTTAGAGTCTGCTGAAACTCAGACCTGTTTATGCCAATGACAAGGTTAAAGTTTTAAGCAACTACTCCTAATGCAGCAGAACCACCAAAGCAGAGGAGCGTGAGCTGCTCTGCTGCATCTGAGCGCAACACGACTGCCTGCCACGTTCAAAATGTGAGGCCAGGTTTGGCTGCTATTTCTTTACAACCCCATTGTGTAAAGAGGGAAATTAACCCAGCTTGCAAAACCTGAGAAAAAATGCTTCCTTTTACCTGCAGGCTGCAAACACTGAATCTGGAAACAGCTGACAGTCAAGGAACACTCAGAACCCTTTAAAAACACACCAAGTCATTTATTATACTAGGACTGTACATTATGTTGCACAACCCGAGCTTTTGTTTCAGGCAAGAAAATGTTTTCTAAATATTTTGTCACCATGACAGTCCAACCTTGGACTTGAATTCCCCCCCTTGGTTGCTCCACGAAACCCCAGTGCTGTCCATTGTGTTGCACCGCTCCGAACTCCGAGTTCTCCTTTCAGGGCAATTAGCTGCATCCTCTGGGCCCTGCACGCTCTGCAGAGCTGCTTGATCCCAAGCTACTTCTCCTACTCACAAAATAAGACATTAAAGGAAAAGAAAATCACCATGAAGAAGTGCCATCTTTAAGAGAAAGATCATTTCTAAAAGATCGTATACTAAATATCTCCTTAGTAGATTCAGCTTCATCCAGAGAACACCGGCAAAACAAAACAATTCAAGACCAGAAATAAAATACCTTAAACACACAGAGAGACAGAGACAGTGATAAAGAAGCAGGCTTTGAAGGATCTCTTCCAAACACCAACATTGCTTTCAGGGACGCTAATTTGGCAAACTAAACCTGAGCAGGTAGAGTGCAAGTCCGCAGCGCAGCCCTGCGAACGGCAGCAGACCGCTCGTGTGCTGCTCAGGAAGCCCCGAGAAGGCTTCTGCAGAACAAGATCAACAGGGTGTTTATATACAGCCAGCAGTGTCATGTGAACGGATGGTTTAGTTTGTGAAATGAATGTTTGCATTGTCAGTTACAAAAAAATAGAAAGAAAGCAAAAAAAAAACCACCCTAATCCACACTTACAAGTTTCCAACATTAAAAACATAGCTGGGGAAGGAAGTACTCCAGCAGCCAAAATTTACAAATTCTTACCATAACTTTGGCACAGTGAACTTTGCTAGTGTCACAAAGGCCTATTCTTCAGGGGCATTTGTTGCCTTTCTTTCAGAGGGACTAATCCACACATGAAGTTTACTAAAGAAGAACACACATACAAGACTGCAGGAGAAGCACAAACAGAAACACACACTTTTTTTTGATTTTTCAAAGTTTTACCCGTCTTTTCTTTACAAAAAAAAACATCTAATAAGAGTCAGGAGGCAAATGTTTCTGCTGCTTCTTTTTTTTACTAGCGAAGCTCTGCCAGCTTTCCCTTTACCCACAAGGCTGCAATGCTGTTTAATTAAAGATGCAAACCAAGGACAAAGATTCATTCTTGTGAGTTACATCCAGCAGTCAGGTCTCAAGAATTTTAGCAGAAAGAAAAAGATTTTAACACAGAACTGTTATAATCAGAATAGAATTTTCTCAGCAGTCACCTTTTAATTGTTTGACAAGCACTGTGTTAGAACTAATACTCTAAGCAACACTTAGTATTACTGCACTGTAAAAACAAATGTAAGCTTTGAAAGTCAGCACTTTTTCCTGATATTATCTTAGGCTATTAAAAAGCACTAACATACATTTGAAAGAAATACAACAGAAAGTCCTGCCTGATCTAAATACATATAGCTAAATTTAACCCCCAGCTTTCAAAACACCATTAAGTGATTGGGCATTTAGAGTCCTATTCACTGGCTAGAATCGAGCCAAATGGCACTTAAAAAAAGAAAAAAATGACTTTGAAATATTGTTTACGAGAGCAGGGACGAGCTATGTAAACCCTAAAATTCTGTGGGTCTTTCTATTCACGATTATTGTCACCAACTAAAAGGCTCATATTCCCTACTAAGCAAACATTTACAATTAAATCCATTCTGCGCAAGGCATTTGCATTTTGAGATAGAGCAGTCAGTTGTTCAGCTGCTGTGATTTAGATGGATTGGTTCATTATTGCTGCAGTTCGTTTGCAGCTACACTGTATAACAAAGGGGTGCCAGCATAGTCTTGAATGGCTTTAAAGCTAAGTATTCTGGTATTCTTCCACAATTGAACCATCACCCCATCTTGCCCCTTCTCTGCGATCAAGATATCTTGACTTTACAGACTAAACTTCACCAAAAGCAACAGGAACAAGCTGTCCCAAGAGCGTTCAACACAGAGTCAACCAAAGGCTGTTGCTGGCAAGTTTACAGTAATTTTATATGCATGAAATAGTATTTTTCCCAGTTCTCATTTAAAATGCTTTTCCTGTCATGCAAATAACAAGTCAACCTTAGCTTCCAGACTGGCAGATATGCTGGTTATATATCCTCATATGTTCGTATTATAGTAAAAAGTTGCCCATACCGGAGAAACAAAACCTAGAATTACAAATACCTCCAATGCAAAGAAAATTTCAGGTTGAGAATCAACTATTGGACTACTCCTTCAATCTCTGACATATTAATAAAAACAAGAGTAAAGCAGTGAAACTTTTTTTTCTATTAAATATGCCCTCAAAAAAGGCAAGACTTCTTTTGGAAAAAAAAAATATTTATAAAAACCATGATCATTAGGTGTGCTTAACCTTCCCGTCTGAAGTCCAGCCTTCTTGAGACACTGCCAAAGTATCAACACAAAGAACACTTATCAAGAATGACTTCACTTCTTAATTTATAGTGGCAAACAATTCACATCCTATACCCAGGAATCAATGTCCACCTCTAAAACTATTTCCAAGCCCCACAAGCAACATTGCCATCATAAATTATGACTACTAGATTGTAGATTGTAGTCTGGTCCAGGCATATATTTGCAATAGGGAAAGAAAGACAAAAGACATAAGGTAGCTAAAAGGTTGCATGTATAGTTTTAGCTAACTCTTGAATTATAACTTAGGAAAGAAAATACCTTCAGTTGAGAAGTGATTGTTTTTCTTGATGTTACTCAAGCCCAATTTCTACTTGTGAGAAGTTTAAGGTAAAATTAGCAATATAAATAAAAAGTCTTTATTGCATATCTGACTGCTGTTTGTATTGCTGAAAGGTTTACAAATCACATGCAGGAGCCAGGACCCTGTGCATCACACACACCCCAGACGATCCATGCCTGGAGGTTCTTGAAATGCACCAGGCAAAATAAGGTAGCATTTCCACCAGCAGGTGTGAAGAGGCCTAAAAATGCACAGATTATTGAACTGCTTACCTAGTTAATTCAAGAGAATAACCTTTACTGACATTAGAACTGTGAAACTCCAACTCAGGCATAGAGTGTGTATATATATATAAAATATATGAATACGTATATCAATATATATATAATACACTAATATATATAAATATACTGAATATATAAAATATACTGTGTAACTCTCCATTTCAGAACATAAACCCTACTGCATATAAGCATTCTCACACCGGTCTAATTGCACCCTTACGGGGATGAATTATGTTGACTGATGTAACACTAAGTGTACAAAGGCTCATGTAGAAAACACAGCAAAACTTTTAAAGTCATTCCTTTGCCTTAAACATTAAGATTTAATTCAACTGGAGTTTCAGAGATTAAAAAAGAGCAGTTCGAACAAAGTTTCATTATCTGTTTCTATTACTGGCCAGATCCCTCAGGCTTCTTTCAGGAAATGTAGAAGCTGCTCTTTGGCAATACAAGCTTTCTGAAGAGTAATCTGGATATACTTCTTGATCTCCAGGTCCTTTCACAGAACTGCTGGGGTACAGAGTGTTAGGGCAAGTCTCAGAATTTAGAAAAACTGAAAATAAAAATCAGATATAAATTACTTTAAATCATGTAACTTTTAATTTTAAACAGTCCTTTATTCGTCCCCTTACTCTAAACTGTTTAGAAAGCACTCAGGTTGCGTTTTCTAGTTTTTCTTGGCATCGTGAGGATGAGCAAGCTCCTCTGTTTCAAGAAAAAGGATGAAATTGTTAAATCTTGTGGTTTTCACAGGTGGGAATTGACTTAAAGCCACAACAAACACGAGGCCTGCGCTTGAAATTTAAGAACTAGGAAGAAATGGCACAAGCGGCCACAATGCCCACCAGCACCTGAATTCTATGCAAAACAATCAGCATCAACCTTATGAGCAAGACTCCAGTACCCCAAAAATAATGCTCCTTTTGAAGACGGCAGCCTGCTCTCAAAAGGGGTATTTCCCCTGTAGGCCATTAAGGATATATCATTAAAGCCAGGCTGATTTGATAGCCCTGCAAATGAGCGGGATGCTGCCGCGGGTGCGGCCGCGCAGTCGCCAAGGGCTGAGCTCTGGGGAGCGCTCCCCAAGACGCTCTCCGAGCTCGCCCAAGAGCTCTGTATCTCACAACTCGCTTCCTTGGCCCACAGCCCACGACCACTGGTCACCTCCGCTGTCCTCAGGCTCAGCTGGGCTCTTTGGAGCAAGTGGGTGTGTTTCACAGCAGCGTTTGAGCCGCTACCTGCTGACATTTTTGGCCCCACGTGCGGAGGGGGCAAAATAAGCCACGTTTTTTCCAGCAGCACCCAAAAAGCCAGGCTTCAGCATTTCCCCTCTCACTAGCCTGTTCTGGCTTCAGCATTTCCCCTCTCAGTAGTCTGTTTTCTCACCAAAGCAGCCTACTTCACACCTAATATGGTGCTATTCTTTCTCCATTCTTTTTCTTCCTCTTTCCGCATATAGTTTCCTGGTTTTTGTTCCCCCTTTAGGAGGCACATTGTACCTGCAATATAATGCATTTAAAATAACAATCCCTCCTCCATCTTCCCCCCAAGAGATAACTTTTTTATTTAAGATTTAGCTCATATTTTCCTTACTAAATCAGTCGTTTCAACAGGCAAAAGGGGAAAGAATGCAAGGCTGAGAATTATTTTTTTCAACAACTCTGTTATTTAAAGTGCGCTCAAATGAAGTTGTCAAATGTTATATAATCCTCCCTTCTCAGCAGGTATTAAGGTTTGCTTCACAAGTTTTTCAGATACCCCAGCAATTTTTAAGGGAATCTGCCAGTAAGACAAACTGCTGCAGATAAAAGGAGATATACTACATGTCACCAGGTGCTGCTCTAAGAGCATCTAAGTCCTTGCCAGCTTTTTCAGATGGTAAAGCGTAGGACCAACAATGTGAACGCAGAACAGGTCCATTTTTCCCCCCTCTCCTCCAAAATGAAGGAACCATGAGAGAGAGAGGATCAAAGACAACACAGGCTGGTTCTGTATAATACCCTGCATAAAGCATTGCCAGCAACTTTTAAACAAGGTTTGCAATGTCCTAGATCCCTCATTCCCAAATCTCTTTAACAAGTTTCAGAAGAATTTATGACGCTATCCCACTTTCAAAGAAAAGTTTGAGACCTAGCTTGCTTAACTTCTGATAAACAATAAAACAGAATATGAAAGTAAACTTCCAGAACTGACATCAGGAATCTGGGCATCTACATCCGAGCTCTTTCTCCTTGTCATTCAAGCTGAGAACGTGTTCAGTGTCACGCAAGTGTCCCAGAATCCCAGAATGGTTGAGGTTGGAAGGGACCTCCTGAGACCATCTAGTCCAACCCCCCTGCTCCAGCAGGGACACTCAGATGCACAGGGCGGCATCCAGGCGGGTTTGGAAGATCTCCAGAGAAGGAGACTCCACAGCCTCTCTGGGCAGCCTGTTCTGGGGCTCTGTCACCCTCACAGGAAAGAAGTTCTTCCTCACATGGAGATGGAGATGCCTTTTTCAACTTGTACCCATTACCCCTTGTCCTGTCACCGGCCACCATGGAGAAGAGCTTGGCCCCATCCTCCCTGCATTCACCCCTCAGGTATTTGTACATGTTGATCAGATCTCCTCTCAATCTTCTGTTCTCCAGGCTCAGTTCACTTAGTCTTTCCTCATACAGTAGATGCTCCAGTCCCTTAATCATCTTCGTGGCTCTCTGCTGGACCCTCTCTAGAAGGTCCACGTCCCTCTTGTACTGTGGAGCCCAGACCTGCACCCAATACTCCAGGTGCAGCCTCACCAGAGCTGAGTAGAGAGGAAGGATCCCCTCCCTCGACCTGCTGGCAATGCTCCTCCTGATGCAGGCCAGGATCCCAGTGGCCTCCTTGGCCACGAGGGCACATTGCTCACCTGAAGACAGTCTGTTTATAAACAGAGAAAACTATCTAAGCTACCAGGACCGCTCTAAGGAATTGATTAAAATATTTTATAGAAAAATGGGGAGAAAACTTGGCATAAAATTTTGAGTAATATTTAATCAATAAGAGATGCATGGACTTTGCCCTTCAAAAATGTGAAGCTGTGGCTTTAAAAAAAAAAAAAAAAAAAAAAAAAAAAGGCACAAAAATGTCCTGGGCATAAAGACTTTTCAGAAAGGGCAATGAAAAGGAGCAGAAATGGGCAAAAATTGAAGCAGCCATCTCGCTGGAAGGCACATGAGCAACCTCCAGTCTACACTTGCTTTTTCAGCATTCACAGATGTAGTACAGTACAGTTGCACAGTACTAGGTATTTCTCAGCATTTCATTCCCTCGTCGTCCACAGCAGATTTTCTGCAGCGTGCTCTATCCAGCTGGTTTCCTGTGATCTCTTCACAAATAACTCCATGAGAGGAGATTTACCCTCCAAAACAGCGTAGCTGACTGGCCATTATCAGCTCATATTTCTCCAGATGTTTCATGATCTCATCCTTTCTTAACGTCTCTAGCATCTTGCCTACCACCAAGGTCAGATTTACTGGTCCACGATTTCCTGGTTCCTCCCCAATGCCCTTTTCCCAGAACAGCGACAAGCAAAACCAAAAGTAATCAAGAGCATTGCAAAAGTGTTGCCCCTTGTGTTGTAAAAGAGAGACAATAGAAAATAAACAAAGAAAACACCTTTAAATCAGAACAGCAACAGATTTCGCAATAAACCCAAACCTTCAACTTTGGAAGCAGACTCAGTTTATTTCCCTTGTTACAGACTTACCCCCTCCCCATTCTTTTTTTAGCTCGTTTTCTTAGTTTCCCTCCCCATTTTTCCTTCTGAAGTGGATGTGCCCTCTGTAGCTGGCATCTTCAGTGTTCAGCGCTGTCTAAAGATCCTTTTTATCAAGTGCCAAAGCCTTTCGTTTGAAATATCACCAAAGCCAGGCAAATCTTGAACTAAGTCAAACATTGATGGTTCTGGTTACATGTGTCACCAAGGAACTACACTGTTACATCCCAGGGACCACCAAAAGCCAAGTCACCCACCCACAGAACACCCCAAAATAAAACACGCATACACAGAAAGAGGTAGGGGACACGGCCAGAATAGAAACAAAAGAATAGGTGAAGAAAAACAACACTGCACCCACTGGCTTGAAAAAATAAAAATAATAAAAAATGTGTTAACTCCTTGACATACATTACATGATTCTGTTTTGATCTGTACTAACACAATACTGGAAGCATGAATCAATGGTCAAGATAACAAAGCTAAAGTTCACAGCCTGTTACTATGCTAGATAAAAGAGCAGCAATTCTCCACTGCTATTTTATATGGATCCTGCATTCATTTTACACAGTGAAGCTACAGGAAAATACATGAAGCCGGGATCTTTGCAATCACCAAGGACTGCTGCTTATGTACTAGAACATCTGTAACACTCCATTTCATTACTGAGTAGTTCTTTAACAAAATTAGTGCTTTTTTTTCCCAGCAGTGGACTATCTTTTATATAATTCCTCATGTAAAACCTCTAGCAATTTTTGTCTGTCAGGCTGCCAGACTTCAAATTAGGCAAATAATTGTATCTGCCTGAAGTCCACACTACAGTGACATGTGGAGGGCATGTTCTGGTTTTCATGGTTTAAATTACTGTGCAGTAGTTATAGACTGTTTAATTTTTATATATATATATATATACCTCCCAACCCCCCCCGCCAAAAAAAAGTTGTTTTACATTTGCTACTAAATATTAATGGCTGAATATACAGGCCCCTCCCGTTGCCTGTAATTGCTCTAGAGTTCTCAGAGTGAGAAATCCAAATTTCTCTTTCTGTTTCTAAATGTCAGGGTATGATCTTCCCTCTCCCCTCCTCCCTCCGCAAAGACTCCTTTTTCTATAAGAGTTTATGCCCTAATAAGAAAACCGGATATACTAGGGAAGACCGAGATGACAGAGTATCAAAATGCACAATCCCGCTCTTTGTTAGCCTTGCAGAAAGGAAAAGGGAAAAAAAAAAAATGAAGACAATAGCAGGACTTTTACAGAACAGGGGGCAGAGCAGAAAAATACGAGAAATGCAGCGAGACCTTTAAAATGGATCAGTAAATTAAACTAAATACATCAAAATATACCTTTTTTAATCTAAAATGAAAAGAAAAAAAAAGTTATCACAAAGCCGGCAGTTAGAAAGCTCATGACGGACATCCAGAAAACAACTCATCTCAATTTCAACAAGTACCATCAGGAAAAATTATTTTCTCCTCGTAGGCGATCGCAATTAGGGCACCTCGGCAGCTACTCTCTTTTACTCCATACATTCCTGGTAGTTCTCCGACATACAAACATGCAAATACCAGACACACTGGTGTACATGGCACACCAGTCCCAAAACTGAGGCTCCTTACCCCAAATTTTCATTGCATTTGTGTAACCTCTGCAGTTTAAAAAAAAAAAAAAAAAAGAAAGAAAAGAAAAAAAAGAAAAGAAAAGCAGTTAGGATTGACTTTAACCCCCGCTTTTGTTTGCACGTAAGAGCCTATCGCCTCACTGCGATTAGACTAACAGCACCAAGTGCTGCCAACTGGGGGAAAAAAAAAAAAAAAAAAAAGTTCATTCATGAATTCTTCCATTTCTGCCTGCTTGAGGTTAGACGTGTCATGGGGATGACTCTGGCCTCTGCACAAGCAAACATCTGTGCTACTGGAAGTAGAACTTCCTTTAAGCGATCGACTTACAGAACTGCCAAAAACTCTCGGCCAGGCAGAGATGTTTAATTTCATTTCTCCATTTGTATTTTTAATCTTGGATACGACAACAGAAACCCAAAGCAAGCTGATAGAAGAAAACAAGGCGGGATTCTAGAGCGCCCTGCGATTTCCCTGCCAGGCCAACACACCTGCTCCTGGTAACGACACCTTTATTGTGCTCATACCCACCTGCCATCCAGAAGCCTTCAGAGCACTTTGCAGGCTGATTTACACGTACACAAATCATTAAAACCACCAAAAATCAAGCCACTGCTGGGGTGAGATGCAGCAACTGTTTAACTGCATGCATCCACACTGTTCAAGGAACTAACAGGAACCGTATCCAGCTGAAGCTACGGGGGGATTTGAGGTAGACAGAACTTAATTGCCCAATCTGGATTTTGGCCAATCGCTGCTTAAAATATTTGCGTGTGGAAAGCCCGAGGATCTTTAAAGGCCACAAGCAGTCCAACCCTGAGCTTTACAAGTTATCCAAAGACAAACAATGCACATTTCCTAGATCTGAAATCCTCCCTCGGCGCTCCCTCCCTGCAGTAATTACTGTTTATGCCTCACTTTAGAAGCTCGCAGTATCGGGCATCAGTTTTGGAAACATCCTGTGGTTGAAGCACTTAATCTTGCCGAGCTAGCAAACCCATAGGGTCTTTTTTTCTCAAGCGCAGATCTATCTGACAATAAATATAGATGATTAAAAAAAAAAAAAACCCTTTGTAAAGCAAACACACACACGAGTGGGGCAGTCTCCCTGTCCCCCTTCCCCCCGCCCCCAAACCAAGAGAATCGAGTTTCTCAGCTGATCTGGAAACAGCAAAGAAAACTAAGAGTAACGGAGCTGACGCAGATACAACAGGCCAAGGAGACACAACATCATTTTCTGGACCCGCACATGAACAACACCAAATTAACAGTCGCAAAACGATCCATCACGTAGAATGAAATAGGTGTTACTGCAGATGGCAGAAAGGCAAAAACGGGGACAAGTGCTGGGTAACAAATGAAAAGACTGGGTTTAGCAGCATCCAAAAAACCCACCAAGGTACAACAGAAATTTGTCTACATTATTAAATCTCAAATATTCAGAACATCCACAGTACCATTTGGGGGTAGGAGTAATGGAAATATGTTCAGTAGATACTATTATGGCAAGATTATCAGCAAGCCCTTGCAGATAATAATCTGTTTCTTTACAGTAATTAAGAGAAAAAAAAAAAAAAAAAAGGCAGATCTGAAGATCTGGCATCTTTATTGAGCACCTCTTCCAGAGGTCTCCTTACTTGAAATGAGTAAGCCTAGAAACACAGAAAATTAGAAGTCTCAAGAGTAGATACAAACAAGTCTGAAACATAACTAGGCTGTTAAATGGTTCAGACACATCTGCCTCTGAATCATACTGACAATACATGCAGTTTTTCTATTCTGTTTTCATGTTTTTTTTTAAATAAATATATCCCCTAGAATTATGTACAGTGCTGCTCAAAATAACAAAATAATCTAAAATTTCCTTCCTATCTTTCAGTTACAGATAAATACTGAAAGAATTATAACAATAGGTTAAAAACACACAGGCTAAAAACATGATTTTAATCTAAAATATCTCTTTCATTTAAAGAGTTTCTATGATTATAAATAGGAATGAGAAACAAAGTTCTGCATTTCTTCTCCTGTTTTATCCAAACAGTCTTATTCTCAAATACACTATCAGAACAAGACAGCCTGGCTTTACCAAAACTATCCAATGAATTATTTAAAGTAACCACTGGAAACTGGCATTCCTGTCCTAGCTTCTGACCTCAATAGACCAAAACAAAAACCTGAAGAAGCTTTACCAATAACATCAAAACCTTTTTTCAAATCAAGCATGAGAATTTGTAAAGCTAAACTGTATAGCCAACTGTCAGAAATATATATTTCCACCTTTTCAAAACCTGGATTCTCAACTTTACTCCTTCTTGCCAGAAGAAACAGCTGCCTTTATCAAGGTTAGAACAACACACTTCCATTTTCTTCCAAAAATAATTATGCTGTACCCTTGCACCTTCAGGCACGTTGTTGCAAACCCTCTAGAAAAATCCTGGGTCTGCAGAAGCAGGTAGCTTCCATGCTGCTGGTGCACACAAATGCCCTTTTTGGTCCAAAAAAATGACGAGATTACGGAAAGTACCTAACACTTCTCTCCTTTCCACAGAGCGATAGTAGAACACAAAGAAAGGGGTAAACCAAGTACCCTACAGGAGCAGCATCAGAGTGCTCAAAACAAACCAAAAAAAAAAAAAAAAACACTCCAAAACAGCAAACCCAGTGTTTTGGTAATAAAGCATCTGAGAAAACCAAAAGCGTAACGATACGCGTGACTGCATTATTTTAGTTTCCCCATCAAGAATAGAGACTTTTTAGAAAAACTGTATTTCAAGAAGAGTCAAACAGAAATGCCCTGAGCGTCCCAAACTTGGGGCTATTCCTCATACCTGGGACACGGGTACCAAGAGAGGCTCAGTGGCAAACAAAACCTTTTCTCCAGCAAGTCTCTGCAAGAGCACAACATTGCTCTCAAAACGCAGGCATATTTCCCCTGTTCAAATGAAGAACTACCTCAAGACAATCCTATCTTCTAGCAGTGCATGCACACAAATGGAAGAGTCACAAATCTCCATTTAAGACAAAGTAATTTGCTACAGTTTAACTCCCCAAGTAGCATCTCTTTAACCTGCTATCTTTAAAATCCAAGCTAATTTCCAAATTGAACAGTTGACAGAGTTTTCTGTGCTCGAGCATGTACCCAGAGAAAACCCTTCATACCTGCACTTTCTCAGAGGTGAAAGTCGTGCACACTCCTTAAACACAGTTTCCAATTAAGGAAAACAGGAAAATAGTAAGGGGCTATTAAAGATACGTTGTTAAATGAAAGACCACCCCGAGAAAGCCAGTTTGCTGAATGGCCAAACACCAGGATTGCCGCAAGGAGCAGGCACTTACCTCGTTTGTGAAGCCACCCTTCCTTCACTATTGCTACTTCATTCATAATGGCAGGAATCTCTCTTGAAATATCAGTTTACGTCAAAAGATCACGCTGTTGAAATTTCTGAACTCCAGCAGAAGGGTCCACAAAACAGATTTTTTTTCCTCCTTTTTTCTGCTTCTCAGCTGTTTCTAAAAGGATGAAAACAGTGAACCATCATTTTGAAGCTTGTCACATATGCACAGTAAAGGATACAACAGGGATTAGCTTTCATTGCCTTTTTTATTATTATAAATACTAAACGAGAGTTTTGCTCTTTCCCAGGATTTTTTTTTTTTTTAATCTTGGAGCATAAGTGCCTGCTCAAGTCTTTCTTCTTTACCAAACAGGTTGATCATGGGCTCACTTGCACTATCGCTCACACACTACATTAGAGGTGGATGCAAGACTTTTTGCCCAGTAGATTTCTTCCATCCCCCACACAACATCAAACAACAAAAAAAAATCTTCTAAGATTTAATAAATCCAATTTATTAAACTTAGTAAATTTAATGAAGTCTAGTTTTAAATACTCCTTCACATTTAAAGTATTGAGGCTTCCAGAACTTCTTTTGCAAGGTCTCCTTGCAGTGCGATGCATCTCAGGCTATCAACTAATACACAGCGCACCTCAGAGAGATGCTTCTAACAGGAAGAATTCCCAATAGCCTGCTTCAAATTTTCCTAGCTTCAATCTCATCCTGTCAATCCTATTCAAAGCTCCTGGACTTCCTGCAAAAAAAGTCTTTTCTATCTTGGATATTATAACTTCCACTTGTCTTAAAGACTCTCAGATAAGTTCACGTAACTGTCTTATCAAACATCAGGACTGACATCAATTTTAGGGCTCTTCTCTGAGCACAAGGCAGTTTGCTGGTGCCTTTCTAGCAATGAAATGCACCTACACACAATTTTAAGATTTTTACCATTGTGCTTTAGGAGAGGAAGTCCCTTTTTAAATAGCTCAAAATTGTTGCATCTTACTGAAACAGTGCTTAGTTTGCGGCTGCCTACCACAAACATTCTTCATGTTTCTCTTCCTTCACTGAAAGTAATTTATTCCCAGATGCATTAGTTTTTATGATTTTTCTAAACTGAATCCAATTATTTTTTCTGTGCGGTGTAAATTTTTGTTTGCTTTAATGACTTCTGTGCTCTCAGAAGTGTCCACGCTTCCATCCCATTTGGTACTACCTGGGTGATCAAAAACGCAATCGGTGCCAAGCTGCTAGCAATAATTAAGAAGTTTAATATAAACGAACCCAGCAGCGTTCGTAAGAGCTTTTCCTGCTTCAGCCAAAGCCCCAGCTTTCATTGGAGTCTCCCACCAAACACAGAGGGACCACATTTTCCCCTAACAAGTATATGCCACCTCCGCATGGATTTGGCACATGTCCCTCAGTTACCTGCAAGTACACAGGGGATATCCACCCAGCAGAAGCAAGATTAAACAGCACCTGATGCTACATATATCACTAAGACAACGTTGGATGGAGAAAAAAAGAAAAAAAAAAAAAAAAAAAAAAAGAAAACACACATCTGGCCAAAATGGATCCAACCTAAACTGAGTCCCCAGAAGAGAGAGGGAGGACCGCGTATCTCATTGATCAAATTTATCTTCCTTGCTTGGAAGATGGTCTCTTTTAGAGCACTGGCAATCTCAGTCACTGCAAACTGAAAATGACTGGGAAAAGTTGGGAAAAAAAGGAGGTCAGTCCTTGGATACTCTTGCCTATGAACTTGCACTGCTTATCACCCTCATCATTACCAAAGACAATTTTTTCCCCCTACCAAAAATCAGTTGTTTTTTTCCAAACTACAAATCTGTCATGTCTCACTGCTTATAACTAATGACTCCAAAAAAACAGATGTTTGTCTGAGGGAGGGAAAACACACAAAAAAAAAACAAAAATGACATTAGACTAGACACCTAAGAATTCTTTAATTTCACAAACAAACACGAGAAAACCACATGTTGCATGATGGAGAGCAGTAACCCACTGCTGTGAGATGTTTTAGAACAAACTCCTTTAGAGGAGCAATTCAAGCACAACTTGACCAGCACCACAGGCTTTCATTCTCTTTTCAAAGCTACACGCACGGCGGTGATGCTAACTAGACTTACTTGTTGATGTCAACAGGATACTAGGCCCCACTTAAGGGCTTCTTTAAGCATCAAGCAATTTGTAAAGTGTTGTATTAAACCTTTAAGATTATCACATCTTAAGCCTGAAAATGGAACACCAAGGTGTGAAACTTAACGCTTTTAACATGTGCCATAACAGAACACGGGGACCGCATTAACCTACCTCTGGGTTTTGCCTAATGCAGTTAAATTGTAGAATTCAGTCAACATTCTTTTTAACGATCATATGTAAAAAAGCAGGCTATGAGCAAAGCTGGTTTGCAGAAAGGATAATCTCATTATTAAAAACAGAAAAAGAACAGAGTGCACAAAATTCTGGAAGCACGAGCTAAATTTCTCCAGTTCATTCTGGGTTAACACTTGCCCAGACTTTCACTTAGCAACCTCTCGCATGACAGACGCTAAATTTTCATCCATAATCTGAATTAGAATAACAATATAACCCAGAAAGCTGGGTAGCAAAGAAAAACAAAGTTCAGAGAAATTACTCTTTCTAGCCTCAACAGTCTCCCATTAACTTCGGTCCAACTTCTCTGGGCAATTTCTATGCAACAAATATTCCTCAATTTACTGCTGTATCTCTGCTATGAGGGATGCACCTTTACCTACCTCCAAGGGGAAAGTGAAGGGGATATAACGAAGCAGCCCAATCATGTGGGACACTAAACATATCCTAATGCCAACCTGCAACAAGGGCTCCTGCTTGGAGCTTCAGTCAGCTATGGGGAAGCACGATTTCACGAGCGGCAGCTTTTCTCAAGCTATTTTAGAGCTAGGAACATCTTTCCACTGTGCAATAAGATGCCCATACACACAGCTCCAACAGCAGCAAACCCACGCTACCTGGTCTATTTTAAAATATATATTCAAATTGTGCCTAATATATTTCAATAAAGAACAGTATTGAAAACAGTGGCAGGAAGTTATAGTAACTTCTTGTAATGGAGAAGTTAACTATAGGTCAGCGTATTATGGAACATGGGCAAACCGAAGGGAGAGTCTCTTGCATAAAATTCAAGGGGGAGAGGGAGAAGAGGGGGGAAAGAGGAATGATTAGTCTTCATTTATGGCCATGTAGGAATGGTTCCCAGTGAAGAGGGGGCATTTGAGATAAGAATGACCTGACTGCTGCAGCCTGTGTCTGCATATGACTGAATGATGTCAAAAGCTAAACAACTCCTTTCTTCTTGCATTCAAACCCATTTGCTGGTTTGCTTAAACCTTTTCTGTAATACCTTTTTCAATAACTTTAATTCCTCAAAGGTTACTAAATTCTTCACAAATAACAAGATAACTCACTTCCCTATGTGCTGCAACAGTGAAAGCAACTTTAAAGACTCAATCGAACCAACCTTCCAAGAAAAGGTGGAGCAGAGCTGTCTTTTCCATATTTGGAATAGTCACAGTAGAGCACCTTACCTTACTCTGCTCTTGCTCTGAAGCTCACCTTCTTGTCTCTAAACCCAGGCAAAAATCAAGAAGGGAATCTCTTCTCTTTGCACTCCTTCCAAGGTGAAATTTTATATTTGCTTCTATGCGCACTCCAAAATGGAGCAGGAAGAAAAATGAAATCTTCCATAACGCTGAAGCTGAAACTTTAGCTTTACGGGGATGCAGAAAGATCTGTGATTATCACCTCACTGTCATGAAGAAGAGGGAGCAAGAGATGTAAAGAGGACAAGATCTCCCAGCCTGCCTCACCTGACACGTTTGGCTGTGTCTAGACTGCACCAGGGAGCCCAGATCGGAAAGCAGGTTAACACAAAGCACATTCCTGGACTAACGCTTCACCCCATCACCATGTCCATCACTGGTGCCACCACGTTACACCACTGCTCTGTGGTGATGTCCCCACGGCACCCTGCACCCTAGTATCCTACTGGTCCTTATAACACCAGGGCCCCTCCAAGAAGGATCCTTGTCTGCCTACCCTGGCCACACGACATCGTCACAGGAGCAGGCACGATAAAGAGGAGAGCAGAGGAGTGTACGTGTAGGTCCATGACAAGGGACATCACGAACAACATAAGCTCTCTTCCCGCAGCACATCCCAGATCTCGTTCTAAGCTCACAGACAACTGCACATAAACAGCACAGCCACAACAAAGTTGGGCTCCAGCCAATGCTTTAAGTAGAGCGTAGAGAGAGATGTCCCCACCAGGCTTTGACCAGCGAGGCACATCTCCTGCAGCTTTCAAACCCCACCTTCGGGATCCCAACACTTTCAAGGCCCTCCTAGCCCCCAGCAGCTTTGCACCACAAACCAAAAACCTGGACAGAGAAATCTCTGCCAAATCCCAGAGAAGAAATCTCACAAAAGCACGCGAGGATCTGCTTGCTCCAGCATCTTCACTTGCCTTACAAACAGGTACAGAGGGCCTCGAGTTAGCTGGGGTCACTAGTACTTCCTACAGGCCCAGGTCACGTTCCATTAAGAATAACTCCACTTCTAAACAGGTATTTCATGACAGCATGTATGGCTTATCACACGGTTTGGAAAAGCTGCCCTAACCGTAAGAAAAAAAAAAAATCTCTAAAACCACATCTATCCACCTTACTTCAAGCTAAGGGTGTAACAAAAGGGCAGTTTGAAATGCCTGGCGCTCACAGGTCTTCACTGATCACTGGACAGGAGGTTAATTTGGCTCAGGTGAGGGGCCAGGATTACGACATCCAGCTGTCCAAGCTGCAGCCACTGCTGGCCCTGGATAGGACAAACCAAGCTGCGTATTTCAAAACTGAGCAATGGCAGAAAAGAGGCAACTTCTTCATACCCTGTCACAGACTCGGGTCAGACAAAATCCTCTTTATGTTCCCCAACAAGAACAAGCCCTTTTACAGTTTATGCTCATATAAAGAACTGTGCTGCACAGAATTTTTGTACTAATTTAAAATGGAATTTGACTAAATGCATCTTAAAGTAGGTGTGACAAAAGTTTTGCTCCATCCCCCAAGCAAAAGAAGTCAGTCACAATCCTATTTAATACTTACCGTAATAAGGACATTTTATAAGCCAGAAAGTGAAAGTTGGAGCTACAGGTTACAGGCAGACATTGGAACAACTTTTACATTTGATTTACCATGGCTGCACACCAAAAAACAGCCCTATAAACATAGTGAAAACCTTCCTATTTAAAAAAAAAAAAAGAAAGCCAGCTCTATAGTGTCTTTAAATCTATTAACTCAGACAAATGTTGTGGCTGTCATCAGGAAATTAACTACTTCACAAAAGTAATTACTAGTCATGCAGTATGTCAAATTTATTTACCTGTAAACAAATATTCTTCTGAATTAAGTGTTAGTAACTCCCCTTTATAACTGTATTTTGAAATGTACATCCCTCCTGTGGTATAAATAGAACAAACAAGAGCAAATCAGGGATTTGCCTCTCATTGTATATTAAAGGATGGCAAAAAAAAAAAAAAAGCAAGCAAAAGGAGAGGAAAAAAAAAAAAACAGCTGAACACTCCCCCCCAAAAAGGAAGACGAAGAAAAAAACAAGAACAAACAAACAAAATCATACTGATAAGATGCAAATGCACTAGCATCGACACAGTATGCTAGGATATAGGTTTTAAAAGAGCCAGTATGTTCACATGCTGGATTATAGGGGTTTTTGTGTGTACATATATAAAAAACCTAAACAAACAAAGAAATAGAAGCCAAAGTGCGCCAAGTCTCCCAGAACATCTCAGGAATTGCAGAATTTCCCCGGGGAGGAGGAGGGGGCACCCGCAGGCAGCTCCCCCCAGGGCCCCGCCGCGGAGCAGCCCCCGAGGCTGCGGGGCAGCCCCGGGCCGGGCCGGGCTCCCCAGGACGGGGGCCCCGGGGGAGCCGCCGGGGCAGCCCCGGGACGCGGCTCCGCGGGGCCCGGCCCGGGGGCGCCGAGCGAGGCGGCGGCCGCCAAAGGAGGGAGGGAGGAGGGTGGGACGGGCGGCCCCCGCCGCCCCGCGCTTCCATTTACCGCATCCCGGGGAGCCCGGAGCTTCCTGCTCGCCCCGCGGCCGCCTCCCGCTCCGCCGCCGCGGCCCGGCCGCGCTGGGGGCCGCGCCGGGGGCGCCGCGGCCTAGGCGGGCGGCGGGGGAGGCGGCGGCGGCGGCCCGGGCGCCGCGCTGCCCTCGCCGCGGCCCCGCACAATGCGGCGGAGCGGAGCAGGCCCCGGCGCTTCCTCCCCGCGGCGCTTCGCAGCCGGGACCGGGTCACTTACGTGCCTGGAGCCCGGCAGCGGCGGTGATGGGAGGGTGGCGGCTGCCGGGGACGGGAAAGGGGAGGGCGGCGGGGGCGGGAGGGGAGCGGGAGACAGGGAAGGAGGCAGGGAAGGAGGGAGGAAGGGAGGGAGGGGGGCGCGCGGCCGCTCCCGCGGGCGCCGAGCTGCGGCCTAACCGGGCTCACGGCGGCAGCAGCAGCCGCCGCCGCCTCCTCACCATCCCCGGGCGGCTCCTCCTCCTCCCGCTCGGCCCGTGGGGCTCCCGCTCCGCCGGCCCGCCCGCCTGCCCCGCCGCGCTGCCGGGAGGGGGAGGCTCCCGCCGGCCGCCGCCTCTGCCCCCGCCCCGCGCCGCGGCCTCGCTCACATCCTCCGCGGCGGCCGCCGGCGGCTCCTGCTGCCGCCGCCCGCGCAGCGCGGAGCGGGCGAGCGAGGGACGGGGGCAGCGCCCGCCGCGCACGGGGCCGCTGTGCCCCCTCCTCGGGGACAGGGCTCCCCCAGAGGGGCCCGTTTCACCCCAAAAGGTCCCCCAGTCCCTCAGCCACAATCTCGCTCCCCCAAACCTCCTCAGCAGGAGCCAGCAGTCCCCCAGACCTAACCCCCACCTCATCAGGCCAGCTCGTTAAGTAATTAGGTGTCCGGGCGCCTCTGGGAGTGTTTTAGTGACCCTGTGGGGAGCAGCAGGGTGATTCTCTCAGGGGACCCCAGTGACAGGGCAGCAAGATGGGGGGCTCAACGCCCTGCCACCACATGAGGCCCTGCCGCATGCCACAGCCAAAAGCACCATGAGTCCCTGCGCTTCCGCTATCAAGTTCACCCCATTTGCTAATTAAAGGATTTTTTGCTTATTTTCTGCTTGGCAGTGCCATAAACTCTAGCTGGGCTGCAATAGTGGCTTTGATTTGTATGGCCACAGCCACCAATGGTGCCGTGTCCAGTACTGGGAGCTGGTTAGAAGTTGGGTTTGTCTTCCCACAGCTTTGCAGCATTAACAGGGTAAAGGTGCATTAAATGCATTCAACTAAATGTAGCAAAGCTGGGGAATATCACCTTGTGTTCACATCAGTAACAAACCTGTTTGGGGCAATAAGCGACATTTCTGCCATGTCATCTGAATGATTTTATGTGTTCACTGAAGTTCATAGTTTATCTTCTTTTTTTCTTCCATTCTGAGCATTGAGGGCTGTCTAAATAGCTATCTCATGGGTGTCCAAGTGTCAAACGGGTCACTGGTTTTCGTGTACACCAGCCTTTGGGAGGAGCAGGTCATGAGGAGGAGGAGGAGGAGGAGGAGGAGGAGGAGGAGGAGGAGGAGGAGGAGGAAAGGGTTCACGCTCACTCTGATGGAGTCTGGGAGAACAAGGCCTCGTTTTCCATCAGTGCCCAGGCCAGTTCCTCCCCATAGAACTGCTAAGTCAGTTTTATATTTGTATGGCCCTCGCTTATCTCAAAGTAGGGCCTTTAAACAGGTTTAAAAATGCACCTCAGCCAAGTTAGGAGAAGACCCTGTGTTACAGCAGTAGTGAGTTTAGAGCCAGATTCTCATCTATTGAAAGAGTGGAAAAATCTCAGTTGATGTCAGGGGAGAGTGAAATGACCATGGGAATGGTTCCTGCGCTAATGTGCAAAAGCACTGGAAAAGAAAAATTTGCAACAGACTCTCTGGGATTGTGTCTGCATTTCTACATGCCGTGCATTCTGAATATTTAACATTGATTAAAATGCGTTTAAGTGCAAAAGATAACTTTCAAAGTAAATTAACCATCAGTGGGAGAGCCTTGCAGAATATTAAGGGAAGGTGCATAGAAACTAACAAAAATAAGAAAAATAATTTATGAATTAATTTTGAGTCTTGAGCCTATGACTACACTTAAAGATAAAGAGTGCATGTAAATAGAAGACTTCACTGGATGTGGGAAACTTCGGGATAGATAGAGGAACCTCTGGTAATAGATCTGATTAAATGAGAGCTTTCTTGCCTCTCTGCCAAACCTTGTTCTGATTGAGAAGCTCCCAGATTGTCGTGAGCAAGGTCGTTAGGACTTCCCCTGCAAATGAAGCAGCAGCTTAAAAAATAAGGTCATAAAAAAGCAGAGTTTTCAGTCCCAAAGAGAAGAAAATAAACCTCCGTTGTTTGCTGAAAAGGAAGTACAATTAAAAAAAAAAAAAAAAGGCAGACTGCTTAGATTTGTGAACCGTTGATTTACAACGATGAACAACAGGCCCAAACGGGAAAGTTTGGATCCAGATCTGGATCTGACATTCCCCAAAATGGGGCGAGGGGAGCACGCTTAGATCTGCGGTTTGGTGTAAGGCTTATCTCCGAAACACAGAAAAGTATTGTGGATAAAAATACCCAGGTAAAGTAGGAAGTGCCTGGTCTGCAACAACAAGGGTGACTTTGTAATAACAATGAACAAAAGAAGGCGCTTTCTTTTCCTTGAGAACAATGAAATCACTCAAGAATTGTTATAAATGCAAACAATGTGGGTTTTATCATCCAGTTATCATCAATGGGATTATAGTCTATAAACTCTAATTTTCAGGGAAGTCCCTATATTTCCCTAAGCGCATCCTCAAATTTCCCATGTTTAATTTAGTAATTAGTACAGGATAAGGTGCATCCTCAGTATTATATTACCATAAAATACTGGGTTTAGTGACAAAGAATGCTTGATTGCCAGGTTCAAAAGAACAGACGCTTGTGTTCTCACCCATTTTTAACAATTTTTAACAAATATATAAGTAGTACCTAACGTCATCTAACTTCTAAAATTCATTTTGAAACACTGAAATTATGCAGCTTTGAATAAAATACCTTTCTAGCCAGTCAGGCATGAAAGAAGGACTACTACAGCAAGGTGGAGTGTAATTATTGAGTTAACCCCACTAGAATGAGTTCTGTTCCATGACTGCAAGTACTGACAGTGCTTTTATGTGCTAACTGTGAATTTATTTCTCCCTTTTGAAAAGGCGGGCTGTACTCAAATGGGGCTCAAAAAGAAAGAGTTATGTGAAATCCTCTTAGAGTTATGGCACTAGGATCTCAGTCTAGGCACTTGTAACTTTTAAAAAGCAGGTCATGTTTGGTCGAAGATGAAAGTCTAATTTAATAAAAATACAAATTAAAAAAATGCATTTTGTGCTGCCAAATATAATATACATGGCTGTGTTTCCAAAATTGGAAAAAAAAATCCATTGTTTGACGATATATCTCAAGAGCAAATCAATAGTAGGCTATCTGAAAAAAAATAAATGAATGTAATGGTACTGAAACACTAATTTTGCTTTTTAGAAATTCATACTGTGAATAAATCCATGTATGATTTAATTTGTATTTCTGTGGAGATTTCAAAGAAAGACTACCTGAGTGTTGGCTAAACTGATAACTGGGTGCCCAGAGATCTGAGTTGCCCCTGTTTGCTAAAACATTTTTGGGGAGCTCATTTTGGGTTTATTAAAACCCAGCAAGCGGTCAGACAGGAGCCTGTGTTGGGTTTCTAGCTTCTGTTTCCCAGTCTCCAGCATGCTCGGGCAGGGTGGCAGTATTCCTCCTCCGGCTGGAAAAGGAGGAAGGAGGCATATTCCACAATCCTTCCAGGAGCTTTCCTGGCTGAGTAATGAATGGTGCTGACGAACTCCAAAGCGAGAACCACGTGGCCCTCCTCCTCTTCTGGAATAGTGATTGCTGTGCCACAGGGCAGCAAACATGCTAGGAGGAATTCAGTAAATAAACAGGAACTGAATTGGTTTGCATAAAAATGCACTAGTTAGATCTAGAATGTGCAAAAATAGCAAATATATCAGTTCTGTCATACGGCAACCACAGCCATTTTTGTTGTTGGAGTAGTAACCACAAGTCCCAGTCTGGACCAGGAAATGTTAGGCACAGTACAGACACATCAGAAGAAAAAGCCTTTGATCTTAAGGAAGTGAAGTCTATTCCAAACTTCAGATTTTTCCCCTTCTTGTTTGTAAAACAGTATTTCATGCATTCTTAGTCTGGGAAGATACCTGAGAATGCTGAAACCTCGATAACCCATTCCAAAAAAAAATCACAATCTTAACTATATTCAAAAATGAAAATCCTCTGACACTAAAACACTGAAGTTATATACAAATATTGTACACACCTTAAAACAAAATAGAAAAAAATGAGGTCCCCAATGCATTCTCAGCTTACCCAATGCTGATTGTGCTGTTGATCTAAAATTATAGTTAAGCACAATGTCAGCAAATGAACTTGAGTGCAGCCCTTGCAAATATCCCCATGGAAATACGGAAGGAGCAGCAGCGCTGCTGCCGGGCATGGGCACAGCACTCGATCTGTTGGAGCACTGTGGTCTAGACGGACTGAGCTCCAGGTGGAAGCCAACAGGGAAAAAAACTGTCTTTCTTGTGATCCTTACACTTTTATTGAAATTAAGAGCCTTAAAACAGTTGTTTTGGACATTATGGTGACAAGGGATTCCTTAAAGGATAGATCCTTTAAAATGTGACATGTAACATTTAACCAGTGCACTGGCAGATTATTTTATTTTTTGTACATAAATGTTAGAAGGGATTGCTTTTTTTTTTCTTCAGTGTGTTTTTAATGGCACGTGCCTAAAGACAAAAAACTGCCAGTGTTTGAATCACTTCATTGAAGTTTTATAGTTTGGAAACTTAAAGTCAGAAGAGACCATTCCCTTATTCTGGTCTGAACCCCTAGATACAACCACCATAAAATTGCATTTGGTCATGTCATCATCTGTAGTCAGACCTCGTAGGTAAAAGAGGTGACGCCACCATGAACAGAATAAAAGCAGGCAAAGAGGAAGGAAAAAGAAAAACAAATGTGTATCTTTGCTGTTCTCTCTACTTCAGCATCCTGCTGCCACCTCGATTCTGCAGTTGTGCCAGTAGAAACCTACCAAAAACAACCAGCTTGTGGAGCGGTGACGGAGTTTCTGCCTTGTTTATAATGCAAGTTGTCCTGTGATTGAAACCTGGTAGTACAATTCCAGGTTGCATTTGTGGATGTCTAATGAGTGCAAATGCTGTTCAAGGCTTTCTCTGCAGTTTGGGTATCTCATGGGGTCTAACCGAGTTTGAGCTGATGCTACCACTTGCCTTCAATGGAACCATTAATGTCTCCTCTTCAGCCTCACTTCCTGTTGTTGTCACATTTTCTGGGGGCATTTACCAGTCTTTGACCATATCTACTCTGTTTCTGTCAGCTGAGACTACATGTAGGTTTGTGGCTGATCTGCCTCATGGTCAGAACCAGTTAGGTCTATATTGCTTTTAAAGGCAGGGCTCCACTCCAAGTGCCAGCACTCTTCCTCTCCCTTCTCCACCTAAAGTTTCCTGTGGGCAACAAGCCAACCGAGATGGCTTGCTGCTCTGTCTGCATTAGCAAGCAGCCTGTAATTGTGCCCCATGGTCTGAATGTCCATTGGTGGCTGCAGTCTGTGTGAACTGTTCTGGAGAGACTTCTGACTTAAGTTCATGGACTTCCAGACAGGTCCATGATATGGACCAAAGCATATGGAGTTGGCATGATCAGGAGATTTGCATCAAAAACACATTCATGATCCAGGCTAAAATACTATGTAGACACAAGCATTTAAAACCCTACTGCCAATTGTTTGAAAGTGTCCATAAGTTTAAAAAATATATATGTATTACGAGTGAGAAACGATCATATGCACAAACAGCAAAATTCAATCTGAAAACACCCTATGTGTGTTCTTACACAGAAATTATCCATTCGGATGCTTCCTCACCCCCACCACAGTCAGTGTCTTGGACCCTGAGTCTGCAAATATTCCTCAGTTTCCTATTCGGATTCTGAATGGAGCAGCTCACGCAGTACAGCTGTGTGCACCAAGAGCCTGTGCAACAGGGGACTGTGTAGGACAGGGACGGCCCCTAAAGCATCTCAGTACAGCACCTAGCACAGGCTCGAAGGAGCTTCGGAGTGCTCTTGTGACAGGCTGTGGGGTATTAAAACACCAAGGGCACCCGCAAAAGAGCAACCCTTGACCTGCCTTGCCATATTACCTGCCTTCGGGCTTGTCATCTGCATTTGGGCGGAGGACTGCGCTGAAGCTCTTCCACCGATGCTCATTGCCAGCCTGTGGGCGATCAGGTCCCCTGGATTTTCCTGCTGCATCCAGCCTGCCCCTTGTGCCATGTTCCCGCTGCAGCCCCTGAGCCTGCTAGGACAAACTGGAAGCTGTTGAAAATTATGTCAGCTGCTGGGCTGTGTGGCTTCACCACCCATAACGTCTCAGCAGACGTCCTCTGAATACGCTCGTGGTTCTTCTTCTCATAGCGTCTTTGCTTTCCCTTTGCCTTTCAGCCTTCCAGCTTTCAAGTTAGCAAGGAGGCTCTTTGCTAAAGACTACTCAAGTGGAAGAAAGAGCTCTGTTGCAGTTTTAAACAAATTTTTGAGTTATTCTTGAGCGGGAAAGCAGTTCAATGCAGTAGAATATTAGGACTCAGATACTTCAAAGCAGATAGCTACCATTGACAAAAAAGTTTATGATTTTCCCTTGTTTATTTATCCTCTTTCAAAATAAAATAACTAATCAACAAGGTCTCCACACTTCATACGTTATGGAGGTATTCCTGAGATCCTATTACCTCTAATCAATTCCCCATAAATCATACTCCACCTTCCGCATCTTGTCCCTCTTATGAAAATCAGACTTACTCCAGGGTGCCTTTCTGGAAGTACAGAGGTCCACTGAGGTCAGTGGGGGTCTGTTTAAGGGCACGCCTGCAAAAAGCCTCTGTTATTCTGCATTTACACAGAACCCAGCATAACAGGACATGAGACCTGATTAAAGCCTCCAGTCGCTACTGCTGAGGAAATCAGACTTGTTATTGACTGATGACTCAACATGTCTGAATGTAGATGTAAGACGGGCGGCTTTCAATTCACAGTTCTTTTATAGACCCTCTGCATAACAAAGCCAAGTCATTTAATCTTCGTATCTCAGACACCTCTGTACTAAATAGATTAAATACAGAGCAAATCATTAATTGATTACAGCTTTTCCACCAGCCTGTTCTCTGTTTCTGGATTATGGGATCTTTGGGGCAGACATCATCTCATGTGAGGTGCCTGGACATCACCTAGCACAAGGGAGCCCTGGCAACGTTGTAAAAGCTAAAGTAATAATAGTGTTGAGTAACACAAAAACAGCTGTGATTGCACTAATAGTTGTCCTCATAGAGTCACTTTTAGATTGAAGGCACACCTGGGACAATTCTGCCCCAGAATGGGCTCAACATGATGCTAGGAGTATGACAGCCACAGAGGAACCTGAACCACAGCATTTCCTTTAATGAAGTAAGAAAAAGCCAAATAAAAAGAGCCATAGGTTTTTTTTTCCTTTTTCTTTTTTTTTAAGGTAATGCAAAATGGATGGATTCAAACCTGGAATAAAATGCCATCAGCCACACAGCTTTCCCTCTTTATGAGAACACATGTGGAAAGCTATTATTATAATTTTCCAATAATGTTCCCCTTTAACGTGTGCCACTGGAGTTTTTTTTTATGAAATGTCTTCAGCTAGACAGCTTCTTACATAACAGTGTTATTCTTTCTTTATTTCAGACATAGGTGTTGTTGGGTGGGGAGCTTCCAAGTATAGGTTCTGTTAATAAATAGCCACCAATTACATAGCTACTTATCTCCAAAAAAATGTATACTTTGAGATCGTGAAGCTGTTTCCTAGGTTAGTATATTTGCCAATAGCTATGCATAGGTGCAAACATATCTCCCTGCAGGTATGCCATACGACTTACACAAACCACCCTGATTAATACAAATCACTTCAATTAAAATTGACACACAAGATAATTAATACTATGTTGATTGATAAACAAGACCTCACTCGTCTTACCCAGGCGCTCACTAATTGCCTGCCTGATGCCGCAGCTGACTGCGAGGACACCCTCCTGCTCTCGGAACGGGAGCTTTTCGTGCGTGTTCCAGTTTGCCACCGACTGGCTGCACCTTGAAAATAACAGCGTTTCGGAGCTACAGGATATCAAGTTTTGTGTCTCTGCTGGGATGCAGCAAGCTTTGGCTCGTGCACAATAGGATAAATATTATCTGTTATGTGATGCCACAGTGGATTCCCACATTATTATTTCTTTCCCATATTTTCTTCCCTTCTCTTTCCCTCCTCCCTTTCCCCCCGGCACGTTCGGCAGCGCCGGCAGGCTCCACGGCGCCGTACCCGCGCGCACACTGCGACACTGTTGCAGGGGCTCCCTACGGCAGAGCCCTCCCAGGGCCATCGATCAAGCCACAAGCAGCGGTTCAGCAACGCAAGGTTGTTCTGATTCCCTGACTCATCTCCTGCTCCCCCTGGAAATCACGGACGCGGCACTGGAGAGGGAGCTGCAGTCCTCTGCCTGCAGGAAGACTAAAGTAACTTTGGTTGCTGAGTCACCACGTTGACCCACACAGCTCACATTTCTGTTGAGAGTTAGCGATAGTCAGAAATGCTCATTGTAACCGTGCCACGCTGGAGATACTAATGGCACGTCCTCTGAAAGCATAATCAGCCTCATTTTCTGCTTGGGACCCAGATTCCCCCAATTACTGCCTCCTGTTTACACAAACACATTTCATTTTAAGTAGCCCTGAACCAGTATATTCTTGGGGTCCTTTTTTTCATTCACATGTCATCTTAGAGCTAATCAACATTCCGGTCTTGTATTTGCAACTGCTGAGAAAGTCACATCTTAAAAAGCCATAACTCCCTGGCAATTTCTGCCTGCCAATAGCTCATATACGCTGTTTGGACATAGTAAGTACTGTGGAGGAAAACTGAAGATCAAATTATTTCCAGGTATGAATTAAATCTATTTCTTTGAAGCAGCCAACACGTCTCCCTGCTGTGCATGATGAATATTCTCCTTGTTATATACTGCATGTTTTTACAAACCCTGCTATTTTTATGAGCATGATATATGTTTCTCAGCATCCAACTGAAACGTGTATTTCCATACAGTTGCATCACTATGCAGCACTTCTGCTAATGTCATCTAATGAGTCCTACTGTTTTAGATATAACCCTTTGTTCTGGTCTGCAACATGACATGGGATGTATTCAGTGTGTGCCTGACTGCAGAGACAGAGAAAAATGTAGAAACACTTGCATGCCACAGTTTGTTTGTAAAATTGATCTTGACCGGTCAGCATAAAATGCAGCATGTCAATGCAATTGCCATAATGCTCTCTCATTAGGAAAAACGATTCCCCTCGTCCACAGTGCAAACAGCAGTGGAATAGGGATGCCCTGGCCACCCTTTCAAAACAGCTATTAGATAAAAGTCTGGTTACAATTCAAAGCAAAATATGAAAATAAATCAATGTAAATAAAGATGAAGGAAGAAGAGATTCGCGTCAGAGCAGACACAAATGAAAAGGCATGTGACCGGTTTAAAATACGAATGAGCTTCTGTTGAAACAGCTCTCTTAAATGACCTTCTTTCCTGCCATGTGACCAAATTCTTCAATCAGGCATTGTAAAGGAATGCTAAAATTGCCCCTATTTTCATTTTAGATTTGGCCAGTGTAGCATATACTTGCTGCATTCAGTTTATTGCCCAAATAAGCGCTCTGCTGAAGTTAAAGGCAGTTTTTCTCTTCACCCTTCTGCTGGTTCTCCTCTGTGCTGTGATAGCATGGCCTGCCCTTTTAAATCCTGAGGGCCTGGGGCCAGCAGCTCTGCGGTGTTATCGGACCCATCTGCGAAGGGCGCACGTAATTTTGAAGCCAGCGAGAGGCTAAGGAGCAAAGCTGGTCTCTGCGAGAGCCCTTGCAGTCCCAAGGGCAAACTCCTCCGGGAACAGCTCGCCCCGGGTAAGCAGAGGAGCCCTGTCTTCGGGGTTTTTTGCTTATTCAGGCCAAATGCCCTAAAACAGTCATAGATGGGTACCTAGGCTGTACCCACACACTCACAGCCCCTTTAATTTATCCAAAGCTCAGGCTGAATCACAGCCCCAGAGCTGGAGGCAGGATTCATTCAGTGGCATGCGGTGCCAAATCCAGCAATATGGCAATTTCTTCTTCTCTACCCCCCCAACACTTACACTTCCAAAGATCACAGAAGAATTTCTGACGTGCTCCAACATTGAACAAAGCAATCTCTGATCTTAAGGGGGGAAAAAAAAGGTTCAGTTTAATATAGGCAAATGGCAAAGATTCAAATTGCAGCTAGTTTTAGCCAACGCAGTTCACCAATCCTGAGGAGAGATGTGAATTTTCAGCTCGAGTCAGATGCCTAATTATGCCTTTCTCCTTATCTTCCTTTCAAAATCTTGCCAAGGCAGCACACATCCCTATGTCTGCAGGCATCTGAATACCACTCGAGGAGTATCTGAACCCTTTGACACTAGGCCTCTTTTCAAGTCTCGACGTAATCAGCCGGAAACTATCCTTTGCCCATTAAGGTTGACAGTTTGCTCACAAAATGCACGTTGCTTTGGAATGATGCTGCCTTTTACCTGCAGAGGTACCACTGCATCCACAACATCGGAAAGATTTTCCTGGAATGTCAACCTGGAACAACCAGAAAGGAGTGTGTCTTTTTTTTTAGGGGAGCTTTAAGCAGGAGGTTAAGCTACTATATGTGACAAAGGAATATAATTTTTTTTTTTTGCTTTAGGCAGAGCCCAAGATTGAATACGCAATCTGTTACTGACTGCATAGCAAGGACTTCCTCAAATTGCGGAATCTGAAATGAAAGTGAACTAGAAAAAAGATGCAGGTTATGCAGCATAAAATTAGAGTTTTCAAATACAGCTTTGCTTCCAGGCTTATATTCCCCTCAAATTTGTTCCCCACCCAACGCCCTCATCCTCCAATCCCTCTCCATCCATATTTTCTTAAGAGATTCCTTTATGAGATGCACCATATACTTGTTTTTGGGGCTTGATTTCCATCCTCCTGAAGTCAGTGTGCGATGTAAAGAAAGACACAAGAGAATCACGTTTGGACCCTAGAGGAAAGACACTCTGGTTTCAGGCAGGGCATCAATTAAGAAGCCAGAACAGTTTTTTTTTTTAAGTGCCACTTGCAATTATATTTTATCTCTTGCTGGGGAGGACAAAATGGGTGAAGGACGGGCTCTCTGCAGAGTCAGTTTCCCTCCAGGTGAGAACCGGCCCCACCAGGAGAGACTGATGGCATCTTGCACGGCAGTGGGGAACTACTCCACCAGCCAAAAGGATTAGTTTTGTGCACTGTCAGAATACTGTATAAGAAGACACCATGGTTTCCTGTATCATCTCCCACTTTGAGATCTGCTAATATTGTATCACTTATAAAACCATTCATTACCTTCGGCATCACAAATAGCCATCTGCAGTTTTGGAGAACACACTGGAAACAAAATGTATTTCATTTACCTCTCTGTTACCTGTGCCTTTGTACGTGGGCTTCAGGTTTGGCCTAGGAATGCTTAAATGAATATCCAGCTGGCTAGACAGAATGAAAATGTGTTTTTTTTTTTTTTTTTACCTTACAGACCTTTCTAAGACACAGCATTTTGTGTGATCCTGGAAGAGCATGTAACATCAAAGCTCTGAAGACTTCCAAGTGACCCCTCTCTGAAACAGTCTTGGTTAAGTTTCTCTTATGTTTTAGACAAAACAGGCATGGGTGACATTGATACATAATTTAGTCACCACCTCCAGGGTACGTTAATTTAGGAACTCTTCCAATTTGCTAGGAATTCGCATAGATGAATTGATGATTAAATAGGTGAGAGAGCTGAAGAGCCCAAACAGAGCAGTTTGTTGTTAATTTAAATTCTGTCTAGACCACTCTCCCTGTTACATTTTAATTGACCTAATTATTTCCAAAAACACTCTTTTTGTCATTTCTTTAACATTTAGATTGTTCTGCGTGTGGGAGGAGAGCTCTCCTGGTGTATTCCAGCAGCAGGGAGGATTTTCCGCAGTGAGTTTGGATATGAGCAGCACTCGCTGCTGGTTACGAAGCTGCAGCCTTTCACAGACCCAGGTCTCCCTGCTTTAGCCTCTCTGCCTCACAACCACATCCACTTTTAGCATGTTTAAGAACGAATGCATCTCCAAAAAGGGCTTTTTGTTTTCAGCAGAGTTTCGCTCTTAGTGCTCAGACATTTGATGGGTTTGCCAGACTTTGACTTGTTGGCCGAACCATGTAACTCCTAGAGCCCGGCACGCGCTCCGGTTCCAGCACGTGCGATGGGCCGACACTGCTGGTGGCAGGGCAGGCAAGGCTGAAATCGCTCCACTTGCTGCAGGGAGCTATTCTTACATGTAAGAGCAAGTACCCGCATAGATACCACGTTGCAGATGGCAGGAGGTAGCTTGTTCGCTTCCAGGAATCGTGTATCTGAGCCCTGCATGACTCAGATGAAAGAAGAAAGAAATGATCTGTTTCTCCCTCACCTAATAATGTTATCTTTATTTCCTAGTGGCAAATAGGTCAGGTGTTGGATGAACGAAAACCAAATTTTAAGACACAGTCCTAGCCCTCTAGAACCTGTACTCTTAATGTCAGAAAAGCACCCAGCCCTCTTATGGATATTTTACCATGGAGAATCCACCATGGTCATTGGTAAAACATTGTGGTAGGTCATCACCTGGCCCTTTCAAGTTTCCACTTCCAACTTCTGGTCTTACTTTAGCTTTAGTTGTTAGATTATCATCAAAAGATATGTACAGTCAGCCAGGGAGCCAGACAGGCCAGAATTATGTTTAGCTCTTCTGGGCTGTATTGATAAATACCAAAACACACGACCAAAGCAGTATACAGGTCCCCTCTTCTGGAGACTGAAACTGAGGCAAGCACAAGAAAAACAACTCTGCCCAGAGTCACAGTGATGGAGCGAAGAGGAGAGCTGCCAGAGACCTGGTTCACCGAGATTGTCTTGGGACAGTGATTTTTTTTTTCTTTTTTACTAACATTCCGACTATCTTTAGCCTGTCTTTCACTAGCTTTAACTGATTTCCCCTCACACTGGTCTGGTGGCTAAAAGAAGAGAATGAGCCTTGGCAACATCTGAAAATGCATTTTGTTGTCCCTGGTGTCTGCTTTGATAGTTCTCAGTTTTCTATAGCTGGAGACATGGCAGCCGGATGCCGTGCCAGATGTTTCCCACAAACTGTCACATAAATGAAGGAGTCTCAGCGAGGTAGGAACGTACCCAATTGCAGAGGCGCTGCCAGTGCTCGCTGGCTGCCTTCAACCCAGCAAGGCTCTTCTCAGCTTGTGGGCAACCTCAGGCTGCTTTGGAGCTGGAGAGCAGAACCATCCAACCTACCTGCCTGTGTCTTTTTCTACTCTATAGAGAGTCTCGTAGGTCCAGCTGGAAGGGGCTTCGCTTTGCCCTTATTCCTTCTCTCCCAAGTGTTGGTGACACAGAGGCAGGGACTGGTCCATGGGGGGGATCTTCAGCAGAACAGCCTCACTTGGCACACAACGAAGGACAGGGCCTGAGCAGTTGCACAATTGCTGGCAAGGAATAGCACAGACCTTGTTGGTATGAAGAATTCTGCTACAAACAGCCTTCCTACAACTTCCACTGTAATGTTTCTTTCCTAAACCAGAAGCGCTAGGCAGGTTTTTCCCTTAGATAAGCCTAGACCTGAATCTGGGGCTATACAGGACCCTTTCTGCTTAGAGAGCATTAGATACTTTCCATCATATGAGTTCATCAGAAATCTCTGTCATGTATTTTGTACAGTATTTTTCTCTGAAAAAAAAAGAAAAATCTCTACATGTTATCAAAAAACCCTTATGCTACACATTTTATAAATAAAATATCTATATTTATACAATGATCTCTTGGGCATGAACTGTCTTTCCATTCCATATTGCATGCAATGCAACAGTAAAATTAAAAGCAATGTTATCTAGTTTCAGGCAGAAAGTAAATATCTCATCAGCTGTATCTGGATATTCTTATTTCATCAGCAGTGGGTAAAAAAATCAATGGAAATTTTTAATTTAAAAATTACATCTTCAACAGAGAAACATATTCTGTGGAAATTCCAGTTATACTGATTTTTTCAGTTTTTTAATTGGAAAACCGGGCAGTTAAAATCCCTCACAAAAATCTCTTTTCAAAACAAAACTTAGAGTTTGGCATATTGGGCTGAAAAATATTTATTTTGGTTTCAGCCTAAAACTGCCAATAACAGAGGTCATTTAAAATAATAATAATAATAAAAAATCTCTTGCTATTCTTTTGTTTCACAGAAAAAAAAATGCCAAGAAACTTTTTCTTGCCAGTTCTTATGAAAATAACCTCTTTTCAGTTTTTGACATTTCTTGGGATTGTGTTGCTCTATTTCAAGTTCTTTCTTGTTTTCTTTCCTGTACCTTAATGCCAGCATTGGCACAGAAACTTCCCTTAATGATGACATATGTTCCTCGCTCATTCAGAATATGATCTAACTCTTTATACAGAGCATCTGCTTATTTATCTGTGGGACATGTGGCTAGAACATAAACTTGAATGAGCTGTGGGAAAGGCCAATTTTAAATATGAAAATAGACTAACATTGGTATACTTAAAAACACTTTCAACTCCTTAATTTGATTACTAGTCACAGAAAACGCTTAGACATTCTCATGACAATTAGTATAAACATTATTCTTTTCATTGGAAAAAATATTATCATAGCTGGACAAATAAGCTGACCCACAATTTGAAAACAAATGTCATTTAAAAATTGTCTTTGAAGGCATAATTCAGTAGCAGTGCCTAATGTTCTCAGCTGTTATTGACCATGTAGCAATTACTTTCAGTTCTAATTAATATATATTTATATGCACAAGGTATAAGCATTGCAAATAACATATATATCTGAGCAGTGTTTATGATGATGATATTGTATGATTGCATGTATGCAGTCATTATTATGATATGAATATTTTATGCATCAGTGTAAAATGTAATTATAGCCTAGTATGTTTAGTTAAAGTCAGCGTCAACATTTTGGTTGAGATTAGCAGGAGACCAAGTCGCTTTCTGAAAACAGACCATAGATTACGTGTCTGATATTAGAATCAAGAGTCTGGGGATAATAAATTATGGTAATTTGGATATTTGACATCTCACACAGTTTAAAACACTTGATAGAAAGCTTTTCTTCAAATCGAGGGCAAAATTAGGAGGGGGCAGGGGAAACAGTATTTTATTTTCCAGAGTATTTAAACCTAGAACTAGTTTCCAAGAGGTAGAACATTTAGCTGTTTAGTACAATACCAAGATCTTCTGCAGTCCCTTTAATTAAATAAATGCATTTATCCACAGTCCTTGCTTGTTTCAGGGCAGAGCCCTAAATACACAAATCTTCATAGCCTGCTGTCAGCAAGCGTAAGATATTGCTTCGCTGCATGCTAATACCTGAACTCTCTATTACATCAGTTGGTTAAAAAAGCTCTTTCTGTCTAAAATGTTAGAAGCTCCTCTTAATCACAAATATCACCTAAAAATGAAAGATCAGAGAGAAAATAAAATATCGCTTTCTATTTTTGTTGGTGTTTACTTTGTTCCGTTGTTCGCATGTCATATATAAACCCATTTGAGTTTTTCTGTCAGGGTAGCTAGTTTCTCTTGCAGTTTCAGTGTCTTTCTCACAAAGCAAGAACGCAGAGAAAACATGTTTTAAAAATAGGAAAATGTGATCGTGAAACCACAAACTTATGTTTGCAATGAAGGTCAGAGAGCTACTGCACACAAATCCTTTAATCTAAGTTTTGAATTGACAAAGCCTTACTAAACATGAAACTCTTCACTTTTACACTAATACCAAACTCAGTATCATAACATGTACACATTGCAGTGCGTGAGTTAGTTTCTCAATATTATTCAGCTACATAATTTCCATTTTTTTCTTGTGATTCCCCATTTTCATCACCTTTCATTTTCTGGTATTGCTGCCCAGAATTGTCGATAATTTACGAAGTGCTTTTGCTGAGATCCTACATCATGAAGGTTTCGCTTTATTAATACTCCAGTGCTGCTATGCCAGCATTGAAATACCTCCCTCTTGTAACAAACACACCAAGTACTGCATGCACCAGTTTCTGCTGGTTCACAAGCAACATGTAGAACACTTGTGTCTCCCCACTGCACCTATTTTCATGCTGAAAGCATCTTAAACAAAAGCTGTTATGGGACTTTTTCCCTCATCTGCCTTAGCATGGAGCTGCAACTTCAACCACAGAGGCCACAAATCTATGCCAAACATCAGAGAGATACAGGAGGGAAGGAATTGGTTGAGGGGTGGATTAGAAAGAAGCAAAGCTTCTAGGCAACATCAGGTTGTTGGCATTGCAGAATTCGATTTTGCCTTTCTCTGAACTATTTACAGCAAGGTATGAGCTCTGAAGTACCCCTCGCATCCCTTTCAGTGGTGACTTAGAGAGGTTGGCCACGGGACAATTGGCACCTTCTGGTCCCTCTGTAGTCAACAGGCCCATCAAAGTGATGTGAAGTTGTGCAGATCATCCAAAACAATTCTAAGACCCACTGCTTTCTCCTAAGACACTATTTTCTGTTTTGAATATTGGAAATGTGAGCTGATCTTTTGAGGGAAGAACCTCTTTTTTCTTCTTTGGGTATTGTTTGGAACATTCAAATCACTCCTGAGCTGCCTGTCATGTTGTTGGTTTGCTCTGCTTTGATGTTGTCCAGACTTTTTTTTAATGATGATGGGATGCAGGGAACACAGACTGGGAAAGAAATTTCTTCTCTAGACAGGATCAGAAGCAACCTGCATGATGCACCCGGGAACCTTTCTGATCTCTTAGAGTGAGCTTTGTGGTGTGTACAGACATTTTCTACTAGTTGCTTTTGTAGGAAATCTGAAGTTCTCTGATGGATTTATGTTGTTTTGCTTGCAAGTTTACGCGTATTAAACTTTCCTATGTATAAAGCTGAACTTACTGTGCTCTGCAAGGTCTGTATTCCTGACAATAAGCCTATGCCGCTCCAGGTCCCAGTACTATCAACCTTATTGACCCAGTCCATGCCTGGATTTTGTGGGGATGTGGCTGGCAGAGGTGTGTGGGAAGGGTTTCCAAGGTTTGGAGAGCTGAGAAACCCTTTTGCAGCGATGCACCAGTCATAAGAATCAACTCTGAGGTTGCCAGAGGTGTGCTCTCTCCTCTCCATCAGAGGAACTCATGGATTTTGTAGTTTTTCAGAAAACGATCTTGTTCAGAAAAGTCCTAGCAAAGAAGGCAGGATTCATCTTTGCCTAAAGTTCTTCTGACTCATGTCAGCTTGTGAGGTTGAGATGGCTCCTAAGTGTTTGGACTGAAACTGCCAGTCAAGGTGCGTGTGATGGCTTCTATGCGGTGCCTGGCACAGGCAGAGTAACACATTGATTTATGGCAGCAGATTACCCAGACCTGCTGTCACAGATCTTCCCCTCCAACAGGCCACCAGCTAGCAAAGCCTTTGGGTGTAACGGGCTGACTTCAACACTTAACTCCGCTACCTTGCTACTATCATCTGTTGTCACACTTCCTGCATAGCCAGCACTCCGTAACTTCAGCTGTGAAGCACTTGACTCTCCATGTTTTTAATATTCCTACTCTCTTCTCCATCTCAAATCACAACGTTTTGTCCTCGTGAAGAATGCTTTTTCTCTTTGTGCTGTCTGCTCTGCAGCTGAATCTCTCCCTGATGCTTGCCTAGTGCTGTGCAGCTCAGGCACGGTACCAAGAAATGGAGCGCAGCCTGCGAGCTCCTTATTATTATAGATTGATGTTGAAAGGAGTGCTCCATGTAAGATTTTAATCAAGAAACTGCAGCAAGTTTATGAGCAATATATATCTCTTTTAATTTGTCCAGCAATGAAAAGATGGTTGGCAGGGAGCAAAAAAAGAAAACTCCTCCTCTCTTTCTAACATGAAAAAAAAAAAAAAAGGATTTTGAATAAAGTGGCAATATGGATGCATTTGGAACTGCGAAATGTGATTCTTAATTGCTCATGATTGTCTCTCAAACAACTGCTAGGTTAACCACGGCGGGCTGACAGCCTGTACTAACTGACAATCAATATTGTTGAAACGCAGAACCTTTGCCTGCAAGATACAAAAACATTTCATTTTCAAACACTACAGGACATCTGCTTCTGGAGAGAAAAAGTTGCTTCTTCTCAGCAATATGCACCAACTTGTAACTTATTTTTTCTCTTTGCTCAGAGGAAACAAAAGTCTTCTTTATACCATATCCTTTCCACTAATCTGGCAGCTATCCAGTGTGGGTTTAAACAGATGTTCTGGAAAAAAATATGGCATATACAAATGAGATGGAATCCAGCAACTCAGTCATGGATTATTACAGATATAAAATACTAAGGGCTAAATTCTTCCCAGATACACATTCTATATAATATCTGGCACTAGATTTAAGAACAGCACACAAACAAATCATTAATACCCTCATTATAATAATTATTATACATTAAGTAGAAAGACCCCAGGCTGGATCAAACCTTTTGCATTAAATACTGTACAGACGCAAACTCAGGCTGAGAGTTTACATTCAAATGGCTGTATGCAGCAGACTTAGATATGTAAATAACTTTACTTTTACATGTTTGTAGGATTAAGCCCCACATGTGATTATATTATTGGCACAATCGGCATTTCTTATTTTCCGGGCTGCAGACTTTGAATAAATTACACAGTAATGAATGATTTGATGTTAAAAGGAAAGAATTTGAGCCCTGTTGCATGTAAGACCACTGAGCCTAAGGGCTGCCATGGGTTTATAAGCTCAGAAAAGGTAAAAATTATATGGACGCACGCTGCATAAATATATCCTACAAGCAATGCCATCAGCCTGATAATATTATCTTTTCAGGTGGAGGTAGAAACATTTCCCTGCTTATGGGGCAGCCACACTAGTTCTACGAGCAGCGAGGCACCTCCTTGTTCCTGGCTCCGTCGCTGCATAACGTGCTCGGTGGTGCAGGGCAATCCAAAGGGCAAAGCCGAAACACGGCGGGCTGCAACGTGCAGCAATCCACCCCATTTTTAATAGTCCTAACAATATAATAGCAATTAAACCCAATACTTGTGGAAACTAACTCAAAATGAGCTTTATTTCAGGCATTCACAAAGGACTTTTAATTACCAGGATTAGCTGATAAATAATTCTCTTTCCTATTGTTCCCAATCCCAAGCAAAATAAAATGAAAGATATTGGGGAAATACCAGAGTGGGAGGGACTTGTTTGTCCCCGGTTTCCCGATTGCTTTTCTTTTCACCCTCTAACTTCACATCACTCTATCTATCATAGAAAAGTTACAGGGAGACAAAAGGACAGCAAAATCATAGCTTTTCTACTCTTGCATGTTTTGAAGTAAGAGTTGGCTTGATGAGTTAGAATAGAATAGAAAAATAGTAAGAAAATGTAAATGGAAAAAAAAAAAAAGACAACTAGGCAGTTCTCCTCTTTTTACCTGGAGTGATGGTAAAACATGAAACATCAAAAACTCGGCAAATGCAACAATATCAGAAAATTACAATTGAAGAAATGTCAGAAGCATTGCTGGAAAAGCTGCTGCATTCAGAACACCGTGAGAGAAAAACAACCTGCACGCTTCTTTTCAGAAGTGTGAAAAGCGTGTACTTTCCTTTTCCCACTGGTGTTTCTTGCTGCTAGGCATATGTTTTGCACAGTTGATGCAGAGGTCTGGGCTAGATCGGCCGGGGTTGGTTTTCGTGTTCCCGGGACATCCGTGCAGGCGCTGGGAGCGTGAAGGCCCCGCTCGGCCCTTTGCCGGCACCCATGCTGCCCATGTATTTACTCCTCTGTTTATGTGCCTATGAAAAACCACACAAATATGGTTTCATTGCATATTCTTGAGCAATTTTAACAACTTTAACTACAAAAGAAAGGGCTAAATTGGACAAATGAAATGGCTGATGCAGTTTGCCTGGTTCTAGTAACAAGCAAGGGAAAGAAAGTGTGAGGCTTAATGTATCCTCCCTACATGAGACAGCAATTCAGACTTAAGGGTTATTTGATGATATTTGACTCTCCTTCTATATGAACAACATCTGCAAACACACTGAGAGTCTTTGGAACTGTTTTTGGTCTGAAAGAATTTGTTATTTACAGCATTTCAACCAGTCACTGCCTGGCTTGCTGCTTTGGCTGGTCACAATGTCACGTTTGGGCTTCTCCATCTTTGTTATAATAATCGGGTGTCTTTTATCGAAGCCTCCAAAAACAGCAAGGGAGAACTCTGATGCAAAAAAAACCTGCTGCTGGGGGTTAGAAATCATGATGATATTAGAGCAGGGGACGAAGATAAAAATAAAATGAAGAAGATCCAATTTCTGGAGTTCCGCTGACTGTGTTTAGATTTCTCAGTGGTGGCCAGCCCAACATGAGGCTCGTTCACACATGCTTCCTGCCTCATATCGGTGCAGCCACATGGCTCCGTAGCAAGGCCAACTTTAACTATCCCAGTAATGAAGATATCTAGTCTTTCTAGGAAAGAGTCCAGGCAGAACCATTTGCCTTTTCCAGACCAGTCAAATGAAAGCAAGGAGCAAGAAGCTAGAAAAATCAGTAGTTGCCACACCTATCTCCATGATCTCCACCATACATGTGCAGAGCTTCTGGAGCTGCCAGCAGCAGCAGAAGGAATGCAAGTTCTCTCTGCTGCCTTGATCTAGAGATGAGAACATAAAAGTGGCCATCCTGGGTCAGACCAAAGGTAGACCTCATGTAATATCTTCTTTCCAATAAAGACACCTGTGAAATGGAGGGATGAATGGAAAAACAGGGCAAGCAAACAGTGGCACTTCCTCAGAATATTCTTCGCACTGCCAACACTTCTGCTTTCTAAGCTAAAAAGGGTGTACTGTGTTTAACACCCTTTGGCAAACCTGTTCATCGTGATATTTTCTAGGAGTGCTACAAGACTATGCACAGTCTTAGCACCCAGAAGGTTCCATGGCAAGGAGGTCCACAGCTCAACTAGAGTTCTATAAAGGATTGCCTCCTTTTAAACAACCTGGATCTGCCACTTTGCTAGACTTCCCTGGTGTCCCAAGTTCTTAAGCTGGAAGGAAGAGGGGAGGGCTGAGCTGCCCACACTGATGCCAGTTCCGTAGGTGTCTCCCAGAGCCATCTCATGCTGAGGCTGTAAGAGCTGCTGCTGTGCCATCCGCTGGAGGATACATTGGGGTGCAGGTCTGCATAGGAGTTTGGACACTGCAGTCGGGAATTCTAGGACACAAACTCAAGGACAGCCTCCTGCTTGTTGTAGCCACGAGCCTCACCTAGCCAGAGACCATGAGGAGCACAGACACGCAATGCTGGGCGCCACATGGACACCAGCAACGTAGCAGGTGGACAATCAACCTTTATGCCAGCTGTTTTATTTACAGAGACAGCACTGTTTTGCAATAACAATCTTTCCATACGTTGCCTCCTGCCAACCTCATTGCACGCACTAAGGTGAGCAACCTTAAAAGAAGCTCTAGAAGCACATGGAGACGAGGGAGGAAAGTCCCAGAAAAGACATCTGGGCAGTGAGAGGTGGGAGGGAGGCACATGCCCGTACGCACCGCCACCAAGCTGCCTGAAAAGAGAACTAATATCATTTGTGTGGGATTTTCCTCCCCCTCCCGCAGATCAAAAGGACAGCAGCAATGCAATCTGCTGTTTGTGTAGGAAATGTGTCAGAAAAGGGAAGGAGGGGATACACATGGGAACATCTGCTCTAAGAAGCCACTTGAAAATTAACCATTTAGGTCCCGATTCAGCGGGCACCTGCTTGGTGTTCAGCACGTGAGGAGCCTCCACGGCACCGCGGCGGCACCTTCTGCAAAATTCCTGAGGATTCCCAGCAATCCAGCTCCTGGCGGGGGATAAGAACATCCGCTGGATGTGCTTAAGTTGTGGAAAAGATTGCGCACAGATTTGCACATGCCCATGCAGGCACACCTGGACAAGCGAAGGATTTGCAGCTCGGCTCCTTGGTGCCATGAGCAGGGAGCAGTGCCAGCGTACCAGGGTTTTTTTGCCTGTTATCCACAACCATTGCAGGTGCTCGGGTCACTCACAGCTGCCTCCTGTGCCCTTTGCACAAAAACTTGATGCTAGAATAAAATAATTGCTGATTCGGCTTCATAGCACCACCACACACCAAAGTAAGAATGACAGAAAAAAAAGAAAGAAAAAAAAAAGAAGAAAAAAGAAAAAAAGTTGCATTTTTCCTCCTGCCTATAAAATTAAAAACCCCACATTGTCCCAGTGCAACAGAGTCTAACACAAAAGGGAAAAAACAGCCCCGTGTTGTTCTAGGCCGCAAGCCAAAACAACTTGTGCAAGTTTGTGCTGGCAACAGCGTTCGCAGGCAGAGGGTCTGCGTTGAGCAGGGCCAAAGAGTCATAACTACCTACCCTGCCTCCCAGTTCATTGAGTCACCTTCCTGTTATCCCTCTGCTACCCTAAACCTCCCAAGCACTCGGTCAAGGAGGGAGGGGGTTATTTATTTTGTGTGTCCAGTAAAATCTGTCCCATGATTGTCATTTACTACCGCGGGTGGCATACGGAAGACTGCCTTCTCTGTGAAAACATCAACCTTAACCCGTTTTTGGAGGCAGTCCAGCAAATCCTTACCCACAGAAATACTTTTACACAAGTATTCAAGTCAACAGGATTCCTTGCATGAGTAAGGGATTGTGGGACTTAGCTTTTACCCATCCATTTTCCAGTAAATAAAAAGTACTTTTTTTGGCTTCTCTAGAGAACTTCACCATTTTTATCCCTCTGCTGCTCTTCTACGTTTTGTCTGTTTCCCCAGAGTTTCCTATGGCTTCAGACACCACTTAACTTGCAATATTTCTTTCTTTCCAATCTCTCCTCGACCTAAATCTCTCTCCACTTGTCCACCTCACTTGACGAAATGAGTTAAATTGCCAGGCTGATCTGCCAGCCGAGGGGCAGACAGAGATTGTTTGGATTTAGGCTTCTGCCTCAGAACCTGTCTTCTCTGTATTGATTCTGGATCAAATGCAGCATCAGAAGAGGAAAGTTCTGATGTAACTCGCAATGTTCAAACAAAAACCAGAATTCCAGCTGTTTTTACCACAGCTGATCTCAAAAGAGCCTCTGCTTTTCTTTCCTTCCATTGCATTCTCACAAGTTTGGTCTAAACACAGGCAGACACAGATCCTCCTCCATGTTCACCCCTAAGACACAGGGCAGGAGTGTCCTGATACGAAGATGTAGTTTGAACATTGCTCTGGACTTTAGCTGGAGGCCACCTCTGCTTCACTCAGCTGAAAATTAGTACTCAGCCATTTGGGCTATGGAATTAAATGGAGGGAAGCACATGAGTCTTTGGGATGCTGCTGACCACAGAAACTAAGGTCCTATAGTCAACATTAGCCACATAAACTGCCCAGTCTCATCCTCAAGACAAGGCCCTGAAGATTTAACCCAAATGGCAGAGATGTGAAAAACATGGGGTTTTGACCCACTGCTATTTCTTCCACCAATTTCCTAGTTCATTTATTTTAAGTTCAATTCATTTTTAGTTTTCTGCAGATGAACTTTCCACATTAGTGCCAACTGCTGTGAAATCCCTTTATAGACAGAATGAAAAACGTTGTCACCAGCACCATTTCCATGAAAATGCTCCATTCATCCCTTCTTCCTTTGACTGGTAACATCCAACCAGTAAGGTCTGCAGTTGCCCAACAGGTGATCAGTAATCCAGGTTGTTTCCTTGCACTGATTAACTGTTCCAGGCTGATCTCCAGTTAAGTGCAGTGTTGAGTATCTTTCCCAAGCCCGTTTTCCAAATGCTCTTTAAAACTGATACTCTGTAAAAGCATGAAGAGTACTTAATGAATCAGAATTCTTCCATAAGGTTTCACGCATTTGTTAACATCTCTATGATCCTGTGTTTTGAGGAATTGGATTTCCAAGGGCAACCTACTAAAAACCTTCCCCTCCACCAAAGCTAGTGGGGTAAAGGCACTCCAGTATGATGCAGGAGCCACTCAGTAACATGAGTAATTCACTAGATCTTAAATTGCAGCCTGAACCTCTGATGCCATGAGGCCTGTCACTTAGTTACATGGTAAAATCTTGACGCAGGAGCAAAGTGGCCCATATACAACTATCAGTCCTCAGATCAAAGGTCTTTGTCTTCCACAGGCAGAGAATCTACCTACAGCTAAATTAAAACCTATTTCATGGTTTTATAGAGTCATTTCCCTGCTACTCCATCTTTACTTGGGTGCTCAGTACTTACCTGCCCATAGGTCCAGCAATGCAATCAGCTTTGAATACCCAACACTGATTGACTCAGCAGAGCAGGAACTCAGTAGACATATTCGTAAGCTTAATGCTATTCAGGTATTTCAGTGGTTCTTAGAACAGGACTTTTACTAAGAGTCTAATTAAGACCAAGTTCCACATTAATTTCAAGAGCAGTAAAAGGCAAGTTATGTAAACTCACAGCAAGTACTTCTTCTTTTACCAGAAGGGCAAGATAAAAGCATAAAACACTTCCATAGGCAAAACAGTAAAGGAGGAGAGAGAGAACTTTGGCAGGCAGTACATGAGAGAAGGAAGTTTAGAAAGACATTTTTATTTGCATTTCTTACGCTGCATTCCCTGGACTTTCCCTTAATCTAGAATACATCAGAGGAAAGTAAGGAGACTAATGTGATGGCTACTATACAGGCTTGGGACAACAGCAGCTCTTTGTGTCTAGAAAAATGGTCTGTCTTGTTCTCCCTGTTCCCAGCCACCCAGTTCTTTCTTCTCTGCTCAGATGCTGAACTTCTCTCAGAGGTGCACATTTGGCAGCCAAGCTCCTACGGGTATCAAGCAGAAGCTGGGTGAGAGGCCAGTTCATCTCAGCACAGAGCTCATAATAACCCAGAATTGTTCCCCTCTAGTGCTGCTTCCCCCCTAATCCGCCTTCCAGCTCCTCTGACTAGACTGAGCAGGATGGCAGTAAAGAAAGGTCGGAGTGCAGGGTGAAAGGACAGATGCCTATGCTAAAGCAGCTAAATACATTTAAAAACTGGTAGCTTACCTATCCGGAGACAGAAAGCAGTTTTTTAATGGAAGTGTGGCTCCCTAAGGCAAGAAAGGAGGATAGGGTGAGGGAAGAAAATGTCCAGGGAGAGCTGGGGCTGGGTGAGGCAGTGTCATGGGGAGCCCTCCAAATTGCTGAAGGTATTGAAGGTGGCAGCAAGGAGGTTGGATTTGATTCAGGAAAAGATAGAAGTGTGAAGAAACAGTAAAGGTGGTTGCTGCAGCCATCTGGATGGATTAGAGAGGGTAAAGGTGTGCTTCATTAAACCACCTATGAAGAAAGTGTAATAATCATGGTGTGAACTGTGTAGCATGTGAGTAAAGGTTTTAGCAGGGGGGATGCAGGAAAAAAAAAGAGATTTCTTTTAAACTTGCATATGGGTGCTTATGTTTTGCTCAGATGGGTTGTTTGGAAAAAACAAAAATAGAGAGGACCAGAGATTATTATGAGCCACTCTTCAGACACATGCGAAAAGATGGAGTCTTTTACGACCTGAGGGACTGCAGATTTATCTAACAAGAATCACAGCAGTTATTCTAAGAAAATGTATGGCCAATGTTGCAAGTCACAAGAGAGGAACTGATCCCACTTCCACTTAAGAGACCTTTTATAGGCAGTAAGATAGGTATATCACCTCTCTGCCTTACAAAGCTCAAGGTAACAGCTGGAGATAATGTTGATTTATCCTGGGACAAAACATTTTCTGAGAAACTGCTGTGAAAGTTAAGTTGGAACCAGAAGGTCACTAGGACTAAACCTTATTCTAGGTTATATTTTTTCTTAGTAAGTATTTCCATTGTGAGATTTCTCAGTTCCAATATAGCAAAACATTTCTGCAATATTTAGCCTTGTTTTCTTTGAGGAGCTACTAAATAAAGTGCCCTGCTAACACAATATATTATTTGTTTACAAATAGAACGATGCCAGTTAAAAACTTCTTAATAAGATATTTGTAACCCCTTGACAGATTGACTGTAAATAGACTGGACCCTAGCTTTGCTACTTAGTTTATCTGAGAATATATCGGCTTCTGATTTAAAGAATTTTGTCAGGGCATGATAAATTCTGTGCTTGTTCCCAAAGCAGATACCAATTTTATCTTACTATCCACTGTTATTTATAGCTTTTCATTGTTGTTCTCCATATATTCTACTACAAACTTCCAACCACCTGTTACTTTTTAACATGGGCTCCTACATTTCCTGCCTGGGGATGGATGGATAAATAAGCTGAATATTAAAAGGAAAACAATTTGCGTAACTGTATTAGATATTTTAAAGTAAATGTGTAAGGTATTTGGAATATGAGCAATGAAACCACAGCAACATGAAAACATGGCTGCTAGCATGATGAGCAAGGGTGAAAGAGAAAAAAGCCCTCCCAAAGAGGAGAGCATGCCTTATCACTGGCATGCAAACTTCCTTTACCGCTATAAGCCGACTGTGTTCCCTTTAGGGAAAAGAATACAGATCTCTAAAGGCTGAAAAAAGTACCTTAATTTACAATTTATAGGGATCCAAAGCACAGCAGATTGCATGTAACCAAAACAGCCAGAAGCTGAGGGTTAGGTAAGTGGAGAGTGAAACTATGAACTATGACTAAGAGCACTCTTGTCTTCCAATGTTTGGCAAGAGAGATATAGTACAGATGTGATGCTAATGCCTGACTGGTTCGGGTGTGGATATTGCTAGACACTGTTTTGTAGCAAAACATGACCTACACTGGAGGTACCTCTCCATCATCCTTTGTGCCCTGAGCATAAGCCTCTAGATTGATGTGCCCTTACTGATAGCCATGTTAGAGAAAATACAACAAGAAAATAGGTAATTTATATACAACGAGTCTATCAATTTGATAGCAATAGGATGATTTGACAACATGGAGATGTAAGATCCTGGCTGACATAGTGTGTGCTAACACATAGTCCAGTGCATGTAGGGTCCTGTGATCAAGGGGAAATCACCAAGTCAGCCATAAAAAACAGTATCACTCTCCTAAACACACTGCTTAAGAGGATAGTTGCAGTATAGTGCTCTGATTAACGCATGGAATTGCAGCAGTGCCAGTTAATGCCTTCTTGAGCCTTGTATGATGTGCTTGCAAGGGATCTCTGGAAGGTCATGCCCATGCTTTATGGTTTGACTGCAAGCTGAGCGGTGCCCTCAGCGCTGACCTCAGATGTGACCAGAGTGCAAGTACTGGAATAGACTTCAAATTGGGATACCTCTATGGATGCTGGTGGCGGCTCCTTCACTTGACACCACAGGGTTCTGTGTCCTTTGGTGTTAAATTCCTCCCCGTTTCAGAGGGAGGAGCAAAGCATTCAATCCTTCCAATGTTATGCTGCGCTCTGCATGGGAGAAATGAGCCTTTGAGAAACTCTGGAAGAATTTCTGCAAATAAACCTTGCTAGGACCAATACACACAGGCCATAAACCATCTCAGTCCCTGCCTCTCCCTCTGAAATGTGACCTGACTACCCCAGAGAAGAAACCATACCAAATAGAAAAAAGGCACTGAAATCACATAGGAAAGCACTGAAATCACATAGGAGCAAACACAAAGAGGCTCCTACCCAATGATGTGAGGGGGAAAAAAAAAAAGTGATTAAATCACATGAAAAACCTGTTGCTACCACTTCTGTATTTGGCCAACAAGGAGGGCTAGAGAGTCCCCCCTTGGTAAACATATATACCCGTGGAGGATCAAAGGGGTAAGGAGGGAAGCAAAGCCTCGGGCTCTATGGACCCAATCCAGTTGGTTTTTGTACTAATTTCTGTGGGTTTTGGCTAGTGCCCAGGCAGCGCAACTAACCTGGACCCTGGCTAGCCTTGCTCGGCGAATAGAAGCCCTGCCACCACCGCCAAGTTGTTGCCTTGATCTGCCCCCCTCGCTCCTCAGCCATCTAGGAGGGCTTTGGCCCAGCAACTGAGCCCACCAACATACGAGAACGCCAGACACAGCGGCTCCAGAATTTTCTCTCCTGTTCCTGGCTCACATACATAGTGGCACCATGTCAGCAGCTCGGGCACAGGGAAGGCCTCCAAACGCAGCCTCCTTGTCCACGTTGGGCCAGGGGACACTGCAGACCACGCAAGCTCCGAGGGTGGAGGACGTTGGGCCATGTGGCCATGAAGGCCTTGAGGAAGGCAAGGAAGGTTTCTGGGGCAGCGCTTCCTGCTGCCAGCCTCGAGCCATCGCCAAGGACTTGTTTACATTGGAGTCGCGCTCCCAGCATTTTACACAACCATGCTCAAATCTGTACAGCACCTGTATTGTACCTGTCGCTACCCTGGGACGAGATTATACAGCGTTTCTATGCAGTAACAGCTCTAGAGTTACTGTAAAATTGCGATCGGTTGGTTTGCTAAAAATAAAATAGTTAGATCATAGGAAATTATTCCTAGCACTTAGAAACCAAACAGGAATTAAATCACTGCTTCTTTTTTATTATTTTTTCTTCTCTGTATTATTAAAGCAAAGAGGGGGAAAAATGAACAGTGATTTACACAAAATAAGGGATTTATGCCAAACTTCTTAATCCCTATAAATACAAGGGGCTAAACCACCCTGCCAGTGCACAAAGGCAGAGAAACTCTGTGAGGAAACACATCCACACAGAATAACTTCAGGGAGATCACATGTGCATTTTTGGGAAGAAAACATTTAACTTTCAGAAGAACTTGCATTATCAGATTGGGACTACTGGATCAAACCCAGGGTTCCCATTCCCAGATTGTGTCTGTGATCGTGAACAAAAATATAAAGCTCTTGGCTTTACTAAAGAGCAACGAATTTTACTCCAGGATCTTTAATTCTCTTGTTGGAGCAAGGCACCTCCATGCTCTATGGCTAAGTTCCCCAGTTTAACAGCACAGAGAATAGTATTACCAAACACCAGAGAAGGGTGTTAGAATGATGCAGTCATTCATGCTCAAAAACCACCCAATTGTCTTGGCTATTGGTGCCAATTCCATTAAAGAGTCAAGGTGAATTTGGTCTGTAAGAGAAAAACAGCTGCCAGGAATATAGACCTGGACTGCCAGGAAAAGTGCCTAAAGCTAAAATACCAAAGAAATGGATTGAATTAGAAACAAATATTTCAGTCAATAAAACTGATGTTTTGAGATACTGATGCCACCATTGCCCATGGGAAGAGTTAGGTATAGACAGTGACGTTCCTGCCCTGAAGATACCGTAACCTGGACAAGGCAGCCTAAAGCGAGGAAAAGAAAGGACTTACTCTGCTTTACGTGTTGGAAGCTAAGGTACAGATCAAATTCCCAACCAAAAACACTCAGGGTGGTTGCTGCAGAGCTCTGAAATGACCTTAGGCAGTTGGTTCCCCTCTCTACTTGCCATAACCTGGCAGTATCATAAAACAAAACCCTTCTGTTTTAAAGCAGTGCAACATATATATATATGAATATATGTATGAATTGATCCCCAGTCAATACAGGCTGCAGAACTGAGGCCATCTTTACCTCTGATCCCTAGTGTTACATGTGTTTATAGCCTGTGGACTCTCAGGACAATTCACAACAGGGATATTAATTCCCTATCGGCCCAAGTCCAACTTCCAGCAGCGTCAGGGAGAAGTCCTGGGCTCCAGGGAAGGCAGTGGGAGTTCTGCCACAGATTTCAGCGGTGCCCAGATTTCACCCTGGGTGCTCCAGTGGGAACTGCGGATGGGCCATAGCACGCCCGGCGCAAAGCGTGCTCCGACAGCCAAGGATTTCTACACTTTTTTTTTTTCCCCCTCCAAAGGAGTTCACTTTTGATGGGATTACAGCTAATTAAAATTTAAAATTCAAATTAACTATCGAAAAGGTCATCTTGAAAATCCGTAGGCATCTGGTATTTATCAGCTGACGCGCCACTAAAGATAAATCCGAGGAAGCGCCGCCTTTGCCCGGCTCGCCTTTCACCCCATCCGCGCCGGGAGCGGCGCGCGGAGCCACCGCCGCGGGCGCGCAGCGCTGCGCGCTCCCCGCGGCCCTCCCCGTGCGCGCGGCTGGCGCACCCGGCGCCTTCCTCCTCCTCCTCCTCCTCCTCCTCCTCCGGCGGCGGCACGTCCGGCTGCAGCGCCCCGCGGCCGCGCGCGGAGTTGGGAGCGGGACGAGGGGAGGAGGAGGAGGAGGAGGAGGGAGGCAGGGGCTATTGTGTGCACCGCACGGGGACACAGTCGCGCACACACACACACACACACGGCTCGCAGGGAAAGTATCGCGAGAGCGGCCGGCCCGCAACCTGCTCCGCGACACCCGCGCCGCGGCCGCGCAGGGGGCGCGCAGCGCGCACGTGCCCGCGCCGCGCCCGCCCGTGAGTACCGCGCGCGACCGCGGCCGCGCGTGGGTGCCTGCATGGGGCGGGGGGGGGCTGCTGTCTCCGCACCCCCCCCCCCCCCCGCGGGGAAAGTCCTCCCTGTAAAGTTAGGGAGCGCGGTGGGGGGGGGAGGTTGCTCCGCGGGCCCCCCCGCCCCGTGGGCGCAAGGTCACCGCGGGAAGCAACTTTGCGGCGGCCGCGGCGGGGGGTGAGGGTCGGCGGAGGGGGGGCTGGGGCGGTCTCGGGGCAAGTTTCGGGCTTTAATCGGCGCCTATAAATGGGGCTGCTGGAACTTTAAAAGGCAGCACGCCGTGGTTGGCTGGTAGCGAGGTTCGGGGGAACATATGGCATTAAAAGGAGCACAGCTGGAGGTAGCATTTCCACCGCGGTGAAGTCAGAGCAGCTGACTCTCCAGCTTGCGGTGTAATTAGCAAACCGAGCACTCCTCCTTCCCTCCCTCCTCCTCCCTGCCCGCCTCCCTCCCTCCCTCCCTGCCTGCCTCCCTCCCTCCCTCCCTCCCTGCCTCCCTCCCTGCGCGCCCGGCCGCACTCGCGCACGCACCCGCGCCCCGCGCTGCCCGCCCGGCTCCCGCTCCGCGGCCGCGCCCGGCCCCGCGGCCAGGTAAGCGCCGCTCCGCGGGGCTCCGCGCCGCCCGGCCCTGCCCCCCGCCGCCTCCCGCAACTTCAGGGGAAACTTTCTTTCCCCCCGCCCTTTTCCCCCTTTTTCCCCCCGTTTTTTTCTCTCTTTCTCCCCAGGGTTGCGCGTCCTCGCTGTTCCCCTCTCACCCAGCCCTGCCTCGTAGCCCTCAGAACGCCGCTCGCCCTCCCTTCCAGGCGGGGATGTTTTGTTGTGATTCGGTGCATAACGACTGAGGATAAAGTTGGGACGCATGTGCGCCGCACGGGGAGCGGGCGATATTGAGAGATGCCCCAGTCCAGTCGGTGCTGTTGGGAAGGCGGCCCAGGAGTTTGCATTTATTTGTTTTTTCCCTCCTCCTCCTCCTTTCCCTGTCTTGATTTAATAAAATTTCTAAGTAGGAGAAACAAAGGTTTGAGGGGCTGCCACTTTACTCGCTTTTGTTTACTTACAGTCAAGTTTTTCCTGTTCAGAGCAGGTGCGAAAAGATGAGAAGCGCGTTGTGTTGTGTGTGCTTTTTTTGTCCTTTTTTTTCCCTCCTTTATCCCCCCCCCCCCCCTTAATAAAACTATTACAGACAATTAACAGTAAACGTTATCTCCAAGGCTGTTCCTTTGGCTTGTGTTACCAAAAAGCCGATCTGTTTGTTACAGCTGCTAGGAGGCTTTAGTTTACAGTAGCATTCAAGTTTTTCCTGTTTTGAACAGGTTATGAAGGAAGAATGGAGTTTCCAGACCATAGCCGCCAGTTGCTGCAGTGTCTGAGTCAGCAGCGTCACCAGGGCTTCCTGTGTGACTGTACTGTTTTAGTTGGAGAAGCTCAATTCAGAGCTCACAGAGCCGTTCTTGCCTCTTGCAGTATGTACTTCCATCTTTTCTACAGGGACCAGTTAGACAAAAGGGATATTGTGCATCTGAACAGTGACATTGTCACAGCCCCTGCCTTCAGCCTGCTGCTCGAATTCATGTACGAGGGAAAGCTGGAATTCAACAGCCTCCCGGTGGAGGATGTGCTGGCTGCGGCCAGCTACCTCCACATGTATGACATTGTGAAAGTCTGCAAGGGCAAGTTGAAGGATAAAGAACTGTGCCCGGACGAGAAGATGAGTGACGAGGAGAAAGCGGAGCAGCACTTCCTCGACGCCGCCGCAGCCCCGGCGCGTGACTTCGACGCGGGGAGCAAGCCGAAATTCGGCGCCGCGGAGTACGACAGGGCGTCGGGCAAGGAAAAGGTCAGCAGCCAGCCCGGCTGGTCCTGCGATCAGCTAAGTGTCAGCTCCGCGCCGGCAGAGGCAGAGCCGTGCGCCGCAGCAGCTGGAAAAACAAAGGCTAATGTCAATAGTTCCGCAGGACCTTTGTCCCAAAGGTCTGTTAAGCAGAGCCTGGCTCCGAGCGATGTGGACTGCGCTCTGGATTTGTCTTTCAAGCCTGTGCCGGGGAGAGATTCCTTACACCCCTCCTATGTCTTTGGACAGCTGGCTTCCGACAGCCAGCAGCAGGGTACCGAGCCACTTGTTAAAGATGAACAAGACTTGCTGTCAGATCAGGAGGACGGCGAAGCCAGGAGTCCGGAGAGTCAGCATTTTGGGAATGCAGCCAAAAGCCTAGTGACAGGGTTAGGACACATGTTCGCGGGGAATGGCAGCTCTCACGCGCGGGAGGAGGATCTGGATCAAGAGCGCGACGAGAGCGAGGACGACATGGACGCGTCGGACATCTCCTCCTCAGGTGTGCTCGTGCCTCCGGGGCACATCTGCGTGTGCCCCCTCTGCAGCAAAGTGTTTCCCAACCCGCACATCCTGCAGCTGCACCTGAGCTCCCACTTCCGAGACAAGGACGGCTCCCGCACGCGGCTCTCGCCCGACGGCTCGGTGCCCACCTGCACGCTCTGCGGAAAGACTTTCTCCTGCATGTACACCCTAAAGCGCCACGAAAGGACCCACTCGGGCGAGAAGCCCTACACCTGCGGCCAGTGCGGGAAGAGCTTCCAGTATTCCCACAATCTGAGCCGCCACGCGGTCGTGCACACCAGGGAGAAGCCCCACGGGTGCAAGTGGTGCGAGAGACGCTTTACGCAGTCCGGGGATTTATACAGACATATCCGTAAATTTCATTGTGGCCTTGTAAAGTCCTTGGTTGTCTGAGCCGTGTTCTTATTAACTTGTCTCTTTAATTTTTTTTTTCCCCACGCTCCTTTCAAAACAAGACAGGAAGAAAAAAGAACAAGACAGCATTTTATTTTTCTTTCCTTCCTTCCTCTTTTTTCCATCACTTATTTAGGCAACATTCATTTCAGGTAAATGTTCTTTAAAAGATGCAGAAGTGTATGCTATACACTCCAGAGGCCTTTTAATGCAGTCCTTCCCCCTCTCCATCTCCCCTGCCTTTTCCCTGACGCCTTCTGTTTCCCAGCCCTCTCCTTTAGGTCTTTTCTCATGCACCTATGTTACATTATTAATGTGAAATGATCTAAGTGATTCTGCAAGGATTTAGCTTCTGTTTTTGGGCTGGAACCACTTGCTTTGTGGTCAGGATTTTTTTTTTTGGTCTTTTTCGTTTTTAGCTTGGAGAGAAAAAAAGAGATTGATTACAAGTAAATCCTAGGGAAATACTTGGATTCCATTAAGCTCCCCTAGTGCATAAAATGTTCAGAGAGACACACTATAATTTAAATACATTTCAGGGTAGAGAAACTTGCTTCCATAACCTGGAGTAACAAACTGTGCTCTTCTATAGAACTAGAAGAGACCTTGAGTTGGCCCAAATTACAGAAGAGGTTGAGAATTCCCGGATGTGTCTTTGGTACTATTTTTTTAAAAAAAAAAAAACTTTTTATCATATTGGAATAGTTTGCAATCAGTCCTAAAATCTTTCATTCAGATTTTTGCCTAAAGATGAATTTTCCATGTGAGTGTACTTACATTTTCCTCTCCCACCTATCCTCCTCCCTGGCCTAACGTGCTGAAAAGCTCTGAACTGCTTTTGAACTTCAAAGGTGGATAGAAAAAAAAAAAAAAGATATTTCCATCTGCAGTGTATTCACTCCTTAAATGTTGAAGTATGTGTGCTAGTATGTAGGAAAAACCGTGTGAGCTGTGACTGTTTTCTTTCCCGCATCAACATGATGGGGACTAATCCCGTCTGCGTTGGAAAATGTGCTCTAGTGAGTCAACGTGCCATGGGGTGCGAGCCGGGCGCGCGGCGCGGCAGGAGGATGTAACCGAAGGGCAGATGCCGCTGAAGGAAGCGGGCGGGATGCGCAGCTGCTTCGGAGCTGATCCGGTTCCTTCCGAGGAAACTGGTCAGCACGGTGATAAGGGGTTAATCAATTCTTCCTTTTTTTTTTTTTTTTTTCCTTTTTTTAATTTTATATATATATTTTTATCAGGCTACTGGGTTTTCTGGGTTCAAGGTAGCTAATACCAAGCAGGTCAGGAGATGCACTGCTGTCTCGTTTGAAAAGTTTGCTGCTATGCCCAAATCAGCAGCTTGCAATTTTAAATAAATGTATTTAAATATATATATTTATATTAGAAGTTGGTCATCCCTCTGCACCAAATTCTGTGCAATCCCCTTTGTTTCTAAGGGGATGTGTAACGATAAACTGCTTGGGGAAAACCTGGCCCTACAAGCATTTTCCCTGCCAGATCACTTACCAATCCTTCAGACATTTTCCCCTTTTCTGCCCCTTTCTCTCTTTTCTTTTTTTTTCCCTATTTATTTATTTTATTTTTTAACTGAGGCTGCCTATAGTTATAGCTAGTTTCATCCCCAATGCAGTAACTTGATTAGCTGCTTAGAACAGCATCTTTTGGGTTGCACCCAGGAGTGAATATCAGACTCTTCCTTCCCAGGTAAATTATCTCTTCAAGGTACACGTACGCAGGGCTGAGCTACAGTAATAATATCCGAGAGGGGTTTGGCTGTCGTTGCACTGGGCTTAGCACTAGCGTTATTTCACCAGCTTTTCTGGCACTCCTTGTTTCTTAAAACATATGCCTCTTTTATTTTACTTTTATATGAGTGTGAAGCACTGAGTTAAATTCTTTTTTTAGTTATGCTTAAAACACTGTTTCATCTAGAAGAAGAAAGAGTTGTCCAATGTGTTCCCCCTCTGGCCCAAAAACTGAGCACTACCTACACAAATAATACAGACTTTTTTTTTTTTTTTTAAAGTACTTCCTCCTCGGAAAAAAATCAGGATATACTTGTTACAGCCTCCTCTTACTATTCATCTCTTAAACTATGAATGTACATGTAATGTGAATTTTTATTTTTATTTATAGTTTTTTTTTCTTGTTTAATCTCTCTACTGTAAGATATTTTTGCTAAACCTGTTACATGCGAAAGTTGTGGGAGAGTACTGTATCTTGAACTTAAGTGGCTTTGGTACTGTGGTCTTATTCTACTTAATCACTTGTTTTCCTCTTTCTTATTTGCTGTGATTGGAAATAGCACTGAACAAAATCTACTAAAATTAAGTTATTTTTCTTTCTACTAAAACTAAGTTATTTTTTTTCTCCTGAAGATACTTGATATAGTATTTATTAGATTTTTTTTGAAGTGAAATTATTACTGTTAATCTATTTCAAGGCTAGTTAATTTACACTTCACTTTAAGTTTTATAGCAATGGTTTTGCATGTTGAACAACATGTAAACAGTTTAATGTAGAGTCAGGCATTACTGAAGCCGGTAATCCTTTAATTTTGCATTATTGTGACACTTCTTTTGCATTTCAGTCTTCAGTTACTCTTTTTTATTTAAAGAAGGTCATAAAATAGGATGTGCCATAAAACATCGTTAGGATATGGAGCAGGAAAAAAATTAAACAAGTTTGTGTCTGATACTAGTATAGAAGTATTTCATTACACTGATGCTATGAGCATGCTCTGTACTGCGGTGAATATGGGGCAAAAGTTTTTTTTTAAAAGTCTTTTTAATTCTTTACTACATCATAAACACACTGTTCTCATAGTCTGATATTTGCGTTCCCACTCCTCATAGCTTGAATTTCTAAAGTAAAGATGTTTGCACTTATTTTTGTTCTTAAGGTGACTTTTTTGGCTATCTCTGTGTGTGTCTCTTATTTTTAAGTTGCAATAGCTCTGAGCATGTTTTCAAAATGGTTCATGACTCTACAGAGAAGTACTAAAAACATTGCACACTTAAGCTTGTCTTTTCATAAACTATTTCACTGTAGGGCAGTAACTGTCTCTGTAGGGGATGGTCTTGCTCTGCATTTTAAACACTGGATTTGTCTTCTACTACAAACAAATACTGTGAAGTTAATGTAAAAAAAAATCATTGATATTTTTAATTGTTTTTAATCTTGGTGCAGTTCAGATTAAATATGTATATTTAAAGACACTAATTTTTGTGGGAGAGTTTTATAGTATACAGTATGTAGAAAAGCTATTGGAATGGAATATATTTTATAAAAATGTTCTATCACTGTTTTATAGTGAACTATTTTTTCTTCAGTGTTAGTGTAATACTGTTAGCCTAGATATGACAATCGCGGAAAGAGTGATTTAAGCTGTTGTTAGCGCTTAGTTTTGCGTGGAGTTCTGTTTGCAACTGTATTGGTATGTGCTGTAAAATGTGACAATCGTGACTAGGATTGTTGTCTTTATAAATTTACACAAAATAAAATGTGCTAGAGTTGTAAACTTGAGCCTCCTCTTCCCCCTTTCTTCCTCTTAGTGGAAGAGGTGTGTATTGTGTGTATACATTTTATTATTATTATTATTATTTGCATGTATTTGTATGAGTTTTCCTTTTCTCTCCCTCTGCCCTAAATTAGGAAAGATGCAGCCTAACGAGCCTTTCTTCTTCAAGGTCCATTGGGGTTTGAGACCTCTGAGGAGCAGCCATACATCATTGCAGAAAGACCTTGACCAACTATTTCCATACTCACTGGACGTGACTAGAAACCACCCTGTTTCTGTAATTTAACTGCACTAACAGGGTGGTTTGAGTGGATGAGAACATCTCTCTGTTGACTTGAAGGAGCTTTGGTTTAGGCTTTGTATGAGCAATTCTGTTTTACGGTAAAAAGTACATAGAAGCAGGTATCTTCTTGCTGTGACCACCGCTGAAGACAAGGTAGCTAACTCATATGTATGGGGTTTTGCTTAAACACCTGGACATTCGTGGCCTCGGGAGCCTTTGGGTCTGGCCTAGCTGCTGCTAAAGCTGGTGCTAAAACTTTGGTCGGGTTTAGTTGGAGCTGGGGTTGGGCAGGAGGAAATGGCGAGCTGTGTGTGCCAGCTACCGGGCTCGGGTATGGTTTTGCACCGGTGCTTACAAATGCTACATCTTCTATAAGTATTGCTTAATCTTATGGAGTCAAAATGTCTTGAAATGGTGCTGTTTTGGGGAAGGACTAATAATATTTGATGCTGGTGTGGAGGCACAGTTATATTCCTCCTCCGGCTCCTGCGTTATTGCACTAATCCCGAGAAGTGCATGTGTTCCTTGTGCTGACGCCTGCTGCCTGCCTCGCAGAGCTCCTACCTCCATCCCTGCTGCTGCAGGGAGGCCGGGAGCTGCTGGAGGCGCGGGCCGTTCCTGCAGCATCCAGCTTGGGTGTGATGAAGTGTTGGAAACCACTTTTTTTTTTTTCCTCTTTTCTTTAGTGTCTCTGTAGTTGGGGGAGGATGGGGGCTTCTCTGCAGCTGCTTGGTTCCACTGATCTGCGTTTTTGCTCTCTTCCACCCTTTTGGACATGTGGATGGAGCCTCATAGGTGTTTCCCTTCCCCGATAACCAGCTATAACTGTCTGACCCTCGGTGCTGTGCTGAGGAGGGGGCCCAGGAGAGGCAGCTTTCTTTGGAGAGCTCGTGTGTGGGGGAAAAAGTGAGCTCAGAGCTCGACATGTGGGTTAGAAGGTTTGCAAAGAGGCTATAAATAAATAACCATTTGTAGCTCGAGGAGGGCAGCCCACGTCTCCTCTGGCATGGGCCTGCTGTGCCCATTTTCTTTGCTGATAACAATTGCTAATGTGAATTCTGGCACTCCAGGTCTTGACGCCTGTTGTTTTGACAGCATAATTAAATCTTAGGAATGTGGAATATAAAAAGCCTTGGGAAGAAACCACGGTGCTGAATAGGTACTGCAAAGGGGTGTGTGCACACACTGCAAAGGGAATGGGATTGCTGTGGACAGGCTTTCCCTCTCGCTGGCTTATGGATATGCTGGAAGAGCTTCTTGTCTTCCTTGCATGGAAGAACGTGACCAGCCTTGGGCACCTGCTGTCCCAGCTGCATCTCAGCTGGGTGGTAGGAGGTTGTGATCTTTTGTGACTGCAATGTATCCCGGGTGCCTCAGGTGAGACGGGGTTGGTGATGTGAGTCCAGGTGTCCTGGATTCCTGTGACTTTCCAAAGGCCTGGTCCTCTTTGGAGAGAGTGCTGTAAAATGTTTGTGGCTTAGCTTGAAGTTTAATGGCACTTAATACCACTGCATGAACCCAGTGCGCTTGGTAGGATGGTGGGACACAGGGCTGGACCAAGTGCATTCAGATCATGGAGGAAAGTGTGTTTGGGTACATGGGGATGGCACCAGGTGAAGTCTTCAGTGCTGCGGGATCCTCCTTATGAAAATAGCAGTGTGGATGGGCAATGCGTGCTCAAATTGGACTTTTCAGGTGAAATAAACATCTAAGCCTGTAACCATGAAACCCCTCATGAAAAACAGTAGAGGGGAATAGTGTTGAGGCCATCTTCATATCGCCAAGCAGGGCAATGTTGTTGGCTTCAGATGCTGCCACCTCGAGCCCCGCTGCAGGTCCTGCTGTGCCGAGGAGCGCGTGCAGCAGCTGCTATCAAAGGAAAGTGGTGGCAGGTGTGACCCAGCAGAAGCAGCATGTAGGACAGAGCCGGGCGCGAGCAGCGTGGAGTTGAGCATGGCTGGGGTGTGAAAACACCTCACACGGGAAGGAGGAGGAATTGGGAGCAGGGCTGCGGCCGACCTGCTTAGAGAACATTTTGTCTCAAATTACTCGATGTTTTGCGATGGGGAGGACCTGGCTGGAAACGCTGTGGATTGAGCAACTTTGTGCTCAAAGAGAGGTGACTTTCATAATAACATGACCGAGATGTCCTGTTTTCTCACTCACTTTTTTTGTGCGTGGACAAGGTGGGGATGATCTGTGGCGGAGGAATGCAGAGTGTGTCCCAAACTCGAGCCCTCCGCATGAGCTCCAGGGATCCGCTGTCTTCCTGATTAGCTCTTTTTTTCCCCTAACTGGGATAAAAAAAAAAAAAATGCTAATCCTGCTCAATAGGAGGAGAGAGAGCAAACAAACTGGTTATTGTCACCTTTTCCTGTTTGTTGTGTGCTTTCACACAGCTGTGCATTTCTGTGCACTTTTGTGCACAGCTGGCTCCCGGGCACTTTCAGACAATCTGTTGCAGAAAATAAAAGCACTTGCCAGCCTGTTCCCCACCCTGCAAAACCCCAAAAGTTTTAATACTTTGGGAGCTTTTTTTGTGCATCAGAGTGCAGGTCCTGTGCTGTTGGAGCAAGAGGAGTTTGGCAGGGGTGAAGGCTGCTGTGGCTGCAGGTCCAGGTGGGACCCGATAGCTGAGGCTGAAGGACAGCCATTGACATCGCAGTCCAGTAACTCAGAGCCGTCTCTGGTGGTGAGTCTGTCTTGATGAGTGCATAAGCATCTCATCTCTCTTTGAAACTGGTTAATGCTGTGGCCTCATTCAGTCCTGCAGTTTAATTATAGGAGTATTTGTGGGGATAACGGTCATCTTCACCGGGTTCCCCCATACAGCTGATTTCCTGAAATTCTTCCAGAGAGCATGTGGAGGCAGATGCTTTTCCCAAGTGATTCTGAAGCAACATTCATTGTGGACCTTGGGACAGAATTCCCAGGAAAGTGGTGACATCAGGCTCAATAACATAGGAGTTTTGGAGGAACAAAGATTCTTATGAAACCTTTACCCACAGGTTGCCTCTTCTTCAGGATAACTCAGCCCATGCATGAGGTACTTTCTGATCCCCACCAATCTTCTGTTATTCCTTCTCTCTCCCTTTCTCTCTTTTTTTTTTCTTTTTCTTTTTTTTTTCCTTTTATTCTCTCCAACCCCTCCTCCCCCCTTACTATCCAGGTGGTGTTATGAACCATCTGGTGCAGTGATTCAGCAGAATCCATTTAGCACTTTCCCAGTGAGGCCGCATCTGCTAGGCAAGGGGGAGATGGTGGGGAAGCCCAGCACATCTGTTGCTGTGTCTGCAAATGAGGTTTGGGGTCAACCATTCAGCCCGGTGCCTCTTTCCAGCGCTCACACGACTGCTCAGTGTGCAGGAGACACCATGGTATGGAACGTCTGCTGCCCCTTTTGGAGTGTAAAGCGAAGCGAGCCAAGTCCTTGGAGATTGATGGTGGGATGCAGCTATCTTCACCTTAATCATCACGGCTGTCTGGCTTGGTCCAAGTGGTTAATTATCAAATGGTGGTCTTGGCTTCTGCTGTGCAAGATAAAAGCCTCTGTTGCACTTTGTAATGTTCTCCAGTGTCCATCTAGTACTTGGCAGGCCTAATGGTCTTGCTTCATGGTACAAGAAGTGAACTAGACAGGGCCATCTTCTGAGCTTTGTCTTGTCTGGTATCCAAGGTCATGCTAAAGAGCCTTGACTCAAAGGCGTAAGTCTATAAATGCATGGTCTTGAGGTGGAGGAAATAAGGCCCTGAGTGGCTGTATAGGACACTAATTCAGCTCCTAGTCCAGCAGTGTTTGCACTTCCTGGAACGTGACCAAAATGAATGTGATACAGAGTTGAACTGTAGGTGGGAATGTGCTTGCAAGAGGGAGAAAGGGTAATGCAAAGGCAGGGATCGTGAATTCCAGTTGATTTCCCTGGGGTATGTACTCCTGGGTGAGAATCTCTAGAGTTTTGCTCCAGGGTGCAAGGGGGAAGGATGATCTTTCAGATGATATAAAGAATTTCGCTAGCAGTACTGACTTCCCCACCTATCGGTAAGGCTCAGGCTAATGCTTGGCAATGACTGCTGGCAAATACTGAGTCAGTATAAAAAGTAACTACCTGGCAAGGTGTTTTGGAAGGCTGTACAGCTCTGAGCCTCTGGCAAGAAGCATAATAGATCCTGTGTTCAAAAAAACCCATCACATCTGTGCAATAGGTTAAGGCAATAGACGCTGAACAAGAAACAGGAATGGCTCTCTGCGTTTTTTATGTACCAGAAGTGCTCTGTGCTTCAGGTCAATGACATTTGGAGGGGCAGAAGCTTCTCCTTCTCCCCCTTCGTAAACTAAATAGAATATCGCAGCCTTTTTTTTGTAGACCTGGAGTAGTCACAGTGCCTAGAAACCCAATACTTCTGCTCTCTAATCAGCTGTCAGAAGCAGCTGTTTTTCTTTTAATCATTTCCTTAGAGATGCTCTTACATGTATCATGTATAACAGTTTTGTTTCTGAAAATGTTTTGTAAGCAAGCCCTTTCAGACTGATACTTTCAAAGAGCATACGCAAAATTCTTGGAACAGAGCTGGGAGAGACCTTGTCTGGGCATCTAGTCCTCCCACTCCTGGGCAGGATCAGCTCAGCAAAAGCTGTTCCTGACAGATGTGCGTCTAACCTGTTCAGGAGAACCTCCTGGGGCAAGCTGCTGCAGTGTCTACCTGTCTCTTAGCCCAAAGGGTTTATTTTTTCCCACCCCCTCTAGTGTTTAGGCCAGATTGTAAACTCTGATACTCTTGTCTTCGCATGTGGATAAAAAAGGAGGCTCTATTGCCAGTGAGGTGACAGAGCTGTAAGAAGGGATTTGTATGAGGAACTGACCAAACTTTCTTGTGAAGAGACTTGGATGCAGAGCCTTGAGGAAAACAGCCAAGCTGCCGAATTGTTTTTTTCTAAAGCAACTCTGTTTTACTTCACGTCCAGTAAGGGTAAAGAGCTGTGGTCTGCAGTGCTCTTTGGTGCAACAACACAGCAGCGGGAGCCCTTATCCAGAATGGAGGAAGCCAGAGCTTTAGGTCTGCCACTACCTGCTGGGACCTGAGCTTGCTGTTTCCAACCTCAAAGGATGCTTGGTCTGCTGGGGTCCGACCCAGCAGGGTCTGCAGCTGGTTCTCTGTCCTGTCTGGTTGCCAGCAATGCTGGTGCAGTTCAACAAGCAAGGATTGCTGGTCCATGGGAGGCTGCACGTGGGGCATCAGGAGCAGCCCCTGCTCCTAGGAGGAGAGTCCTCCTTCCAAACTCCAATGCAAGGGGGCTTTGGAGCAGAGCGCAAGGCTCTGTGCCTTGATCTTGCCATAAAACTAAGGTAATAGCACTGCTTCCTATGGCTTCTGGTAGCGCTGGGGCACGCGGCGCTTCGCCTCTCGACAGCCCTGTGCTCCAGGATGGTGGAGAAGCTGCAGCGCTTCCTGAGTGCTTGGCTTAATTCCTCGTGACCGGCAGAGGCAGAAACTTTTCTTACCTCTGAAATTAGTCTAAAAAGTCACCCAAGACTTTCAACAACAAAAGACACCTGTTTTGGGGCCTTCTCTTTTTTTTATTCTTTTTTCTTCTTTTTAAGCCTTTCTGCTTGTAAAACTAGAATTTAAGAGATCAAGCAGCACTTTGTTCTACAGTATTTAGAAACATCAAAAGATGCCAAAGCTTAGTGGATGCTGCTCTGAAGTACAGTGTGAGCATGGCGACTTTCTTGTGGTGTTTCACCATGCCTCCAGTAGCATCCTTGCAAGTTCTTGCAAAACTCTATTATTCACTATTCACCTTCAAATAAAAGGCTATCGTGTTGTTGTTTTTCCCCTACTCTCTCTCCTGACCAGAAACAATATCATCAATATCATCTGCTTTCAGAATCAGGAAAGAGCAAAGATCTATATCGGTAAATTGTTTTTCAGAATGTGACTTTTCTCTGTGTGTGTCTGCTTACTAGGTCTTCAGGGTGTGCGGTGTGGCTCTGTGTAGCTGATGAAAAGCAAGGAAGAGGGATATCAAGCAGGAAGAAGAAAACCTTGTATTTGTCCCACCGGATGATGCTATGCACAGTCATGCTATTGGGATCTCTTAATAGTCATCCTAAGCTGACATATACAGATGTGTCTAAGCCTTGCTGCTAAAATGTCAGTGCTGGGAGTTCTCCTTGGAGAGCCTGTCTCCGAATCATGACTTGGCACCAACTTACTTGTCTTTTACAACTGCATTGTGTTGAAGGCTTTTGTGGAAGAGAAATAGATGTAGTGCTGTAGTGCACAACTCTTCTTACCCTACTGCTGGGTTGCAGCATAGCCAAAACTGCCTGGTTCAGGCTTTTTTTTTTTTTTTTTTTTTTTTTTTTTTAAGCACAGTATTAAATTTGCAGCCTTGTAGGTTAAAGTATTTGGGTTTGCTGCCCTCTAAGACTTTCAGGCCTTCAGGGACTAACTTGCTGCAGACATAACGTGCTCCCTTGAGGAAGCATCTGGTCATTTTGCAGTCTCCTGCAAAGCTCTGCCCTGGTAAAGACTGGTAAGGCCAACGGCTTTGCCCTAACAAGGGCTTTGCCTGTGTAAAGGCTGTTGACTGGGCTCTGCTGTTGCACAACTTTCACACGAGCACAACAGCCTTGGCTACCTGCGAGTCTCTCCCTGTTCCTTATGTACTTTGAAACCCCACGGGAGGCAGCGCAGAGGATGACTAAGTTGTTGAGAACAGATGTTGCACAGTAGCAGTGAAACAAATATTTTGTGTTTATGCAGCTTCTGTTCCAGGGTAATGTTAACACTGGTGCTTCTGTGTTAACTCACTCTTTTTGCAGCATAACGGGACTGCAGAGCAATTGGGACTGCAGCTGGTCACTAATCCGTTTCCCATTTGTGGGGAGCCCTTGAACCTTTGCAGTTTTGTCCCTGATACTGCAAAATGCTTTACTCTTCACATCAGTGTGATCTCTGACCTATTTGCTCCCCTTATTTTGCTCCCTCTGAGCTTTGTGGTTTACGTTGTGTACAGAGGGAAGAAGGTACCCAAATGAGCTTGGGGATTATTGGAGCTGATCTTGCTTTCCAGAAGGCTTCTTGAATAAGAAGTAGATGCTCTACTTCTTTCTTTTCTAGAGATATGCTTCTAGACCCATGCTTCTCTCCAGACCTTTCTCCTTGGGTGCTGTCCTCAACGCCTGGGTTCCAGTGTTGGCCTTTTGGGGTCGGCACCTATCTCTCCATCCCCCTTTGCCCACCACTACAGACTGGCTACTGTGAAGCCCTGGCCACTGGATACGGAGGGTGTTATCCCGGCAGCAGCATCTGGCTCCAGGCGGTCTCAATGGGCAGTTGCGTTGGCAGCGTCTGGAGCTGCCTGTTAGCTGTGTTGGGTGGTAATCAGTCAGATGGCTCTTTGGGATCCCTTGTTGTCCTGTGTGCTTTTCTCTTCTTGACAAACCTCTTAATTCTGCTTTTTATTTTTTTTAAAAAAAAATCATTCCTTGTAATTGCTCCTCTGTGAGGCATTTATTTCAGTTTGTCCCAAACCAGGACGTTTGGTCAAATCTGTATTTTATTTTAATAACAGTAAGAAGAAAAATAGCTGATTGAGTTCCTAGTAGCTCAGTGGAGTCTGTTGGTGTCAGCAGGCAGGATAATTTACTCAGCCAATTGTTCTGGCTCGGATTATTTACAGTAACCCTAAAAGCATCGCCTCCCTCCCCAGGAAGGAAGCCCTGGTTGCTTTAAACAGCAAGAAAAGACTTTAAACAAACCCAGAGTAAAATATCAATGCAAGCTCTGCTGCTCCTCTCAAAAATGAGCATGTCTAGGGACAGATCCTCCGCCTAAGTAAATCCTGCCTATCCCGGGGACCGTGTCACCATGCACCATTTCAAAACCTTCCCCCTAGGATATTACTATTCTTTTCGCTGTGTATGAATAAGCCACTTAAAGTGCATAGCTGCTATATTACAATTTCCTAAGAGGTGCTGGCATCTGGAGAGATTACATTCCTCTGGACCCTGTGATGGAAAGAATGAGTTCAAGAACAAAGAATGAAATCCTCAGTTCTGTGCTCAGAAATCTGATATTCACAAAAGGGTAGCCTGGTAGCGGGTAGCTTGCCCTCAGCCGGACCTTGAAATTGTAGGCTGAAGGGAATATACTGCGTGCAGCCTTTCCCTTTTCTGCCAAAAAACGGGATGAACTGAGCCATCCATAAAATTAAACTTCGTGCTGCTTTGGCTGAACCTGGTGGGTGGGGGGAAAAAAAAAATCTCACCAGTGAACTTTGTGACACTGAAATGTGTAGGATTAACAGCTCGGAGCTCCTGCATCTATTTGCAGGCCTGGCACGGTTCGCGCCGTGGTCTTGGCAGCCTCGGCGCATCCCAGCACCTTGTTCCGCAGAGACACCTTTCCGGGTGGGAGGCCGCGGGAGCGCCGGGCCGCGCGCCAGGGAGCCGCGCGGAGCTGCCGCCTCGACGTCCCCGCTCCCCGCGGGCTGCGCCGCGCCGGCCGCCGTCTGGCGCGATCGGCGCTACCCAACGCGGCTGAGCCGCGGCCAAATCTCAGCGAGCGGAAGGCCTCGTGAGCCCCTTTGCAAAGAAGGAAAAAAATGGAGGAAAAAAGAAAGAAACTCCAGAACTTTATTTATTTTTTATTTTTTTTTTAGTTTAAAAACGAAACGGAAGAGCCATGTTTCACTGTAGTGTCACTTAACTGCTAGGAAATGTTGGGACTAGGGAACGTATCCAATATGTACAAAATTGGAAGGTTGTAAGTTTTGAGCCTTGTCACCAGGGTGCTGTTTTGAGGTGGAGCTGGCTTTCACAGGGAAGAGGTAATAGCTCTTTCCTCCGAGGTATGTTGAGATCACAGGTGGACTGGGCTGTTGAGCGGAGATTAGCCTCCTGCAGCCCTCGCACACGGACTGTTCCCTTTGTCATCTCCAAAGAGTTCATCCACCAGAGACACCCGGCATTTAACCTAAAAATCTCTGAAGCCAGATTGTGACCAGGAGTATGGTCTACGTTAGCCTATACGCTCTTAAGAGAAAGGTGAGAAAGTCCAAAAGGAATGATACAGGCTTCCCCTGTTCTGGGACAAAGTCACTTATTTTTCTGCCTGCTTCTCCTTTCCTTTCTTGTGCCATCATGACACTGAGATGCCAAGGAGGAGGTGTCTGCGTTGATGCCCATGGAGCCCCTGTCCCCACTAGCAGGGCAAGGACGACTGCCTCTGGCTCTTCTCTGCTATTCCCATGGGTACCAGCCTTTTTTATCCTCCTTCGGACAGGTTGGGACTGAACTATTTAGACTAATTCCATTAAGCTCTATTTTCTGTTGGAAAAACAGCAGAACGGATCCATGAGCGACGTCAGCAGATGTGACCGTGAGCAGCATCTCACATCCATCTGCGCTATGGAAAACTCTTGCTGATGTGGCCTCTCCGGGGTGCATCTGAATGCGTCAGCCTGGAGCCACACGAGCTGAGGGGACAATCCCGTCAGCACAGCCAATGAGCAAGTCAGGGTGAGGGACGAGGGGCGCTCGTCTTTCCGCACCCGCGTTGCTAATGCCTGGGGGATCCCGGCCTGCAGGGCTGGCATGCCTGGTATTTACGGCCTTGGCAGAGAGCAGGAGCAGCTCTGTCTGCTACAGGAACAGGACAAATGCTGAGAGGCCAAGCACCAGCTAAGAGCCCTGCCTGGTGCAAATTAACGGGATGCAGCCACAAGGGAAGGCTGGGTGCTTCCCAGCCCTGCAGCCCACAATGTCGCCGGAGCAGCATCTTGCAGAGACGAATTCCTCAAATAGAAAAATGCATCTCACTTGTTGCCCAGGAACTCTTTCCTCAGTCGGCATTCCATTATTCTGGTGCTATAAATATTTATAAGAGGAAGCATGGGAGCACCACGCCGAATGGGCATCACTTTAATGTATAAACAGGAATTACTCATGTAACCTGACTTCTCACTTTGTGAGCTACCGAAATGGCGTGCTGGAAGCAAACACATCCCCGCAGTGTTGTGCCTGCACATTGATCACGAGGACAGTGCTCAGGCCATGTTCTTGTGGCGTGAGGCCTCGCGGGGGGTCCTGCCACGTGGCTCTGCAGCCCCAGGAGCTTCTCCTGTAGAGAAAATCCCACCCGTGCTGCCTCCCGCGGGCAGGCCCGGTGGAAGATGAACTGTCGCTTGTTTGCACGTTGTCAGAGATCACGCTCGGTTCGGTTCCTTCTCCCATTATGCCAGACGGCATCTTTATATTAAGCAGCATAAGAAAAGAATAAAGATTTAAGCTCATTTAACCTTGGATATAGCCATTAGTTAAGCAATTAAAATTAAAGGGTGAGTTAATGGGCAGTGTCAAACATTCGGAGAAACATCTGGCATAATAAAAGTGTGCGTTTTAACTTATGAATAATTGATCTGCTTCTCTTCAGCACGTAAGTGGCCAAGTTGGCTGGGGTGAAGTCCTGGTGTCCCTTGCTGCCCTGGGCCCAGCTCCGGGGAAGCACAGGGTCCCTGCCGTGACCTGGGGATCGTTGGGAAGATGCTTCACATTGCGCCTCCTTGGCCAAAGTTGTTCCTCTCTGTCCTTCTGCTTTCAGGAGATCAGATGGAGGTTATTTCAGGTCTGGATGAACTTAATGTCTTTTCTTTTTAAGTCGTTACTAAACTCAAGTGTGGATGGGCATGGTATCTACCTGGACACTGAGATCTGGGGATGTAGATGAGTTTGAATTGCTTCAAACTGTATCAGCAAGCTAAATTTACTCGCTTTTCTGGCAAGCAGCAGATGTGAGCATCATCACTAATGCATTGAGGACAATGCAGTAAATATCGACTGGAGTTTGAAGGGTAAATAACGGAAAGCGTTTGTCTCTTGACTGCAATAGAGCAAATAACAATAAAGTTATTTCTGTATCACTGTGATATCCCATATATTGCCCCCTCTCTCTAGAATAACAAGCAATGCAAGATATTTAGGGAAAATTGTGAAATTAAGGAGAATTCTGCTGTTTCTTTCAGCAGGACGGGAGGCTGCTGTACAGCATCGTGCCCAGCAGACCTGCCAGCTCTGCACCTAAAGCTGCTGTGGGCAAGGGCAGCTGGGCAGATGGACCGGGCTCTAGATCATCAAGCTGCAAAGTTCCTCACCAGCCCTTGCTGCTTCCACCGTTGCTGAAACCGGGCCTAGTGGAAGTGCCAGAAGGACCCAGAAACTGAATTGAGGTCATGAAACATTTGTCGTGTGGGATGTGGGAAGAGGCAACTTCGGTTGCAGAAGGTTCTTGATGTGCTGTGCTCCATATCATCTCCCAATCCCTCAAAAATCAAAGTAGGTCAGAAGCGCCATTCCTGAAACCTTGAATATTTGTGTATGCATAGAACAAGCAACAAGCTGAACTAAAGGAAAAAGTCATTCCTCCAGCTGGCTATTAGCAAGCCAAGATGAATCCTCCTGCCTAAGCATCAGAATATCAGCACCACAACCATCTTTATAGAGGGAAGTTGGGAAAAATGGGCTGGGAAGCAGAAGGAAAAATAATCTGAAGACATCTTTGAAATGAATGTAAACAGAATGTAGTTTCTTTCCTCATCCTCGAGCTGATTCTGGTCAAGTTTTAAGGGAATAATATCCGTTCAGCTATTTGTTAGAGTGAAAGGTAGCAAAATCACCTCCACACCCCTAAACAAACTAGTTGTATAAATATTTAGTTTCCATATACTCATTCTTCCCTCCCCCGATTTTTTTTTTCATTTGGACTATCTGCAGAGCTTGAATTTATGCAACACAACAGTTGAAGTTTAAATCACGCTAGTACATACTTGCATCATAAGCATAAAGAATGGGAAATAAAATGTGATGGGAAAATTGTCTATCCTTTTTTAGCTGTTTTTAGCTGACAACAAGCAGAACCTGCAGTTCAGTTTCCTCTCTCATCCCCCTCTCTGTATTCAAAGACTGCCTTAGCATCTGCCTGCACTTCTGCTGGTGTTTTCAGATCCTTCTTCTGCTCCTTTAGACTAGAACAGCTCCCTTCTCAATATAAAATTGTCCCTGGATTATTTTCAAGTGTTAGATGCCTTTTTCCACTTCTACCTTTCATCAGCTCATCAATATTGTCTTTAATGAGATACGAATACATACAGACCTGAAGTGATTTTAAGTCTATGTACAGGCAGGCAACAAATTTGACTGGTTCTGGAGATCTTTGAGTGACGTGATGTTTAAGCAAACGTTTTGCTGCTGAGGTTACGAAAGTGCATAACTGCCCATCTGAATGTGTGTGGGAAGTGTACAAAAAAGAAGTTTGTGATGAACTCTGAGTGGAAGCTTTTCTTAAAGCAAAGATAACTGTGAGCATGGATGAAGTAGGGAATTTTCAACCCCAGGGGAATTTCAAGATGAAGAAATTGGAGCAGTAGAATAAGGAGATCCTATAAAAACTATAAATCAGCTGTAGCTATCAGGAAAAAACAGCTATTTTCAAGATTTAATAAAAAATAATATCTTAAAACACTGACTTACAAGATGTTCTTATTTCTGTATTTGGCTGTATTTATAAAGCCAAAACTTTTTTTTTTTTTGTTCTAACAGAAAAATGCATGTTCAAAGCTCCATCTCAACCCCAGCTTTAGCATTCTATCTGTGGTGATACAGGTGTAAGTATCTCCACCCTAATAATCTGGTGGAGTTTTTTTCATGATTGTTCTTTCTTTCAGTCAAAGATTTTGAATACCAGATCTGTGAATAAATTTCCACTAAAATAGTTTAGCTTGGGTTAGTGTTTATTGACTTAAAAGGAAACAGATTTCAGCCTTAGGAAGACTTCTGTCCCTTAGATAGCTTTACAGAACCCCCCTTTTTTATACGTGTTATTCATATATCACCTCAGTGGGCTTCTTTTCAACCTTTCTTCTAGGTGCAATATGTCTTATATGAATGTATGGGCAATAAATGCGAGTTTTATCTGTCTTACTTCCAATAAGCCTGTGCCCCAAAACGCAGGTCTTTCTGGGAGGAAAGGAGCAGGTTGTTTGAAGATGTAGGTTATAGGAATAACTATTTAAAAAGTGCTCAGTTCAAGCATATGGACATGGAATAGCTGGGAGCCGCTAATGTGGTCTAAGCCTTACCCCATACATTGTCATAGCATGAGATTTGAGTGGCAATGCTTAAGTTTTATTTACATTTTTATGTAAATAACAGGCGCAAACCTGTGCTTGGAGGCAGGGTGCAGCAAAGCCCTGCACGGCCTCACTCTCGAGCTCAGAAAGGCCGGGCTGGTTCATGTGCCGTGGGACCCCTTTACACGATGTTTTGGGGTCCTTTGAGGAAAAGATGAACATCAAAGCTCATTCCCAGTCCCTGGATATCCATCTCCTGGGACGTGGTGGCATCCATAGGAAGTGGTAGTAGTAAAGGGGTCTTGAGCCTGGAATCCACTTGCTATGTCATAGAAACATGCTGGACTGCTTAATTTTAAAGTAACAGAGAGCCAATTGGGCTTTTTCTTGTGAAAAACTGGCAGAGACATTAGCAACTACTTGGGCAAAATAAAGGAAAAAGGGGCAACATGGGGCCCTTGGGTGCTCTCCTGCTGTCAGCTCTGACAGATCCGCTCTGGCTGTCTACAAACAAGCTGAATTACTCACCATAACAACATAGCGGAATCTGTTTTTATAGGCTACAAATGGGTTTTGGCCTTGCCCTTTTTTGGTAATCTGCTTGGAATTTGTTGGTATTGGTGATCAACAGTTGTTTAAAACTGCTGGCAGCCCTGCTGGTGCTCGCAAAACTTTCGGTGGTCTTGGGCTGCTTCCAGCGCTGTGCATTGAACTGCTTTCCCATGAGGCAAGGAAAAGGGTGCAGTCAATAGGAAAAGGCAGCAAATTTAAAACTGATGAAAGGAAATGCTCCTCCACACAACCAGCCTTTGGGATTCCTTACCACATGGAGCCGCTTAGGCCAAGCATTTATCACGACTTCGGGGGTGGAAAGGATATGTAGGGATTTATGTAGAAAAGAGATTTTCTGCAGAAAAAAAGTTTGGAATATGACCACGTTCACAGCAGAAGTTTTCTTTCCAGCCTAAGAAATTAAGACCATCTCTAAGCTGTGGCAAGATCCTGAATCACATCCTGCAAGGTAGAGAGACCTGTTAGCAGCCCCAAATCCTCTGTGTATGTCTGCACACAAAAATACACATGACAAAATGTGGGAGCCTTCTTGTGGCTACAGGCTCACAGGCTTGGGCTCCCCAAAAAGCCACCCACACAAAGGACTTGAACATGGTTACTGCAGATAAGGTCTTCTCTAGTAACCTTGTAGTGAATTGAATGTGGCTTTTTCCGGTGGGTTTTCCTTTCTCTTTTGTTTTGAGAATGCTAGGGCTGTTTTTAGAAAGCAAAAATCCCCCAGAATTTTCCAACTCCCCCTGAAATTCCAAGCTCTTCATTTAAAAATACCTTTTTTATTATTAGTAGTGGTAGCTTGCATCCTACCTGACTATCTGCATTTTTGTACCCAGGGATTTCATTACACTGGATTTGTTCCAGTGTGCTGCAATAGTATTCATAGTGTAAAATTACGTGGTTTGCTCAAAAAGGTGCTTTTAGAGGATGTCTTTCAAACTAGCAAAACAAAACCACAGCAGAGAGAGACACTATTGCCATTAAAAACAAGTGTTTTGGTATAAATACATATTTCTACAGAAGTTCATGTCAGCACCGATGGGAGGGAAGGCACCATTACATATCCTGCAAGTTGTTTGAGGGCATCTTGCACCCAGAAATGCCTCTGAGATGCCCCAAGAATTGCCTGGAGGCCCTGAGACCCTTCTCTGCACTGGGCAGATAGTGAGGAAACCCCCCATGACTCAAATTGGGGTTTTTGTAGGGCCAGAGCAAGGAGAGGGGCTTAGCAGCCCTGCGCGGGTATGGTGGGTGCTGTGGTGCATCCTTCTGTGCAGAGCTCTTTCCTTATTGAGAGCTTTGCAGAAATACAGAACCAGTCCTGGTTCCCTCCTGGCCTTTCTTCCCTCCTCTTTGCTGTCACCAATAACTGCCATAGCAATCAGGATTTAGGCCTCTCCTTTACTTAGCATTTGCCCTGTATAGTCTATGAATATTATGGCTCGTCCCATGCAATGTGTAAGGAATAGGTAATTAAAAAAAACAGCCAAAAAAATACAACCTCCTGTCCCCAGAAAAAACTCTTGGACTTGTCTAAATCTGTCCCTCCGCATGCATATTTTAAATGTATACAGAGTGGCAATAAAGTTACAAAAGTGGGACAGTGCTACTTGTAGGTATTTTGTCATTTACATTACAATTCTGTCCCTAAGTGAACACTTCTACCTTATTTTTCCTAAGCCTTGAAACACTGCCTAAGCCTTTGCTAAGCCTCAAAACACTTTCTAAGCCTTGAAACGCCGCTTGAACCTCTGCATAGCTGCAGAGCAGGAGGCAGTTTCTCTCTCACCGATGACCCAAGAGCATCCTCTAGTGCATGTTTAAGGTAGTACTCAGCTGTCCCACGCCTGGTCGCTTTAGGTAGATGTCACTATCACGAGTGAAGGACCAAAACTCTTCAGCGAGGTCACGTGTAGCTGCAAGCACAAGATATTAGATAAGAGACAAAATCCAAGCACAGAGAGTAAGTGCTTGCTAAGGTAAAAGGTTGACTTTAATAGAGGTTAACAGCACTGAAATCTTGTGGCCCTAAACCTTTCCACAACAGTCACACACTTCTCATCCATAGTAAGCTGAGCTTAATCGAGAGCAACCCTTTTTATAATGGTAAATGACTGTAAACAATCAGTTGTATCAAAATTTGAAGGCTGTCTGCAAACAAACATCTTGAAATGAAATCAAAATGTATATTGCATATAGATTGCAGTAATGTCTGTAAAGAGCAGGTTTTGACCATAAATGCATTTTGCTAGTTAGAAAAGGTAAGTCAAAACCCTCTGAAGTTGTGGAGCTCCCTTTTTTGCCACAAAAACCTACTTTATGCATTCAGTAACAGTAAACAATTTTCCCACGCTGGGATATTTGGGTATTCACTGCATTGTGAAAAATGGTGCATTATGAAGTTTTTAAAGATTTTAAAGATTTTAAAATAGCCACTACATTGCTATGATGTGCATTTATGCTGTTATGGTATTATATGACACAAATCAAATACCATAGATCTCTGCCATTATTCCTCCCACCCTGCAAAATGGGAAAAGGTTAATTTCCCTGCCTCATAGTGGATAAACAAATTCAGGACTCCTGAGTGCTCACTTAGAAGATGGTAGGGAGCTTTGTAAATATTACAGACAGACTTGTGGCTGGTTGCAACTTATTAGGTACCATTGCCTGGAGAGTGGAATATATACTTTCCTTCTCCACCCTTCCCATTGCACTTCTGTGCTTTGGTTTTCTTCAAGTAGCCAACTACTCCTCTCCAACCAAGTCCTTGCCTTCACATGGCTCTCTCTTCCCATTTCCTTTTGCAGAAAGTCTGCTGAAATCTTGACTCCATGTGTGTGCACTGGGCTCATGTTTTTGGGTTTTTTTGTGGGGGGGTTGATATTCTTCTTTGCAAAAGATGCGTGGCAAAACACTGCTATAAATTTCTGCAGTAACAGAAGACAGCGTCTACGCTCTGATGCAGAGAAGGACAGGTATTGGGCCTCTAATGTAGTCCATGGGTACAAATTTGAAACAAGTACAGAGAAAGGGTGAGATCAGGCTAGATGAATCTAACCTCCGTGGGATGAAAAGCTTTGAATGAAGCTTTGAAGGGATGAGTAATTACTGACACGGAACCAAATAGAAAATGTGATAACGTACAACAGAGTTTACCAGAAGGAGACCATGCCAGCCTAACCTGCTAGCTGTCTTTGACAGAAGAGCTGATTTCCCAGATAAGATCTTGCTGCATTTATACATTGCCTGTGTATGAAACACTGAACTGTGAATAAGTCAAAAATGGCATTCCTTACCCCTCTTCCTCCTTCATGTAGACACAGTCATGAGGATAAAAGAGATCATGACAATTTTTGTATTAATCTGTAGAATGAAGGATGGCTAGACAGGTATAAGCCATCTTTATCCTGGTGAGCTGCATTACAACATGCTGAATTAGTTAGCAGAAAATAGAGTTTACATTCTCAAAGACTCTTTAAGGGTTGCTTTTTTTTCCGATTAAGCATGGATTAGCATATACAAATGTTTATATATTTTATTTAGAACTAATCCTAAGGTATTCATATGCTGCCCTGTGAAGAATCAGTGTGGAAACAATTCAAGGAATAATAGCAAAAGCAGGAATTAGAAAGAAAGTACTTTGTACACAAGGGAATATTAATTCCCTTATTTCATTTAGACACAGTACAAATGACTTTCTAAATATGGATATCTCTAGAGGTGATCAGGTATATGAAGAAACAACTCCACAGTTGGAAAGGACTGAAACCACAAACTATTGAGCTCAGTTGACATAACAGTTCACAGGTGAGGCTGGCAGTACAACTTGCAACTTCCTCTTATAAGCCCATTTTCACTTAGTTATATTCTGTTTAAGGCTTAGTTATTTGGGTTAAAATCCTCCATCCTCTGTTTGTCTCAGGCCCATAATTTAAGCCAAATCTCTTTAGCTATTTCTAAGAAAGAAACTAGAAGGGAAAAGAAGAAAGTCTTGCTTATATTAAATTCTGGTAACCCTCTCTTTTCCGAAGCTCCAGCAATGTCATGTGTTTCAACAAGATTGTGAGATTTGGCAGGAATTTGATCTTTATAATTCTGTTTCTCTTTCACACCTGACCCCTCTTCCACACTCAAGCATACTAATAGATGACTCAATTGGAAATGTCCAAAATGCCACCTATGCCCCTGCATCTGCCATATCCCATTGCTTGAGTCTTCAGAGCAGCTGAGCCAAACATGAAGGAGCAGGAACAGGACCTGGATGAACATGGACCAACTGCATATATACATAGTCCTTATACCTCTGGCTTCCTGACTCAGTCCACTATAAGCAGTCATTCCAAGCTACAACAAAGGAAATATTTCCATATGACCATCTTCACCGACTTAAGTACCTTCAGTCTAAGGCAGGTACCTGACATATAAAACTTAAAATGCATACTTAATGTGGCAAACTACAATTAACTGAGTAAAGACCAAACTTGTAAGGGTACTGAGCATATACCTGGAGTATGAGACAAGGCAAGTAGCTCTGGGGAGAACATTTGTAGTTCTTTGTAAGCAAACTTTTTCAATACCGTAAAAAGAATTGCTGGACATATATCATAATTTTTATCTTACTTCTTTTGCTTTCTTGTGATTTAATCAAATGGTGGGTATAGACATAGGACTAAAAGGATCAAGCAACACAGATCTTTAAAACCGAAGCAAAAATGTTGATGCTACCAAGGCCAGGCTAGGTTTTGGCTATTTAAGGTGTTGACTCAACTGCATGTTGACGAGTTTTGGGAGGTGCTCCACTTTCACCTGCAGCTGGGGGTGGGTTTGTACGTTGGGTAGATGCATGATGCATGTATGTGAATATTCGTCCAGGAGCATGCAGGGCTGACAGCTCACGTCCTGCCCCATGTCATGCACATACTTTAACCAAGCTATTACATCCCACTTTGAGAGCACCCTGACTGCATGCAGGATATGCTAGCAGCAATTTCTGGAGCTTCACCAAGATAGCATGGGTAATGGCAACAACTGTATATTATGAATGGCCACTGGTGAGCTAAATGATGTGTTATTCAGACAAAAATAGCCTCTGAATAATATTTAGTCTAGGCCATAACGTTGCTGTGCAAGAGTGGTGAGGGGAGCTGCCGTTGGATGGAGGTGGGAGCTGCCATCCCACCTTGGCCTTGCAACCTCTCACTGTTGCCCATCCCACCCTGCTGATTGCTGCAGCGACCTGGCTGGAAGTAGATGCACTCTGTGCACTCTGTGTTTTAACATTCAACACTGCCAGCAGTGCAGGCTGTCCCCTTGCTTCCTACATGTTGTGGGATGCTGCCTCTGCTCCCTTGCAAATCGCTGCTTTCTGCCTTCCTTACTACATTTTCACTCATCCTTCTGGCCAATACTATTTGCTCTGTGCCTGATGCAGCAGGGTGGGTTATGGAGTCGCTTCTGTGTTGCTCTTTGGCTCCTTGGCTTGTGCCCTTCTTGTGGCAAATCATCCTATTCTCCCAATATCCCCCCGGCTCAAATCTCAGCCTGCTAGCTATGAGCTTCTCTTCACGTCTTAGCTATCCACAAGCTGCTTCTCTCCAGCAAAGGAGCTAAGCTTCATTCATAAAGCCCATGGCTGTGATCCATGCAGGCAGCTGCTGAGCTCCTTTTAAGCCTCTCCTTTTCCCTAGAAGGCGTCGCAATTGCATGATCCTTTGCATTCCCCTCCCAGCCCTGCTGAGCACAGCAAAGCCATGGGAAGATTTCCAGAGCCGCAGCACCTTTTGTGTGACTCAGCTCAGGTGAATCACTAGTGCTCGGCGCAAAGAAATCGCAGGAATTGCGTAAAGGCCCAAAGGAAAACTTGATGCAGAATAACCTATGAAAATCTTCAAATGAAGTAAGACCTTCAGTTACAGTGTTCCTCAATCCTCTCTGCTTCCCCTGTGCCACTTTAAGCAGTTCATGGCAGGCAAAAACTGGTTCCATAAGCCTTTGTGTTTCTAGTGCAATGCTGTATGCTCCTCTGCACAACTCATTTCTACAGGATACTGGGGAGGATAAAAATCATCATGAGATCAAAGAGTCTGGACAAATTCAGAAAAGGCTATTTAGTACAGAGAAGCCACAGAAACCTCAGGAAGTCCCTGAGCGGCGAAGAGCTCACACGTGACAGAATACGCAGGGCAGGTATGTGCACATGGGTTTGCATTTTTCTCTGGGCATTCGCTTTGGCTGTGGTCAGAAACACCCTCGGTGTCCTCTTGTCTGGCGGGTGCAGCCATCACGGTGCCTGGGAAGCTGGAGTTCACTGGAGCACATGTGTGCCCTCGGGTTCCCGCTCATCCCAGACTGGCTCTTCCTGCTCTGCCAGCTTGTGTTGCCCGTCGTCTGCTGGGAGCAGGTCCTGGACCAGCAGGAGCCGTGGGGAACTTGAGTGTCCTGCCAAGAGCACAGCAAAGGTTGGTGTGTGGCACCTGCCTGCAACCCAAAACACAGCTGGTACTGCTGATTTTAAGCCAGGAACTTTGTGTTTCCCTTCTAATAGCAAAGACTGAAGTACCGCGTAGCAGTATGCAGTCAATAAGTCCTCTCAGCTGTGATAGCAAATGTATGAATGTTGACAGTATCCATGAGCAGTAAGCTGAAGTTGCCTTAAGACAGGCTTTTTGTCAAGTACCTACTGAATACACACTTTGCTTCCTAACCACTGAATGAATCTGGTGTTCAAAGTCTCTCCCTTATGCCTCTGCTTTTTCTTTTTCTCCTTCTTCCATGTCAATGCTTTGCAATCCTTCATGGAGAGTAAAATAACTGCTACTGTGCAGGAATGGAAATCACATATAGAGAAATTTTGTGTGACAGAATAAAAGCAAATGGTCAGACTGTCTGTTGATGCAAACAGATTTCCTGGGACCTCCTCGTACTTACATGGAGATGTCCGGAGTCTCTCCTGCCCTTCTTCCTCCATCAAAGAGGAATTAGGAGCGCAAGTTCTTAAGGATGTGAAATCTCACTGTGTAACGATATCAACATGCTGATAGATGCTTCTCAGCTTTCTATTTTTGGGCCATCCAGTAAAAGCAGTCAGAGCATAGAGGAAGTCTGGAAGAGGTGGAAGGGAAACCACGAGCTGTGCAGGGGAGTCACTGCTCCTGCATTCAAGGACGGCATTCGCCCTATTGGGTGCAGTGGGGTGGGAGGCTCCTTGGCCCTGATCCCAGGCTCTTTTCCCGGGGCAGCCGATGACCCTGCGCCCGCCTGGGGACACGCTCTGTGCTTCACATGCCTCGAGGGATGAGCCGGTGGCTGGTTAGATGTTGATAGTTCTTCTGGTTTGGGCCCAGGCCAACCCGGCTGAGGATCAGGCACTGGCACAACCCTGGCTTCATCCGACTCTCCTGCAAACTTTGACATTCCTGTTTTTTTTTTTTTTAACAAGACTAAATTTTACAAGAACTGTACAAATCATTCAGAAGAGCTGACTAGTGTTGGCTTCAGTATCAGTATCAGCCTCGCCAAACTCTGTTACGCTGCTCTTTCCTTCTGAGTCCTTCCTGAGAGCTGTATTTTACTCAGGATTTGCCAGTTACTCAGTTCTTAATTCACTTACCCTGTACTTTAATGCTATTAGCTGTTGTTGCAATTTATAATAAGACTTTTGCAAAGACCAAGCAATCTATGAAATAAAAATATCTTGCATTTGCTTAGCTACTGTTATCAATCAAACCAATAATTTAAGAAAAGAAAATTAGGATTCTGTCCCAAGACCTTTTGCTTCTTAAAGTCACAATGACTCGTATTACTTACACCAACATTCTTTATTTGTTGACTTCTGCAATGGTATTTTGTTACTTTGTCCAGAATTGCTATGCTAACTGGATTAGAATGACTTAGATTGCCCTACTGTATTTTTGTTTCTTTTTGTTTTTCATTTACCTCAATGCAGCATTTCTTCAGTGCTCTAAAATATTTAGGGTTTTCCAGGAATAGGCCAGAGATCACAGAATCACAGAGTGGTTGAGGTTGGAAGGGACTTCTAGAGATCATCTAGTCCAACCCCCCTGCACAAGCAGGGGCATCAAGATCTGCTTAGCCAATTTGCATCAGATGTGACGATGACATTCGCCTGGACCTGTTAAGGTAATAATGTTTATCTCTTGTAATGCTGTTTAATAGCCTCCTTGGTTACTAATGCGATGGAAAGTACAATGTCCTCATGACATCAGTGCATGATTCTACTTGTTTCCAAATTCAGAACAAAAATGTTTATTGGACACCATCGTCTTCACATCATCATCAATTTTACTGTTTCCATCTAGTGATGCTAGTGCTTTTGAAATAAGTATCAGCTCAAATGTAAACTAGATCCAAATGCCAGCATATTGCCCTGTTCTATTTAAGATACTCTTGACCTATTTAGGACCTGACTGCTCAAGACTGCAGCAATATGAAAAGCCCACTGAAATCATAAAGGATCTTCAGGGGTGAACTCAGCCTCCCAGGCTGTTGACATCGTTGTTACTGGATGCCCAAACAGCTTCAAAGATTGAAATGGGCAATGACTGATCCAGCGTATGGTCTTATTGATTTGGTTAAAGATAAACATGGCTGCGGTTCAAGTTTTAAATTATCCTATAAGGCAGCACAGTACTTTTCATAAGTCAATGGCATTCTTAAATTTATTTTACAATGGAGGGCATTTTTCATGCAATGTTTTTTAAGAGGTCGTTTCTAGGCACCATGCATTCAAAGTGCTGCTAATGTAAAAGATTAACCAGTTGTATTGCTGAAATGGAGTCGAGTGGCTTAGCTACGATAAGACGGCTCAGAACCAGCTTTATGGAAACAGCACACGATTATAAAACTGCAGAGGAAGCAACGGCCAAATGATCAATGGCATCATTGCTAGCCCCGTTAATGACTGTGCTCTATGATCCCGATCTTGTGACCAGAGCTCTAAAGGTGCCAATACCAATTCTTGTGGATTGTATTACATCATGTAGACTTCTCCTGCTTAATGTTTTTTGACTAGCGCAGTGTGGAAGGAGCTGTGCTGCTGCTGTTCAGAGAGTTCAGGTGATGGGATTCCCCCGGCTCCACTAATCCAGTGCCTCTCCTTCTTTTCATCACGCATGTGGCTCTGCAAGGGGTCTTGCCCACCACTTCTGCCTCCCTTTTCTTTAAAGAAAACGTTCTTAAGAGATACATATTTTAAGAGATGGCTAGTGGGGTTGGGGAGAAATGTTGTTTTAAAGCAAGAATTCTTGGATCTTTCAAAGCTATTGTGCCCATTTCTATTTGCAAAGGCTGGAGGGGAAGGAAAGCATAAACGATACTTCTGTGTGAATTTTTGTCCTTCAGATTGGAACAAAGAAACCTGGCAAATAATTGGCCAATGCCCTAGTCAGACCATCAGATGCTTTCAAGTATTAACTGGAAATTTGAAAAGTCCTTCTGTGTCACCAGGACAGTATTGTATAGCTTTTTCCCTTGCTTCATATACTTGCAAAAGACATTTGCATAAAGTCTCCTGAATCCACTGAGCAAGGACATAGTGAGCACTGCAGGACGCGGGTACTCAGCTCCTCACCTTGTTCCAATGTGTCCCAAGCAATCAGCTTATGGCTGAACAACAGACCAGAGGACCAGCCAAAGGATGAGAGGCGCTGGAGAATTCCTTACTCATTTTTTCTTTAGGTTACCGAGATCTCTTTTTATAACCACAATCTTCTGACTAAAAGACCACTCTTTTTTTTTTTTCCCCATTATTATCAAAGAAAGAAATTATACATCTAGCCTTAACTCTTCTCCCTCCCTAATCTGTTGTCTTTATAGTTAAATTCTAGCAAGAAGTTTCTTCAATTTACCTAGGGACCTGGGGTCTCTAAGGGATTTGATTCTGAACCTTATTATATATATGTTAGCATTTGCTGAACGATTATTTGTTCTGTAGGAATGCTGAGAAGCTCAGTGCATAGTACAAACAATCAATAAAAGATAGTCCTGGATTCAAAAAAGCTTGCAATCTATCTGGTACTGAGGAGGGCAGGAGGGAAAAAGATTCAAAGCAGCTGAACTCTCATGCTCTACCTGCTACTACCTCTCAGTCTCCTACAATCCTTGGCCTATTTCTTGCTCTCATGCATTTTCTTTCATGCTATTTTCCTGACTATCCACACTTTTTGAAGGACAACTCCATGGCACATCTTTCCTATGTAGGTTCCTCTCTTCATATGTGTTTGAGCTGACACACATGCAAGACCTGAGAAATGTCTAATGTTAAAAAGTAGAGTGAGGAAAATAAACCTCAAGGATGAACGAGAAATTAAGATAAAATACAGTCTTAACAAATGTATTTAAAGCTCAAGATGAGTGGAGGGAACGCTCCAGGATGGTTCTTCAGAATCCCATGAGGACTCTGGCCTATAGCAACTAGTTGCAGACACAAAATCATGGCTGAGATGCTGAAGTGCCTGCAGTGGCCTGATGTGATCAGTTCAGCATCTTTCTGGTAAAGATTTCCCTGCGAAAAATGCACAGCATCTCCAGACACTGAAGGCAATATTAATAGCAGTTGGATCGTGCTGTTGTCTCCTCACTGTTGCTGTGCATCCATGCTGTATGGATGAGTATTGAAACAGCCTCAGATTTCATTCAGCTACAAAAAAGTGGCAGCGTAGGAGCAGAGGAGGGAGGTATTCAAAGACATTCCCAAACAATTTAAACAAGGCAGCCTGGGTGTGCGGAGAGTGCACACCTGCTTCATGCTCTGCAGATAACCCAACATCATGCAAGCCCTTTGGTTCTTGTTCAAAAGTCCTTTTGCCTCTGATCATGAGGAAATCATCTCAATCACCTCACCTAGTCACAACTTCCAATCAAAGTTAGTCTTGGCAGCATGAAAATACATGGACCTGCTCAGAAGGGTCAGAATGAGACAACAATCTGTGCCCAAGTTGCCTTAGGGTTTGTGTCAGCAGAAATCTCTCCACTCACCTGCAAGGGATGGAACTCCTCTTCATGAAACAGCTGATGAGAGGGACAGCCCTGAGCATATGTGTGCAGTTAGTTGTGTGTTTTGTAGGGTTTTAAAATGATTTAATGAATGTGGAACACATGGGAGTTCATGAGCCTGCTGACTAAAGAAGATTATCCCAAAGTATCCTGAAGCTTTTAAGAAACTGCACGTAATGAATCTGCAACTGCTCCACCTAGAAAATACTGCTCTGCTAGTCTCATTCAGAAGAGTCTTATTCTCCTGAGGTGCTGCTAATCTGTTCCCTCCAAAGAAATAAATATTGCTCTGGTGAGTTCTTTTAAAATGCTTGCCAAGCATATAACTCTATGTTTGATAGCTTGTATGCTATAAATAATTAAATCTGCCCCTTCTATTGACCCCAGAGAAGCAGGCTGACTTGTCCTGACAGTGATCACCTTCTCATCCATATTCATAACCATCTTCCCCACCAGTCTCTAGCAAGGGGAGAGTGTAATGGAAGATCAATACAGTGGAATATGGATTTAACTTACACAGGAAAGAAAACGGGTGATTATGCAAGTGATTTGGTAAATTATTCCCTGCAGGCCAGCAAACCAAGATCCTATTCCTGCTGGAAGCTCTTCACAACCACCGTGTGTGTTGCTAAAGACATACACTTCCATTTAAAGGGAATTGTGATTTTTGTTAGGTATCTGTTAAATATTTCATCAAAGCTTTCTGTCTTATAAGCAAAAACTATAAAGCAATAGAAAGCAACAAAATCAGAAGATAGTTTTAGGCAGAGATGACATTTTCATTAACTAGGATATGAGCTAGTATTAGTCAGCACATGGCTGGCTGTGGAATAACAGTAATGATTCGTCTAGAGAGGTAACTAGCTGTTATAACTTGAAAATCCCTTCTTTATTTGACTTATTTAGAACCACATTAGGGGTAACGAAAGTTCTACAATCTTGAATTTTCAGTAAAAAATATTAATTTGATGGAAACCATATAGGAACACCTTTTCTTTTCCTTTCTTTTCTTTTCTTTTCTTTTCTTTTCTTTTCTTTTCTTTTCTTTTCTTTTCTTTTCTTTTCTTTTCTTTTCTTTTCTTTTCTTTTCTTTTCTTTTCTTTTCTTTTCTTTTCTTTTCTTTTCTTTTCTTTTCTTTTCTTTTTTTTATTGTTTCTCGTTCACCTGTTGCCTGGTCTCCAAATTCTGGTTTAATTATTCTCTCAGGCAAGAAATTGCGCACTTCACTGATCAGTGATCTCCTCATCAATATTGAATGTCATTGATAAATACAACCTGAGTTCTCTTCACCTTAAATTGAGGTCTAAATTTTAATCAGGATTACCAGCCTTTCTTTCCATTGATAAATATCAATGAAGTAATCTCAATGATCTAAATATCAAGCAGATTTTTCTGGAGAGGCCTGCAATTTATCACATCGAAGAAGTCCTATGAAGCATCTGAACAAGCAAATCCTTTGGGACACTGTAGTGCAGGATCAGCTATGTGGAACAGACTGTGGCATGGAAGGACTGCCAAAGTCAACCATGACTGGAGCTGAAGATGTACAAGATGTGCAGGAGTGGAGTACTGGGGGAAGAGAAGGCAAAGAAAACAGAAATGGTTACTGGAGCAACACTGCCTAAGGAAATCTTGCATCTATGGCATTCAAGCAAATATTCTTGCCTTGCCATTGTAAGAACAGTCATAGAGGAACGGAAGGAGGAATTTGCTCATAGTTTGGAAGACAAACTACAGCCCTCTGGCCATGCATGTTGCATTGAATTCTTCAGGCCATGCACGATCATTTTTCTGCTTAAGTACGCTTGCATCCTTTCTTGTAAGAAATACACATACACAAAAATTAAGTGAATGGGTAAGAGAGGAAAAAAAAAGATAGAGATGATCTCAAGCTGCCCATTGTTCACATTCCCCCACACAGGAGCCCTTAAAACCCTGCTGCTTCTGTTATGAAACCAATCAACTTTCCCTGAGAAGTGATTTCTTTAAATGTGATGATATTGAAATAGCTCTGACTTGCCATAAGGTGATTCCTATTCAAGATGTCACATCATATTGCCACATATCATCTGACCTCCTCTCATTAGACAGCACAATATCACCATTGCTGATCTTACTAATTAAAAATGCCAAATACAAAATCACTTAAACATATGTTTTTAATTCTTTCAGCCAAGTTTTATACCACAAAAATCCTAGATGAGGCATTATGACAATGTTCACACTATACCACCAGCTCTCTTGTATTGCATTTATATTTCTTTCTACCTCTCCTCAGAGTTATGAGAATCGTAAATTAAAAATAGCTCTATGATCTAGTCTACAAAATATTTTTTTTTTGGCATAAAAGGGGAATAAAAGAGGATGACTAGAGAGGGCCATAATGCATATTTTGGAAAAAAAAAAAAAAAAAGAAAAAAAGCTGCCAGGGTATATAGGGTTTTATTTTAGCAAATTCTATGGCACTAAGATTAAACGTTATATTGGTACATGACATTATGTTGTGAAGTAAAAAAAAAAAATACAGGAAAAGCTCCCCAGCTGGTATAAAGCAGCAAAGGCAAACTGAAATCATTTTGAGCCACATATACTATGTTCCAGCTAAGAATCTGGCTCTGTAGATGTTTAATAAATGAGTTGAAAACACTAGCATTCTGGAAATCCATCTTTTAGAGACATCCAAATTATAGGGGCCAATCCCAGATAGACTGTATGCAAGTGAATAACTATGCACATGAATGGTCTTTTTGTTTTTCAGTGGACTAGGCAGGATTGGGGCCTATTCCTGGCTGTGCTGATGGGAATGCTGGCAAACAGCACCACTGATATATTTGGCAGAGCTAAAGATTGATGCTCTGACAGAAAGAAGGAGCAGATTCGCTTTGCTCTTGCTGGTACAAATCAGCATTCAGCACTCTTGTTGGACTTAAGCAGCTAAAAGAATAAACCTCTCTACACTGACAAATACTCGGTAACTTAAAAATAAATTTACCAACAAGAACCAAAAAAAAACAAGGAGAAGATTTTCAAAAAGGTACTTAAAGAGCTGTGTTTTTGGGAAGGTGGATGGTTTGCATTTTATGATGACCTAGCTCATGCTGGTACCCAGAATCAGTGATGAAAAGCTTGTCTAGGAATATGTGGGAAAAGGGCTCAACCCTGCACTTTCACTTGGCACACATGAAAGCTTTCAGGTGGAAAAGGACACACGTTCAGACCCTCAGTGTCCTCTTGCAGAAATCCCCAGATTTTTGCTGCTTACATCAGCAGTCAGCCCAGGAACCCCGGTCTGATGTGTGGATGCTGCAGGCACAGACGAGGCACATATATGGCTTCCTGCAGCAGGGTTTAGCTGCAATTTTTGCTTTCTGCAAAGAAAGAACTCCTCAATGGTGCAAAATTTATCTGAGTGGAAAAGGGAGCTGACAAAGCCTGCATGAGTTACTCATTAACTTTTCTTGATGTATCTCAAGGTAAGAGAAGAGCAAATGAAATAATCTGGTAGATCATCGCCTGGTGACTACTTCTATAGCACCTGTGATTCAAAGCAATCAGGAATTCTGGAAAATCAGGAAAACTACACCAATGCAAACAGCTGCATATACCTTATTTCAGCCAGCATGTCACCTAGCAATCCTGCCCATCTCCTTTACTTGCAGAACAGCCATCATATGAACATCTAAGCAGCAACACAAATTATTCCTTCTCCTTAGCTCATGCCCAGGGAAAGTTGCCATTTGAGGGTGTGGGGAGGGCTGATTGGGATATCTGGGGGGCTGTTGGGATATTTGGGTCAGGATATGCTCAGCCTGGAACAGAAGCCTCTTCTGCAGCAAGATGCTCCATGTTTGGGGACTCTGCCCAAAACCTCCTTATATAGCAGGCTGACAGAAAGAGACAGCTCCTCTGGTGATCCTTGGATTTCTGTTATGATGCAAGGATTGAAAGTGGTTCTGCTCCAACCCATGATAGCTACAGGTTCACAACTTCAGACAAAAGGTGTTTGGTTGAACAGATGACTTGTATTCAGCAGATTGGTATACAGAAATGTGGCTTTCCTACATGCCTGCAAGCTGCTGTTACATTTTTGCTTGTACATTTTAATCTCACTTTCAGCCTCCTTGGTAACGGGGAATATAAGTGCTCTTGGACAGGGACTTGTCCTTGCTCTGCATCTGTGCAATGTGCAGTGCAATGAACCTGCTGCCACGTGGGCCTTCCAGCTACGACAGCCGTGGGCAAGTCCCTCGTACTTGCAGGTGATGGTGCTGCAGCTGAATGTAGAGAGATTTGCATGACAAGCACCTGCTGTCACCAAATTAGCACACGAGCCACATTTTGCTGCTGTATGTAACTCCTCAAGGTCTTTTCCACGGCCTTCCTTCCTCCCTGGGTGCTTGCGGGCTGTAGTGTTGCATGGTGATGCATCTTTGGAGTGTGTGCCCTGGGCAGCCCACATCACCCAAAGAACTGGAGTTGGACTGGGCTGAGGACTAAGTGTTCTTTGCTGTAAGAATTGAAGAATAGGGCCTGTTTACTTGTTGGGATGTAGGTAGCATTGCCTATCCTAAGAGAACCAGGCTCAAAGCATTATAATACTGATGAACAGAGAACTGTAAAACAGCCACTATACTTGGGTGAAAGCTGCTTCATTTCATGTTCAATCTGCGCCTTATTTCTTCCCCTGTGCACTGTATGCTCAAGTATGTCTGCCACCACTTGACTCTGGATATCTCCTCCATATCTTATCTTCACGGTCTCTTTTCTGTGTCCAGTCTTTCTCCTTGAAACTCCCCTTTGAGTCAGTTATATTCTTATTTCCGATCTCCTCTCCAAACACGTCTTTCTCAGCTATGTCACAGCTCATCTGTCACACTGGAGGGAACCAGAGGTGGTTTTAAGACACTTCCATAGTATCATAATCTTAAAGGCAGTCGTGTGTCTGCTTAGCCCTCAGTGTAAATTGCAGTAGCTTTGGTTGCCAAGGGGGAAAAAAAATCCAACAGAAGTAGCGCAACAGCTTCTCATTCCCACAGAGCTACTTTGAGTCTGGGGCTTCTGGAGGAAGGGACAGCACCGGGCTCTGCTCCCGCCCATGTGCCCACACACTATTTTGGGAGAGGTGGAGGGGCAGAAGGGAAGACTCCAACTACAGCTTTCTTATTCCCTTCAGATTGCTGGAATAAAATACAGAGCCTGTAATGCTGCATTCAGCTGGGTCTCGTGTTTTGGCCTAAGCTGTTTTCACTCAGGTCAGAAGATATGTGGCATGAACAGGAACTGTTTTTCTTTGCTATAAATAGTAAAGCACTGACCGCTCAGATAAATACACTTGTATAAATGAAATGGTAAAACTAGGTTTAAAGAGAGACTATAGCAAACACTAACCTTTTTATAGTAACTTATAACAAAGATTTGCCTAGATGGCAGGCTTGTATAAAGAAGTAAATTATCCTGCTTTCTTATAGCAGCATAGAGCCCTTTTACAGATAGGTTAACAGAACAGCTCTCTCCAATAAGTAGATGTAGCTCAGAGAGAAGTGAATAATACCTATAATAACTTAAACTGCACATCAGTTAAGTCAATAATAAGGACGCCACTCAACTGCAGGACAAACTGGAAAATACAGTGGAAGTCCATTTTTATTTATAAAGGATTTATATTACATTATAGCAGTGCTTGATGCAAGAGTCTTTCAAATGCCCCAGAAAGTTCCGCAGGTGCCCAGTCCTCCGCGTGGCCCCGCGCGAGGCAGTGTGCGTGGAGGTGTGGTGCTCAGCTCCCAGGAGATTGCAAGAACACTCCAGTAAAACACAAACGCTGCAGTCTCACCCAGCCTTTAAGCCTTTGAAGATAATCACACCTTGAAATTGCCCAGGGGCATGATGTAGTTGCCAGAGAAGAACTCAAATGTTGATTAAAGAAGGCAATAATATCAGTACTTCAACAATAATGAAGTTCATCTGCTCTTCTGAAAGAGGAGGGAAATGAAGAAGTACTGTTTTCCCTACATCCCTGCCGGGACCTGATGAAGCTCATTTCTCCCTCCCTGGTTCCTGAGTATTGCAGCAGGTGACCTTTCCCACTGCTCTGTCCAAAGGATGGACTTTTCTACCTGGGCCACGATGACATTAGCTTCATACTGATGTGTAAGTCAGGAGTATCTCCTTGGAGTTACACTGCTGTAGGTCTATCTGCAGCGAGAAGTGGATCTGACCTACGGTTTGCCTCTAATCAGGCATTATTACGGTAAATACTTGGCCACATCCTGAGCCAAAACTCTTAAAGACAGTATCAAGGACATTCAGGAGGGCTCCTGGAAGTGAGTGAGAAATTATAGTCTAAAATAGGTGTGCAGCAGACAAATGCTAAGATGTCTCTTCTGGCTGGAAGACAAGACCAGGGACAAGTCACTATGAAATAGCCTCTTTTTATTCCTTTTCCTGGCATCCCTTAGCAGTCAGTCAAGGAGAAGAAAGGGGGCTGGCTGAGCCAGCAGGTACCTGTTACTGTTTCCAGTTCCACTGACTTCTGTTGGAGCTGTGGGCACCTAGCACTTTGGAAATATCTTTTGTATCAGCAAATAGCTGTATCCATTATCATGATGCTCAGTTTTCCTTCAAATGGAACAAAATAAAGCAAACAAATAAAAAGGTTACTACTCTTCAGACTTGTCTCCGTGATTTTTCTGTTACTTGCAGTAGAAAAAGAAATCCATGAAATTGCATGCCCTTTTTACAGAACCTCTTCCAAGCTCTTATTCTACTCTCAAACACTTGAGATTAATTCAATTTTCACAGTCCCTTACAGGTACTTTCCTGCACAGGGTTCTGAGTAATGCATGCTGAGAATAATTTCAACCTACTCTAAACCAGAAGGATCAGAGAGGCTGGACATGGGACTCCAGTGGTTAGGGGAGGCAGCAACTCCCTTCCTATGACCTCAGACTTGCCCGTTTGGCCTTGTTGGGTAGGGAATAACCACATTTGTGTCAGAGAGGTGTTGCAAAGCTTCATTAAGGTTCAATGAACCCCTTTGAGAACCTGAAATGAAAGATGGTGTATAAGTACATAACTTATTTGTATTCATTAGCAGTAGAAAAGTTGATTATCCAGAAATCTGCTTTGGCTCTGCATACCATGGAGTCACACTTGCCATTTAGACGTGAGGGGGACAGAATCCTTGGGTGGCCAGGACCATCTTGCATGTAACGTGAACAACCTGAGCAAGTGTCAGGTTCTGGAGACAGGGTTGTTGAGGGCTGGGTCACACGCAAGGTTTTGGGGAGAGAAGGGTTGGGCCATGCCTGAGGTTTTCAGGAGAAATGTGTGGAACATGGCGAGGTTTTCCAAAGCAAAGGGCTGGGAGATACCCAAGGCTTTCAGAAGAGATGGGCTGAGGGAGCCAAGGGTTTCTGGAGAAAATTTATGTGAAACACACGGGGTTTTTGGAGGAGAAGATGAGGGTACTTCGGTTTGCAGAACAGAAAGGCTGGGCTATGCCAGGGGTTTTCAGGGGAGCAGGCTGAGGACTTCGCTAAGGCTTTCAGAAGAGCAGAGCTGGGAGGTTCCCAAGGGTTTTTTATGAGGAAAATGTCACCCAAAGCTTTGCAAAGAGACCGAGTGGGACCTGTGCACGGCTTACAGAGAAAGCTTGGCGGGGGGTGAGCTCTCCAGAGGAGAGCGCCGGGCCCAGCCGAGCTTTTCGGAAGGAAAACGCCGGCCCTGGTGACCGCCCATGGCTGCCCAGGCCCCCGGCGGCAGGTCGGGGACCCCGGGGCGGCTCCTGGGCCGGGCCGGGCCGGGTCGGTGCCGCCTCCTGACGTCGCGAACCTGCGGTGCGCGGGGGGCGGAGCGGAGCGGGCCGGGCCGGGGCGGGGCGGCCCGCGGGGCGGGCGGAGGCGGCTGCCGGGCGCGGCGCAGCGCGGCCTGCGAGCGCGCCAGGCCGCAGCAGGTAGGGGCAGGGGCGGCTGCGCCGAGCCGGGCCGGGCTGAGCCGGGCCGGGGGGCTCCGCGGCGGGGCCTGCGGCAGCCGCGGGTGCGGAACAAAAGCGGGTTCCGAGGGGGGCCTCCGCGCCGGGTTGCGGCGCATAGAGCTTCGCTTGCTCTGCAGCGGCCCCGCGCACCTGCCGCCGCGCGGGGCTTTGTGTGGGAGCCTCGTCTCGGGGCTCCGAGCCGTGTTAACATTATTATTGTTATTAATTTTCCTGTCTGCAGCGTCCCCGAGACCACCGAGCAGCAACGCAGCCCATGCTGCGGAGGGGGCGATACGTTAAATACCCTCCCTTCCTGCCCCCCTCCCCGTCTGCTTTTTGTTGTTTTGCCGCAGAGGTCATTAATTCTGCAGCTTTATTGCGCCGCTGTCACCTGCGCTGTCCCCAGGCCTCCGGGTGAGGATGCAGGAGAGTGGCTGTAATGCCGGGCACCAGACTGAGGCACGGGTTAAAAATAATAATAATAATAATAATAATTCTCTCCACGGGTTCAGAATTGCAGCTTTGATCTCCGGAGATGGAAGGGGGTGAAGGGAAGGAGAGAGGCTGATTTGTGCTAATTTTTTTTTCCTTCAGGGAGAGAGAGAGGAGAGGAAAACGTGATCCTGCGCGAGGAGGAGGAGAGGGAGCGGATGTGCGATAGCTGCCCGTGTGCGGCCGCGGCACCGAGCAGGTGCGGCTGGGAGGTGCCCGATAAGAGCACAGGTTCCCGGGAGACGGAGGGGCAGCGCATCCCGACGTGCCCTGCTTCTTTTTCTTGTTTCTTCCCTGCCCGTGAGGTGAGGGGGGAGGATTTGCGGGCGCCCAGGTTATCTGCGAGGAAGTGGGGTGAGCAGTGGGAGGCCGCGCTCCTCCCAGCACCGCTGCGACCGCGCCGCGAGCCGGGGGAGGCTGCAGGGCCCGGCCGTGTCACCTCTGTCTGTGCTGGGCCGGCTCTGAGGATGTGGGCTCTGAGCCGTGCTTCTTGCACCATGAATTGCTAGCGGTCAGGAAACGTTCTGGGAAAGAAAGTCTGTTTCTATTAACTATATTTCCGCTTTTCAGCCACTGGATTCAGCTGCTTGCTTCTTTTTGGAAACAGCCTTTCTGGCATATCCTCAGTCCTACTTTGGGAATATTTCTGCTGCTTTAGGGTTGTGGCTTCCACTCGTGGCACTCGGGCAGCCGATCTTTGTGATTGCAGGTTGCCACAAGAATTTATCATGTGAATCCACCTGCAAGAGGCAGCATGGGGTCCCATGGCTCAGGGAGGCTTCAGAACTGCATCTATACACCAGTGTATTTCTGCACTTTAATGTCATGTGTCTTTATATTTTTGTCCGTTCAGGATGTGTAAAGGATAAATGCCAAGCGCCAAAATGAGCGTGACGTCGTGGTTCTTGGTGAGCAGTACCGGCATTCGCCACCGGCTCCCTCGGGAGATGATATTTGTTGGCAGAGATGACTGCGAATTGATGCTCCAGGTAATACGATGGTTTTGTTATTTCTTCTGGAGATGCAGTAGATGCATATGTAATTCTGGGGATCTGTAAGATGCTACCTGTTTCCTTCAAATTAATTCTTTTAAAATGAACTTTTTGTTTAATGATGCCAGCTGTTCCCATAAAGGCTTGAGATGTTCATGAAAGTGCAAGTGAGGTTTCTTTCAAATAGCCATGTCGTCAGATGGATAGGAGCTGTGCTGGTGCGAGGTTAATCAGATCGAACAGATTAACTATCTTCATGCTACTAGAAGTAGTAAGCAAAGATGTGCTGTTCTGGTCTGATCTGTAAGTGCTTATGTTACGGGTTTTGTAGCTTTTAGTATGTGTGCGGTTCACTAGCGTGTGTGATTTGGAGGGAGCTGGAAATAGGGCTTTTGTTTGTTCATTGTTGTTACTCTATTTTTTTTTCTCTCTAGTTCAGTTTTGATTGCCAGTGCCTATATCTTAGTGGGTTTGGGTTTTTTTTTTTCTTTTTTTAAAGATGATAGGAAATACTAATGTTTAGCAGAGAAAGTTTAGCTGTTCTGGTGATGCCCAAGTAATTGTGTAACTCACGCAAGCTTGCAGCTTGTGTTAGTGCTTTCCGTACTAGGCCTAATCCAGCTTGTCTGAAGTGTTGACTGTGGTCTGTTGTCAGACAGCATAAAGTAATGGACCTTGCTCCATACAGGCAGGCCTGGAATCTTGCAAAGAGCTTTTGACAGGAGCAGCTTTGCTCAGGAATTGTGTGAGCTCAGGATTAAAATTAATATTTCTTCTAATGCCATGAGTGTCCACGTGGCTGGTGGGGACAACATTATAAAGCAGTCTGGCACCCAGGGGGACTCTCTTCCCCTTAGTTCCCACTGCTGATCTGTGCAGAAGTATTTCCTAAACGCTTTTGCTAATCATCTACCAGGCAGGTTGTGTTTGTAATTGCTCCAGGGGTTTCGTATGGTGTGTGAGCAGGAGGTCTCTTTCGGGGGTAGAAGTCCTCCTCATAGGAGGTGTGCTTAGGAGGCAGTTGTTTGCTAAGGTGGTGTCTATCTGTAATAAAACTTTATGATCACAGAAGGAAAGCTCGTGCTGTTTGTACTGCTGTGCTAGTTGGCTGTTAACGAAATGGCTATGCTGCAGTGAAGGAGTTTGGATAGTAAATCATTGGTTTAGGTTTTTCCCATGAATCATGCTATCTTTTATTTCATGTTTCCACATGTCCGTCTGATGAGACACGTAGAGGCTGTTAAAAAATGTCCTTATTTTCTGTAAGTCTCTATTTGGCTGCTTTAAAACCTTGTCGCCACACTCTCTCATGGCTAAAAGGGAGAAAATATATACAGAACTTTAGTTCTCAAAAATGGACTGAACTTTAAGTTGTTAGCCTTAAGCCCTATTTAAAGGATTGGAATTTTCTTTATGGCCTTTAGGGTTCATCCTGAAAATCACATCTCAAACTGGGCACTCCAAAATAAAAGCACCTCAATTCCAGTCATGCCTAAAATGTGCTGCTTATTTCAGGGTTAACTGGATAGCATGGACTGTGAACCACTCCGGGCTGCTTGGAGCATTTCATGCTGCTTTGCAAGTCTGAGCTGGCTTGTCAGTGTTGCGTGTGGACTAGCAACCTTGTGTCACTGTAAATTTGTCATGCTCTTTTCCATAAAGTAAGCAAAGTGGGATGCTGGGAGGAACCAGCAGTATCTGAAAGGCATGAGTTGTATTTGGGGCTCAAAGGTGGTGGTAGGAGAGGAGGTTTTCATTATTTAGGCAGAACGAAGGCTCCACATAGTCTGTAAAAGCCAGCTGCTAATATTCATGGAGCGAATGACATGTGACCCTTTATAAACATGTTATTTTACTGTCTCTAGTAATAAAGTTGTTTCTAAGATCATGTGTCAGGTTTCATTTTGAATGAGGTGGTGCATTTTTTTTTCTTGTCTTTTGCTTATAAAGATGTTTTTCAGAGCTACCTTGGGCTGCAAATGATGAGGTTTTAAAGTAAGACTCGGTGCAGAGGAGAGGCTGCAAGCACATGCTTGATATCCAAGCAAAGTTGTGTTTGAGCAGATGGAGGATGGGATCTAAAAATAGCCTTTTTTTCCTACTGTGACTGTCCATGTCACAGAACTGTTGGTATTCCTGTTGGGGAAAGCTTAAGAAGAGCGAGGTCATCAGAGCAGATGGACAAAGCTCTCCGTGGTAATATTCATACCTGCCACGTTCCTGCATGGGACTGGACTGGACGACCCAGAAACTGCATACTCACTGCACACTTAATTTGCTTATATGTTTCAAGACACTGCATACCATTTCACTGGCATTTAATCTCCTCAAGTGTACAGCTGGGAACAGACTGGCATTGTTTGGGGAATGGACTGGACGACCTGATCGGTGTTTTTCATCCCAAGGATTATTGCCGCTTAGTGATTTCATTGTGCTACAGTTTGTGGTTCCCTGTTGAGACCTGGTGTATTAGACCGTGTGCAAACATATGACACAGAGATAACCCTTGTCCAGGAGAGCTTGCAGTCTGGCCTTTCTCCTTTTACTGTTTGAGACATTCCTTGTCCTTTGATATTTTCTTGGCAATGTTGCCCCAAGGTACCAGATCGCTGAACAACAAAAATGGTGGCTTTGTCACTGAGCAGTAAAGCTTTGCTTTCACCTGCACTTACAAGTTTCATACAGGTACTAGAATTGCATCCTAGCTAACAAGGAGAGAAAGAAAACCACAGTATTCGAGCTTAAAATTAAGTAGGCTTGATGGTGGAGAAACATAATCTACCTTGAAATCTCCTATACCTGCTAATAGGATTAGAAATATTTTAAATGATTTTGGAGCATTGTAAAGCTTCTTGTGAACGTAAATGTGAGATTACATTGAGTTTGGATGTTAATGCAAGGGAGAAAATGCCTTGTAAAGTAATATGGCATGCACAGTGTTGTTAGGCCTAGTCAAGGGCTCAGTTATTTTTCTCTGAAGCACAGGACATGAAACTATTACAGGAATCATAAGGCTCCCTTAAGAGAATGGTCAGCAGGCAGCAAAGTTGTAGAGTCCAGACTTTGACTGACCTGTAAGAAATGCATGGTTTTTTAATGGATCTTGGTGGGAGAAAGGGAATAATTCTCTGAAAATATTTACTTCGGGGAATGCTGTGTTAGAGAGAAGTAAGAGCTTTTCATGACAAACCAGAATGAAATTATTCCCGCTCCCCCCCCCCCCCCCCATTTTTTGAGGAAATGTAATTGCTGGTTTTATCAGCTTGATCGTTTGCTTAATGTGATGGATGTGTACCATGGAGGGGGTGTAAACCTTCCACAAATGGAAATTTTTACTTAAATGCTAAAGCTTCCCTCCCCACCCTAAAGCAAAACAGCTTTTAATATTTTTAACAAATGTAAATATTTAGCAGAGAAGTAAAGCAGCTGTATGACTTCTGACTTTCCTGTGTTTTTCTTTTCTTTTTTTTCTTTTGAGAGATATTTTTATTAAAAAAACCTGTGAAAGTAACTGTTCAACTGGTGCTGCCTCAAGTATTTACCTCTTTTTGGAGCAGAGATTTGGGCATATTCTTACGCTCTGCATGTGAGTGTGCATCGCAGCAGGAGCAGGTGCAGGTGGCACCACGCTTTCCTTAAGCAAAGTGTTCTCAGTACTGCATGTCTTTTAAGGCAACCTGGCGCTTCCTGTGATGGTGCTTTGTTTCCAAGTGCTTGTGACTTTGCTAAACTTTCTGAGTTGAGTTTATATTCTGGGTGTCCCTTTTAGGCAGCGTGCTCTGGAAGAGATCAGCTCAATTCCGTAGTCTGCTCTGAGAACAGGTTCAGGAAAAAATGCTGTTTCCTTCATGTAAAATGTTCAGAAGTGTGTTTAACCTGTTCTTTGAAGTGCTGGTGCTGTGGAGCCAGGGGCTTGACATTTTTCAAGAGGGAGTTTCTAGGCCGGGGATGTTGCTTGCTGCCATCAATAATCTAAATACATTTGGCCAAGGCTCAAGCCTTTGAAAATAGTTGAAGCTTGCGTGTGGTCAGAAGGGACTTATTATTTTAGGAAATGTTTAATTTGGAAGTGAGGTTGGTATAGGGAAAGATTAGATGAGACACAAAGAGGACAGACCTATTTCAGGTCAGGCAAAAAGGCCCTAAATGGAGGAATGCAAGAGAACAGAGTTTCGATGTGGGAACAGCTGGCCTAGATTAAATCAAGGTGCCTCTCACCCAGTATCCTGACTCAGACAGGGGTCAAAAGAAGCTCTCGAGGAAAGTGTGAGGACAAGCTAAGAGCATAATGATACTTCCAGAACTCTTGCTTAGCCTCCAACAGTTTGCATCTTGGGGAGCCATGGGCCAGCTCTTTGCATTTAATTGTGAATTACTATGCAGTGACAGCTAACCTGGAGCAGGGGATTAGGATGCTTTGGCACCGCAGGGAGGTGTTACAAGAAGCCAGGTGTGGGTACAAGGTGAGGGGAGGAGCGACGAGTGGGGAAGCAGCGGGACTCAGCGAGATAGGGAGTGAGGAATATGGGGTGGAAACCGGTCAGTGTGGGCAAAGTGGGTGTTGCAGATGCTGAGCATCATCTCCCCTAGACCCTAGGTTGGCTCTTGCTTCTGCTCTGGTGCCAGGAAAGAGCTGTGAAAGCTCCTAGCCAAGCATCTGTCACCGATCCATGTGGGACATCGCATGTTGCTTGTGGAATCAATTAGTCAGTTAAGCAGCAGGGGCTTGTGAGCTGAACATACGAGTCTGTCCTGTTGGTGAACTTAAGACATGGTAATTTGATATTGCTTGGATTGATGTTTTCCTCTTTTTTTTTTTTTAAGCTTGCTCTGGCAAAAAACTAGGAGATTACACGTGTCCTAGGCATTAAAAGAGCATCTGTATGACTGCTAAGCAAGGTGTTCATAACTGCAAGGCAGTTACAACACAGCAGTGCGAGGCTGCCTGTGTGCCCCTGCCACCACCCCTGCGTATGCAGGCATGAAGGTGCAGTCTGTCACTGTGTCATTACCTGGTTCCTTTCCCACAGGATCCGTGCCCTGTTTAGTACACAGGAAGCACGGAGCACTCCGCAAATAATACGGTGCAGCGGTGAGCTCGGCGCGTACGCAGTGACTGGCCAAATTAAGACTTTGTTGATGTGGTGTGTCCTGCCTTCCCCAGGCCGCGCTTGATAACGTGTCCGTCCTGTGCAGCCTGGTGCGTGTGCACATAAACAGGTGTGCGTGGTTGTGGTGTAGCTCCCCTGTGGAACTGTGCTGGAAGGAAGCACGTGGTGTGAGATTGGTAGGTTGTGTTTTTCCTGATGCTTCTAGGTGTGGATTTGCTGCTGTGCAGGAGTCTTATCCCTCCATCTGTAGAATACTCCTGTGCTGGGAGCCTGCACAGAAGTTATGGGGAATCTTTTCTTGCTTTGAGGTGCTGACCTCCTTCCCTGTGGAGTGCAGGGGTGGAGTGGGAAGCTCTGGCTAGGACAGGGCTGTGCACAGGGCTGTGCTGTTTTCCTGCAGTTACCCAGAGGGTGTAAACCAGCACCTGAGTCGGTTCGTGGGCACTGGGAATTACCATGATCCCAAGATGTTTATTCATTAGATGTTGTAGGGGAAGCAAGTGTCTTACAGGCAGGTAGGAAGGATTCTGCCTTGGGACGTCCTGCTTGGGCAGCAGCAACAGGGAGATGAGGGATGCATACCCTATACTTCCAAGTGTAACATTGCTTTTTTTGGCTCTTACATCTCTCATTGTTAATGTGAAGTTGATGGGACGATTAAGCTGTCTAAAGAAATGTGTTTTTTAGGAGGCTGGAGACACAGCAGGGCCTGTGAAGACAGGACAGGCAAACCTGGGAGGAGCGTAGGTTACTGGAGGCAGAGCAGGAAGTGGTGGTTAATGGCACAGCCTGAAGTAGGTGGACACTTGGGCACCTGAAGTCAAAGAAGAGTTGGGAGAATGGTGCTCCGTATCAGGGAAGGGGAGCCAGCAAGCAGAAACTGCTTCTACCTCAAAATAAAGGGTTAAATTGTTATGGGAACTATGCCAACCTCCAAATCCCCTTGCCAAGCTGTGGGGATTACAGTTTCATTTTCCTGGGGGATTTCTTTTTCTTTTGTTCAGTGCCTTATATCTGCCTGAGTTGGACCCTGGTCTTGCAACAGATCCAGTGAATCCGTGGTCTTGACTGCAGCAGAGCTGGAGGCAGGAGGCTGTGAAGTGACGGTGGCTTCACTTTCTAAGACACATTTGCCTGCTTTGGCAGAGTAATTTAGAAACCAAGACGTGCCCTTGGGAGCAGTCAGCCCTCCTTTGCGGGGGTGTCTCCCTTGCCACAGCCTGTGGCTGGGTAGAGCAGTCACTGAAATCATGGAAAAGTACTGAAGTGACCAATATACAAAACTATATTAAATGCATAGTGAAGGAGGGAGAAAAACTAGTGTTCATCCGTCGTTAAACATTATCCAGGATTTTGCTTCTGAGAAGCAAAAAGCATGTTTTAGACCAGCATGAGAGTGTGGGGTGTTTTTATAATTATTTTTATTTCCTGAATATCTTTGCCTGTCTTCCTTCTAAAGTGGGACGCTGGGAGAGGCTTCTGTTTCCTTACTGGGACACTTGTGCGGAGCTCAGTACTGGCAGAAATGTAACCTGTTCACTATGGAAAGTATTTGAGCAAATGTTTATTGCGCGTTGCTACCAGAATGCTGCAGTTATCTAGTGCCAGACACGCACAACAGACTGCAGTCAGGAACAGGGAAGCTGTTCTCCCTTGTTTATTTTATCTCCAACACCACGATGCCTCGCGGCCCTGGCAGGGCTGAGCTCCAAATCTCTCAGCCCTGAGCAGTAGGTTTGTGCCCGTGGGAGCTCCGACGGGGGGAAAAAGCAGAATCTGTGTCTACGTAGACAGCTGAGCTGTGTCTGCCCCTGCCCCTTTGGGGATACACAGGCCACCTTGCTGTTTCTCCTGCTGCCGTCCCTAGCAGGTCCTGTTTCCTTGTGGGTTTTCCTTGCTATCTCTGCAGCTCGTGTTTTTGTCCCCAGTGCCAACTCCTGCGTGTCAGCCCCTTCTCCAAACGGGACTACGGAGTGTCTGCTCTGTGCAGCGTGCGTGGCCAGTGTGATATTTTCTTCCATGGAGACTCCTGTCTACTTAAAGCTGTTTTGCTGTTTCCATGCTAAGCAGGAGGCTTGTGCTGATCCGGTGCTTGCACTTTCAAGAATCATAACAATGCTGCTTGGTTGCAGGTCTGATTGCAGACTGATGCAAATGTTGGTATTAGGTATAGGATTTTACCCATGGAGTAAAATTCCTATCTGTGATTTGGAGATACGTCTTGTTTAATGTAGCCTTAAAGGAAAGGGTAGTAAAATACCTCTTTTCAGATACGTGCAGCCTGTGCATTTTGTCTAGTAGGTATTTAAAACATGATGCATTGAAGATAGTATGATGGAGAAGCACGGCAGCCTTATATTAGGAAGTGATTTGTATGTCTGAAAATGCAAGCCCTGGATGTCAAATCACTGTCCACATTTTTCTTTCAGAGAAGTGTAAGTGTTGTTATCCAGAGAAGCATACACTGTTTTCCTGAGGAGGTGTTTCCATTCAATAACCCGCCCAGTGTCAGGACGTGGTGAGAAGGCTACGTTCTGCCCTCGTTCCTGCTGCCTGAGTGTAGCCTTAATTTTTGCCTGCAGATCACTTGTGTTTAGGAGATCTGCTTTCCCTGCCTCCTTTCCTTGCCCTTGGTTTCACCCGAGGTGCTACAGCTTGAGTTTTGTTTGGTTGCAAGCAGAATCCAAGTGATTCTCTGTCTCACAAGTGCTTTGCCAGAGAAACAGATTAGGTGAGAGGGTGTACCAGTTATTTCTTACTTAACTTTCGGGTATAGGCACTTCATTGTCATTGGAAATTCACAATTTTCACTTGAACAGGGCATTCTTTCCCCTCCACCCTGCATCCTTCCAAATATATCAATCATTTTTGCCTTTTATTTTGGAGGTTGTGACTCGGTGTGATCAAGGCTCAGTGTTTGGTGCAAATATATATTTAAACTGGGGAGTCCTCTTATGTTTTTGATTGTCAACTTTATTGAAGCTTATTGAGCTTAAAGCTGCACAGAAGCCTTTCCAGAGGAGCTGCAGACCTCTGGGGAGTCCTTATTTGTAGACAGCTCTATAACATGCGTGGACTTGGGTGTCTTAAATCACCTTCTGTTGGCCAAGGGTTTGTGGATGAGAAACCAGTGAACTGCTAGTCTGAAGTGACTTAGCAGGGTGGAAGTGACTTAGCTTGTGCTCTCACAGTGTGGAAATCAGTGAGACTTTTGCTTGGAAGCAGGATTGGGGCGTTCTGCTCCTCTCCAAGCACAGGCAAGCGATCAGCCTTGAGGTTCTTGCTGTCAGTGTGAGAAGGAGCAGCTGATGGTAAAGGAAAGTCACACCAAAGCAACTGCACCTCCATTCTCAAGCAAGAGTGACCTTTGGCATATCTGCATCAAAATAAACAAGGTGCGAATTTAGTTATTTTAAGTTTGGTTTCCTTGGAGATGAGCCCTTAGGAACTCCTCTCGCCAGTTCTTGTGAAGTTTTCTGTTTTGACATAAACAAAACTGAGAAAAATCTTCTCTTCTGCACAAAAGCCAGAAATTTCACTGTTATCTGTGTAACAGTTTGCTCTTTAAAGAGATGCTGAGAGGTAGTTTCAAGGCTGTGAATGATTTTGCATACCATTTTGACTTATTCTTCCAAAGTGGAATCTGAATACATATGCAGCTCTGCTGGAAGATAGGAAATCATGACATAAATTCATTCCTATGGTGACCTGTTCCTGTTTGCATGTAGAAGAACATCAAGGCCCTGGAATTCCTGTCTGCTTGGCTGTGGTGATCCGTGTCTGGTTTGGGCAATGAAGACCTAGAAACAGCATCATGTAAAGGCCTGTTTCTGGTGGACTGACTTGAGCAGGGAAGTGTAGGAGTCCCCCTTGCATCTTTCCTGCAGAGTTTGAGGGACTATGGAGAGAAGCAGCAGCTTTGCGCTGCAGGTGCACGAGATGTGGGCCTGCCTGTTGGGATGGGAGGTTATAGCCAAGCTAAGTGGGATGTCCCCAAATGTGTCATCCTCATTTGCCCTGCCAGTTGTCAGTCATTTATTTTTTGTGTCAGACAACAGGACCTTGAGCCCTGACTCATTTATGCAGCTGGGATTTGTGTGAACCTCCACTGTTTGTAAAGTCAGCCATGCACAGATAACTGTGCTGCTGATGCAGCTGGGCCCGCTCAGTCTGCTCTCCTCCTGCCCCCACATGTGGTGGCGTGTTGTAGATGATAGGAGGAGCGTCTCAAAGTGCAAGGAGAGTCTTCCGGCCCGGTGTTTGCTTGCTTCGTATTCATACCTGGGGAGAGATCTCCTGGGTTGACGTGTACTCTGCAAGCAGGAGCTGATGTTTTATCAGTTGTCGGGATGTCGTCAATGTGCTTGACAGCAGCAGGGGCAGAAGAAATTCCTGCAAATAGTAACAGTTTGTCAGGAAAAAAGCCTCTGTATTCATCAAGGAATTCCCCCGAAACAGTCTTTGCCTCTGCCTGCCCACGAGGAAGTAGGTAACGCTCGCTGAGAGGGGTGTTGTGAAACCAGAGTTACACTTTGGAAAGAGAGGGACTTTTTTTTGCCTCCCAAGAACTGGTTGGTTGATGTCCAGAAAGAGGAGAATTTGCTAGTTCAGAGTCTGGCTTGTCTCCCTGCTTTGGTAGCTGCTTTTCCTTTCAGCCTCCCTGAGATACCCAGGAGGTTTCTGCAACATGTATACACGTCTTGATGGACTTACTTGGATTGACTGGTTTCAGTCACTGGTTGCAGATGGCTCCAGCAACAGCCAAGTTTCCAGAGAGAAAAAAGGACAGTGAGTCCGAAGATTTGCTGTTTTTATAGCTGTAACACTTATGCCATATTTCCAAACTATTAAGAGATTTTGTTTTAACGCTCCCTTCAGAAAACAGTTCAGCTGTATTTGCCCTTGAAGCATCATTCTCTGCTTTGAAGAAAAGCTGTGTTTGGTTTGTGTGGACTGCAACAAAGTCAGTGGGACCAAGTCACTGTCCAGTTCAGTGTTCTCGAAGCTGGTTTTAAATTTGAATTTTGCTGGAGTAGCTTGCTTTCTTACTGTGAGTTTAGTAACCTTCCTCCAACTTGGAAAACATCCTAGAATTAAATCAACTCCAGCACATAGTTCTGGAAACAATATACATTGTTGTGAATAAGTTTGGCTTGTAACTTAAGGAAACAGTTTTCTCCTTCCCTTTGAAAAATAGGAAGAAATCATCCCAAATAGGAATGTCTCCAGTGTTGAGGCCACCAGTTGAAGCTGGTGAAAGATGGAGTTTGTCCAGTTTGTGCTGGCTGAGAACCTGCCCCCCAGGCTCTCAGTGTGACTGGTTTTGTTTTCAGTATGTTTTGATGCACTATATTGAAATCCTGGCATAGTCTTGACAGCTTTCAGTGATTTTTCACGTGAATAGTGTGTTGTCTTCAGCAGGCTGCTTAGAACAACCATGGAAGCATTCACTGTTTATCCTTTGGTTATTTATAGTAGTAATAATGTCTAATCCTTTGTGCTTCTCTCCCTCTCCCCCTTCCCTTCCCCCCTGTATCAAGTTAGTTGGATGTTGAAATCTGCTTTGATTAAATTGTCCCTTATGGCTGACCAGTCTCACATTCTCTCTGCTTTTCCTCCCAGTCCCGCAGTGTTGATAAACAACATGCTGTAATCAACTACGACAAGGAGAAGGATGAGCACTGGGTGAAGGATCTTGGGAGCTTAAATGGCGTAAGTAGCAAACGTGGCTGGTGGAGGTGCACACACTCCTGCACATTCCTAACATCTCCCTTAGCACTTTGGGGATCACCTCAACTATTGGCTGAACACATGCAATTATTTGCACTAAGAGGTCATGCAGTATCTCATTTTAGAAGAAAAAGCTTTGGCAAAAGAATATTTTATTTTGCCCTTCCCCCCCTTCCTTCTGATGTTCTTACCAGCCCCTTCAGGGCTCACAAAATCAAAGAGCATTTTGGATAAGAGGGGAGGAAATAAATGCAAACTCATTTTGGGGGTGCTTACATTAAACTGGTGAAGATTTTTGAGCAGCTGTTCAGTGTGAGCAGGATGACCTTTTGGCACCTCAGTTGTCAGAGGCTGTAGTGATTTATGGCATACTGAGCCATTTAATTTCTTTGGGAAAAACTATTTCATACCACCCTTTTTTGATTATAAAAATTGCTATCTTGCCTCTCTTTAAGTTTGATCTGTTGTTAAGACTGAGGGATAATGAGAGCCCAGAACAGGGAGCCAAGAGAGCCTGAATCTTCATCTTTGCTCCAGTCCAGATTCATGCAGTCTGAGGCAAGTCAGTGAGGGCTTGGCTGCCCATGTGAGCTCGGCATTTTTTTTAATGCATCATGAGCCTGCCATTTTTTTGCTACTGCTTCATAGCAGCAAAGCTATTCCTCTTCTGAAGCTCGGGTAGACTGAATTTACATGACTGTGTTTCACAGTTAAGATTGTTCTGTGATTGCTGTTTTTGGCTCACAAGCAGAAGCCCACCACCCTCCCAACCACAGAAAAAATAGGTTAACCCAGAAACTTGCAAAAACTGTGAGTAAAGCAGACCTCAACCTTCCTGCCATTGCTGGCATCTGAAAACAGCAAGGAGTGTTAATCCTTCTTGGCCTAGATAGCTGAAGGCAGGGAGCCTTCTGAAATCATAAGTGTTTCTGATAACAAATCTCAGCTTTAGCTGGATCCCTGGTTCAAAGCCTGTGATAGAATTAACTCATGGTGGCAAAATAGCAGCTTTAAATTCTGCTTTCAGAAAGCGAAGCCCCATATCACTACTATTTTTTTTTTTCTTCAGAGGCCAACAAGTGCAAATTTATAACATTTAATAGTAGAGTTTTTCTATGAGGGACAGTAAATTACAGGGAATTACAGCAGTGCCTCTCTTCTAGAGCTGGTCAAAGAAACTTCTCTTGGAGAAGACTGTTGTGACCAAACTGAATGTGTTCTGTATTAAAGAAACGTGCTTTTATTTGGAGACTTTCAACAATAGGAAATCTTTGTCTTTTAACCAACTTCATTGCTTTTATTCTGAAATTACAGAGCTGGCAGACAGGCCTATTAATTATTAGGAAGCTCTGGGCCATTGTCATCTGCTGAGGTTCTAGCCTCGCATTCTAGTATTTATTTTTTTCTTGCTGTTGATACTTGGTCGTGTCTGTTTGACTTGGTGAGGAGAGGGGGGGAGAGGTGTGCCTCAGTGATGAAAATGTATTAACTCATTCTGAAATGTGACTTTGGTTCTTCAAAGCTGTGTTGAGACTACAAAAACCCTTGTGAGGGTTCCCAGGCCGTAAGACTTTGTGAGTGCCATCCTGCAGGATATGATAGCTCCTGGTGTCTGCAGTGGCCCTGCTCCTGCCCAGGGTGCAGCTAGGTGCCTAGTGCCCATCAGCGTTCTTACATTTCTTTGCATGAGTTCCCAGTTTATTTTAACTTGTCCTGGGTTGTTGCAGAAGCAAACAAGATTATTTGTGAAAGTTATCCACAAGTGCTCATTTTGTTCCTCTGTTCTTCTGAGAACTCCTGCTCTTAAGCAGACACCCTTTGGAGCACAAGCATTTGAGATGACTGGACTTTGTTTGCAGAGTTAAAGTTTATTTCCTGCACCTTTATAAGGATAATTCATTCTCTTTGTGTCTCAGTGAACTGTCTGGGACATAGAATAGATGGGTATGTGAAACCCTTGAGTGAGGAGCCTATTCTTTGTTTTTATTCCAGTACTGATGCATACGATGTCTTGGATAATGTGGCCTCGGACATGGTGATGGTGCCACTGCAAATACTTGTTGTTCCCCTTCATGGAAGGTCTTACTTGTTAAAGTACCAGGCCTTGGAGGCTGACACCTGTCTTGTTTGACTGGGTGCAGTAACTGGATTAAGAGTTGCCTTATCTTTTACCACAGCATATGCTGTTCTTGCTGTTTATGAAGGAAGGAGGAGAACCAGGAGCATCTGAAGTTCCTAACTTCAGGCACCTCATTTACTTGTTTAAATTGGGGAATAAAATTTAGTTAGCAGGTGGTAGAAAGATGAACCTCCCTTGAGGTTGCTCTGCTCAGGGCAGCTCGTGGTGCCACAGGTGTATTCCAGGTGCTTATGCAGACCTGACCCTCTGCTTGATGCGCTCCGTCAAAACCATTTCTGTGCTTCTTCCTTGCAGACGTTCGTGAATGACGTGAGGATTCCTGACCAGAAGTACATCACCCTAAAACTGAACGATGTCATCCGCTTCGGCTACGATATCCTTCTTGTTTGGGGATGCAGTGAGACACAGTCTTTGGTTTGGGCTTTGTGCTGCCTGAAGAGTTAAGTGCTAATTGCGGTGAAGGACTAAGGGTGTTTATTTTGACTCCTGGGTGGCAACTGTAGCTTGCACCGGAGGGAGAAAATATGTTTTAAACTTCTTTTATAACACTAATATCTTTGTATTTTTATCATGTGATGATATTTTTTAATCAGTTCACCCAAATGCTTGCTTGCAGATGATTTGAACACACAGTTCTTCATCATTAAACATCTTGCTTTGGGGCTACGAGTCAGACCCTTGGCTTTTCATTAATTAAAGCTGAATCTTGCAAACTGCTTCTGCCACAAAATGCAAGAGCAGTAGCAACTCTTGTTTAGCAATAGCAAATTTGACCTCTATCAGGAGGAGGCCATGCTATTGTTACTGCTTTGGTTTAAAAAATTACAAATACTGCTAGAGTCTGCTAAAATACCTTTACCTTCACCCCATTTCAACCTAGTGTGATCATATGACTGGCTGTAAGCATATATGTTGAAATGCCTTCCTGAGCCTATTTATCAGCAGTGGTAAGAAGAGCTGCCTTTGCTCAACATCATCATTTTCAGAATAACAGTTTCATCTGCCAAACATTTGAATTTAGAAATAGCGTCTGACCTAGGTTTCTTCTTTTATTTTGTGGGAAACTTCCCTTAAAGCAGCCTAGATATCAGGGAATAAATTTTACTATGGGAGGGGAGGAGGTGAAGGAAATCTGTTATTTCTTGGAAAACTCTTGTGCATCCTTGACCCCAAGGCCACGTTCTTGTACCTTTTGTTGTCTCCATGATAATCCCTGTGTGCTTGGCTATGCCGTAGCCCCTTGAAATGTTCCCGAGCTTCCTGGAAGTGTGACAGAGCTGAACTAGTGAGGAGAGGGAATTTGTTGAGTGAATTTGCTTTGTACTCCTGTAGGGATCTGGGTATGTCAGGTCCAAGCTGTGATGGGGCTGGAGTGCTCACGGTTGAAAATAGTGATGCCTCTACTGATCTGTGAGTAATTCAGGGTCCTCTGGGAAAGAAGCTTTTTTAAGCCTTGTATAAAAGTGTATAAATAAATTGTATAAAATACATTTTTGGTCTTGATTTCTTAGTTTCTCCCCATTTCATAGGCAAAAACACAGATCTTATCTTCACAGTGATATCTTTTAATTTTTTTTTCCAAAAGAGAGGGAGTTGCTAATTAGTAAAACAGCTGGAAAGGAAACTGATTATTTGCCTTCCAAGGTGGGTTTGAATAGGGTGCACCTGGGGAGGATTCAGGCACACATCAGGGAAAAACGCTGAGTAGCCCCTTACTGACTACTGACTGGTAAATGTGCACGAGCTGCCTTAGGGATGGGTCTCAGTGCACCCCCGATGAAGCATGCAGAAGTCACAGGCAACCTGAGTTCTAGATTTTCTTGACTTTGCAGCTTTGCAACTTTCTTCTATTGTGGCTGGCTGTGCGTTTTCTAGTCTACATATGTAAGGATTTGCTGTAAATTCTAGTTTAGCTAAGGCATAAGGCAGTGCCTAGAGCTTGGGTAGATTTTGATGGCTGTGATACAGGTTTAAACTTTTTATAGAAAACAATTCTGAGCATTAAGTAGCTGAGTAAAGCGTCTAGTCCTGCTGTCCTTACATGGACATTCGTGTGAAATGAATGATTGCATTTATGAATTGGAGAATTTATTGCCCTCAACAGGAAGACTTATGTGAATTAAGAGTTTTGGGCCGGGATCTTTATGAGAATAAAGGTATAATCTCTTCCCTTCTTTGGTGCCACTCTTTTAGAAGTGCTTTCTGTGCCCACCTTGCCTGGCGCCATGTGGATGGCAGCATCTCCTGTGTCTTGGCGCCAGCTGCGCTGTCTTGCATAAGAGCATTTGTCTCCTTCCCATTTACAGTTTTGCTTGCAGACTGTGTGGAGTTCTCCTGCTATGCCACTATCGCTTGGTTTATTTTTAGTTTAACATTTTCCATGTTTCTTTTTTCCCCCTTTGCTCTGTGCAGTCCTGATTCGGTCATTCATGATGATGTTGCCAGATGTTTTCCTTTTTTCTGCTCAACTGTCTATGCTCAAACATACCAAATGCCTAAGAGGTCACAGCAGCTCATGGCCTGATCTACTTTTAATCCAGGAAACTGTAGTGACTGATAGACCTTGTCAGGGCAAGAGAGCACTGCGGTGCTGCGTGTCTCTGCAGGGAGCTGCTCAGGTCCCTTCCCTTGCCCTGAGCGTGTGGCACTGATATTGGCCAGGATACTGTGGGGACGGAGCTGATAACAGTGTGGAGAGGAGCAGGGAGTGGCTTAAGTCATGGCATAGGTTGCTCCCTGGGCTCCTGTGGAGCTGCTGCTCATCCCAGAGCTTCCCCTGCCCTGCTCTTGGTTTAGTGCTGGGTCTGGCCAGCAGATATGATCGCAGGCTGTGCGGCAAAATGTGTGGAGCAAAGACCGTGGTGGTGTGCAATGGGGCTACTTTTAGTGCCTGTGTATTTTAAGCTTGTCTAGTTTTATGATCTTGTTCTATTTAGTGACTGAGGGGTAAATTTCATTATGAATCCAATTCCTCTGCTGTTTCCTTAATGAGCTCTGTACATTCAAACATGTATGTCCTGGAGCAAATTCAACACAAGGTCCCGGAAGAAGCGTTAAAGGTAAGGGTTTGCAAATGCATTTTTTTGTTGTTTTGTTTGTTTATTTTTAAAGTTTGTCCAATCATAGTCATTTAGCTTGAAATTTTTAAGCACACTTGAAGACAGTGAAAAGATCCACAATGTTAGGCCCTCCTTGGGTTAATACTTAACAAAGCTTTCCTTTAATCATAGAATCATAGAATCATAGAATGCTTAGGGTTGGAAGGGACCTCTAGAGATCATCTAGTCCAACCCCCCTGCATACGCAGGGACACCTAAAGCACGTGGCACAGGACTGCGTCCAAGCGGGTTTTGAAGATCTCCAGAGAAGGAGACTCTACAACCTCTCTGGGCAGCCTGTTCCAGTGCTCTGTCACCCTCACTGTTAAGAAATTTTTCCTTAAGTTCCTATGGAATTTTTGATGTTTCAGTTTCCGGCCATTTCCTCTAGTCCTATCAGTGGCCACCACTGAAAAGAGACCATCCCCGTCCTCTGCACTCCCTCCCTTGAGGTATTTATATACACTGATTAGATCCCCTCTCAGCCTTCTCTTCTCCAGGCTGAACAGGCCCAGCTCCCTCAGCCTCTCCTCATAGGGCAGATGTTCCAGGCCCCTGATCATCCTTGTAGCCCTGCGCTGGACTCTCTCTGCGCTGGACGTATCCAGAGAGATACGTTTCCCAGTTATCTCGGCCCCAATCTCTTATTCCTGTGCTGACATCTAGATGAAGTTATTTATAATTTCAAGGCTGCCAGCAAAGGTTACCAGAGCTGAAATGTATTAAAGAACAGTCAAGGCATTAACTTCTTGTAAAAGAATAGTATGACTTATTCTCTCCCAGAAACAAAGCATGGATGCCTTTCTCCAAGTGTGATAATGTAGGCCAACACCATCACAATTCCTCCAGCTAAAGTTTGCTTATTTATTCCTGATTTTGGTCTTCAGGCTCCCAGGTTTCCCATGCTTTTCGCTGTTAACAGCGAGGTGTTTTTTAAACAAAGTTCAGGATCAGGTACCAAATACTCCAGCATCCTCTCATCTAAGGCAGAAGAGCGACCCACCAGGCAGGAAAGTTCTCCTTGTGCAGCTGAGGGATTAGGCTATTGGTGCCAAGCATCACTTGGCCAGCACGTGCTGTTCTCTTAACCCTGCTTCCACTTTTAGGACTACGAGAGGGTCAGAAGTGTAACAAATAGGGTTGGATAAATGATTCACTGAATTTACTGAGAGGGAATCTTGGTGGGTCACATGGTTATTATATCCACATGTAAAAAAAATCACTTTTTATTAAATAATTTACTATGTCCAAGTTAATAAGATGCCTTTTTTAAGGAAAAGTAATGTTCCTAGCTGGACAGAGTTTGGAGGGAAATATTTAAAATATATTTTAATTGCCTTTACTGAGAATTTGAGATAATGCAGATGAATGCTCTGAAAGAATTTATAATATCTTAAAACAAAGGGGATTTCAGGGTTTGAATCTGGAATGGAAAACGACAGAAATCGTGATTGCTCCCAGTTTACTCTTTAAAGGATTTCCTAATTAGCTCTTTTGCAGAGCTAAATTGCAATGCCCTTCTCATGGACTAGAGTTGTCACTTAATATTTTCCAAATGAGGTATTTGAAAGTCTTTCAGCTGGAGTTTCTGCCGTTCTCTAGCTCTCAGGTGGATTTTCTTCTTGCTACCAAACGTACCAGAGCGTTTGCTCTTCTACGGTCCTTTCGGTGAGGCGAGGTGGGAGTGCGAGGTTCCTGGGGTATCGTATGGCCGTGTATAGCACGGGGCGCCCTGCAAGCTGTTGCTTATGTCTCTGCAGCACGAGAAGTACACGAGCCAGCTGCAGATGAATTTCAAGGGCACAGCAGTGAAGAGGGCGGAGCAGTCCTTGGAGCACGGAGTCTACAGCGAGTCCCCGCAAGCCAAGCTGGAGAAAGGAGAGAGAAAAGCAGTTTCAGGTACTTGCTCCGGAACCAGTTAATCAAGATTCAGGCCAGCCACATGCTGCTCAATCCCTGCGCCGGGTCAGAACGGCAGTGCAGTGTCGTAGTTTGCTTCTAGGAGCAGTTACTGAAGCGTTGTCTCTCCAAAGCTCTGATTTTGGTATTTCAGACTATCAGGTTTTAGAGACTCAGTCGCCAAAAAATTTGCTGGCATGACAGTTCAGGCTTGCCTGGTCACCATGTGTATGTAGGAGAGCTTGTGGGCACAGCAGGTTTGGCTAGTTCTTTGGCACCTGTCTGGTCTATTTTTAATTTCCTAATCATGAGCCGGTGTTTGAACAGCAGTGGTGACTCAGGGTGGAAGGTGCATGGCTGCTGTGGCATGGTGCTGGCAGGCAAAGACAAGGCAACATGGGATTTGCTCAGGGAGAGAAAAAAGTAAAAAAAAAAAAGGATGGTCTTGAATTACTTCACATGTCATTGTGGGGGTTTGAAACTGATTGCCACACTGGGATACATTTGTCTCAGGTTCATTACTTCCTGCTGTAGATCTTTCCCACTTGAAAAATCCTCTCTGTTGTCCAGTTCTTTACCCATAGATCTGTTGTTTGAAAGACCAATCTCTGTATGTGTTACCCCAGCACACCTCCAGGTTGTGCTCCCATATCCACTGGTGGCCCTCTACAGCTTGATGATACACGAGAGGAACAAAGGTGGTTTTAGAGCATCCTGGTGATTGAGGACTGCCAGAAGCAGTTTTCTGGTGCCATGATGGCAGAGTGGCTGAAAAAATTTAGATTTAGTAGAGAGACTGCCTGCCTGCAAAGTGGGCCTGTTAGAGAGGGAGAAAGGTGACCGCAGGGAAGGAGGTGGGTGAGTAAAGAGCGAGTCAGGCTGTTGCAGAGCAGAGGGTGACCTAGAGATGGATACAGCAGCTTTCTAGAATTGTGTGCAACTTTGAGTAAATCTGTTAAGGTTTTCTGATCTCTAACTGGAGGGGGCTGGTTGACCTTAATCTCCCATTTATTGTCTTTGTGAAAATCCCTCTGAGCTGCTGTAGTGTGCTGAATCAGTGTAATGATTCTCGTTGCTACATTTGCCTCTGTTCTTGCCTCCAGCTGTGCGACGGAGCAAACACATCCGTGCACCTGGTTCCCCTTTCCTGTGCCAAAAAAAACTTTCCTTGTGATGCTTGAGATGTGTTTGTGTTTCAGCCTCGCCTGTGCATGCGACATTTGTGACTTTACCTCCCAAGCTGAAGGGATAGAGTTGGTGCTAATTAACTGTGACACTGCGGAGGGTGAAGACAGGCGGACTTTCTTGTGAGGAGAACTCCCCAGCTGTGCTGCAGTGGGTGCTGGGTTCTTGAAAGCCTTGCTGCAAACCTGTCTGCAAGGCTCCGGGTGACCAATTTGCTTCTGTTGCATGGACCTCCTTGGTTTCATTCTTGCCATATTCCAGAATGTACACTAGTTAGTTTTTTGCCTAATAGCACAAGCTGTTGATATTTGGGAATGTCTTCAAACCCCAGATATTGAGTCCTTCAGCATCATGACCCATTTCTCTGATGGTAGGTCAGAGACTTGCAGTGCGTTTTTGTCATGGGTAGTGGGCACAGGCCAGAGTTGGAGGTAAAAAGAGCCCTAAGTACTTACTGGGTGTCAGTGCTGAAGCAGATGCCTTCAGTGGCAACAGCCAGATGTGAAAGACCTCCTGTGAAATGCTGCCAACCCCACTGAAAATGGAGGAATTGAGGCTAATTCGTCAGAGAGATTTTGCTGAGCTGGACTGAGGCCTGTAGGAGCAAGGGAAGAGTCTGAGCCTCTTCAGAAAGTGTCTCTACCATGTGAACAGAAAGATTAGTGGGTTCCTCTTTCATCTGCCACGTGACTAATTCGCCTGGTACTCAGCCATGCACATTGACAGCTTCTCTTTGTGGCTTGGAGAAGTGGCAGCAGTTTAAACTGATTAGGGATGTACTATCTTATGGGGAATGGGCTTGCTCAGTGCGAGTAGGGAAAAAGAGGCTTTGGAGAGAGAGCTGTCTTGCTAATAAGCCTGTAGGTATTTGGAAATTTGCATTGACTAATTAAAGCAGGGGCTGGCGTGACAAAGGCCTCCAGACAGAGCCCTTCCCAGAGCCCTTGCTTGGGAAAGAGGCAGAGGGAATGCAGGCTTGGAGGGAAGAGTTTTAACAAACAGCGTGAACAATTAGACCTGGTTAGAAACAGGAGGAGGTGAGGGCTGAGGATAAAAGCATCCAAGAGTGAACTGGAAACAGCTAAGTGCTTTATTTTTTATGCTGCAGAACCTGCAGCTTTTACAGGCAAGGTATGTTGCCTGTAAGCAGAAAAACATCAGCCTTTGTGAAATGTTTTTCCGGGAGAGGAATTTGGTAAGATCTGTAAATGAATAAGTAAAGTGCTCACAGTTTAGCTAGCTGATGCCAAAAATAGCCATCAGCTCTGGTGTTTAAAGTCTTAAGTGATCAGAAGGCCAGGTACAGCCTTGCACTGAGCAGTTTTTAAGACCCTGTCACATTCCCCATCTGCTGCTACCTGGATTGGAGGGCTGAATGACTTAGGCTACTTTAGGGCTTTCTAATCTCAGCACATAGTTAATCCTCAGGCTGCCCATAAATCACACTTTTCTTTTTTTTTTTTTCCAGCCCTCTCAGGCTGATGGCACTAGATAATATTATACCTGCTGACTGTAGACCTGAGTTTCCAGGGTGGAGGCTGCCCACAGCTTCCTGCTGAAATGGGGCATCATCAAACACAGGGGCACGACTCGAGTTTCTGCCTGGTTCTGTGGAACAGGCTCCTGCACTGCTTAGTCTTGGTCTAGCTGTGAAGCTTCTTCTAAGCAGAAGGGCCGACTGGAAAGTCTCGTTGGTGCCCGGTGCTGAGGTCAGCGGGCAGTTTGGACAGAGGCAGCAGGACTCGTGCCTGGTTGTGGAGTGGTTTCCATGGTCCTCGGCTGCTTTCCCCATGAGATCATGGTAATAGTTGCTTAGACACACAGCCGTTCTCTGGCCTGTAATTTAAGGTCCTGGTAGTGGTGTATCTGCTTCTAATCTGAGCTGGTTTGGTGGTACCTTCAGCATGCTGCAGGCTTGACCACTTAATTGGTGTAAATGAATTTGTGATTATCAGTCGTTTTTGAAAGCCTGCAGGATTTGTGTGTGTTCACAGCACTCTAAAAACAAAAGAAAACAAGAGAGAGACCAGAGTTTAGGTTTGCAACACATGCAAAATAAACACTGCAGTGGAGAGCCAGAGAATTGCTTTATGTTTATTCCTACTAGGTTAGAATTTTCTGTTTGGGAGAGCAGGAAAGAAGCCAGAGACATCAGGAATTATTTTTAAAATGTTAAACCTAGATCATGTTTTTTTTCCCCCAAGGCCTCTGCCATAAGAAGCCTACTCTGCATCTTCTGCAGATGGACATTTGTGTTATTAATAATGAATCAAAACCAGCTTGACTTAGAGCAAGCTGGGTTTCTCCTGCTTTTGTTAATGACTTGCTGCAGCAGGCTTCAAAGCTGCGTGTGCCTCTGTCAGCAGAGAAATGTGCCACTCTTGTCTGTGTCTCATGGGTGTTTGAAGCTTTGCGAGGGCCCGGGAGAAGCGCAGCCCTCGGTGCTGTCCCAGCCAGGCAGCCGGGGGAGAGCCCTCCTTCAAAGGAAATCAAACCCCTCTGCGGCGGGCGCTGCGTGTTCCTCAGGAAAGCTGAGCTACTTGCTCCTAGAAAGCTGCAGTAACGCAGCCTTTCTCCTCCTCCTTTCAGTACCTGCACTGCATTTTTGGTCCCGCTCTCATGTTGCTTCACGTGATTCACTTCTCCATAAATAAACCTCCTTCGTATTCAAACATCTTGTTTTCTCACATTGTGGTGTCTTCCCATGATCAATAGTCCTGTATTAATGTAACAGGCTGTGTTCTTGTCAGACTTGTTAAACAAATGGACCTCCCTTGTTCTGTACTAAAGCAGCCTTTATTTTTTTTTTTCTCAAATGACTGCCCCAAACACTGAAATCCAGGAGCAGAACGTGTGCGTGTCAGTAGTTTTTCCTGTATTACACTGTCACTGCTAGCTCGGTATTTATCTGGCTGAATGCTTGTACTGACCTCAATTCAGTTCTCTGGAAGGATGGTTTTCAGGCTGTCTGCCTGAATTCATGAGCCAAGAAATATGTCTAAATGAATTGGCACCATCTGGCCAGCCTGGCATGGAGTCGAGAGAGGTGGTAACAAGCTGCCATCAGTTGGAGGGAGTCTCGTATCATTAAAATGAGTGAGTAGTTCGTTTTCACTGGTGTTCCCTGCTTCATTGCTGACTCGGGCAAGCCCCGAGTCTCTGTGGGTTTGCAGGAGCTCTTAGCGTACACTGAAAAATACAACAACAATCTGGGCTCAGAGCTGTGTGGCCGTCAGGACACGGGCAGACCTGCTGCCCGGGCACTGCTGGTCCAGGTTGAGGTTGCTGCCCAAAACGTAGCCCAGCTGGTGGAGAGCAAAGCCCCCAGGATCTGCTGCCACAGCTGCATATGTGGCTGCTCCCTCGCCTGCTTCTGCCCCAGCCATCTGTTTTAGTTCCATTCTTCAGCTTTTTAGCTTTTTCTTTTCTTTTCTTTTCCTTTTTTTTTTTTTTTTTTTTTTTTAACAGCATTGTCTTGTTAAGAGCTGGAAGGAGGAGAGAGCACTGGGTCAGGTGTGCTGACAAATAAGAAAGGGCTTTAGTTTCTGTCTTGGGCAGGATGGCAAATTCATGTAGTTCTGCGATCGTGGAAAGCTTTTAGTAGTTAAGGCCACTTTCAGGAATAGGTAAGAATTAAGGCATCTTGATGAAGTTGTTGCACAAAATGCAAATTGATTTGAAGACTCAGTGGAATTAATTAATTGCTCTTAAAACACTGAAAATATCCCTAAACAGCAAGAGACATTGACTCCTCAGCTTCCTGTCTGTGCGTTTTGCGTTCTTTAAAATTACGCTGTGGTTCATCGTGGAGGCAGGGAGAGGGGGAGAATGAAAAATAGAATGAAGAATGACACACGGCCTCGACTGTGACAGTGTGTCGGGTGAAGCCGTGAAGGCCGTGTCGTGCTGGAGGGCACAAGGGGACGTCTGCGGTGGTGGGAGCCGGCGGGGGCTCCTCTGAAGCGGCCTCCCGCCGCGGTGGCCCCTGGGTCTGTGCGCTCTGCAGACCTGGTGTGCTCACTGCAGAGGCTCCTGCGTTTGCCCTGCGTTTCTGGTCTTGTGATGGCAAAGTTCCCTTTCAAGCAGAAACTCCGACCGAGATTAACTTGTTTATACAGCTGCCTTTATCCTTGTAGCTCCCGTGTGTTGTGTGAGGAACACAGTTCTTTGGGCTGGAAAAGATGCTGGGAAGAGGACTGTCCTACAGGACGGATGCCCTCACTGTGCTTTCTTAGCCCACTTTGACTCTTTGCATTTCGTTTGCCATATTTATTCCATCCACAACCTAAAATTAGTCATTAATACACTTGTCAGAGTTGCTTTGTTAATCTGAGACAAGCCTCAAGAACCTCACAGATCTCTTCAGGTTTGAGGTCCTCACTGTGCCCCTAGGACCTTCAGCCGAGGAAAAGCTTGGACATTGTTGGTGGTGGATTTGCCCACAACCCTGGAATTGTGGTCTCCTTCTCCCTGACTCACAGGGAGCCCTGGCTCACATTTGTCAATGGACCCCAAGATTAGTATTGTGCTTTAGAGAGTGATGATCTATTGCAGCAGCTACCCAAAAGGTGCCTCCTGGGACATGGTAGAGGACGGGGAGGTGCTGAGTTTCTGCTAGGCTGAATGATAGATGATCTCAGACTAGTAGACCACATGTTTGGGTTCCTCTGTTCAATGACAAGCTTGTAAATAGTTTTTTTTTCTTTTTTCTTCCCCTGAAGTGGTTTACCCATCCACAGTTATGAAACGTATTGCTTGGCAATTCCAATTTACTCAGGCTGAGAAATGCTTCCTCCTTTGAACTTTCAAAGGCCGCCTACATAATGGGAATACAGTTTATCTTCGGTGCACCCTGGGCAGAAGGGAGTAATGTTTTAAGCCTCTTTTGAATGTCAGTGTGAAGGGAGGCGCGTGTTTAATTTTGCAACATAAAGAAGATCTCCGAAAAGGGCCAGTGGGCTGAATCTCAAAAGCAAAATTTTTGCCTGTGGAGTATGAATGTATGAGCATATGTATTTCTGGAAGTATTATAGGGGAAAAAAAAAAACATGAAACAGTGGTCACTGGATTTGTGTAGTGTTAGAAACAGCAACATAAATTTGGTCTTTTCTTGTCTTTGACTTGGTTCCCTTTCCTCTTCTCATTCTCCTTGTCATGCTAGCAACTGCTCTCTGTCATGTCCTTATTAAACTGGGCTCTGCAGAAGTGCAGGCCTCTCTGAGGGCTCCTTTAAGCAAAGCAACGTGTGGTTTAAAAACACAAACCGATGCTAATGAAACGGGAACGGGGTCTTGTGTTGGCCTGAGCCCCTCGTCTCTGCTTGTGTCACTGTCACCTTAATGTGAAGGGGCACAAGCTGTTTTGTTTGCGTCACTTATATTTTTGTAATAGTTTAAAAGTAGCTACTATTGCCACAGGTAAATTGAGGAGTATTCCTTTTACCTATCAGATAAGCAGCAGCAGCCCAAGGCATTCCTAAAATACAATCTTGTTTCATGGGAGATAAATGAGAACCAGCAGATCAGTTCCTTTGGGTACCTGTTGTGGTGAAGCCCAATTTTCTTCTGAGTGCTCCCCCAACAGAGCAAATCTTTAAGGAAGCTACACCAGGAGAAAACCCTCTGTCCCACAGTGACTTCAGAACCTACTTGCTTTGGCTGTAATCTTGAGATTGCCTCTTTTTGTAGTATAAGGAGATGGTTTTACCATTTTCCCTAGATCTTTAGCATTTCAAGAATTTCTTGTTGCAGGATGTGTGTTGTGTAGGGCGGAAGTGTAAAGGGTTGCAGAAAACCTGTGATCAATACGTGGTGGGGCCAGGAAGGGCAGCACTCTCCCACCTTCTCTGAATGACTAGGCTCGAAAAGGAGGGAAGCCACTTAAGAAACACAGGTGTGAGAGAAAGTGAATGGAGCTGGAATCACCATCTTATTAGCAATTTTTTTTTTTTTTAAGTCTGAACATAATTATTGTTGCATATTATTTGGGCTTGTTCTAATTGTGATATAATAGATATGTCAGCTCATCTTGCTCTGTTTTTTCCTGTTGGGACATGTTTAACTTCAGTCTGCCTGGGAGATAGATGTTTTTATGTCCAAACATTTGTTTATCCTCGTTCTAGAGACCAACACTTATCGCACCCCTCTTTATGGCCAGCCCTCCTGGTGGGGGGAGGATGATGCAAATAACAAGGAGGACAGAAGACACGAGGAGCACTACTCAGGTACTACAGATCATCTCTTAGGGTGGGGGCAGAAATGCGGCATGCTTTTGATCTTTGCTGTGCAAAGACATCCTGCTTTAAGGCTTTACTTGCTGCCTTTCAGTACTCCTGTGTGCACAGTGCTATGCGTAGATTGCTGCCAGTGAAACAAAAATCATGGGGAAACGAAATGTTTCCCCTGACACATGCGAAAGTTTAAAAAAAAAAAAAAAAAACCTGCAGTTGCAGACTACTTTAGTGCGTATGGAAAAGTCCTTGTTGAGCTTGTTGGAGACCTTTTTATACAGCAGTGCTGTATCTGGTCATATGTAGCCTACGTGATTAATCCATATAGTGTGCACCTGTCTTCTTAAGGAGCTTCTTATCTAGGAGGCAGATTAAGAACAGATGCTTTGACTAGATTTGACTGATCTGGAAGTTTACTCTTTCTCACCTCATCATCTTTAGAACCCTCTCTATTCATTATTATGAATCTGCATACTAAAAAGATGCTTTTTTTTTGAATCTATACAGCAAACTTGATGCTTCTGTTGGACATACATTTTTACTGCATGAAGCCGTGTTTAATTTCTGTGCATGTGCAGTGTATCTGATAGAAAGGAGTTATGAGGTTGTAGCTTTGTCAAGAAGTGGAAGTTAAGTTAAATCACCCGCCTGGCCAAGGAGTTTGGGTACTACTGCAAGAGTGTGTTTGTATCCTTGATAATGTTACAGAATTAAGCCTTAATACTGCAAACATGATTAGCTTTGCACAATCAAGTTTTTCCTGTGAAATGACACTGTAAAAGGCTGAACAGCTGTGCAAGTGGAAGTGAATTCAGTGAAATGAAACAGAATATCTCTTGTCCATATCAGGCAGACAGAAACCTTAAAATGCCACCATTCATTTCAGCAACTTGAGCTAATGCTGGTCTGTGAATTTAATACTCTTTTTGCCTCCGGCCCTTTTTCTGTAGAAAGATCCAAAGAGATAACGCAACATGAAGAGGAGCTGAATGGAAACATTTCTGCCTATAGAGATTCCCAAGAACAGTCTGTGTTTGCGTTCCGGAGAGAGCCAAGTTACTTTGAGATCCCAACTAAAGAATTTCAGCAGCCATCAAAGTCTCCAGAAACACAGGTCCACGAAATACCAACAAAGGATGTTGATGCAGTAGTGACCCCAGTTGTGCAAAGTCATGCCTCTTTCACCATTGAATTTGACGACTGTACCCCCGGTAAAATAAAAATAAAAGATCATGTAACTAAATTTTCGCTCAGACAGAGAAGACCGTTCAGTAAGGACCCTGCTCATACAGAAGTGATGTCAGCAGAGAGCAAAGTGGCTGACTGGCTTGTCCAGAATGATCCCAGCTTGATGAGACGACAGTCTCCAGGAGACGATGTGTTCAGTACAAAGAGTGACCTGCCGGTTCACGTGAGGACGCTTAAAGGTGAGTGAATGTCTTGTCATGTGGGCAGGGTTCTCTGGTTGTTGGCTGTGCCACAGCATCATAATCAAGGCAGAAGCCCTTTTTCTATCAAGGAAAATTGCAGTCATTTATCTCTGTCCCAAATTTGGAAAATGAAGATTTTTGGTTTTAATGACTATTAATGGCTTTGAACCTGGTTAGCAGGCTTTTTGCCCAGCCCTGAAGCCATATGTGATGCTGGCCTTGGGACTGTCTGCTTCTTCCATGTCTGTAACCCTATCTTGGCAGTAACAGTGATTGGGAAAAAAGGAATTTTGATTTTTACATATCTGAAATTACCTTCATGTGGTCGGGCAGACAGATGAAGAGGGGTATAGCAGTGGATTTTCTTCTCTTGGCTTCTGCTACCTGAAGGAATGACTTTTACTTTTTAGATGTAGTGTGAAAGATTCTAAGTGTGGTTAGCTGCTGATATCTGTCATAACCAGAGCCTCTTGGATTGAAAACAGAGGTTTTGAGATGGAGACTGGTGACAGAGTGGAGATGCACATGGTCAGCAGCGGAGAAAGCAGCTATACTTATGGAAAAAGATTTTTTCTCTTAAACTGAAGCTTCTCTGAAATCCTGCTGTATTCAACAACTCCAGATTTCGCAGACCTGTTACTGTGAGGAATTCGTTAG